>NC_086154.1:57715229-58317275 GCF_035149785.1 Candoia aspera
TATTTTATGTTGGCACTTGTTTCAAATAGTAGTAAGAATTACATCACTATAATAGTGGTTTCATAGTCCAAAATAGCATAGTATATCAGAATAAGCAAGATCACCATGCACAGACAATAGTTAGAAAGCCAGATTGCTAAAGAAAACACTTATCTCAGTTCTATCCACTAATACATGAGTTTCTTTCTGCTACTTTCAGTGTTTTCCTTATAATAACAGGACCCATCTATTTTAACCCAAATAAACAAAAATTCTAAAGCTGCATAGTGGTTGAAAACTTCCTATTATCAAAATCAATCTTTTTCCATTCCAGACTGTCTTGATCTTTCTGAGAATTAATTATCATCACTACTGACATGTTAACAGCAAGTATATGGGAAAAGCAAACAAGATGAGAGCCAGGGTAATGTAAACTACTGGTTAAAGCAGGCTTTCTCAACCTTCTGACCCTGGAGGAACCCCTGAAATATTTTTCAGGCCTCAGGGAACCCTTGCACATTCAGGCTCAAATACAGGCCAGAAGTTAAAAAATTGTTATATGGGAAGGCCTGTATATATGCATTAAGAACGGTGTTCTTAAACTAAAAATAAAGACTGAAACTTACCTCTTTAATGTGAAGTTGCCCAAATTTGAAATAATGTTTTAAATAAATCGTGATCTCCCAGGGAACCCCTAGTGACCTCTCACAGAACCCTGGGGTTCCATGGTACCCTGGTTGAGAAACCCTGGGTTAAAGTGTTGAATTAAGACTGGGGAAATCCAACTTCAATTGCTCTTCAACCATAGAGCTTGCTAGGTAACAAAAGGCCAATCGCATCTTCTCAGCCCAGCCTACCTCCCAGTGGTATTGCTGTATTAAATAAATATAGTTGTCTTATTATCTAAGAAAGCAGGAAATACCTGTTGTTTCAAACCAAGTAACTACAGAAAAGCCTAGAAGAACAATTCCATCAACTTACCATACTGTTAAAACTGCCATTCATATGCATACTGGATTTCTGTGTTTTCAGGTTACTACCGTAATCAACACCATTCACATTCATACTATATTTCTGGGTTTTTAGTGTATCACCATAATCAGCAGCATCAAAGTTTGTCTTCCAAACCATTACCTGAAAAGGTAAAATTTACAGACACCTGTAAAAATGTTTAAATAATCAGACTCAGGATTATAAGTCTGAAAGGGCAATGCACTAGTTCACACACACCTCGCTCATTCTACATATACTTTTTTATATAATATAAATTCTATACAGAATTTTTTTACAGAAATTGATTTGGAAGATTATCAGAATGATTTCAACCTGAAATCCTAACTGAATTTGATAGCAAGAGTCTCTCTGATCAATGCTATATTAAAAACCACTGTATGTATGTAATTGCTATTTTTTATCTAAAAGTACATTTTTGTCTCATTCTTTGCCCTGCTTGTCCCCACTTGTTACAAGGGTTTACTTGGTTTTTAACAAGCATAAAATTAAGTTCCAGGTGCTCCTAGAATTACCTGTGCTCTCCCCACACAGGGCAGGCAATTTCTTGGAGAACATCTGTAAATTCAGACTAATGCTTATCCTCCAGCTCTTCTCAAATGAAAAAAATGCAGGGTGGGCAAAGCCCCAAGCCACTAGAATTAGAAGGGGAATGCTTCCAATTACTTGCTGTTTGGGGTTTTTCTGCTCTTCCTGTGTAAAAATAACTACATTAATTTTGTTTTAAATGGATATCCTAAAGCAATGAACATTCATAAGAAATAATGGGAATTGAGATGCTTCCATCACCAAGGTAGAAATATTTCATCTTACATTTTCTGTGCTGCAGCGACAGATTCTTTCTGGGAGTTGAGGGCTTGGAATAAACTGACAGGCACAAAACTAGGAGCAGAAAGCCGGGCAGGGCATCAGAATGATGGATCCAATAGGCCTGACATTCTACTTCAAAGAGCCATCAATCCTGGTATCTCTACTTTTCTCTTTCTTAATATGATTAAATCAGTTTTACTTCTTAAGTTTCAAAAATAATAGAACAGACCATGGTGATTTAAGTAATTTTTATGTTTGCCACATGAAGCACGTAAGTATTTTAAAGGCATATAAAGCAAATATAATTAACACATAAAATACAGGAGAAAAATAAACCATCTGATTTCATTTCTATTTCTTTGTCCCATTCTAAATTCTTTCAGAATATATCCTGGAGTTTACATGTTGCTCATGTGCACTGACCAGGGAGCACAATAATGTCATTAGTCATTCACAAAAGAGTGGAGAGAAAATATTAAACATTGTTATTATTAACTATTAGGCTAATAAAATATTCATTTCATTATATATGAAACTTCTTCCCAAGAAAGCCCTGAGCCACTGGTAATAAAATGAGGAGTTCTAACCCTGACACTTCTAAACCATCAATGGTTAAAGACAAAACAGCCTTTTCCATATGTCTTCTTCACGGAGTTCCTAACCCTTCTGGATCAATGGGCACATTTTCTAATTTGAGAGTATGCCACAAGTGCTCCCAAGCAGTGGTTGCTGAGTGGAGGGTTTTCTTGCCAATTCACAAAATAATTGTCATAGCCGGTATAATTTGTTACCAAACAGCAAAAGATGAAGTTGCTCCCTGATGCACACTCTAGGACATTTACTGTAGGCACAATTAGATTGAGGAGCACGGGGGTTTTCATGTAGCATCTGTTTGCAACTCCTTAAAGCCAAATGCATCTTTTCCTGGGGTTTGGCGATTACAGGAAAAGGCACAGCTGCTTTAAGGAATGGCAATTAGGGCACTATGTAGGCACACTCATGCGTTCCAAAGCACCTTTTCCCTTTTGAATCTAACAGGTTGCACAGCACTCGTGAGCATACACCATTTCTATCGTAAGCATACACTTGCTAAGAATTTATTTACAAAAGCAGTACCTGCTCATCAAAACCTCCAGATGCAAAAAAGTCTCCTGTTCTTGAAAAAGAAACACAGGTAGCTGGTCCCTATAAAGTTAAAAGAACAAACGTTTAGTATGGACTGGGGATGCTAAATATCAGTGTGAAAGCCCTGTGGGGATAGCATATTCTCTCTATTATTTATTACAATACCCACACCAACAATATTGATTTTGATTTGATCTATACAGAACTATACATATAAATAATATATACAAAATGCTGTTTTCATTGATTTTATTCTATATTCTATTCTTTATTCTATCTTGCAAATTGCCTTGAGATCACTTTGCTTTGAAAATCTGACATAAACTTACTTTAAAGAGAACAAACAAAATTGTACTCGGTGTTCCCAAGAAGGCTTTATTGTTCTTAGTTCACTCTTTAGATAGACTCCTGTTTCTAAGTCATATACAACAGTGTCCACTATCGCACTGAACAGCAGTAATTTCCCTAGTAGATGACAGATCTATGAGAGTCATGAAGCATGGTTTCTGTACCAGTCAAACATCGACAATGGATCTAAGCATTCATTCCAAGCCTTGTTTATATTTTAAGGGAAAAGAATTCCTTAAGTCAAGACACTCAAGATGCAGTCAGAATGTACCAAATTGTGCAGCTGTAAATGTCAGCAATTAAACTCCATCTCCCTAACAAGCTTTCTGGTATGAAAAGTAAGCACCATTATAATTAAAGACAGCAATGTAAACTTGGCAGTATTTCTATGTAAACCACAACTAATCAACTGGCAATGAATTCTGGTACAGAAATATGTTATGTCAAAGTACATTTAAGACATCTGAGGCTTTTCCCATGAGTAAGTGTCCCAGAGAAGTAATCAACGGTTAGAATACAAACCATATTTGAGCTGAACAGTGTCTTCGGTACAAACATTCAAGGTATAAAAATTTAACAAGCTCTTAATACAGATAACTAATATTCCTCACAGAATTAACACGTGATTTAGAAACTCTTGTATCTTTAAACCTGCTCTTATTTATTTATTTTATTTATCACATTTTTCCACCGCCTATCTCAACAATCTTCAGCAAAGGATCGTTACCTTGTCGTGGTGCTGGAGCTTGAGCACCTCAATGATGCCATGAGCTAAACCGTGAAGGGCCACCCAAGACGGGAAGGTCATGACAGAGAGGTCAGACTAAATGCGATCCCTGGGGAAGGTAATGGCAACCCACCTCAGTATTCTTGCCGTGAAAACTAAATGGATCAGTACAACCAGAGATATGTCGGTATACCATCGGAAGATGAGACCCCCAGGTCGGAAGATGGTCAAAATGCTACTGGGGAGGAACAGAGGATGAGCTCAACTAGCCCCAGACGTGATGACGCAGCTAGCTCAAAGCCGAAAGGACGGCTAGCGGCCGACGGTGCTGGTGGTGAACGGCGAATCCGATGTTCTAAGGATCAACACACCATCGGAACCTGGAATGTAAGATCTATGAGCCAGGGCAAATTGGATGTGGTTATTGGTGAGATGTCAAGATTAAAGATAGACATTCTGGGCGTCAGTGAACTGAAATGGACTGGAATGGGCCACTTCACATCAAATGACCACCAGATCTACTACTGCGGACAAGAGGACCACAGAAGAAATGGAGTAGCCTTCATAATTAATAGTAAAGTGGCTAAAGCAGTGCTTGGATACAACCCAAAAAATGATAGAATGATCTCAATTCGAATTCAGGGCAAGCCATCTAACATCACAGTGATCCAAATATACGCCCCAACCACAAATGCTGAAGAAGCTGAAGTAGAGCAGTTCTATGAGGATCTGCAGCACCTACTGGACAACACGCCTAAAAGAGATGTTATTTTCATCACAGGAGACTGGAATGCTAAGGTGGGCAGTCAAATGACACCTCGAATTACAGGTAAGTATGGCCTGGGAGAACAAAACGAAGCAGGACACAGGCTGATAGAATTTTGCCAAGACAATTCACTCTGCATAACAAACACTCTCTTCCAACAACCTAAGAGACGGCTTTATACATGGACTTCACCAGATGGACAACACCGAAATCAGATTGATTACATCCTTTGCAGCCAAAGGTGGCGGACATCTGTACAGTCGGTAAAAACAAGGCCTGGAGCTGACTGTAGTTCAGATCACGAACTTCTTCTTGCACAATTTAGAATCAGACTAAAGAGATTAGGGAAGACCCACAGATCAGCTAGATATGAGCTCACTAATATTCCTAAGGAATATGCAGTGGAGGTGAAGAATAGATTTAAGGGACTGGACTTAGTAGATAGGGTCCCGGAAGAACTCTGGACAGAAGTTGGCAGCATTGTTCAGGAGGCGGCAACAAAATACATCCCAAAGAAAGAGAAAACCAAGAAGGCAAAATGGCTGTCTGCTGAGACACTAGAAGTAGCCCAAGAAAGAAGGAAAGCAAAAGGCAACAGTGATAGGGGGAGATATGCCCAATTAAATGCAAAATTCCAGAGGTTAGCCAGAAGAGATAAGGAATTATTTTTAAACAAGCAATGCGCGGAAGTGGAAGAAGACAATAGAATAGGAAGGACAAGAGACCTCTTCCAGAAAATTAGAAACATTGGAGGTAAATTCCAGGCAAAAATGGGTATGATCAAAAACAAAGATGGCAAGGACCTAACAGAAGAAGAAGAGATCAAGAAAAGGTGGCAAGAATATACAGAAAACCTGTATAGGAAGGATAACAATATCGGGGATAGCTTTGACAGTGTGGTCGGTGAGCTAGAGCCAGACATCCTGAAGAGTGAGGTTGAGTGGGCCTTAAGAAGCATTGCTAATAACAAGGCAACAGGAGACGACAGCATCCCAGCTGAACTGTTCAAAATCTTGCAAGATGATGCTGTCAAGGTAATGCATGCTATATGCCAGCAAATTTGGAAAACACAAGAATGGCCATCAGACTGGAAAAAATCAACTTATATCCCCATACCAAAAAAGGGAAACACTAAAGAATGTTCAAACTATCGAACAGTGGCACTCATTTCACATGCCAGTAAGGTAATGCTCAAGATCCTGCAAGGTAGACTTCAGCAGTTCATGGAGCGAGAATTGCCAGACATACAAGCTGGGTTTAGAAAAGGCAGAGGAACTAGAGACCAAATTGCCAATATCCGCTGGATAATGGAAAAAGCCAGGGAGTTTCAGAAAAACATCTATTTCTGTTTTATTGACTATTCTAAAGCCTTTGACTGTGTGGACCATAACAAATTGTGGCAAGTTCTTAGTGGTATGGGGATACCAAGTCATCTTGTATGCCTCCTGAAGAATCTGTATAACGACCAAGTAGCAACAGTAAGAACAGACCACGGAACAACAGACTGGTTTAAGATTGGGAAAGGAGTACGGCAGGGCTGTATACTCTCACCCTACCTATTCAACTTGTATGCAGAACACATCATGCGACAAGCTGGCCTTGAGGAATCCAAGGCTGGAGTTAAAATCTCTGGAAGAAACATTAACAATCTCAGATATGCAGATGATACCACTTTGATGGCTGAAAGTGAAGAGGAACTGAGGAGCCTTATGATGAAGGTGAAAGAAGAAAGTGCAAAAGCTGCCTTGCAGCTAAACCTCAAAAAAACCAAGATTATGGCAACCAGCTTGATTGATAACTGGCAAATAGAGGGAGAAAATGTAGAAGCAGTGAAAGACTTTGTATTCCTAGGTGCAAAGATTACTGCAGATGCTGACTGCAGTCAGGAAATCAGAAGACGCTTAATCCTTGGAAGAAGAGCAATGACAAATCTCGATAAAATAGTTAAGAGCAGAGACATCACACTGACAACAAAGGCCCGCATAGTTAAAGCAATGGTGTTCCCTGTAGTAACATATGGCTGCGAGAGCTGGACCATAAGGAAGGCTGAGCGAAGGAAGATCGATGCTTTTGAACTGTGGTGTTGGAGGAAAATTCTGAGAGTGCCTTGGACTGCAAGAAGATCCAACCAGTCCATCCTCCAGGAAATCAAGCCAGACTGCTCACTTGAGGGAATGATATTAAAGGCAAAACTGAAATACTTTGGCCACATAATGAGAAGACAGGACACCCTGGAGAAGATGCTGATGCTAGGGAGAGTGGAAGGCAAAAGGAAGAGGGGCCGACCAAGGGCAAGATGGATGGATGATATTCTAGAGGTGACGGACTCGTCCCTGGGGGAGCTGGGGGTGTTGACGACCGACAGGAAGCTCTGGCGTGGGCTGGTCCATGAAGTCACGAAGAGTCGGAAGCGACTAAACGAATAAACAACAAAAATCTCAACAATGACTCTGGGCGGTTACCTATAGTTATTATCATAGATTTAACTACAGCTCATTAATTAGGAAGATGTCATTTAGTAAATTATACTGCACAAAATAAACAGTACAGAAATATATCCTCAGGTCTTTCTGGTTTATTCCTACTAACAGAACTTACAGAAGTCAACTGTAATGCAGATGACAGATTTCCAAGTACACAGAAAAGAAAACTGGGAGAACAGGCAGCTTCAGAAATGTTAGACTCAAGTATTATAGATAAAAACCACCATCTTTAACCAACATTAAGTCAATCAAACAAATTATGTTTACAAAAATTACATTCTATCATTCTAGAGCCCCCACTGCACAATAAGATCTGTGGCACAGATCCTTATATACTGTGTTTTTTTTCCAAAGGATTCTCCCCTCCAAAACACACACAACCCCCCTCCCCAGCAAATCATACCTTATCTTTGTGACCACAGATATAGTCTGTGATGTGAGGGTTCTGTTGAAATCCCATGTAAATATCATGGATACCTAGGTACAACTGTGCTTTGTAACTGTTTCTGTGCAATAGTGCCACTGGAAAGCAATGAATCCTTTTCCTTTTTTTTTATTTTAACTGCACAGTTTACTTTCTTAGTGATTTGGAGAGGCAAGTAATGGTTCTTTGTTGGCTTGGAGGAAAGAGCTCATGTACATTTAGGATAGAATGCTTAAAAGAATGTATTTTATCCTTTCTATTGAGATTGAACTCTGTTCAAACTGTATCAAAAGGAAAAGTGAAGAGGAATAGGACATGTGCCCATGCATGCATTTGGCTTCCTGACTGCTTGCAACACTATGCCTGTATATTGCAATGTGTCGCATGTGCAGCTCCCTTGGAACTTCACTTAATACAAAATGCATCTGCAAAGTTATTGACTAGGATCAACTAGAGTGGGCATAGCACTTATAGCACTGGTTACTGGTACATTTCTTGGCAGAATTCTAATTACTGATTATTTCACCAATGAAGTCCTAAGTAGCTTGGAACTAGGCTCTACAAAGGATATCCCAACAGCCTGTGATCTGGAGCCTTTTTCCTTTACCAGAGACAAAAGTCCTCAAATCCCTCTATGTCATAGTAATCCCTCATGAAATACTGCCCCCCGAAGCTTGCATAGCATCAATTTTTATATCTTTTTGATGCCAAGCAATTAATTCTTTTATATAGCCAAGCTTCCCAACATACTTAATAACCTGTTTTAATTATGATTTAATGCATTTTGCTCTTTTTTAAACTCTACTGAATTTATAGTTACTGGTTTTCAATTGCACTTTTATTGTTTTATTCTATTTGCTTTTATAATAATTTTAACATATAACCTTTTGTGAGACTTGAATTAAAAAAAATGACTGATCTTTTTTAAAATATTGAATGCTGGTAGCCAAACTGCTACATGAGATGGAAAAAACTTTTTTTGGATCTTGAGAACATCTGAAATTCTGAGAAAGCGTTGGAGCACTCAGTTCAAACACAGTCCAGTCACACCAAAAACCTGCCTTAAAAATTAGTTGATTTCCAATGACTATAGAATTGAACCCTTGAGATTGTTCAATGTGTGATCTATTTCTCCATGGATTTCAAAAAATGTTTATGTCCCATCTGAAAGTTGTACATTTTTGTAATGACATATGTATAACTGAACCTATACGTATATGTAAAAGATATAAATGAATCCATATGTGTTATATTATAACAACTTCTGCTATAGAATTGTTTACATATTTATTAAATGCACAAATGTTATCTATTCTTCTGAACCAGCTGTCCTTACCTGGTGGCCATGTAGGGTATACAGCAGCCTGCCTTCTAGTAAATCCAATATTTTTAGGGTTGAATCATTAGAAGCAGTAATGAGGTAGTTTCCAGAGGAGTGAAAGGACAGGCAGTTCACTGAAGCACTGTGAACTACAAAAGAAAAAAGGAAAACAAATACTTGCATGTTACTAACGTTCACTCAAATTAAAAAATAGGAAATGAGATAGGAAAACAGTGAAGGAATCATTCTAACAGAAAATAACTGGAAAAAAATTAGCTCTTGTTTTATTGTAATATAAACTTTTATAAGTTTTGCTTAGCTCTCAAGCATCCTAGGGAGAAAAAAGACTCATGTTGTTTAATGAGAATAGTAACAAATGTGAGTTTTGCATAGATTAATAGCACTGCACCTAGAAATATTCAAAGTCCATCAAGGAACAGTGAGTTCTAGTCCTGCCTTAGGCATGAAAGCCAGCTGGGTGACTTTGGGCCAGTCACACAGTCTCAGCTCA
Organism: Candoia aspera; assembly: GCF_035149785.1. Classification (NCBI taxonomy): domain Eukaryota; kingdom Metazoa; phylum Chordata; class Lepidosauria; order Squamata; family Candoiidae; genus Candoia; species Candoia aspera. Next base: position 57,724,735 of record NC_086154.1, read on the forward strand.
TCCCACCTCAGAGGGTTGGTCTTGTGGAGAAAATAGGAGGAGGAAGGAGTGTTAGGTATGTTCACCACTTTGAGTTGACCAAAGATAACAAAAGGGAGGGAGAGAGGGAGGGAAGGAAAGAGAAGGAGGAGGAGGAACGACACATACAAATTTAAGCCTGCTGTATGTATTAACAGGATAAAAACATTAAAGGCAGAACAAAATCTGGTGATAAAGCTAGCCTTGGGACCTTCTTTTAACAAGCTGTATTTGTAGCTTCCTGCATCTCCCTCCTCCTCCTTTCATGACTGTGTCCTCTTCCTCAACTTTTGCTATTTACACCTATTGCAATGCCATTTAGTTATCTGCACAGATGTAAGAGAAGGCCTGCCAGGCCTTGAACAATGGAGCTATAAGGGAAGGGAGGCAGGTTAAGGAGATCTAAAGATAAAAAATTCAAGGACAAATTTTTGCAGTTTTATTAAATATCATGGGCTTTTAAATTAGAGTTTGATGGTACAAAATGGCTGGGCAATTTTTAAATATTTATTAGGAAAACTCTTCAATCAAGTACAGCTAGTTGCTTATGGTATGTCATATATTTGTTGACCAAAAATAGTCTGTCAGATCGTGAATTAAATACATACATATAAAAAGTATACAGCCTAAAGACAAATATGTATAAAATAGCCATGCTTTATTGTGATATGTATGTGTGTGTGTGTGTATGTGTATGTGTGTAAGTGTGTGTGTGTGTATGTGTGTGTATATATATATATATAATATACAGCATCATTACTTTTTAAATATTTAACTCCCTAAAGTTAACAGCACTATCCATACATAATAGTATAATCAGGAAGGAACTCTGGGGCTGTATTGTTTAAAGAAGTATATTTTTATATAAAAATGAAAATGATGTTTGCATACCGCCAAAGCTTCAAAGCAAAATTCTTCATACAGTCAAGTACGAAGTCTTTTCAAATGTTCATTAAGTTGAAGGGAAAAATATGATCAGAGAAATAAATTGCTTTTTTCATTATTAGGGGTTTATTGTTGTCTGAAAATCCAACAATAAGCTTAACAAAGTTTATTAACTTAACCCTAAGTTCTGTTACTGGTTCATACGCTGGGCTATGTTGCTCCCTTAACTGTAATTTAATGAATTAATTAGAATGGACTGAGTTTACAGAAAACCCTAGGCTGAACTCAAGCAGATCACATTATGGCATGCAGCAGTGAGCACACCTAGTCTAACAGTGCACAAATTACTTACCTTGATAATGTTGCAGCAGCCTGTTCATCCTGACATCCCACACTTTCACTGTGTTGTCAGTGCCAGCTGAAGCAATGGATGTACCACTAGGATGAAAGTCCACATGAGGGACAAACCTGCAGTGATTAAAAATGAGGGGAAAGATATTGATCCAAACCAAAAATGAAGAAAAGTTGCTCAAATGTTGTTTTTAAAGTTTTATCATTCTCCTGTAGAGTTTATCATTACTGTAGAGTTTTTAAAGAGTGCTGGATGAAAAATGCTGGATTTAAAGGGCGCTGGATTAAATTTTCTTCTTTTTAATTCTCCTGATAAGGCAAAGCAACCAGGGATTTGTCTCACTAAAAATATATATGTAACAGTACACCTCTTACCCCTTTAGAAGCAGAAGTGTACATAAGGCCCAATGCAAGGGATGGCTAAACCAAGGCCCAGCAATTAGTTAACTACATTTTTACCTTTGCTTTCCATTTAGAACTGCAAGAGTCTCATGGTGATATGATTCTCTCTACCCACTAAATTTATTTTCATTAGTAATTTTAACAATTGGTTCATTCTTTCAGTCAGTCCACCTGCTTGCGGATGATACGGGCTTGTACAAATCCCTTTAATGCCCAACTCAGCATATAAATATTTAAGTAATGCTGATTGGAAATCGGTTCCTTGATCAGTAAGAATCTCTCTAGGAATACCCAGTCTATTAAAAATTACTAAAAAAAAGTAAAAAGTCAGGTGTTTGTTCAAGGTCATCCCAATAGCTTTAATGTTGAGTCTTATATAACCACAATGGGACCTAGCAACTAGAAGTAGCTCCCATTCTATGGGAGCATTAGGACAAACTGAACCCTTGAATCAACAGTATGCATAAAATCTAGTGACTTTCATTGAGGACAAAAGCAAGGATCATCCTAAATTATGGGTATGACTAGGTTTGACAGAATATTGTGTAATTATACTTTAAATAATTTTTTCCAACGTAGAATGGGGTTATAAATATTTTAAATAATCAAGTAAGTGTTTTATAAGGAAGATGGCTGTGCAAGACTACCGTATTTGTGTAAAATTCCAAGCCTGAACTACATGAATTCTAGATGCAACCTATGAGGACAACTTGGAATAATGGGTACTTCTTTCATCAGCCTTCAGTGAAATTCTCTCCTCAGTAAATGCTAACTCCATTTATAAGGGGCTCTGTTCAGGGTTCTACAAATCATAGTTAATTATTCCATACTCTTTGGGGGGCTTTTCCAGTTAATCTTCTTATTTCAGCCCTATGGTCTCTTGGACTAATCACATCTCATGCACATCTTCCAGGCTACCCTTGCTATCCCTGCTCCTGAGTATCTTTTATGCCACTCAGTGGTTTGACAGAGCAAGGCAGAACCAGGGTTTTCATCAGGTGTGGGTGGAAAGAAAAGCCCAGCAGTTCTACTGATCGTAAAATTGTTAGAATTTAACTTAAGTAATAATGCCTGCGGACCATTGCTTTGATTGTTAGGATAGCAACGTATATAAATTTCATTATAAAAATTGGATCACTTTTAAAACATTTTCTAATTAATTAATTCTTACATTGGCATGCTGCCTGACTCCCAACGATTTAAATACCTTCAAGGCAAAATATAAATGGCATAGAACTATTCTTTTTTTTAAAAGAGAGATTTCTTTATATACTTGAAAAAATGTAAGACAAGCCCCAGTGACTATAATTGATACTTGCCCACCATGCTCACAAAAAGAATGTATACATTCTCGGCTTGCTTTATCCCAAAGCTTGACTGTTTTGTCATCGCTCGATGATACAATCAATCTTCCATCAGGAGAAAACCTACAACAACGACATTTGTTGAAGTGCATTTAGCGATAGCCAGTATAAATTAGATCTGAGTTATTCTCAGAGGGAAATTACTAAAATGGTGCAAATGCCATCTGGTTAAGGGGCTACGTGAAACGTTCAGAGCGATGTTTCACAAGTCAACGAAAGCACCCATCCGTACTTAAAACAAAATCCATGCTTTGGGCCCCCTCAACTGTTCACTGTGGCCACTTTGAGGGCCTTCCCACGTTGTCTGGGGATTCAGGTACATGCACCAAAAGCATGTCCACCCCGGCTGCTGCCCAAACAAAGTCCCTCTGAATGGTTTGCACAGCCCTTATAGTTAATAAGACACTCGTTTTCAATCATAAGGTTATGAGAACCATTTTTTCCTGTTCTCTCTCTGGCAAGCCATTATTCTATCAATTATGTAGCCAGGACAACGGATATCTGCATTTCTGGACAGCTCTTAATAAATCAGCAACTACTAATATACTATTCTTAATCATTTTTTTTTATATTTTTGTAAACATGTTTTCCCATTTTTCAACTTCTCCTTTCCTGGATGATCTAAAATTCTAAGCATTAAAGAGTGTAAGAAAACAAATTAACAGTGAAGTTTTAATCACATCTATTTAAAAAGTAAACCTATTTTCAACAGCCCTTGGCTTCAGTTAAGCATATTTGAAAGGTCTTCAGAAAAAGCCTATTACATTACATACAACTGAATAAATGTTATTGCTTCTAAAAGTAGAAGTTTTCTTCTTTTTCCTAACTTGAAAAAGAGAGTGAAACCTCTCCCCTCTTCCATTCGGTCCATGTAAAACAACTGGTTTTATTCCACATTATTCTCATTTAATCTAGGCCAATCTGGCCTTGAAGTAGTAATAATCTTTTCCAATAAGGCAGAGGTATGTAGAAAGGAGATCTGGAAATATGAAACGTAGCAAGTTCCTAAAGTATATAGGTAACCATGTTAAGAAATAAATCAATAGGTACATTACAGGCCTTCACAGATAGTGTTTATGAGAGCCCTAGTCAAAATCTTTTCCTGTCTATGCAAATAGCATTGCATAGAGACAATGAGAGTGTGTGCTATAGGCCTGTCCTGCTCTCACATCTTTTTGGTCTCCCCTCAGTCTGCATATTAGAGGATGACCTAAAGGACAGACAACCGACAACAGTTTCTTCCCCTTCCAGGGCTTCTTCCAATAGATGGACAGAGGCTGCAGAGAATTTAAGAACAAGGCAAGGCTACTGCACACAGCTTCCCATGCAACATTAGTCTCTAAGAGAGACTTGAACACAGCTTTCATCACATGACAAACAGTGTGATGCCCTATGCATGATCACAAAATCGTTTTAAAAAAAAAGACTTACTTGGCACAGCGAACCCAGTTTATGTGCTGATTCAGGGAGAATAAGAATTTTTGTCTGTGAACAGCCCATACTTTGACTGTTTTGTCATCAGAGGCTGTAACCAATGACTGGCCATCATTAGAAAAGTGAACACTTCTGACTGTTGCCGTATGAGCCTTGAATGCAGTCGATTCTCCCTTGCTTAATTTAGGGGAACAAACACACACAAAAATAAGAATTCTAAATCATTCAGTACTTGTACATGTTTGGTAACTGGTTTTAATATACACATTTGCATTAACAGAAAATTGTTGAACTTAGACTTACACAGCAAACCAAACATGGTATGGGAAGAAATTGTCTACTTTTATTTAGGAGCTGGAACAGCTCCCAATGACAAATAGCTATTTTAATCTGTTGCACAAAATAATAAAGTAATGTTTGAAGTAGTAAAATAGTGACATACTATAACTGTTTATACTAATGACGCAACAAAGAAAAGTAGAACATTTTGTTAAGTGTTTTCATATAAAATGAAAAAGAGCATATAAACAACAGGGGCAAATGGAGAACTGGAGAAGCTTTATAATCAAATGAGAAAAATCACACTTAATCAGGCACATATATAATTTCATCTCATCGATTATTTTTCTGTCTGTTGTGTATAACCTAGCAAAATTTTATTAAGCTAGGAAATAATTCCAAACACAGGCACCGAGTTGCCAGCTCAGAGTAAACTGCAGTGGATTTTCATGCAACAAGTAATGTATTTATCTTCTTACCAAAAAGTTACAAACAGGAAATAACACACAAAAATGCCTAGTTCAGCATATTCTTGAAAAAGTGACTGCCATATAACACACCTTTAAAAAAAATTCATCCTGTGAGATCTTCCCAGGATACAACATGGATTAGAGGAGATAAATGATTTTTTTTTCTATTGAAGTAAGAATGACATATAACAGCACTTTCCTTCTATTATCACTAACTTGTATTATCCTGATCTCTCATTTCTATTTCATAATTTAATTTTTTTATATACTGCTTTACATTAAAAATCTCAAAGTGGTTTACACTAAAATTCAAAATGAGTAAATATGAAGTTAAAACAGTTATATAAAATATTGATGAAAATGTATAAAATATGTATGAAAACAAATGTATACAAATATATAAACATGTAAACATACATTAAAGTAACTGAGAGCCATCTTTTCTGCTATGAAGACAAGATACTTTGACCTTTTCTCCTCTTACATATAACTGTTTCAGCTGATTTTTAAAGAAAAATAATATTCAAACCACTCTTCACAGCAATAATTTCTATGTCCGAAGTTAAGCAGCAACCATTTGCAGTATCGATTTAAAACAAAAAACAAATTTGAAGAATCTAGAAAGAAAGCAAACTAAGCAATATAATTTAACATTGTACTTACACACTTGGAACCCACAAGCGAACTGTTTTGTCTCTAGAACCTGAAGCAATCAGGTGGCCAGATGGTGAAAAATTAACACACATTACTGCATCTTTGTGACCCACAAAGCGATAAGCTCTCATCTGAGGTTTCATACTCCAGATCATCAAACAAGAATCCATAGAACCACTTACTGAATGAAATAAAAAATTATGTTCATTATATTTTTTAATGACTGGAAATAAATCACTCATTTTACAAAGTCAGTGGAAAAAATAATTGGCCAGTTACATCAAGCCACCGGTTCAGCGGATTTCCCTAGTATACTTTTTGAGGCTCTTCTTAAAAGTAGTCAAAGAACAAACTGAAGAATGAAAAGCAACTATGTCATTCCAAGCGAAGCTACTTTTAAATCTAGGAAGCATCTCCCAATTTATCCTTTACTGAAGCCAGAATAATCTGCAGTATCCTTTCAGTTCTCTGGAACATATGACTTTTTGCCTCAGATTAAAATATTTGAAAACTGCTCTCTTTCCTTCAAGTTAAATGAAATAAATGTTTTAGCAATATATTTTAATAACCTGGAGCCAGTGTTCATGGTGTTTGTTTTAGGAAAGAGAAATCTGAACAAAATGATGAGAGTAGCTTACCTAGCTGTTTCTTATTTAGACTGAAATCCACACTAATTACTGCATCCCGGTGGCCTTTGAAATTCCTCTCCAAAGTTGGGTCTTCCTATATAAGAGATGTCATATTGAACCAAATGTTATCTTACCACAATGCAAACATATTCTTAAACTTGAATATTCAAATATCTGTTATGGGAAATCCAGGGGGGGTGGGGGGGACAAATGCCAAGAACCAAATATTCTGAAGTACTGAATTGCTTTCTACCCTTTATTTAATACTATATGTTCACTGAGTTTTGAACTCTATCTGGCTCTGGTGAAAATTCAACCAACTACTTCAAATTCAAGTTTAGAAAACAATCCTTTTGATTCTGCCCCATAACTTATATTTTACATGAGATACTTGACATTCTACACAATACTTCTTTAGGAAAGGACAGAGATGTTACAATTTTACAAATACATAGACAGTGCCCTAACTATAGGGTGCAAAGCACTGTAGCCTTTCCATGGCTAGGAAAAACCTACTATGTTTTTAATATTTGCTTAATGTGATTAATTAACCCAAGTTCTGGAATTTAGCTTTTCTTCCATAGAATCTACATCAATTTTCTTTTAATTATACTGTTTATACAGATCTGGGACAGCAGATATTTGCAGAGGAATGCTGTTAAAATCATTGTTTTAATGTAAAAGAGAAAATGACAAATACGTTAGCTTTTAAGTTCACTTGGATTCTCCAATCACAGCAGTCTGTTGAACAAACTACAGTGTGGGAGTTCAGATTTCCCACTTCAGCTTAAACCACAATATGCACACCACAATAACTGGGATTGTACGCTACAGTAAGCCAAAACCAAATAAACCAACTTTTGGCTTAGAACAATTAACAGATCCAGCCTAGGATTTTGCTGTTACAGGTCATATGAAGCTGGACTTGTCATTTATCATGTCAAGGTTTTGAGCTGATTTTATTTCATACTTAATAGCAATAATTTATGAAATATAGGTACATGAAATCATGACATTATATTTTCACACCATAATTCCACCAAAGATGTACTGTGATTAGCAGCTATTACAGCACTCTCCTAACACTTAGGTTTTTTTAAATAAAAATATTTGGAATCATAATATTCAGCAATCCATTTCTTACCACTGTAATAGTAAATAGCAGTGATCAGAGATCACAATTAAACTGGCAAGCCAAGCAGCACTTGTACATTGCCCAAATACAGGGCAACAGGAAGAATAAAGTTTCTGGACCAATTTTTCCCTCAAGTTTCTGATTTTGCACTTCAGAGTCAAAATGAATAGCTTCTATGTACATCTGTCCAGAAAGCAACTTGGTCATCATATAGAAAGCAGTTATATTTTGGTTTCATATATTTAGAGAATGATTCAGCATCAAAAAAGAGCAACTCCTGCTGCTTATAGCTGTGTAATAAAAGGAATCTTGGCAATTATGATCAAGACATTCAATATACAATAAAATCTGAAGCACACTGATAGGGATAATCTATGATTCAGGAACAGATAATAATTGCCCAACAATGGAAAACTCTAGATCACGTAACAATTGAGATGTAGATTAACAAGGCCTCTTCAATTGCCACATTAGAAAAAAATCACAAAGTTAAATTAAAGAGACATGAGAGGCAGGAACCACAATTTTATCAAATTTGGATGGATTTTATGGTTTACCTCATTACAATAGACTGTAATATGGTAGTACTTTGGTACATATTTGGTAATTTTTTTTATGTATAGTACCTATTTACATTTTAGTAGATTTGTTTGCATTTATCTTTTTTTCCTCTATGCATCTTGGAATTATGTTAATTTAGTTACTTGATAATGTTTGCTAATCATGTTGTTGTTTATTCGTTTAGTCGCTTCCGACTCTTCGTGACTTCATGGACCAGCCCACGCCAGAGCTTCCTGTCGGTCGTCAACACCCCCAGCTCCCCCAGGGACGAGTCCGTCACCTCTAGAATATCATCCATCCATCTTGCCCTTGGTCGGCCCCTCTTCCTTTTGCCTTCCACTCTCCCTAGCATCAGCATCTTCTCCAGGGTGTCCTGTCTTCTCATTATGTGGCCAAAGTATTTCAGTTTTGCCTTTAATATCATTCCCTCAAGTGAGCAGTCTGGCTTTATTTCCTGGAGGATGGACTGGTTGGATCTTCTTGCAGTCCAAGGCACTCTCAGAATTTTCCTCCAACACCACAGTTCAAAAGCATCGATCTTCCTTCGCTCAGCTTTCCTTATGGTCCAGCTCTCGCAGCCATATGTTACTACGGGGAACACCATTGCTTTAACTATGCGGGCCTTTGTTGTCAGTGTGATGTCTCTGCTCTTAACTATTTTATCGAGATTTGTCATTGCTCTTCTTCCAAGGATTAAGCGTCTTCTGATTTCCTGACTGCAGTCAGCATCTGCAGTAATCTTTGCACCTAGGAATACAAAGTCTTTCACTGCTTCTACATTTTCTCCCTCTATTTGCCAGCTATCAATCAAGCTGGTTGCCATAATCTTGGTTTTTTTGAGGTTTAGCTGCAAACCAGCTTTTGCACTTTCTTCTTTCACCTTCATCATAAGGCTCCTCAGTTCCTCTTCACTTTCAGCCATCAAAGTGGTATCATCTGCATATCTGAGATTGTTAATGTTTCTTCCAGAGATTTTAACTCCAGCCTTGGATTCCTCAAGGCCAGCTTGTCGCATGATGTGTTCTGCATACAAGTTGAATAGGTAGGGTGAGAGGATACAGCCCTGCCGTACTCCTTTCCCAATCTTAAACCAGTCTGTTGTTCCATGGTCTGTTCTTACTGTTGCTACTTGGTCGTTATACAGATTCTTCAGGAGGCATACAAGATGACTTGGTATCCCCATACCACTAAGAACTTGCCACAATTTGTTATGGTCCACACAGTCAAAGGCTTTAGAATAGTCAATAAAACAGAAATAGATGTTTTTCTGAAACTCCCTGGCTTTTTCCATTATCCAGCGGATATTGGCAATTTGGTCTCTAGTTCCTCTGCCTTTTCTAAACCCAGCTTGTACGTCTGGCAATTCTCGCTCCATGAACTGCTGAAGTCTACCTTGCAGGATCTTGAGCATTACCTTACTGGCATGTGAAATGAGTGCCACTGTTCGATAGTTTGAACATTCTTTAGTGTTTCCCTTTTTTGGTATGGGGATATAAGTTGATTTTTTCCAGTCTGATGGCCATTCTTGTGTTTTCCAAATTTGCTGGCATATAGCATGCATTACCTTGACAGCATCATCTTGCAAGGTTTTGAACAGTTCAGCTGGGATGCCGTCATCTCCTGTTGCCTTGTTATTAGCAATGCTTCTTAAGGCCCACTCAACCTCACTCTTCAGGATGTCTGGCTCTAGCTCACCGACCACACTGTCAAAGCTATCCCCGATATTGTTATCCTTCCTATACAGGTTTTCTGTATATTCTTGCCACCTTTTCTTGATCTCTTCTTCTTCTGTTAGGTCCTTGCCATCTTTGTTTTTGATCATACCCATTTTTGCCTGGAATTTACCTCCAATGTTTCTAATTTTCTGGAAGAGGTCTCTTGTCCTTCCTATTCTATTGTCTTCTTCCACTTCCGCGCATTGCTTGTTTAAAAATAATTCCTTATCTCTTCTGGCTAACCTCTGGAATTTTGCATTTAATTGGGCATATCTCTCCCTATCACTGTTGCCTTTTGCTTTCCTTCTTTCTTGGGCTACTTCTAGTGTCTCAGCAGACAGCCATTTTGCCTTCTTGCTTTTCTCTTTCTTTGGGATGTATTTTGTTGCCGCCTCCTGAACAATGCTGCCAACTTCTGTCCAGAGTTCTTCCGGGACCCTATCTACTAAGTCCAGTCCCTTAAATCTATTCTTCACCTCCACTGCATATTCCTTAGGAATATTAGTGAGCTCATATCTAGCTGATCTGTGGGTCTTCCCTAATCTCTTTAGTCTGATCCTAAATTGTGCAAGAAGAAGTTCGTGATCTGAACTACAGTCAGCTCCAGGCCTTGTTTTTACCGACTGTACAGATGTCCGCCACCTTTGGCTGCAAAGGATGTAATCAATCTGATTTCGGTGTTGTCCATCTGGTGAAGTCCATGTATAAAGCCGTCTCTTAGGTTGTTGGAAGAGAGTGTTTGTTATGCAGAGTGAATTGTCTTGGCAAAATTCTATCAGCCTGTGTCCTGCTTCGTTTTGTTCTCCCAGGCCATACTTACCTGTAATTCGAGGTGTCATTTGACTGCCCACCTTAGCATTCCAGTCTCCTGTGATGAAAATAACATCTCTTTTAGGCGTGTTGTCCAGTAGGTGCTGCAGATCCTCATAGAACTGCTCTACTTCAGCTTCTTCAGCATTTGTGGTTGGGGCGTATATTTGGATCACTGTGATGTTAGATGGCTTGCCCTGAATTCGAATTGAGATCATTCTATCATTTTTTGGGTTGTATCCAAGCACTGCTTTAGCCACTTTACTATTAATTATGAAGGCTACTCCATAGTTGCTAATCATAGTTCATTAAAAAAAAATCTTTGAAGAGTCTCTGATACTTTTTCCTCCCACCAGGGAGGTGGGGGGAGAGAGAGGAAGGCTTCCTATATTTTTAATATTTATAATATTGATGAAGATGTATAGAGACTCAGGCACTCATCGTAAGAAGATAAATCTAGCAGAAGGATCTGTTAAAGAGAAAATCTTCACTCCCTTTATCCATATACGTTATTACCAACATAAAGAAAAGGCGGGTTTTCTTCCAGGCACAGAAGGAGAGGTGCTTTATACTACTTAAATCCTCCAGAGCCTTAGAAGGGAGACTTTCACATTCCGCTCAGAAACATTTCCTCTCTTCCTAGCCTGAGCCTCCCCTAGTCTAGAGGAATATTAGATGCAACCCTGAGCGCGACTCAGTCCTACTGGGATCTAGAATGATGTGGCGCAACTTCTGGATCGCCCCCTCCTTCGGCGCCGAGCTAGCTTCCCACGATTGAGGGTGGTCACGTGGGGCCGAGCCGATCCAACGCGGGGGCTCAAGTCACCGGCCCAGCCGCCAGTTCTTCCTCCCGCGGCTCGGCGGAGCCTGGCTCTCTCCGCACACTTGCCGCGTCGGGCCGGCCTCGTCCTGCTTTGCCCCCCGCCTCTCCCCAGCTCGATCCAGCCCCGCTTTCTCCCTCCGCGACCTCGCTGCTGCCAGCGCGGCGGAACCATCCACCTCAGAGCCCAGTCCGACGGCGCCTCGGTCTCCCTTAGCGCTGCCCTTACCAGGCAAGGGAACGCCATTCCACCCCAAGAACCGCAGCGGAACCAAGGGCCGCCCCGGTTGTTGCCGCCGGAGGGATTCAGTTTACCCGCTTCTGCTACAGCCCTAGTAACGGCGTTCCTGCCTTAAAGGGGAGGACGCAAGAAAAACTGTCCGCCGACGCAAAAGGGGTGACCTCGAGAGGAGCCGTTTGAATTGGTCGGAACTGAAGGGCCAGCGAGGGAAATGAGCTTCCTTTCGCTTTCGGGCATGGGAAGAAAGGGAGACATTTCCCAGGGACCAACAGGCGGTGAAAGTTCCTGAAATGGAGCTAAGCTAAAACGTTTAAGAATGTCAGCTAAAAGCCTGACCACTGAAATAAGTTTATGGTAGGGTTGTGCCTATAGACAGTAAGTCAGATGAGGGGTTTCTTCAATATCATAGGATGTCCATACTCTGCCTAGACCAGTGTTAAATCAACCATGGCAACTTGAAGATGTGTGGGCTTCAGTCCATCCACCATGCTGGCTGGGGGATTCTGGGAGTTGAAGCCCACTCATCTTCAAGTTGCCAAGGTTGAAAAACACTGGCCTAGACACATTTAGTGAAGGGAATTCCACCACCTCTTTGAAGTAACTGATTGCACTATAGAACTGCTCTTTCTGTTAGTAAGTTTTTGTAACATTCAGGTGGAATTTTCTTGGAACTTAAATGCTGCTTAATTTAACCATAGTTAGGTGTGTTGTGTGAACACAGCACAAAGCTCTATTTCATAGTAGGCATGAGTACATTTCCCCTGAAATGACCTGCACACTTCATTCACTGCTACCCTCCATTTGAAAGAAACCATAAACATCCTTAAGCTAAAAGCAACCAGCACCAACAAATTAGTCCTGTGCCTGCTGGCCCCTTCAGGTTATTGTGGGTGCACCCCCTGCCCTCCAGGTGTTAATACTCTTCCACTGCTATTTTTTTTTTTGTTGCCTCCCTGTAGACAAAATCTGGCATAGTTTTGGAACTATTACCATGTTTGGTCTTGCGTGGGTGCTGGATTTTGAAAGACAATTAAGAATGAAATAAATCAGAAAGCTTGTATATTCATCTGTTCTGTGGGCTTGTAGCAGTATGGAGTTCTAAAAGCACTAAATCTGCACTCTCCTGAGAGTGAAAGCAGAGTGCAGTTTAAACCAGCTTTCAAAACTCACCACATCTGCAACCCTGCTAAATAGCTGTTTAGGTTACAGCATTTGGGAGCAGAGTCACTCTTTCCTGCTTTGCTTTGTGGGGTAAAGCAGAGGGCACAGATCAAGCTGTCCATCAGAACTTACCACCCCTCAAGCTCCATTTTCATATTGCTGTCAAGATTGGCCATAATTCCTCATCAGCTGGTGACATTTGGAAAGGGGAGGGGCAGCAAAGCCAGAGGGTTTAACCCATTGCTTTGTTAACATCCTCCATAATCTGGGCATCACCATTTGAAGTGAGCTAAAACAGAAGCAATAGGAGCAGAATAGGGATTGGAAAATGGGAACAGCAGATGTTATGCTGGTATAGTATTCTGCTGATTTAGGTGAATATCATTTGAACATGGCAGTGGGGAAAGGCTCTAATTATTTATAATGAGTATGCTGTGGACTTCTTATCCAGGTGCCTGGGGGCTCTGAGGATCTGGATGGGGAACAACAGGCTTCAGCTGAACCCTGGCAAGTCTGAGTGGCTTTGGGTTTTGGGGCCCGCAAGTTATAAGACTATGCCATCTTTGGTGCTGGATAAGGTTGCACTGCCCCAGACAGACCCCGTGTGCAGTCTGGGGGTCCTCCTAGCCTCACAAATCCTGCTCAAATAGCAAGTGGCAGTTGCGGCTGGGAGGGCCTTTGCTCAACTTTGTATTGTGCGCCAGTTGCGGCCATTCCTAGACTGGGGGGCTCTACTCATGGTCACTCATAACCTAGTCACCTCCTGGTGGGACTACTATAATGAGCTGTATATGGGGCTGCCCTTGAAGAGTATCTGGTGGCTTCAGCTGGTACAGAATGCAGCAACGCAGGCAGTTATGTATGTTTCTAGAAGAACACAGGTTACACCTCTGCTCCGCGAGCTGCATTGTTGCCAGTCTGTTTCCGGGTCCAATTCAAGGTGCTGTTTTTGATCTTTAAAGCTCTACATGGTATGGAACCAGGTTATTTGAGGGACTGCCTCTCCCTGATTACATCTGCCAGTCCCATCAGATCCAGCAGAGAGGGCATGCTACGGGTCCCATTGACTAGGGAGCTACACTTGGCGGGTCCTACACGGGACTTTTTCTGCTATGGTGCCCGCTTTATGGAACATTCCTCCTCCCCTCCGCCCCCCTAAGTAAGCCTGGCTGCATCCCTTTTGACTTTCCAAAAGTCCCTCAAGACCTGGTTGTGCCATCAGGCCTGGGGACGCCAGAGGATGGGTAAAATGTTGAGGTGGCTCCACTGTTATAAACACCTGCTCTTCCCCCAATATTTATATTTATATTTTATTCTTTCTGTTTTATGTTTTATAATTTTAAAGCTTTTACTAATAATAATTAGTAATTGTCTTGTAAATATTGTTTTTTAGTTTTGCTGTATGCTGCCTAGAGTCACTTTTTTGTGAGATGGGTGGCCATATAAATTTGACAAATAAATTTGACAAAACTTGATAAATAAATGTTTTAACTGTAGATTTTCTCAGCAGGTGGCAGCACCTGACTGACTTTGCTTGGGATCAGAAGCACAGCACAGTCAGGCCAGGTTAGAATTTGGATGAGAAAAACTGGGATCATAAGCTACTCTGAGAACTTGAAAAACATCCCAGAAGAAGGCAGTGGGGAACCACTTTTGTAGTATTGCCCAGAAAACTGCACGGGCATGCCTATGAAGGCATTGAGAGTTAAGAAGGATCAAAGGAGATTTTATCTTTACCAATATATTCATAATTCGTTTTTCTTGTGAGTTGCTTCAAGCATTATTTTAAAAGACAGCAGATAAAACTGCTGATATTATATAACTATGAAATCATGAGTATGAAATGTCTAAGAGTAAGCAGTTATTATTTTATCATAAGTACCATCAGATTAAATACAAATTCCATGAAATTCCAGTGGAATGTTGCAATGAACTTAAGGAGTTCTCAGTATTTATTCTGTTGGTCAGGCTATTTTGACTTTTTAAAGAAATACTTTAACCAAGTTGGGAGATGGTGCATCTCAATTTATTCAGTCATTATTACTAGAACCTTGCACACTAATGTTCTTTTTTTACTCCTAAATGAAAGAAGTT
The DNA here is from genome assembly GCF_035149785.1 of Candoia aspera. Taxonomy (NCBI): domain Eukaryota; kingdom Metazoa; phylum Chordata; class Lepidosauria; order Squamata; family Candoiidae; genus Candoia; species Candoia aspera. Next base: position 57,739,758 of record NC_086154.1, read on the forward strand.
ACTGGTAGGTGGCACTTCTATCTATATATATTTTACTGTATCCTTTAAATGCCTGGATACCAAAGCTTGATTTTTCATGGGAACTGGCTTGAGTAATGTTCAGCTTAAACACAACTTTGTTATTACAGTACTGACAAAACAACATTCTACCAGGAACACTTTTTTCCTGCTACTGAAGAAAAAGCACAACCACACAGAAAGGGCAAATTACCATCACTGTTCAATAGTTACAACATGGCAAAGGACATGAAGGCATAATTTATCTGTTCCTAAGAAAAATGGAGGAAAGTGTGCAAAATGTAAATAAGTGAGGCAGAAGAACATTTTGACACATGAGCTGTAAAACATGAGCTGTTTGTCTGAGAAACAAAGTCAGTCTGACAGGTGACTTTATGGTCTGTAGCATTACTAACTCACCTGTGTTCTTTGTTCTTCAAAAAATTTGGTCTTTGAAATATTGCCACTTAAAAATAGACAGTTCTCCAGTGAACCATTTAATCCATATTTGTCTGGATTAAGGCATCAATACCCCAGAAGTCACACATTCAGCCTTTGAAAATTAAGAGAAATTAATCTTTATCGTTATGGTACTTTCTTCTATTAGGAGTAACATTAATTTAGGAGTTTATGATTTGGTATTGTCAGTTTGAGCATTCCATAGGCATGGAAGAGTTTAGAGAGTTGTTGGCAAGTGTCCTTCCACCAGAAGGTGTTCTTTTCCCTCCAATAGTTGGACATTTGTGTTACACTGTCAGATCAGAGTTGAGATATGTCTCTTGTCAGCATAACTGTGGAAATTATTTTCAGGAATGATCGACTGTTTTTTCCCTCAGTGCTAGAGATTATGGCTACAAGTTCTGGGCTACGAAAGTCTGGATGTCTAGTAGATAGCAGCAAAGGGATACAGAAAATCCACTGCTAGAATCAGTAGCCCTAATGGAGACGTATGCACCTGAAGAAGTAGCCTATATGATATGCAGATTTTACACATTTTCCTCCAAAGTAGAACCATTGAAATACACAAAGCAGCTTATATGACATTTCATAAAATGTGTTCTTTACTTGTTGGGTATGGAAACAAAATTGCTGTAAAACAGGTAATACTGGTTTTTCCATATATAGAAACAGAAAAGAAGAGAGGATGCATATACAATCTCCCAAATTAAGTTCCTGGTATTTCTACTTTGGGTTTGTTTTTTTTAAATTTTCCATTAGCAATACTGCCAGGGTAAACGTGGCTGGGCCATATAAAGCAGTAATCTAATCTTATGTAAAGCAGCTTCTTATATCAGTATCAAATTACTCTTGTCTGGGATGCAGAGTATTAACTCTGTTACCTTTGAAGAGAGAAATGATGGATGCCAAAAAGAAATCTATTGGAAGTGTGGGAGAACGTGTGCTTTCTTGCTCAAGCCTTAGGCACAAAATTTGGTGAGCTCGCTTCCAGCTGAGCTCTTTTCTATAATATAGTTTCACAAAGCAGATTACTTTTACTGAGTTATGCAAGAAGGATAGATGTGATCAGCTGTGTGTATGAATGTGTTGTGTAAGTGATATGTGCTAAATTCAGTAAGTTGATGTGTTAGGTTGATTGAAAAGGAACCTGATTCTCTCCACTATAGCAACACCTTCAAAATATAAGTAACTTTATTGTTGCTTTCTGCTGTTATTATTTTAAATTTGTTGGACTCAAGAAAATGCAATGGTCTTTGCTATTTGAGTAAATTAATCCACCAAAAATTGAAGATCAGAAGCTTGCTAGAGGTAGGCAAGAAATTGGAAAAAGGACATTAGAAATCTCTAAGACTTCCTTCCTAGTGATGATATTCATATAGAAAATAATATCTCTAGTTGCTGGAACTATAGAGAATGTGAACAAAGAATGTCCTCCAATGTTTGACTATGTGTTTATATATCTTGTGAAGCTCAAGAAACATCAGAATCATTGAAAGGGACAGGGCCACATTAGCCAAAAAGAAAACCCATGAAGCTATGCCTAAGAAAACATTGATTTTGCAAAGTTTGGCCATGATCTGTGCTATTAGTCTCTAGGTTTTTTTTTTTTCCCTTTCCTCCCTCCCTCCCTCTAGGCTGGAACTTTGTACAAGGTCAAAGAAGTTCATAGCCTTCACTGTACTCAGGGATACATGGGCACAAATAGCTTGGATGCCAAGATAGTATCACAGGAACTGATTAGAGTTGATAGAAGTTCACATTCAGCTCTTCATAACATACTATTATTCCATGTCACTCCGCCTGGTTTTAGCTATAAACTATGTAACGTGATCCAGCTTCATTAAATGTTCTTGCACAAACATTTATGGTCATAATTTTGATGGCAGCTTTCTGCAATCTGTTGTGCCTTTTAGCTCTATTGGGCAACAGTTTCAGTCCCTTACCAACAGTAAATAAGGGATACATTTTTACAGAAATAGAATAGAACAGAACAGAACAGAACAGAATAACTTTATTGGCCAAGTTTGATTAGACATACAAGGAATTTGACTTCGGTAGAAGAGCTCTCAATATATTTACATAACATCAAAAATAATAGTAAAGTAACAATGTTATTTAAATGTCATTATAAGTTGCATTTTCAGTTGACTTTGGGGACATCACTTGAAGCATTTGTTGTGTTGAGCTATTTCAATTGCTTTTGTTTGATTAGTTCATTGCAAACAGCTGAAAGTCTGTACATTTTGACAATCAACCTGATTTCCAATAGGGGTTGAATAAGTTCAATTACAACAGTACTGTAAACTGTTTCGATGAGGTTAGGCTTCCCAAGTTTTGGTCCAGTAACTTTGAGGGTTACATCACAATCAAGTTTTGAAATATTCCCTTTTCACCTCATTTAAGTCAGAAGCAGAGACGAGGAAAGGTCAGCACAGCAGTGAAAGAACCATCACAACAGAAGACAACTGAATTTTCCTCATATTCTTGGAAATGCACCCAAAATAATCCCTTCTTTTAACCTTTTCTCCTTGGCAGTTTGCAAGTAATTAGGTTAGATGATTTAGTTGTTTCCTAAGTACTAGAGCCTAGAAATGTAATTATAATGATAGCAGCCAGAATGACTAAATGAACTGGACAAGAGCACAATACATTTCCAAATCAAGAGAAATGGGGAGGAAATAAAAGGAAACATATAATAGGAATATTGAAGTTTAGCATAACTATGGATTTTTTTAATGCAACCTTGTACAGGTAGCCCTTGCTTAACAACCGTTAGTTTAAGAACTGCACGAGTTACGACAGCACTGAAAAACCAACTTACAACTATTCCTCACACAACCATTGTGGTGTCCCCATGGTCATGTGATCACAATTTGGGCACTTGGCAACTGTCGCATGTTTACGACAGTTGCGGTGTCCCATGGTCACGTGATTGTCATTTTCAGCCTTCCCAGCCAGCTTCCAATAAGCAAAATCAATAGGGAACTGCATGATTCACTTAACCATGTGGTTCGCTTAACGACTGCTGCAAAAACGGTCATAAAATCTGGTCTGGATTTGCTTAATGACCGCATCACTTAGTGACCTAAATTCTGGTACCAATTGTGGTCATTAAGCTAGGAATACCTGTATGTGATCTTGGGCTCCAAGATCACCGCAGACAGTGACTGCAGCCATGACATTAAAAGATGCTCTTTGGGAGGAAAGCTACGGCAAACCTAGGCAGCATATTAAAAAGCAGAGACATCACCTTGCTGACAAAGTTCCGTATAATCAAAGCTATGGTTTTCCCAGTAGTGATGTATGGCTGTGAGAGCTGGACCATAATGAAAGCTGAGCACCGAAGAATTGATGTGCTGGAGAAGAATCTTAAGAGTCCCTTGGACTGCAAGGAGGTCAAATCAGTCAATCCTACAGGAAATCAACCCTGACTGCTCATTGGAAGGACAGATACTGAAGCTGAAGCTCAAATACTTTGGCCACCTAATGCGAAGAGAGGACTCATTGGAAAAGACTCTGATGCTGGGAAAGACTGAAGGCAAAAGGAGAAGGGGACGGCAGAGGATGAGATGGTTAGATAGCATCACCGATTGCAATGAACATGAATTTGAGTAAACTCCGGGAGACAGTGGAGGACAGGAAGGCCTGGCGTGCTATGGTCCATGGGGTCACGAAGAGTCGGACACGCCTTAACGACTGAACAACAACAAACCTGTATGCTGCAGGAACTCACTGCAAAGACATGGCTGTAAATGTGCCTGTGTGTCTAATATCTCAATTCAATTATTTTGCATAGACATTGCCAAGTAGCTGCAACAAAACAGACATACCCAACAAGGAAAACTTTCCAGATCATCTACTTGACTACCCCACCTACAAACATATACTGTTTAACGATTCAGCTGAAGTAAAACACTGAGCAACAATCATGGATTAATTATACTATATCTGAATTAGTTGTAATATAAATGTTTTTAATATAAGTTTACAGATTTATTATTGTTTAATCTTGCTTACAAAATACACAGTATCTTACAAGTCAGTGACAGTGTAGCATGTCTACAGGAATAAAAGGACTTGCTCCCTGAGTGTCTTTGAAGATAATTTCTGAACCACAGTTGGCTTAGAACAGCATAGCCATTAACTGAGACACCTAGAAATTAATATATTTTCCCTAATTGCCAGCTGGTTTACAGGCACACTGCAAAAATGCTGGTTTGGCCTAGGATTAGTATGTTTGAAAATCTGAATATATCCGTAAAAAGCCACATGAGCAATAAACATAGGTTGTCTGATTCGGGGGCAGGTGATGAGCTAACAGATTGATCCTTTTCAGTTATGGCAACTCTTAGCTGTGAAACTCTTTCCATCTTCTATTTACCTGTCACCTAATCTGATGCAATATGTTGGGTATAGTTTTTTGTTTTTGTTTTTACTGTAGCTTTCAATGGGCATGTAATACTTCTAGGACTTTTGAATGGCTTTTAGGGATCTTCTGTTGTTGAGAATTGAGCTTTTATTTTGTTTTTTTATGATCTGTTATCTCTTTATATTTCAACATTACAGTGTTCTTAGAACCTATTTAATGAAGAATCCTTATAGTGCAGTGTTATAGCTAATATTAAAGTTTTTTTCATATTTGTAATCTTTGGTGCATGTATCCTAGGCCAAGGATGAAGTGTTTTAAAATAATCAAATGTATTTAATATTTAAATACATAGATACCAATTTAATTAAGAAAAGGCTTTAACCACATACATATACACAGACTGTATAAGAGATGATGATGAGCCGATAGGTATCATAGATAACAGGATGGTTTACTGAGAGATGGAAACATTCGCCAAGTAAGCAAATACGTTATTTCCAGTAGAGTCAGAAGCCAAACACAGGTGACTTATGAGACACAGTAGAGAACAGAGCTGCTGTTAGATATTTTCACTGAAATCAGTGTTAGTGGCTCAGGATTCATCAGGTAATTCAGCAGTTTTGGAGTGTGGGTTTTTTTTTTTTTTTGGTCTGTGAGTCAGTCTTGATTCCAGGACCTGTTTGTGCAGTTTTTTAGACACCATTTCAGAAGTGATTTGCATTAATGCCTTCAAGATGCCAGGCTTGTCGATTGGAAGGTTGCAAGTTCAGTGGTTCAAGACCTGAGCACCGCGTGATGGAGTGAGCTCCCACACTCGCCCCAGCTCTTGCTAACCTAGCAATTCGAAAGCATGCAAATGCGAGTAGACGGTAACAGCGTTCCATGACTGTCATGCTGGCCCCATGACCACGGAAGTGTCTTCAGACAATGCTGGCTCTTCAGCCATGAAATGGAGATGAGCACCGCCCCCTAGTGTTGGACACAATTAAACGAGAACCTTTACCTTTTTACCTTTAGGGCTGAGAGAGTGACTGGCTCAAGGTCACCAAGTTGGCTTCTGCAGCTAAGGTAGGCTAGAACTCAAATTTCCCCACTCCTAGTCCAGCACCTTAAACACTAGACCAAACTAGTTCTCTAATTCAGTACTTAGAAAGCAAAATGTAAACAATCGTTCTGTATTCATTTTACTGCTCTTATAAGCCCTCTTATGCAGCTGATTGAGGATGCATATCTGAAAAAGTTCATTTATTTATCAAATGCATATCTGAGCATTTAGCTGTCCTCCATGTTTTGCTGGTGCTGATTCAAAAGGCCAAATAATTAATGGTACCTCTTTTGATTAATAGAATACAGGTTAGCATGTTCATAATGAAAGCCTACATTTTCTGCTATCTGTACTGTTATTTTTTGAGTACTTTACCATCACCCTTCATCATCATTGCAAATCATTTAGAAGATGTGGATTGAGTGGGCATGCTCTGTAACTACCCCTTTTTTTAGAAAACTTACCAAAGCTGTTGTACAACTTGGTATTACCGTTGATTTGTCCCTAATCTTTGTGGTAGCAACTATCACTGGACATAATGAATTCACCATTCCCTCTCCAAAAGCATTAAAGTTAGGTATATCAGACATGTTATCAAGGCAGAAAGTTATATATATCAAGTTTATCATGGTAGTTATATTGGATCTAGCACCATGTGATAAAGGGTGGGTGGTATGTTTAAACTCTTAATTTGTTTTGAGATTCTATATCTGGGATATGGCAGTTTTGATAGAATTACAAACATTTTGCTATGGGCAATATGTCACTCCAGATAATACCCAGCTTGTACTATGTGCAGCTGACTTCTAGTATAAAACTTAAAGGTTAATACAAGCATGAATGGTAAACTTGGGCTCTTGCGAAAGATATTATTTCTCTACACAGTGGTTACTCATCAAATGAGAGAAACTTGCTTAATCGCTTGTTTCTGAAAGATTACTTTAACTGAAGGACAGAATAGAACACCTTAGAGGTACTGTAGATACCAAATAGAGATACCAAAATTCCAGAAAGACTTCTGTGCAACAGGAAAACAAATGAAGCACTTGGATTCTTTTAAACAAAATGCTTCAGGGCAGTTCTGTGTGTCATTGATCATTGTCAGTGCTGGACTTTAGAAAGAGTAGCATGAATTGCTGTAATGTAAGTATAACAAACTTCTTGAGCAACAACCCTAATCAAACTTTTGGCTAGGCTGCCAATAGCTTTATTAATTTAATTATCAGGTACATGGAGATCTAGACCAAAGGATCCTAAATGGCAGAGTGGAGGGGCTGATGATCAAATTTGGAATTTTGAGAACATACTGCATCTGTTCTTACAAAATAACTTCTGGAAGCATTCACAAAATGGCTCTCATGGAAACATAGCAGTTAGAAAGCAAGGAATTGACCAGAATGCCTCTTGCCACTCCTAGCCCATTCTTCCACAGGATCGTTTCTACTACTCCACTCTATTTCTGTCCTTTTTCTTGGCAGATATTGCCAAGATTTTGGGAACTTTGGGACCCAGGGGCATTCTTGGAAATAACAGCTTACACTAGAGGTTCTTGCTTTGTTTTGCAGCATGCCAGCTTCCCTCCTTTTTTAAATTAAAAGGGTTTATTTTAAAGTAAAACAGTGAGATGGGGCAGGAAGTCTAGGTGATATCAAGGGAGATATTTGCAGATATAGTGCACTGGCACTCTGGGTGTCACATCAGGAACTTAGATTTAAATGCATTGTTCTAAGATACCATTTTTGTTATTCGTGATCATGGAAAAAGCAAGGCTGCAATAATACATGGAAATAAGTATTTCTTGCAGTAAATACACTTTAAAGTCAATGTTCTCACTTCAGCGTGAGCTGATACAAGAATACAGATGCACGGTTAGTCCCAAAAAGAAAAAAAATATGTACCTTTCCAAAAACTCAAGAGAATTCTGTGGCTGTTCATTACTGGTAGCAGCAACTGACTGTACTTCATAAATGCACATGAAATACATTTAAGGATGTCTCGGGCAATCCCCTGAATTCTTAAAACAGCCAAAAGTTTTCCTTGTGGCTGGCTGGCTGGCTGGCTGGCTAGCTAGGCTGTATCATTATTGTGCAATTATCAGTAATCACCTGAGTTTTTGGCCTGGATAGTCAATTGCTAAGACCTCCCACGTGACTTTTTGGCTGATCCATACCATTTATTAAGCAGGCATTGCACTGTACATTTGTTTCACTTGCCCCATAACTTTCATTAGAGTCTGCCACAACTGAAGCCAAGCTGATTGACCATTTGCTGTTGCTGAAAACTTTGTCACAGAAACCAGGAATTATAGACATTTCAGAGACTTAGTTGCATTGAGCCTGCAGGATCCATCATGTTCTGGTTTTTACCTTTACCTTCCAAGTGATACCCTCTCACTTGTCTGCCTTTGATAACTGCTGTTTTCTCTCCTTCATACAGTAACTTTTGAATTATAGCATTCCAGTTTTGTACTCAAGCAAAGTAACATCATGAGGTTAGCTGAAAGAACCATAATGGCAATTGCAGTGTTCTCCAATCTCATATGTCCTGTATCTTCAGTGTAATGCCTATGGGCACCTCCCTTGGCACCTACAGGCTCTATTGGATTTATTGTATATATTTTAATAAAATAAATAAATGGAAAGCTAGCATGGAGCTAGCTTCTGGCCCCTTTATGTACTCCAGAAACATACATAGAAAATAAAATCAATAGGAGATTTTAGCTTGATGTTGTGTTTGGAAGCATGCCAAACTGCTCTTCCCCCTCCCCCAGTTTGGAGGGTGGAACAACTTTACCAGTTTGTCTTCCAATTAATGGCTTTTTGTGCATAGATATGCCCACCTTGAGTGGGTATGTCATGTTCTCAAATATGCTCTGTCACCTGATATATACAGAACAGGAGACCCAGGAACTGGAATCAAAGAGCCCTGTTTGTGCAAAATACAAAATCTTGCCCCAGTTTCACTTCATGCAAATTATTTCCTCCCCAGATCCTTTTCTGAGGTTGGCTGAGATAAGAAGCTATAAGGAAGTAAATAATAATTCCCTACACCCATCTGACAAATTTGTTCTAAAAATAAGACTATCCACTGTGACATAATAGGGATTTACTGCCATCATGTTTTGTTTGGTGCTAAATTTTATTATTTAAAAAACACAATGCACTTGTATCTATCTTATCAAGTTGTGCTCCAAATTCCTTGGCCATCTGAGGCTCAGTGAGTGGTAATAGGACTACGGCCTTTTTGGTAGCCATACCCATGCAGACTACCTTGGGATCAGCTCCATTTAAAGTATGTTAAGAGTGTTTTCTTTCTTCTGTAACTTTACACTTGAGGTTATGATTACATTTTTTTACGGTTATTTACTGTATTTGGGGATTAGGATATCAACTACTTCAATTAACTGTATAAGGAAAGATTCAAGGGAAGCACAGTGCTGGCAGATAATACATATCGTGTCAGAAAAATTGACATACAGGGTTTGGCAAAAATATGAAGTCTTTGTTTATACAATAACTTCAAAAGAGCAGACAGCATTGATGGTAGCCAACCCCTAATAGGAGATTACATTTAAAAAATGATATAGCTGTAAGCCACTTTGGTTGTTGTTTTTTAAATAGAAGACATTTGATTTAATATAAATTATTTGTTGATTAGTTTAGCATAATAAGATAATAATTAAAAATAAACACAATCCATTTCAAAATTTTAATTGCTACATGAGGCAAACATAACCCTGAACAGCTTCAAAGGCTAAATTGTTTCATAAATTGTTTCATATTTCCAAATATAATATAGCTTACAACTTGCTTTGTCTTGTGGAACTTATTTTCTTCCTGCAGTAAGATTGTACCATTATAAGAAGTGAAGTAAAGCCTACCCTTACGCACATTGCAAAAGTCTAGATCCAGATTTAGCTTCTTTAAAAAAAAAATGTTGACCTAATCACCAATAAGGAATTAAAGATTGGTCTAGTATATTCTAGAAGTACATTTCAAAATGCAGGGTTTTTTTTCCCATGATGTCAAATGATCAAAGTGAAATGTACTTTGCCTTCAAGGAATGTCCTAGAACTGAATTTCCCAAGCCTTTCCTCCAGACTTTCGTTTCTTTTTCAAAACACTTTAAATCACTTCAGTATTCTCTGAAAAATTTCACTGTAGGTTTGTGGACACAGATGTGCCCTTTGCTCCCAGCCTTGTTCAATCCCATTTCTCAGCTAGGATGAGAAAAGAGAAATAAGCATCTTTTGAATACAAGTAATGTCATTTCTGCTTATCACTATGCCTTAATCCCCTGAGGAATGATTTCAAATACAGTGCTGTAGACGAAAGCAAAGCCCTGAGTTTTGGTAAACAGAAGACAAGCTGCTTGTCTGGACTGTTGGTGTGTGTTGTTTGCCAAAATCTGAATTAATCTTTCTTCAACCAAGGTGGGCAAGGAAAAAGATGATTGAGCAATATGGTCAACATTTTGGAACTGTTCTGTTTATAACATGATTCCCAGAGTTCTTTTTCCTCTTCCCCCCACTTTTTTTTTACTGTTATACTTATCAGTATTGAGCTTATGCTATCTCTTCAATGCTGTTTTGTTGATTAGTTTAGCATAATAAGAACATTAAAAATAAACACAATCCATTTCAATTTTTTAATTGCCACATGAGGCAAACGTAACCCTGAACAGCTTCAAAGACTACCAACACTGATCACGGAAACCAGTATTGATAAATAAAAATATACTTAAAATTAGAAATGGCAGGCAGATTTCTCTATCCTTCTTTTATTGGGCTTTTTAAGGAAAAATAATAGAGCAACTAGTACATTTGATCATTGAGAATCACTCTGCTTCCAAGTAATCTCGTGTGGGGTGTGAGGAGGGGTAACCAAACTTGGGGGTGGTTAGCACCCTGAAGATGCTCCAGTAAATTAAATTAAGAACTTTTTTAACATCTATATCTTGGATTACATATTTTTTATTTAAGAACATTGTTTTTATTGTATTTTAATGACTATTTATTCTGGTTTTATTATAAACCGCCCAGAGTCACGCTTTGAGTGAGATGGGCGGTGACTAAATTTGAAATATAAACAAATAAATAAATAAATAGGCAACAAATGAGTTAAACCAATTTCTCCTTTCCCTACTGGGCACTATTATTATTATTATTATTATTTATTTTTATTATTTATCAAATTTGTCACCGCCCATCTCCTCCAAGCAGAGGAACTCTGGGCAGTTTACAATATAAAACAATAAATATATAATAAAATTTCAATATAAAACACACTATAAATCAATTTCACAGAGCTACCAAATATAATAAAATCCAAATGGCTATGGTCTCATTCCGTCATTGTATAGGAGGGGCACTTCAAGGCACTAGCCAGCCCTAAGTATGACTATTCTCCTCCCTGCCCCAAGCCCGGTGGCAGAGCCAGGTCTTCAACTTCCTCCGGAAGGCTAGGAGAAATGGGGCTAATCTCACCTCCAGGGGCAAGATGTTCCAGAAGGCGGGAGCTACTGCAGAGAAGGCCTGCCTCCTGGACCGTCAAACAGAATTCTCTTACAGACAGGGTCCATAGCATCCCCTCTCTGCATGATCGGGTGGGGCGGGCCGATGAAACGGGGAAGAGGCAGTCCCTCAGGTAACCTGGTCCCGTGCCATGTAGGGCTTTATAGGTGATAACCAACACCTTGAATTGGACCCAGAAGCAGACTGGTATCCAATGCAGCTCACGTAGCCAAGGTGTTATGTGTGCCCTTCCAAGGGCACCAAAAATAGCCCACGCAGCCACATTCTGGACCAGCTGAAGCTTCCGGATACTCTTCAAGGGTAGCCCCACGTAGAGCGCATTGCAGTAGTCTATATGGGAGATAACAAGGGCATGAGAGACTGTTCAAAGGGCCTCCAGTAGTGAACAAAATCACTCTGTCCCTACCCATGTTGATCAGAAATAGATTTAAAAATGATATTGTATAAGTAATGGGACCTATAACAAAACACTGCATATGGAAGTCTGTTTTTCATAGTTCCAGTCATCCATGCCCTTCTTCAGGAAAGTTAGTTTCATTCCACATCCAATCTGGCTTTCTGTCCCCTCTCTCCAGCAGTCAGCCAGCATTGATGGCCTCCAAGCATACACAGCTTCATTAAACTATGATTGTAGTTCTTTTCAGTGAAAAGCTCCCCCCCCCACATAGGATCTTTATAGTTCCATAAACCTTGGGATTCCTATAATCTTGTCAATACCTCCCTCCTTATGTGCGCTTTTGGATGGATAAGCAATATTTGCACCTGAATATCAGGAAAAAAAAGCAAAATGATTGATTCACCTTCCCACATTTGGTGTCCTCCAGATGTTTAGGATTAACTCTCATAATTTTCAGCCCAAATCCATGCTCTCTGGGTGTTAGGGGAATTAAAGTATTATGCACCTGAACGGCATTAGAAGCCTGGATTAAGTACTTGTGTTTTCATGACTCTTGTTATTATCACCATCGTGTTATATTAGTAAGCATTATACCTGTTACCTAATATAAGCAAGTCAGAAACTTCATTGTTCCTAGGCAGCTACTTTCATGTTACTGATTATAAGTTAACATATCACAGCACAGTAATTAAAAGATACCCTGAGTTTACTTCTTCATACTCATCTAGAAGTTTGGTCTAAAAGGAAAAATACATTGTCTTGTACTCTGTCAATGAGTTACCCTGGATTCCAAGTAAGAATCCTCACCCAACAGGCTTTATTTCATCCATCTGCTGCTGCCATACAAAGATTTTAGTTATGGTTGCCTGACCTTTGCTTCAGTTTGATGAACACTTGAAGTAAAATCCTGGAGTGTGACAGAAGAGATGTCAAAACCACCCCTGGTTTCTGGCACAGGCTGTATAGATGAAAGGAGCACAACAACAAAGCTACCCTGTCAAGAACAGCAAGCTGCAAGTTAATAGGTGAATCTTTTCACAATATGAGCCGGATGTGTCATCCAGCAGCCATACAGAACAAAAGGCACATAACCATTTTGTAAATAATAAATAAATCGCAGTAGGACTACATGGACTATTATGTACTATGCTTTGTTCTCTTGCACATGGGCTATGGCCCATTTCTAAGGAGATGCAAAGGCAGCGGTTGAAATTAAGAGTCCTCTGCCATGACTGTATGTCATGTAAAGGAGGATTTTATGTACCTTAATCTTTCTCTTGCCTTCTATTTTTCCACTGTATAATTCTAGCTTTAACCTTCCCTCGTCATCACCATGTACAAACCCTGTTTCCATGTGTACTGGTAAATACAAAATGGCACCTTCCTGAAAATTCCATAAAGAGTATTTAAGTAGCTTAAAACTATTAACCAATTGCTAAAGCTGGGCTCCCCAGAAACATGTTGTGAATTCTAGGCCTCTATTAGAAGTCAAATGGTTGGTAAATCACCTGAAAAATGTGTTGGATAAACAGGTTCTGTTGATAGCTGAAAGCAAAATTTACACTGAGTTCTCGTTGACTGAAAGGATGAAGGGTAATGTTTCAAAAAGTTAAGTAACTGGATTACTTTCATTGTAGAATCCGATTTATCTTTTAGTCTCTTTAGGGCAGAAACGACTTCTATTTCTTTCAGCTGTCACTTCTTTGAAACTTCAGATTACCTCCCTGTTTCTCAGAGAACTGAGGAATGTGCTTTCCAAATCATGTCTTGAATCTTTATCAGACTGGGGACAAACTGTCACAAATAGGCTGTTTCAGGGTCGGTATGAGGCCTCTAGAGGGAATGAAGTTGGGCTATGTTAAAGAAAACACCAGCTACTTCTAGGATAACATCGAGATCCTTGACACTTGGTAGGTTAGTGATAAAATCCAGGGAAATCATATCTCAAGGCCCCCATATGCAAGTACTGTATTAGTGTAAATGACGTAAGATTTTTATGTATTTGAGGAAGTAGATTCTAGTCCACGTCAGTTTATCCCTCTATATGAGAAAGGTTATACCAAACAACCATTATTTCCTCTAACTGGGAAATTTTTTTCCATGCATGAAAGATTTGGTTGTTTGCTATACCTTCCTGTATTTGCTTAAACTAAAAAGACAGAAGTTAAATAAAGAAATGATAAAAAAGAAAATAAACGAATACTATATAAAGGAAGTAACCAAAAAAAAATCAATTAATTGACCTAAACTTGTTTACTTTTTTACAAATGTCAATAAAAAAGAATATAGAAAAAATAATTTAGTGTTCTTTGAAACTTTGTGAATATGTATGTAGGCAGTAAACAAGAGATTGATTAATTTAAAAGATATATACCTTGCATTTTAGTGTAAGGTACTTCCCACGGAAGTGCACAATAAAAGAATAAAAATAATAATGAAATCAAAATTAATAATTAAAAACAGACAGTACCGTATGAACCACAGGCCTGCTACAGTCCTAAATTGTAGGCCAAGATTGGGCCCAGCTGAAGTCCTACAATTATGGAATTTAATGGACAACAGCAGGAAGACATTCTACAAGCAGGGAAATTCTCTTTTTCTTGCACATGCTTCCTAACTGGCTTTGCTAATGGACGTACAATTAGGATCCTTCCTATAACCTGGACTGAAATCATGTAAAAGTTTTGAAGGTCAATGCTAGTACTTTAAATTGGAACTGGAAAGCTGCTGGCAACTAATTTAACTGATACAATATCAGGAGCTAATACTAGATTAAATTGGAGAACACATCCTAGCTAGTACTAACCCCTGAGTTTCTGCTGAGTCCAGAAAAACTCATACCTGATTCTTTATGGATAATGTAATACCATCTAGAACCACTTGCAAACTTCTATCCAGAGTAGCTGGTTTTTCTACTTAAGTACAGTCTTAACTTGCTGTTGTTTGTCCATTCTAAAAACTGCCTCCAGACATTGATTGGTTCAAGAATTCCATAGCCTCCTTGGTATAAGCAGCTAGAAATGAAATTTAGAACTGAATGTTATATGCATCTCAGTATTGTCTCAGCTAAAATCTCTAGATGTAGTCTCTGGGCATTTTCATGTAGAAATTAAAAAGCACTTAAACAAGGTAGAGCCCTGCAGCACCCCATTAACTGACTGCCATGGGGATCTGCAATTGTCCCTTTTGTGACTAATTACCTTTGAAAGAGTGAAACCACCATAACTTTTGTCCAACCTGGATAAATGGCCCAGAAGAATATAATGGTGAATTGTAATGAAGAGGACAAACATTGTACTTCCATCCATTTGAAGCATGTAAACTACAAGGGAGATCAAAGCTGTTTTCATCCCAAAACTGGATTGAAAATGGGATTGAAATAGGCCTAAATAATCCAAACTGCCTGGACTTGGAGTCACCACACTCTCTAGCAGCTTACTCAAGGAGTAATGTATAGATACTGGATAGTAATTACCCTGAAGAACTGGGTCTACATTTAGTTTTGTTGAAGATTCAGCACTGCCTCTTTCAAAGCAACAAGGATCACACTACCACTCAAACTGTCTACAAAGTCCATCTCTGAAATAAGAATGTCATATTTTTTGAGAGCTCCCAGATGAAAGATTCCTCCTAATTCGAGCAAGGAAAAACATTGTGTACCCTATTCTGTATGTGTAGATGTCTAAATAAATGAATGAAACGTTAGAAAAGTATAAGGTAGAGGTTACAGAAAGAATGAGACAGATGCTTTCACAATTCAAGCCTTATCTGAAACCACACCGTGTCTTTCTGATTCCTTTATCTTTTTCTGTGCCTCCCTTTTAAAGCAAACGGTGTTTTTCTCATTCTCTCTGGAGCTAGGTTCTATCAACAAATCCCATTTTAGGGAACAACACACTTGTTAATTCCTACCTACTTTTACCAGCCAATTTCTTTAAAAAGGATGGGCAGGGAGTGTTCCTAATTTAAGTACATCAAAGCCCCAGCAGTCCAAAAGGGTATCAGAAGGTTACCATGGAGTTCTGCATAACTAGCAAAGATTCCAGAGCATTAGTATCAAGGGCCCAGCATAAGGACTGGGGGGGTGGGGGGGGTGGAATACCTGGAGTATAAAATGAGCTTCTGCGGCAGAAGGTTATCCAAATCAAAAAGTGAAAATAGATTTTAAAAAGGTTAAAACTCTTAATTTTCTTAACAAGTTTTACAGAATATAGGGAAATAAAATATAAGATGACATTTCTAGCTATAATGCTAGTTTCTGGGATTTGAAAACTCCCAAAGACCTTAGGGTTTTTTTAAGTCACAAACATAATTTCAAAGTTCAAGCTATTCTTTAAGACACACAAATACACATACGTACAGTCCATGTACTAAGCCTGGTGGCATACTTTTCAATCAAATAAAAGAATGGGCTTATCCTTTAGAGTCCTCCTTGAACTCTTCTTAGACTGAGTTTG
This sequence comes from Candoia aspera, assembly GCF_035149785.1. Classification (NCBI taxonomy): domain Eukaryota; kingdom Metazoa; phylum Chordata; class Lepidosauria; order Squamata; family Candoiidae; genus Candoia; species Candoia aspera. The sequence goes on from NC_086154.1 coordinate 57,756,015, forward strand.
TTGAGGTTTTCCTCCTCTAGACAGAATTAAGAATTAAACAGCTCTCTCCCTATGCTATTTATCTGAGACAAAATACACACATGATAAATTTAAAAAACCTGAAGTGCTGGTATCTTCTAAAGTTAGAGGAAGCAAGATGATAAAAACTGGATAATTGATGGGAGAAAAGCAAAATCTTCTTAGTCATTATGAATGTAGAGGGTATTACTTAGCAATAGGGCAAAGGTGGGCAAGGATATGATGGTGGAGGCACATACCTATTTATTTTATTTTACTTTATATTATTTTATTTAGGCACCGCCCATCTCACTATGGAAGTGACTCTACTTAACATTTGTTGAGAGTATAGGGCTGCAGTGGGCTATGTCACACACATGAACAGTTCCAAGATTTTCCATTTGATTTGTGGGGTTGTGGAGGGGTGTGTGTGTGTGTTTATGTATGAAAGTCTATTTTGTGATATAAACTACTGTTTTCAAGTTTTTTCCCACCTTAGCTTGGGAGTAGACCATGCCCCTGATTTTCACCATCTGTACTTGGAGAGAATTCCAAAAGTAGGACCTGGAGCCTCACCTGCTGTATTAGAACAAAGGCAGGATGTGGATGAAGGTGGGTGACTAGTTCCAGATTCATATGGAGAACAAAATGTGATCTTTACAGAAACATGCCATGTCCAGGTAAGAAACGAAAGCTTCTGACTTTCAATATGGTGTTTGGGATCTTTGGAAGATGCTTTTTTCTAAAAAAAAAAATGCAGCTTAGGTTTTACATATCTCAAATCCGTGTTTGCATGTCTATGGCCAAAAAACCAAACCCCAGACACAAAGCCTTACAAATTAGACCAAGAACTCCAGCCGCAGACTTCTGCAGAGGATAGTCCTCTACTCAAAGGGCAGTCAGAGAACCACTCTGTTTGAAAACAGTCTCAGTCAGGAAGAACTGCCTAGTCCAAGGGTGGTTTTGAAGTAGCAAATCATTAAACAGTGACAAAGGGCCTTGACGAGGCACAGGGATCACTGGTCCTTGCCACCATCGTGATGTGCATTGTATTTCTACTGTAGTTACTCACTGATGCATAGGAATATTTTTTGTAGACCTGTTTCCTCTCTGGTTTGTTCTTTTGGAGTCGATAATTGGCTCTTTCACTGGGGAGACAGATCTGGACAAATTTTATCCAGGAATTCCTACTTGGTGAAGAATTATCAACATTGAACAGTCTTCCTCAACCTGGTGCCATCCAGTTACTCATTAATGTTTTCTGATTATCAAGACAAGAAAAAGGTATTGCTATCAAGTATTGCTGTAGTTCAACTATCGGAACTACATCTGGAATATGATTACCTTCTATTAGGGTAGTTCCACAGAGAATAAAATGATCACATATACTGTACATTACTAATAATAGACAGTGTTTATATATTATAATTTATCAATTAAAATAGAAATGCACGAGTGATTGCTTTGGCTGCAAAGTGGACAGAGAAGAAGGAGGAACTGACACATTGAAATGCCTGTTCAGAGACGCTGTGACCAGAATGAAAGGACACCAAACCACTCATTAAAAGGCCTGTAGCTAAGAAACAGCCTCTATTAAAAGAAAGAGGCAAACAAGGAAAAAAAATTCATTAGACAGCCAAAATACCGCATTACAGACTAGTACTGCAACTGTGTTTTAAGATCAATTCAGAAAAAGACAGTGTGGTGTACTTAGTGGTTCAGATTCAAGTCCACTGTGTAAACTCAGTGGGTGACTCTGGACAATCACTTTCTCTTTGGTCAAACTATTTTTCAAGTTCTTGTTCTGGAGATAAAATAAAAGGAAATCCTGTCAGCCACCATGATCTCCTGGGGAAAAAGCAGGATATATGCACCTAGTACATGCATACATTAAAAGGATATGAGGAGAATACCAAAAACCATAAGTTGTAGAGGTCTGACAGCGATTACCTGGATCTTCCATAGAAACTATGTCAGTTCTGGATGAAAGTGTAAAAGGAGCCCAAATCAGAGGCCAAGAAAGTCCAGCCAAGCCACAAGAACACACCTGCAGCCTTTTGTAACATATTTGAGTATCAGATTACAGTCACATTTATGAATTGCTCCTAAAATCAGTCCAGCTGGAATGGCAGCATAACACAAGACAGCAAAAACAGAGCACATTTTAGGTGTCAATCTGCCATTTCACTGTTTCTGAGGCTAAGTCACCGTTGATTCCCCGGTATTTGGTATGAGTTGGTTCACAGCATTTATGGCACTTTTGCCATCCAAGACACCAACTTTTTTCTCTCTCTCTCTCCTCCCACCCCTTCTTTTAATGATGTTTTATTTTTCTTTTAGCTGCTTTAGTTCAGCATACTAACTGCCTTGGGAATTCCAGCTGGCCAGTACTGGAAAAGCATTATAGCTACAGTGACCATACATCCTTTATTATAAAGGACAGTCCTTTATTTCAGAAAGCTGTCCTTTAGATTTATTTATTTTTCAAAAACTCACTTTTGTCCTTCATTTTGGTAATTTAACTTTTACTGTACAAATGGTACACTTAATGCATAATCTTTCACATTTATGTGAAAAATATGGAAATTGGACTGACTTTTTAAAATACGTTTACATATACTGTTTGATTTTAGATATTTTTATTAGAATATGCATTTTTGTAAAGTTTTTCTTGGTTTTGCTCTTGAATTTTCCTTTGTAAAGCAGAGTTATGAACATAAACAATTAATTATTTTTATCCTCATAAACCTTTTTCAGATTTGCCCCTTTTTCAGGTTTGTCCTTTCTTTTTTCCAAAAAATATGGTCACCATAATTATAGCTCATCTAATAAATATACTGTAAATTAACCTACACAGTAGGTAAATATTTAATTACCACATCAAATAAATGAGAGCTTTGTCCTATATATACTTTAAAAATGTTCAAGGAATGGGTTAAACTTACCATGCGCTTTATACTGAGAAACGCCAAGCATCAGGCAATTCTGGCATACATTTTTATTTCCGTGTGCTAAGACAATAAGTCTTCAGCAAAGGATCATTACCTTGTCGTGGTGCTGGAGCTTGAGCACCTCAGTGATGCCATGAGCTAAACTGTGAAGGGCCACCCAAGACGGGAAGGTCGTGACAGAGAGGTCAGACTAAATGCGATCCCTGGGGAAGGTAATGGCAACCCACCCCAGTATTCTTGCCGTGAAAACTAAATGGATCAGTACAACCAGAGATATGTCGGTATACCATCAGAAGATGAGACTCCCAGGTCGGAAGATGGTCAAAATGCTACTGGGGAGGAACAGAGGATGAGTTCAACTAGCCCCAGATATGACGCAGCTAGCTCAAAGCTGAAAGGACGGCTAGCAGCTGACGGTGCTGGTGGTGAACGGCAAATCCGATGTTCTAAGGATCAACACACCATTGGAACTTGGAGTGTAAGATCTATGAGCCAGGGCAAATTGGATGTGGTTATTGGTGAGATGTCAAGATTAAAGATAGACATTTTGGGCATCAGTGAACTGAAATGGACTGGAATGGGCCACTTCACATCAGATGACCACCAGATCTACTATTGTGGAAAAGAGGACCACAGAAGAAATGGAGTAGCCTTCATAATTAATAGTAAAGTGGCTAAAGCGGTCCCTTGGATACAATCCAAAAAATGATAGAATGATCTCAATTCGAATTCAGGGCAAGCCATCTAACATCACGGTGATCCAAATATACGCCCCAACCACAGATGCTGAAGAAGCTGAAGTAGAGCAGTTCTATGAGGATCTGCAGCACCTACTGGACAGCACGCCTAAAAGAGATGTTATTTTCATCACAGGAGACTAGAATGCTAAGGTGGGCAGTCAAATGACACCTGGAATTACAGGTAAGCATGGCCTGGGAGAACAAAACGAAGCAGGACATAGGCTGATAGAATTTTGCCAAGACAACTCACTCTGCATAACAAACACTCTCTCCCAACAACCTAAGAAACGGCTTTATACATGGACTTCACCAGATGGACAACACCGAAATCAGATTGACTACATCCTTTGCAGCCAAAGGTGGCGGACATCTATACAGTCGGTAAAAACAAGACCTGGAGCTGATTGTAGTTCAGATCATGAACTTCTTATTGCATAATTTAGGATCAGACTAAAGAGATTAGGGAAGACCCACAGATCAGCTAGATATGAGCTCACTAATATTCCTAAGGAATATGCAGTGGAGGTGAAGAATTGATTTAAGGGACTGGATTAGTAGATAGGGTCCCAGAAGAACTATGGACAGAAGTTTGCAACATTGTTCAGGAGGTGGCAACAAAATACATCCCAAAGAAAGAGAAAACCAAGAAGGCAAAATGGCTGTCTACTAGAAGTAGCCCAAGAAAGAAGGAAAGCAAAAGGCAACAGTGATAGGGGGAGATATGCCCAATTAAATGCAAAATTCCAGAGATTAGCCAGAAGAGATAAGGAATTATTTTTAAACAAGCAATGCGCGGAAGTGGAAGAAGACAATAGAATAGGAAGGACAAGAGACCTCTTCCAGAAAATTAGAAACATCGGAGGTAAATTCCAGTCAAAAATGGGTATGATCAAAAACAAAGATGGCAAGGACCTAACAGAAGAAGAAGAGATTAAGAAGAGGTGGCAAGAATATACAGAAGACCTGTATAGGAAGGATAACAATATCGGGGATAGCTCTGACGGTGTGGTCAGTGAGCTAGAGCCAGACATCCTGAAGAGTGAGGTTGAGTGGGCCTTAAGAAGCATTGCTAACAACAAGGCAGCAGGAGACGACAGTATCCCAGCTGAACTGTTCAAAATCTTGCGAGATGATGCTGTCAAGGTAATGCATACTATATGCCAGCAAATCTGGAAAACACAAGAATGGCCATCAGATTGGAAAAAATCAACTTATATCTCCATACCAAAAAAAGGAAACACTAAAGAATGTTCAAACTATCGAACAGTGGCACTCATTTCACATGCCAGTAAGGTAATGCTCAAGATCCTGCAAGGTAGACTTCAGCAGTTCATGGAGCGAGAATTGCCAGATGTACAAGCTGGGTTTAGAAAAGGCAGAGGAACTAGGGACCAAACTGCCAATATCTGCTGGATAATGGAAAAAGCCAGGGAGTTTCAGAAAAACATCTATTTCTGTTTTATTGACAATTCTAAAGCCTTTGACTGTGTGGACCATAACAAATTGTGGCAAGTCCTTAGCGATATGGGGATACCAAGTCATCTTGTCTGCCTTCCTGAGGAATCTGTATAACAACCAAGTAGCAACAGTAAGAACAGACCACGGAACAACGGACTGGTTTAAGATTGAGAAAGGAGTATGGCAGGGCTGTATACTCTCACTCTACCTATTCAACTTGTATGCAGAACACATCATGTGACATGCTGGGCTTGAGGAATCCAAGGCTGGAGTTAAAATCGCTGGAAGAAACATTAACAATCTCAGATATGCAGATGATACCACTTTGATGGCTGAAAGCGAAGAGGAACTGAGGAGCCTTATGACGAAGGTGAAAGAAGAAAGTGCAAAAGCTGCCTTGCAGCTAAACCTCAAAAAAACCAAGATTATGGCAACCAGCTTGATTGATAACTGGCAAATAGAGGGAGAAAATGTAGAAGCAGTGAAAGACTTTGTATTCCTAGGTGCAAAGATTACTGCAGATGCTGACTGCAGTCAGGAAATCAGAAGACGCTTAATCCTTGGGAGAAGAGCAATGACAAATCTCGATGAAATAGTTAAGAGCAGAGACATCACACTGACAACAAAGGTCCGCATAGTTAAAGCAATGGTGTTCCCCGTAGTAACATATGACTGCGAAAGCTGGACCATAAGGAAGGCTGAGAGAAGGAAGATTGATGCTTTGGAACTGTGGTGTTGGAAGAAAATTCTGAGAGTGCCTTTGGACTGCCAGAAGATCAAACCAGTCCATCCTCCAGGAAATAAAGCCAGACTGCTCACTTGAGGGAACAATATTAAAGGCATAACTGAAATACTTTGGCCACATAATGAGAAGACAGGACACCCTGGAGAAGATGCTGATGCTGGGGTGAGCAGAGGGCAAAAGGAAGAGGGGCCGACCAAGGGCAAGGTGGATGGATGATATTCTAGAGGTGACAGACTCGTCCCTGGGGGAGCTGGGGGTGTTGACGACCGACAGGAAGCTCTGGCGTGGGCTGGTCCATGAAGTCACAAAGAGTCGGAAGCGACTGAACAAATAAACAACAACAAGACAATAAGTACAGGAACTCTGTGAATGAGAAGAAAATTATTTTCCTGGAGGTGGAGACCTGACAGAAACTTCATGGTAGCATCTTGAGTGTTGAGGATTAATGACAATGTTGAGACAAGGAGTGGGCTTGTTAAAACCAACATAGACTGTTCTAGCAATAGGATCATTGGAGGTAATTCAGGATAGCAAAGCAAATCTGCCCATTTCAGTTTCATTCACATTCATAGGCTCGTATCATACCTATTTTTTTGCATCAGTTTGCAAATTCAGCCAAGAAAGGCATGAAAATTTATAAACATTATTACTTATATGTCACCTGATATACATAGTTGTGAGCACTTTACCTGATGTGCACTGTTCCCCAGCTAAATTATACACAACAACATGAAATCACAGCTGCCAATTCTTTAGCTGGTGTTGGACTTCATTTGCATCGAGTTATTGAGTTTTTTCTGGTGTTGGCCTTCATTCGCATTGAGTTCTTGCCAAGAACCTGGGATGTCGTAATGTATCGGCATAGGAGATGTGTGGATCCAAGCAGTGTGGCCTTTTGTAATTGACAGATAGAAATTTTGTCTATTATTATTATTATTATTATTATTTATCCTGTCATTTTTAAATATATATTTGGTCAACTGAAGGCAGCAAACATACCGAATAATCCAGCCTCCTATTTTCCCACAACCACCCTGTGAGGTGGGTTGGACTGAGAGAGACTGACTGGCCCAAGGTCACCCAGCCAGCTTTCATGCCTAAGGAAGGACTGGAACTCACAGTCTCCTGGTTTCTAGGCCAGCACTTTAACCAAACTAGGTCTATATAGTTTATACATAATTATGCATAATGTATTATTGTTATTTAATGTATGTTTTCTTTCTTGACTTTTTCCTTGTAGTGCACATTATTTCCTTAATAAGCACATTCTGTCTATATTTTAATTGCAAATCCTGTCATAAAATTCTGTGAGTTTTGATGCCCAATCATGTTACAAGTTCAAGAAGGGTAAATTCACCGCAAGGATGCAGAACATCTTTTGACTGACCAGCACCATCAGGGAGCAAAACTTTGCCCTCAGCTTGAATGATACCCTCTGCATAGTGTTAGATGGGGCCTCAATCACTTCCCAATGTGACAAAGCTCTCATCCAACAAATCCTGGCCCACCTTAACTTTGTGGAACCGTGCCTGTTAGCCTATTGGCTGGAGTGTCATTGACATGTTTGTCTATCCCTATCCCCTAGGAAAATATTACTAGTGTTGATTATCTTTCTATAATTGTGGAAGCATTGTAAACTGTGTTGGCATTTGATTGTTTTTGCAAGGACCAAGCCACTATGTTACTATGGTAACAAACCACTCTGGCAGGGTGAGAAGGTCAGACTTAAGTATCCTCAGTTTTGGGTATGAAAAGAATGACCATATAAGGAAATTGTCTGGAAGGAATTTGCCTGGGCTTGTTAGTTTCAGTTTCCTTTTTGTTCCAGTCCTCTCAGAGCGCGTGTGAATGCATAAGCTTGTAAATATGTTTTTGTGCTTTCTGTAAATACATTTATTTTTATACAAATGCCTGGTGTTTGATTTTTCTGATCTCTTGGGCCAAACGCTTTCCAGCAATCTCTGACAAACTGTACCACTGAAATATCCATTACTTGACTCTGCACATAAAAACACCTGGGAATAAGGCATACAAGGAGTTGCCCCCTGGGTACAAAGGAACCTGTAGCTTTGAATGGCTTTATTCCAATGTTACTCTAATTCCAGGCTTATCCTCAGAGCGTGACCATAATTTGGGGAGCTTGACTCACTGCATCCATAGCAGAGCTCCCATCTTATATGAATTCAGCACTGGATTTTATATGTTTGTGTGAAAACTTTTTCCAGTTCTGGGAATCATGCAGATGGAACAGGCCTTGCACAATATTTCAGTTGAGCTAGATATGGCCTTTCATACCAGCATCATTTTGATTTAAGATCTTAGAGATGACCTGTCCTCCTTGGTTGAAATGGTGCTACAAAACATGGTGCCTTAGATCTGCTGACTGCAGTCCAGAGGTTGCAGTCTTTGTCATGGACCAGCCCACCCTTGTCACGTGGACAAGAATGGTAAAACTGAACAAGAGGCTCAAATTATTAAGAAAGCCATACTGATCTTCTGCAAGGGTGGGGGGCAAATATCATAACCAGCCCGTGGGATTGGTCTTGGCTAATTTCCTGGTTACCCAGTCTTGAGGCATGGAGGAGGAGGATTTTGCAGAGAATTCTGGTGAACTTGTGTGTAATAATGGTTTTCTATCTGGTGTTCCAATGTGGGAAACATGTGTGTTTAAAGCTTTGTAGTAAGAAGAGACAGGAACATTGAAGCAAGAGTTTGGGGGAACGTACTGTGTATGAGAGAGACGACCTTGTAGCTGGGACCGTTGGTGGATCTAACCGAGGCGCAATGCACTCTGAGGTCCAAGTGGGGGAGGAGGAATGGCTGTAGTTAGTCTGGTCAAGGCCATGTGCATCCTCCCCTTTTCCCTCTCTCCTCCCAAGCGCAGCTGCAGTTGCTCACGCTGAGAAAAAAACAAAACTGTAGCTGGGCCAGAGACAAAAGCAAGGACGAGTGATAAGGAAGCAGGATGAATTACATTATAATCTTGATTGTTTAATCTCCTGTTCCTTATTCAAATATGGTGCAAAAGGAAAGGAGACTTAACCACAATAACATTTCCACACATGTGTAACAGTTCAGCTAAAATTTTAATACAGTCCCACTTCATCTCACTTAATGTAATTGAAGATCAGTTGGGGCTTTCTTTTCTTATGCTAAGAACATGGTTTTCTTTGGGACTTTTGCCCAGGATGGCCTATAAACAGCACTGCTGGCCCAACTCAGATACTACTAGGAATGCTGATCTTCTTCAGGCAAAAACATAGGCAGGATCATCTAAGCAGAGTTTCTGACAAAAAAAAGAGGGCAAATGCTGGCTCAAGAAGTCTCAGCTGTGCCTTTGTTCCACATTAGAATCATTTAAAAACATTTTTATCATAATCACACTGGGTTCTGAATGGCTGATAATCTGTTCCAATAATGCTTAACCAGTATATTTCTGAGGTTCCAACGTACACTTCCTCTTTGTCACCAGCTAGGCTCATTGTGCCACTTGATGGGTACATTTAAAATGCTTTATTTTTTTATTTCAAAGATGTAGCAGCTGGCGTGCTGCAAAAGGTATCCTTTGAAAATAAAAATGGCTACAATTGAGTCATTTGGAGGGGTGCTCAGTTGCCCAGAAAAAGGGAAAAGGTACGCAGAGTGGTAGGCAGCAGTATTGTACCTGAAACTCTCCCCATGACCCGGGTTTGATCCCAGTGGACACCAGAGTCTCAGGTAGCCGGCTCAGGTCGGCTCAGCCTTCCATCCTTCCGAGGTCGGTAAAATGAGTACCTAGCTTGCTGGGGAAGGTGACGGCTGGGGAAGGCAATGGCAAACCACCCCACTCTATAGTCTGCCAAGAAAACATTGCAAAAGCAGCGTCCCCCCAAAGGGTCAGTCATGACTCAGGGCTTGCACAGGGGACCTTTCACCTTTCACACACCTTGGGGTGGCAAGGAGCAGCTGGTGGGCTAGAAGGGATGACTTTTACTTACTGTTAAATAGTAGGCCTGTGAGTGGGCATGCCTGTCAAATTAGTCTAGTGGTTAAGGCAACAGGCTAGAATCCAGGAGACTGTAAGTTCTAGTCCCACTTTAGGCACGAAAACTGGCTGGGTGACTTTGGGCCAGTCACCCTCTCTCAGCCCAATTCACCTCACAGGGTTGTTGTGGGTAAAATAGGAGGAAGATGGAGTACTAGGTATGTTCACAGCCTTGAGTTATTTATAAAAGTAATAAAGAAAGGATGAAAAAATCTTAAAAAACCAAACAAACCATTTTGTGAGATTGAAAATTCCAACCTCTTGAGTGCCTATAACATGCTCTCAGACTGAGGGAGAGTTCAAACCCAAGTGCAGTTGGGCTCACACAGTGCTACTTTCTGGTAGTTTCTGGAGCAAACAGATTATGAAGGGAATACACTGTAAAGAGGTGTTTTTTTCATTTTCTCCCTATGTTAGAGGCTTTGAAACAAAGGAGAACTTACTTATTTGCTTGAACCTTCATGAGACCTTCATGAGACCACAAGTCTGTTAGTGAAAAAGCAATGCAATATGGAGAAATTCAAGGAGCAAACCAATCCAGTCTACATCGGAGACTTTTAAATGCAGGGAGATTGGTATTACAAGAACCCTCCGATTATTCATTCACCAGGTTGAAAAGAGAGCAGAGACATTTATTTTATGTTCCCCTCATTCAGTCATTTTGCTGTTATATGTCTCCCTTCAAAAACAAAATCCTGCTGTATCTGTGGGCTTTTCAATATAGCTTTGTCTGTATCTAAGAGCCTGTGGTGATGAGTTGGTTTTGGATTTTAAAGGGTCATCTCAAAGTTTTCCTTGCTCTGTCCTCATCCTGCCCACTTGTCACATTCAAATGCATGTATGTAACTAGGTATGTAAAATGTATTGCCAACAGCATTCTATTTTCCATAATCCACTTCAGAATTTTGGCAGAATGGAATAAATTCATTTTGTTCTCTGCTAAAGCTCAGCAGAGCAGAGCTAAGCGGCACTGCTGATCCTATTAATAATAATCCCTAGTAATGAATAAAACAAAGGGGGAAATTTGCATTTTAATTCAACAAAAGCAAGTTGATGCTGCTCAATAACTGCCAACAGCAAGAACTTGCAAATTACACCAGTGGTGTCCATAGAGGGGACAAAGGAGCAGAATGGTGAAAGTGCCACTGTGCCAATACAATGCAAGCCCCACCCCCTTTGTACATATATTGTGATGTCATGCATCTAAGAAAAGGGCAGAGCTCTGTACATGACCATGAATTACACTGTAATCAGATCACAGCATATCGAAACTTTTGTGTATTTATAGCATGCTAATAGAGAACACTTCTCTACATTCTCTTTCCTAACCATGATCTTTTTCTGACTGGTTTACGTAGCACCTGAAGACCTCAGGGGCATATCTGTTGAAGTAATTATTTCTCCCCCACACACCTTTTTTTCCCTTTTTTTTTTTTTTTTTTGAAGTTGAGGGTTTTCTTTTAAAAAAGAATACAAAATGTGTATGTACCTGTTAAGGATTTTCATTGTAAAAGTAGAAAACCACACTTGAGAAAATCAGATCTGCTGCCAAATTTCAGTGACATGATTTGTGTATTACAAAAGATACCCAGAGATACTGTAAGCAGTCCACAGATTGCCTAGACTAGAGTCTCCACTGTGATATAGAAAGATTGGTAAGCGGAAACTTTTGATCGTCAAGAAAGCTATCGTTTACTTTTGCTGAGCTCTGACCTAATTACATTGCTAGAAGCAAGACTTACTGATATCATAGCAACTTGGGAACTTGCAAGGGTGTGATTGTTGTGCTCCTGTTTAAAAAAAGAAGTAGGGCGTACTGTACGGTTGTCTCCATTTCTAAAGACTCCAGAATGCTGAGGACAGTAAACACGTTGCATCCATCAGTGGCTTCATGTAGTAAAATCATCTGTGATGGGCCCCCGAGTTATAGCAACTTCTGAGTAAGACCACCACCTCTTCCATGTAGGGGAGGAAATTCTTATTTGCAGTACATGCTATATGCATTTGTCAAACCATTTTTTTAAAAAAAAAAAAACTAAGCTGTTGGTATGAGAGGAAATAAACTTAGCCATCATCTTCCCACATATACACTCCCATTGAATGTTGGTGATGATGGTATGACCTAAAGTGTTGCAGCCAACAGCTGCAAGAATAGTTATAGGTTGAAGAGCAGAACATCTGTGTGTGTGGTGAGGGGTGATGGTGGGGACTGGAGTGGTTTATTTGAGCCCAGAAACTGAGTGGCCAGGTGAAGCAAGGGATGAGGGCACCCTGCTAATACCACTGGAGATACCACATCAGAAGCCTCAACCATCTGCACTTTCTATTTCTATGTCCATTGACCGCGAGAGGCACAGACAGCAAACAAGCAACCCTTCTCCTCCTCCTCCTCCTGTGTTCTGCTCTCCTCTAATCAGAATGCTGATACTGTTAGGCTCTTCCATTCTGTCTGCTTCCTATGGGAAAAACACTTTCTTCCTTCTTTTCCTTGTCCTACCAAAAGGACAGAAACCTCAGAGATGGAGTATGTAGCCCCATCTTTCTTTCAGAGAATGTAACTCACCTGATATACTTACTCATTCTTTAGGACTTTTTGCCTTTAATACTCTGAGCGGGCTTGGTTCTATTTGATGGGAACTCTGCTAAAGTTACTACAGTTCCCACTGAGTGAAGACTCTAAGCAGGGCAGCCTTGTTAGAATCAGGGGAAATTGAAACTGGCAGCGTGGTACAGGATTCTGAAACTGCCTAGAAAATTAAGGTCATATTCACTTACAAGGTTGTCTCTGAAATCTACTAAAGAGCTCCACGTAGAGGCAAGGAAGGCAAGAGCCTTCACAAATGGGAAAATGTTGACTAGACCCTAGTCTAGTTGCTGCTCACTGATACTCCAGGTATAGAGCTCCCCCATCCCCAAATGTAAATATTTGGTTTTAAAACAAACCTCAAAATTTGCCATCCTACTTAAATTGGCACCCCAGTCAACTGTTTAGTTCTCTCTCTTTTTTAAAGAATTTTATTAAGTTTCAATACAAAGATAAAAGCTACGAAAAAACTACAAAAAAAAAAAGAACGAAAAAGGTATGAAAACATAAGAGAATTTTTTTTAAATTACAGAAAGATGTGACTTCCAACTTTTAACAGCAAGGATATACAAAAAATTTCCATAATCAATCTCTTGCTCTATATTAAACCAAAACCACATTATTTCTATAAATCATTCCACTTTAGCACATTATAAAAATCACTAAGTACAGTTACTGCCTCCCCTTATATTCAAATAAAGAAAACAAATGCATATAAACCTCCTAAACTCCCCCCCACAAAAGATAACTTATTTAATTGTTCCCTTCCTACTAGTCTATACATTTGTCTAGTATAATAAAAATCAAACTAAAAAGCACATAAATTATCATAATTGTTTTATGTGATTTTAATGTTTATGTTTTATGTGGGATTTTATTGTAAACCACCCAGAGTCCCTCTTCTGGGGGAGATGGGCGGTGGCTAAATTTGAGTAATAAATAAATAAATAAATTGTCTGCCATTATACTTAATAGTACAATAGTTTTAATAATCTTAATCTTAATAAACCCCAAAAACAAAACAAAAAATTCAAAACAGTAGCCTTAAACATCAGTCAAACCCTAAAAGCAATCCAGGTAAACATTCTTTAACCTTTATCCCACTTCAAAATAAACCAGAGCATTTACACCCCACAATATGCACAGAGCTTTTCTCTTGAAAAAATCAAACAGCCCAACTGCCCCCCTCAAAAATTCCAACTTCTCTTCAGAAAACCTCCCATACATAATGACCCCTTCTTTTTCATGGCATTTCACGAGAAAATCAATTTCAATTATTGCTTGCAGATCCCTCTCTCCCTTAAATTTCTCCACCTCCACTATCCAATCTTCATCCAGCATCTCAATAGAAATCCCAATCACATTCTTAGAATAAACATTTCTATCACTGTTGGATTCCTCAACTTCATACACTACATCCCTAACCAGATGATACATTTTAGACCTCAGATTTTCCATGATGTCGTGAATGTCGTGTATAAAAGCTTGGTAGGAGTCAGAAAAAATCTGTTTAAAATCTCGGTGGAAGTCAGAAAAAAATCTGTTTAAAATCCTCCATGTCTCACACAGTAGATTATGGTGCCCCCTAAGAGCTTAGCCAGCAAAACTTGAAGATATGAAAGAGTTCCAGAATGTATTTACACAAGTGAAAGTGAGATAAGCAGACAGTTCCCAAGGGAAAGTAGAAACAGAAAGCTGAAGGTTCAAATCAACCAATTCAACACATAGGAAAATGCTAGTATCTTCAAATTTAGTACAAAAATAATAACAGGAAGACAAGAGTTTACTCTCAATCCTCTTTTATATTTGGAAGGAAAACAAATTCCTAAACTTAAAAAAGAGTTTTTTTAAAAAAAGTAATCCCCAAAATAATGATAAGCACTAAGAGAACCAGCTTCTCCTTGCTGTAGAAAGCCTCTCTTAGGGTACGCATACTTTAAACAATATATAAATTTGGTGATTTAGAAATGGGGTGGCCAGTCTTAGTGCCCCTTTAAAGCTACAGTGTGGCTTGGAAATCGATGATGTCACCACCTCCCAGCTAACTCTTACCAGTTGAACGCGAAACGCTGTTTGCGATCTTCTGGCTGCAAGCAGCCGTCTGAAGGGCAGATGGGATAATTCCTGGTGTTTTCCTTTATCCAGAGAACACTCCTGGGCTTCAGGAAAAGCTGCCTGAGCCCGAAAAAAATTGCCGCATTGTCAGCTCTGCCTGTTAACCCCATGGGTACAACTGCTCAGGCCGCCTTGTCCCCAGCGGAAGTCCAACTGTTTAGTTCTCTCATATGAACAAGGCACGACCACAGTGCATTTTCCTTGCTGCTGGACTTCTGCATCCGTATGTGCTCAAAAGCTCAGCTGAATTGCTTCAAGCACTTGAAATCTGTGTTAGTTGCTAGCTTGACAACAATACTGTCACTTTACATAGGAAGATTCATTGAAAATGCTGGGTTTTTTGGTTGGTATCTCAGAGACCACTGGAGGGTGTATGTGCTGTTTGACCCAAAAGGTTGACTATAGCACAATATTGGAAAAATACAGAGCTTCCATCATTAGATCTCTGGTAAGAAAAATTATGGAAAATTGTCCTGGAAAAAATGTCATATAAAAGATGGTAGGTGTTGGGATACACCAAAAAGGTTACCTTTGATTCAATTTGGGAAAGAGCTATCCTTTTTGCAAAACATAATAGGTCAAATTCTTCTTTCTTTTTACCCCCGTCTTTACAAATGTTGTTGTTAGAATCTTGATTTGTTCTTAGATCTTTTTAATATGTTTGTTTTTAAATAAATAAAGATAAATTAAAACAAACTCAGATCAGGATAGCCTAAATATATTATCAAGAGTGATACATAGGAGTGTAGAGATGGCTATACAATTGCTCACTGGAAATAAGAATAACAGTAAGAAGGAATTGTGTGGGTGAAGCATGGCCTCTTAAAAAAGAAATTGTGGACTTTCTCACCAAGGACACAACAGCTTAATCAAATAAGCCAAGTAAGCAATGATGTATGATGGTATAAGTAACAAAGAATAAAACATGCAAAAAGAGATAAACATATACCATAGAAGGAACTTGAGTAACTACTTTTACCCAGTAAAACATGGGAAAAGGTAGTAACTTATTTCAGTTGGGAGGACAGTATTGTTTAGTTGTCGAATTACAGTTCTAGGTATATTGGAACACCTCCATTGCTCAACATTAATTGGCAAAGTGCTGTGCAACTGAATAGTTTTACTTGCTGTAGCATTCAAAAAGCATTCATGGTATGCCTACCTGATGTAACTTACTGCAACAGAATTCTGATCCCTCCTTTTTCACCTTGGTATCTGACTAGACCTCACCACCCTCAAACAAAGAAAGAAGCATTGACTGCACACACACACACACACACCCCATTTCTGGTTCAACAAAAAGTAAAAAAACAAAAAACAAAACTTCATAGCAATGTTATTTAGAACATTACTTGCTCTAGTTGCTTCATACAGAAAACTTAATTTAGACATGTGTTACTGATCTACCAAATGTTTGACTAATACTCTTTTACTGAATTAATATTTCTCTAAACAAAATACATAGCTTAGTTGATTTAACATTAATGCACAGTTTAAGTCATTGGGTAGTACTGACACAACAGCATTCTTGTCTACCTTCCTAACTGTTCAGCCCTTTAAAACAATAGTGGTGCTACAACTAATACCAGAGATCTTCTTTCTCTGGCCAGTAGCTTTGATTCCACAGTCCCAAAGCAACTAGCAGTTGAAGCAGGGCAGCATGTTCATTCTGGCAGGACAGAAGGGGCACGTGTCCTGCAGCTGCTTCTTCTCTGGAGGCTTGTCTGGTCTTCCCCTTCCTGGGAAGCCAGGAATTTAGCTAGACTGTAACCTTTGGTCCTTTGGTAATGTTGGAGGCCTGTGTGTTTGCTCCTGCTTGCTTCTGCTCTGAAATCTCAGGGCAGCCATAGCATGCAAAGGGAGAGGAAGGAAACAACAGCTAAAAGAGAAGCCACAAATTGAAGAACTTAATAGAGGAGAAACAGTGTCTCACCTACAGCTCCCAAACGCAACCAGAAACTGCAAAGTTGAGTTTTGATTGAAAGTTTTGGATCTCCTCTCTCCATCTGGGCATGTGGGCACGTTGGAGACCACAGGCAGCCCTCTCATTCTTGCAGTAGAGGTATCTAAGGGATCTTTCTCTTGCATTCAAGAGGGATTTCAAGCATTAATAAGTACTTCAACCAATTCTTCCAAGGTATGGTCAAGGCTGAGGAACTGTAATTGTGTAATTATGGTCAACACATAACTCCTTGAATGAATGCCTTCTGAGCAACAACAACAAAAAAGCAAGCTGTATGAAAAAACGTAAGAAACCTTTGTAAGAAAAACAATGAAGCCAGAGCAACACTTTATAATTATTTGAATCCAGGGACTTAGAAAGCAATCCCTCATGAAACTTTATAAAATGAATTACACCACAATCAAAATAAGTAGCTTGGGAAGAAATTAATTTGGTTTGGTCCATGCACCACCAGGAATTTGAAAGAACCACTTTCAGGGCACTTAAAGTCCAAGGTCTGTGTGAAATACGTCATGGGTGGAGGCACTGAAGCATGCACGCATAGATATATAGATATATAAATAAAATAAATTATTTGTACTGTGAAATAACAATTACTGATACCAGCTAACCTGTTTCTCTTGACAAAAGTATCAGCATACGTAAGCAAATGGCATTCCTGAAAGTTCAAAAGGGATTAAGAGGTATCAGCATGGAAGTACTACCCATTACATTAGCATCTGAGGGATACCATGCATGGACTAAAGAGGAGCACCTGGAGGACAGAGCTCTTATGCAGTTACAATAGTTGTAATGGGAGAGTTTCTTAATGGGACAAGGACAAATCATGTGTCCCTATTTTTAAATTCTGCTAGCATAGCTACCTTGTGTTGCTTTGATCTGCTAAATCTCTTGTTCTTCTTGCAACAGATAAGTGAATAAAGTTGATTATGAAATAGCAGATTTAATTTCCACATCAGAGAACTCCAGCTAATGCTTGATTACCAAATTAAATACTGAATGCATTTTAAAAAGGATAAGGAAAGCATGCAGAGAATATCTGGAATTATTTCTAACCCTTTACCAGCAGTGTCCATAGAAGGCACCTGTATTTTCTTCTGTGTAACAAAATGTGTTGTGTCTGTGTGTGTTTCTTCACTCCCTCATGTTACATCTGTACGTATTTATACGTATTGATGCATCGGGTAATGCAGTATGGACTGCATATGCTCCACTCAGGGACAATGTTTTTTTCTGGGGCCCCCACATTACAGTATAGCCTGCTATCTTATCAGAGAGCTGTGAAACAGAACTTTTTTCTAGGAGCTACTTATCAACACTATTGAGTGAGATTTAATGTTTACCTGTTTTTATTGTTTAGAACTCAGCCCTGTTTAACATCCAGCTAGACAGCTGATACGATTCAGACTAGTTTGTTTTTTCACCCCTGCCATGTTCCATATGTTTCAACGATACGTATTTCCTCCTCTCAGTATTACAACTCCCTAGCTTACTTTGTCAAAGCAAACATTTTGCCGCCTCCACAATTCTCATCAGTAGACAGTAAACTGGATTGTGCAAGACCCAAACCATAAACGTACACGCACACACAAAGATATTTTTCTGGGTCATTGTTGGGGAGATAAAATTCGCACATTTAAAAAAAAATTGTGTATTATATCATGAATATTTTAAAGTAGTTTAGTTTTATATTACAATATTTTAAGAGAAAGACACTGATTTAGAAAGAACTTTTAATGAATATATATGCAAATGGAAACATTCCCTTTTAATAACTATTTGACAGGGCTGTGCAGTGCTTCATATTCAAAGGCAAAAAGGTGCTTCAGAGGACAGTTACAGCACCTACCTGTAACCCTTTAAATGAAATGCATCTTTTCCCATGATCATAGCCATGCAATCCCAGGAAAGCCACAGCTGGTTTAAAAAGTCACAGATCGGTGCTGTACAAGGGGCCCCACATGCTGAATCTCTATTGTTGCCCATCCCTAATTAACTACTAACATTCATTCTTAGAAGGACAAGTAACAGGAATGGTTGAGTCTGGGATGAAACACCTTCTGTATTTTCTAACGCAGATCAAAAAATGCAGTAAGTGGATTCCAACTTGACAGCATCTTACAAAAGACCATATAACGAATATTGACAGGCAAACCATCCAAACTGAACAAACACGTCTAACCACTTCTCATTTGGAATCTGATGTGAAGGATGTACTAACATTTCATTGCTCTGCTGCTCAGGCATTTCTTCAAGTCTACCCTTTATGAATCCAGAATGATAATTAAGCAGAGAAAGGTATGTGTTCTCCAGCCAGAAAATCATACCTTATTAATTATATTTCATTTTGTGTAACAATTGAGCCAGCAAATAAAAGATGGTTGCAAAATGGAATCAGAAGCTATTTATTTCTCTGTAAGAGTCTGCCACACCCCTAATCACTAAATCTCAAAAAAATCTGTCATCACAACACAAAAAAGGTCTCACATGCAATCACTTAAAAGAATTAGCATCCTCTCAAAATCATTAGAATCCCATCCTCATCAAGAGGCAACGGCCCTCCAAACTGAATTTAAAAATTCAGTAATATGAACAAAATGGTTCCATTGTGTTCTAATTATGTATGTTTATGTTTTTGCAGATTATTGCTGTAAATCCAGGTTTAAATCTCAGCAAAAAAAACCTCACTAAATGAAGACCCAGGTCTCAAGTCCTAGTTGAATGCAGTATGTCTCTTGTTTACTAGAAGACTTAATTAAGAATCAATTAGCATAGATATGAGCAGTCAGTCTATGGCCTTAGGACCTATTTGGCTCCTGCGTCCTATTTTTGTGATCCCCAGAGTCAATTTCAGACTGCATCATTAAATTTCATTGGTACAACTGCCAAAAATCAGTAGTGGCATGATCTCCCAGCACACAGAAGTGAGAGATGCACACAAATGGCTTAATGTATTATTTTAACCCTCCCAAGTTCCATCTGTATATGTTATGCAACCCTAAATTTATCAAATTTGTCACTGCCCATCTCCTCCTACTGATGAAGTAATCCCTTCATTACTTCCCAATGACTGCACTCCTTTCCCCCCCCCCCAAAAAAAATTACTGTAAATGTAATCCCAGCCACCCAAAATATGTCCATTCCTGATAAAAGAATTAGTTACACATTTGGTAGTGTGGTTATTACTCTGTTTTCCTTGGCAGGGTAACCATTGAATATTTGTGTCTTTCACTGTATGCCTACAATACATATGAATTTCAATCATTTATAATAGTACAAACCATTTTCCCGTTCAGTGCTATTAGAACTGTCTAAGGCAAGTAGTCTATTTTGCAAATAGCACTATGAAACAATTAGCACTTCCTTTAATTCACTAAAGAATTCACATGCTAGATTAATACCTTATACCTTTGAGACAAAGGGCTCATCAGAGTAAGCTGCTTCCTTTTACAACCACCACTAAAGTGACTGAAATCCTTCAGAAATGCCTATAAAAGTTATGTATTTTAGGCAGATTTAACTATCAGGGATGCGTGGGACAGGAGAAACAGGTGATGTTCACCAGTATTGCTAAAATTATAGCTCTGCTGCTTTTTGTGGCATTCATGCTTCAGTAAGAGCATTTTTAAAAGATCTGCCATTCATCATCATGGAACATTTAGATTACTTGAAATTTTTATATTCTGTTACTTTAGGTTTTCTTTTAAATATGGATTTTTAAAAAAATATATGAATAATGAATAAAATAATATTGTAACTTTGCATAGAATGCTAAGACAATCTAAATTCAGTGAAATCTCAATTTAACAGATCCCATTTAGCAGACTTTGGATGCAACAGAGCAATTTTCACCCAGACATTCCCTTAAATTTCAGACAACTCCATTGCATCTGATACAGCCTGGATGAGGCAGTTCAAGTTAATTTTATGTAAATTTTACATCACTTGTGGCAATTTGTATCATTTATATCAGTTTACATCATTTGTAAATTCAGTGAGATTAATTCTGAAATAAATGTGTTTAAGACTGCAACTGTCCTAATGTTGGTTCAATAATGCCCTGTTTCTGTGCAATTTAACCATCAACCTCTAACCCTTAGAAGATGAGAGGGGGTAATAGGTAAAACTAGTTTTTAATAGTAAGCTATTACAAGAGGAACAGTAAACTATTAAAACATCAAACCTTCTTCCAGTAAAAGATAGGTTATATTAAAACTAATAAATAATGGTAGCAGCAGCAATGTGCAAAGGTTTTTCTGTAATTAAGATGTCCAATTTCATAATTCTACCTTCAGATTATGTCAATAGTAAAATTAAAATAGATTTAAAAAGCACTTTCGTTAATTGCACATGGCCAGCCATGTCTTAAAGTATCTTAAACTAATTAGCTTTTCTTTCTGCTTTTTTTTCACTCTCATTTCTTACATTAGCCTACCTTCTTTGCCATGAGTGCTTCCCATATTGTTTCTGATTACCAAACACATTATCTATTCATGCAACAAGATGATACTTCTTATTAAACCAATTGAGTCATATTGCACCACTTTTGATCACTGAAGCTCATAAAGTAGAAATGAAAGGCTTTGCCTAAAGCTTGTTTCATTATGAAGGAGCTCTTTGTATCTGCTAAAATAGTATATTCAGTGAAAGAGAATGTTGACTACAATGCTATTCCCTACCACTACCCAATTATGTTAATAATATCCCATTCTTGCTGATGTTATTACCTATCATATTGTCAAAATAGACTATAAAGTGAGCTACTTGGTATTTTATATAGATTTGGAGGGATGGGGAAGAGGAGGGAATGCATGCATGTGCAATAACTACAGCACACTTGCATGTGTTAACAATGGAATAAAACTACTAATGGTGATGATTATATATTACACCCATTGTAAGAGGTCACATGTCTTTCAATACCTGTTGCTGGGAAACAAGAGAGGAAGGATGGCATGGCACTTGTCACAAGCTTTCTACAGAAAATTAATTGGCTGCTCTGGGAGCAGACACTGGACTGCACAGGCCATTTATTTGAACCAGCATATTTTTTCTTATCTACATGAATATATTCAAGAATTGTAAATAGCCATGTTCAACTTTTAAGGGAAAAAAATCCACCCCCACCCCCCACAGGAAGTTAATGCAGAATGGTGAATGCAAACTTTTGAAGCCTCCAGAATGCAACATCAAGATGGACAAATGTTGGGGGTAGTGGAGTTGCCACCAAATCTGCAGTTTGTAACCATTTCAAAATGGAGCATTGCAGCTGTGCAAATGTAAATCAAGTCACTTTATTTATTTATTTATTTATTTATATTATCCCACCTTTATTATTTTTACAAATAATTCAAGGTGGGGAACATACCTAATACTCCTTCCTCCTCCTGTTTTCCCCACAACCACCACCCTGTGAGGTGGGCTGGGCTGAGAGAGAGTGACTGGCCCAATGTCACCCAGACAGCTTTCATGCCTAAGGCGGGACTAAAACTCACTGTCTCCTGGTTTCTAGCTTGGAGCCTTTACCACTAGAGCAAACCGGCTCTCTTGGGGTTTATTACAGATTGCTGAATATAATTGGGCCAAACAAGGAGCAACAACAAAATCTAGGACTTGCTCAGTTCTGACCCCAAGTGAACACTTAACCCACGTGACCCACCCATTCTCTTGGGATTGGAGCAGCACAGAAATTGTGTAAAACAAATTCATTAAAGAGCTGTACTATACAGTATTTTAGATTACAACTGTTATAAACTAAAGAGTCAGGACAATATTCCAACCAACATATTCTACAAATACTTCCATACACCCCCTTTGTATCATCTGGCTTACTGAAGAGTTCTTAAGAACTAGGAATGGGCAAAATTCACTGTGTCACAAGAGGAACCTTCTGAAGAAATCCAAAACATTTTCTGTCTCAGTCATGCTGAACTTCCTCTGGACCATGCTGTTCTGTTGCAGTTCAACAGTTTCCACAAGCAGATCCTTCAAACTGGAAGCAGTTCAAGAAGTCCCTGACATAGACCAGCCTCAAAAAAGGCCTGCTTTATCATGAATATTATGTCCAGAACACCATGAACTGCTTTGGAAGAGATTCTTCAGAAATCTGCCTATCTACCCCCAGAACAGCATCATCCAGAGATATCGCACAGTCTGAAGGGAGAACAGAGCATTTTAGACTTCTCCAAAATGTTCCATTCCTGAATCAATGAGTTTTGCACATCCCTATAAAGAATTCAAAAGACTGTTGAAAGCTGTATGACATTGTATTTCCTCCGGATAAAAACATGACCACGCTGCATGTTTTAGATTTTAGATTTCATATATAATTTTTCTTTAAAAATATTATTTATTACATCTTGCCATAGTGATTCTGGGTGGCTAACACCATATAAAAACACAATGCAAAATGAACATCAGAAAAACAATAATATATAAAATCTATAAAGATAACTGATGCAGAACCCAATCCACAATAAAATAGCAATTATCTTATGTAAACCCTCTTTATCATACTAGAAAACATCCAAAACAACCGCCCCGAGAGAGAGAGATATACACACACACACACACACACACACACATATACATATATATAGAAAGAGAGGGGGGGAGAGAGAGAGAGAGGAGAACGAACGAACATGGGCCAAGGTTGGTTTTGTATGGATGGATGGATGAACACCAAGTGCTGGGAACTTGGTGTTTTATTATTGTAAGCCGCCCAGAGTCACTTGTTGAGATGGGCGGCTATAAAAATCAATCAATCAATCAATCAATCAAATAAATAAATGCATCTTTCTGTGCTAGGTAACATCAAAATTCACTGTGGGAAGTGGAGAAGGCAACATAAGCCACAGCAGTAGGGTAGTTAAAACGTTGGGCTAATGCCAGGAATGTCAAGTCCACTCTTAGCTATGGAAACACACTGGGTGACTTTTGGTCAGTCACTCTTTCTCAGGCCAAACTACCTTAGAGGGTGTTGTTAGAGGGAAAAAGTTTCAAGTGGAGTTGCTACGCACACCGCCTTGAGCAGGAGGAAAGGCTGGCTATAAATCTCTATGCACATCCTGTGATTAGATGGCCAGGCAGTAAATGAAATGCAGGGTAAAAATTGCTTAATGTGTTATAGAATGGTAGAAGTCAGGGAAACAGCTGGGAAGCTTGAAGAGAGAAATGAAGAATCAGGAAAGTACACAAGTCATAAACCACTCCTCTCCCTCACTGGCTCCACCAAACCTTTCTACAGACCTAACAGAGAACATAATGCAGAGGCAAAACCTCAACATCCCTCCCACAAAGCACCGTGACTGACAGAGGTCTACCTTTTATACACAAGGAATGTTTTTTTAGAGGCTGTCAAACCACTCAACTCCTCTCCTCACTTGGATGATAAAAGCAAAAGCAAGCTAATGATTTTGGTTTTTTTAAAAATTTTTTTGTGCAAACAGACTTATCTTTCTGCAGCCCAGCAAAGCACAGGAACTCTTTCAACATTTCATGAAGGTGCAGATTTTGTTTTGGTCCTGGTTTGCCTGAATACAATTTTTTTTCTAAAGGGCACATTTCACAATCAGTGGAATCCACTGCACATTATTAGTCAATACATAAAAAACAATTTAAAACTATTTTTTAAAACCATACTGGAAGTAGCAGGGTAAATAATAATAATTTATATACTATTAAAACTCTGTTTGTTTGCAACCTTCATTTGGGTGAAATGGTGCATCATAGAGCAACAGTTTTTGAATCAATGTACCTCAAATGGGCTAACTTAAAGAATGCCTCCAAAATCCAAGATCCATTACTCCCGTAGGAGTGAAATTTGGAAGTCGTGTCCACTTCAGCACCACTGTACTACCACACTGCCACAGCCACGTGATCGT
Organism: Candoia aspera; assembly: GCF_035149785.1. Lineage (NCBI taxonomy): Eukaryota > Metazoa > Chordata > Lepidosauria > Squamata > Candoiidae > Candoia > Candoia aspera. The sequence goes on from NC_086154.1 coordinate 57,780,475, forward strand.
CATTTCCAACACTCCCTGCCAGCTTCCCACAAGTCAATGAGAAAGCTGGAAGGAAGTATGAACTCTTCTGAGTTCTGAGATGACAGCATCATATACAGGGATTGAAATTTGGCAAAGTAAGCTGGCAGGAAGTGTGAACTCTTCTGAGGTGATAATGGTACCATACAGTATTGTGATAAAAAACAAAAAACAAAAAAATAAATAAAAATAAAATAAAATAAAAATAAAAAATATTGTCAACTTAATTATGCCATAAGAGGGGGATGTCATGGTCAACAAATGACACCAAATGTCATCAGGAAGCTGCGAGGAGGAGAGAACAAGAATCTGATGAGGCTATGGCTGCACAACTCCAGGATCAAAAAGTCAGGATAAATAACATGAGAGAAGGTGAGACAGAAGAGAGACATGCATGTCTCCAGGATGACACAAAGAAGCACAGAAGGAGAAGAGAGGAAGGGACTAAGGGGCAGAGAAATACACGTCTCCAGGATCAGAGACAAAGAACAAATAGCAAAAGATACGAACAAATGGAGGATGAAAAGGGCTGCATGTCTCCAGAATGACAACAAAAGTGACATAATGAAGACACAAGAGGAGGAGGAGGGAAGGGAAGATCAACTCGAGAATATGTGCCAAACAATAATTAATGCAAGAGTTCAACATGACAATACTCGTCTTCTGTGACAAGTTCTCAACAGAGAAAGAGCAAGGGAAAATGCATGACTCGCACAGCGTCATTTCTGCTGATGTTGGTGTGATGGCCAAAGTCTGGCCTCACTGTCGTGCCTTCCTATTCCATGGAGACACTACCAATTTCTGCTGTATGAAGGGAAAGGTCAGTATAGGCAATTTGCAACCTCTACCTAATGAACTCCTCAATTTATACAGCAGTGATGAACCTGTTGCAAACAAGTTCAGGAAGAACATCAGACAATACAACTACCTCTTCCAAATGACATCCTTCAGTGACATCCTTTGATTCTCTTGCTACGCATCTTTCTTCTTTAATGTGTCTTCTTTAATTTTCAAAGCAAACCAATAGCAATCTGCCCATGGTCATTCTGTTTCTCTGTTTAGGTAAGGAAATATTTCTGAAACGATGACTCAACAGGTCACAGGTTGAATAATAATAATAATGATAAAGCACATAAACTGTAGAATGTAACAAAGGCAGTGTAGAAGCACAGAGTTTAACAAATAGGAACTCTTCCAACATTCCCTGAGTCATTCAGTTTTCACTGGTTAGTAGACTGTATATTTTTATTGTTGTGAATTTTTAAACTTGAGAGGTGTTGAATCATAGCACTGAGTACACACAGCTTTCACACGCAAAGGCCACGAAATAAGCCCCACGCCTACTTCAGCTTGTTCCCTGTCCACTTTCTTTTACTGGAAGAAAAACAACATTTTAACTCTGTTTGAACAGAATACAGGAAGGAAAAGGGACCAGCCTTCTTATGTTGCCATAAAGCACTATCAACACTATTAACATAATATAAACATGAGCTGGGTTAAGAATCCAATTCTTTTCAGAGCTTGGACTTCTCCATATTATCTGGTTTACTAATCCAAAACAAAAATAGGTATAATAGTCCTTCAGAGGGTTCTTCTTTGCCTTGCAAAAAAAAAAAAAAAAAACTTCGTTATGTGTAGGAGTATTTGAAGCTTGCTTGCCTGCTTTATTTATTAAATTTATATGGTCACCCATCTCACAAAAGTGACTATAAAGGAGTCATTATTAAAATATTAAAATACAATATTCAAGTTGTTTTGTCCCCTCCTGCTTCTGAAAGGCAGTTCAACAGCTGTTGAACTAAATTTTTAACTAAACTTTTAAATTATCTTACTCTTCAACTATTGAAAACCAAGAGAAACACATTCAAGCTCAAATTTTAACTGCTTTCCCTAAAAGGCAGCTCCTGCCAGTACAGTATGCCTAGTGTAGTGAACGGATAGTACAGTCAAGACTCTCTTGGCTGGTGTAGACTGGAACCTTTCAGAGAGATACAGCCAAGCCTTTGGGTCCAAGCCAGCATTTTATGGGAGGTGTCTTTAGATACCCACATGCATTTCTTCAGCTATAAACATCTCCTTCCCTCACTCACATGCACTCTGTCCATCTGTCGTTACAAGTTTCCAGACATGCAAAGTCAAACCAGATTTTTAAAAACTTACACCCTCTATGCCTTTGTCATTTCACATTTTAAACTTTAATTATAGATAATCAGGCCTACAGGAATAAAAGGGAGTCTGCTTCTGCTGCCCTGGGGAAAAAAATATGGATAAATTCCATTTGGTGATAAAAGGCTAACGTATAATGTAAAAGTACAAGCAACACAACAAGCACCTGTAATGAATACCCTCACCACTGCCATTCAGAAACAGTCACTATAACAGTCTTTGTGGACTGCTGCCCTGTCATCTGCCAGTCTCTGGATGGGCTTGGAAGATCTGACCACAGAGGCCTGGTTTTCAGTCCTGTGACAAGCTGAGAAAGCTCAGCTTTCCTGTAATTTTTCAGAGGTACCTAAAATACAGAATTTGAGATATGAACCCATTCACAACAACCATTCTGTTTCCAAATAGTCAAAACTATTAATGAGAGAGAGAGAGAAAGACCGAGACAGAGAATGAGAGAGAACAAACACATTTGAATATATGCAGGTTGGTTTAATATTATTCTAAGGCACTGTTGTTGTTGTTTATTCGTTTAGTCGCTTCCGACTCGTGACTTCACGGACCAGCCCATGCCAGAGCTTCCTGTCGGTCGTCAACACCCCCAGCTCCCCCAGGGACGAGTCCGTCACCTCTAGAATATCATCCATCCATCTTGCCCTTGGTCGGCCCCTCTTCCTTTTGCCCTCCACTCTCCCTAGCATCAGCATCTTCTCCAGGGTGTCCTGTCTTCTCATTATGTGGCCAAAGTATTTCAGTTTTGCCTTTAATATCGTTCCCTCAAGTGAGCAGTCTGGCTTGATTTCCTGGAGGATGGACTGGTTTGATCTTCTGGCAGTCCAAGGCACTCTCAGAATTTTCCTCCAACACCACAGTTCCAAAGGATCTATCTTCCTTCTTTCAGCCTTAAGGCATGCTTTACTAAATATACAATTGGCTGGGTTCACACATCATGCTAAAGCATAACCTTAATGATCATGGGGTTCACTGAATATTTTAAGCCAGAACCTCTCCTCCCCAGGAGGCATTGATAGGAACGAAGATTTTCCCATGCAACTAGAGCTGATTGCAGAACAGGATTTCCAGAGGACGAGATCAGCAGCTCCGATCGCCCTTCATCCCCAGCGTAGGATGTGTTCAAACGGGTCTAACTCGATCCAGATCATCCTGACTATCCAGCAGCCCTCTTGCCCTTGCCCGGTTTCCTCTAGGCAAACAAACAGGATGGCCGCCCTCATTAAGAGAAAAGGGAAAGATCCAGGCAAATACCTCGCCGTCTGAAGGATGGGAGCTTTCCTTTTACCCTCTTGGCGATACAAACGGTCTCTTCTAGGAATAGAAGTTAAAATAGGCCTGCCTGCAATCTAAAGAGTGTTAACTTGAATCCAACGGACTTTTTTGAGATAAATTATGGTTAGAAAAGAAATACTATTCATGTGAATTTCCTAAGTTTCCTATACTGGCCTAAACTTCATCTTTCCAAAAGGTCTTCGCCTTTTCCGGGCAACTCCTTTCTTCCCGCTGCCGACGCCGACAGGAAGGGAAATTCCCCACGCTGAGCACACACATCCCCGGGAAGCTGCGCAACCTCTCGCCGCTACATCTCGAGGGCGCTCCGTGTCCCGGTTTGGCTTCACTGTTACAGGCCCTGTGCAGTCGCGCGACTGCTTTTGCCCAGTTTAGGAACCGCGTCCGAAAACGTAGCGAGGGGCATGTGAGAAGATCGCAAGGCTACCGTTAAAGCAGCAGGCCTTTTTCTACATGTATTAATATACATATTCTGTGACTGAAAGCTTGCAAAAGCAAATAGATAACCAAACATAGAGTCCAACCGCCCCTCCGTCTTCAAAGTCGCCGCCCTTGAGCTCAGCGGCCCCGATCCTACTTATTGGCTGCAACTTCTCCAATTCACGGCACGCGACATGCTTCCTCCCCCGCCGTCCAGAACCAAGAAAGAGGTGGGAACCGAAGGTCTCTTTACTGCCGCGGAGCGATACAGCCAGAAGAACGCATTACTTCCGTCTTGTGCGAGATCGCTCTAAATTCCTACTCAGCTGCCAAGATCCGCCCGGGCGCATCTTGGTCCGCGCGTGCGCAATTTGCCCTTGCGATCCACTATATACGTAGCGATCCGAGCGAGCCTCTCAGAGCGGATCTGGCAGGTGAGGGCTGATGGGGAAGAGGAGTGGGGGGCAGCTTCGCCGCCTTGATTTCGGGGACCAGTAGCCGCGGGGGGAGGAAGCGGCGGCCTCTCTTCGCCTTGACCTTGCGCAAGTCCGCCTGTGGAGGGACTTGGCGCAGCCGGGAGCGGGGCAGCCGGTGTGTTCGTCGCCGCTTTGAATCTTAGCGGCGAAGGCGGTGGCGGAAGAGGGTCGTGGAGGGCTTCGTCCCCGGGAGGGAACCTCACCCTCTTCGCCCTTGTCTCTGGGAAGGAAAGTGGCGCCACAGAGAATGGCGGTCTCTGTGCCAGAAATCCCGAACGATCCGGCCTTGCTGCGTCCGAGGGAGGAGGGACGTCTTGGTTGAATCCTCTCTCCAGTTAGGAACGGATTTTCAGACGCTTATCAATCAGTTGAGAGCCAGTCTGGTGTTGTGGTTTAAAGGCACCAGGCTAGAAACAGGAAAACTGTTTCTAGTCCTGCCTTAGGCACAAAGCCATCTGGGTGACTTTGGGCCAGTCACACTCTCTCAGCCCTGGGAGAAGGCAATGGCAAGCTGCTTCTGAAAATCTTGCCAAGAAAACCGCAGGGACTTGGCCAGGCAGTCACCAGGAGTCAAGACTGACTTGAAGGCAGTCAGTACAATCAATGAATGACTACAATCAATCTTAGGGAACCAGAGTTGAGTTTTGCACCCTACCCCAATTTTCCTCCTTCCTTCAGCTCTTTTATCTAAGATTATGCTATAAAATAAGCCTTTGCAGTATTTCATGATCTCAAAAACTCTGCTTCTGAGATCATGAAATACTGCAAGCACTTATTTTGTGGCATAACTTTGGGTAGACTGCCTCTGCCAGTAGATGAAAAGTTAATTTCAAGCTTAAGTTGTATTCAGTTAACTCAGTGTGGAACAAACTACTTAGCAAAAATTTTGTTACAATACATTTTCCAGTATACCACATCTCTGTATTCAAAGAGCAGTGTAGGAAAAATGTAATTCTGAACAGTATTTCTAGGATATTTGTGTAGTTCGGTGTGGTCTGATTATATGTGGTGGTGCTGAATTTGCTAACTTGCTGCAATTGTGAAAAGATTGATTCACACATAGAAAATTTTTGACAAAGAATTAATCTGCAGATACGTAGTGTTGGCTGTAATGTATCCCATGTTGTAGATATATAAAAGCTTCAAACGGATCCAAAGCTCAGGGAGTTACACATTTGTGAATTTTGTTAACAGTACTTTCTTTTTCTAAATATGATAAACTGTATATGTAAAAAACAGCCTTTAACTTGAAAGTAAACAATTATGTACATTTTTTTGTTTGTGTTTTAGGCTATACTTTTGAGGGGCAGTTTTATTTTCTGCTTTCAGCCAGACTTCTGAAAAACCTTGAAAATGGAAACTGTTGTTCGTCGTTGCCCATTCCTGTCAAGAGTATCCCAGGCTTTCTTGCAGAAAGCTGGCAAATCCCTTCTGTTCTATGCTCAGAATTGCCCCAAAATGATGGAAGTTGGGACCAAGCCTGCTTCACGGGCTATAAGTACATCAGCAACTCACTGCCAGCAAACTGAAGAATCCACTTCTGCTAGTGAGAGTAAGTCTCAACTTGTTAAATTGACTAATTTGATCTGCCATGACCAGAAACCTTTTTCTGCAAATGTGGCAAATGTGCTTGTGGACATTGGTTCAGCAAGCCATTCCATTTAGAAGTAATCTGGAACATGAGGACTGCATTGAAGAATGCTGCACTTTATTTCTCAGTTGATAAATTGGCTTGGTAATAATTCTGAAAATATTTAACAAACATCTCAAATGTTAAGCTTAACTGGGAATTTTGGGGAAAGCCAACAGCTTTTCTGAACTTTGAACATCGTTCCCTGAGTTAAAGGCCAAAGTATATTGCAACTGTCCCTCCAGCGGAAATTAAGAACAGAGGTGAAGAAGAGCATAAAGATTGGTACATAGCAATGGAAAGGAAGCTGAATTGTATAGGGAGGGATGATGTAGCTACCTCAAATGGAAAAAGACCTGTTTGTAATGTTTCTCACTTTTATTGTAGAAAATACTTTCAGTAACTGTTTGTAGGCACTACTGAAGTATACTTCTAGTGCATTAAACACTTCGAAAGCCAGCTGATAAGAAGGAAACTTCTGGGAGCTGTAACTTCAGCATTTACATAGTATTGCATTGTTTGAATTTTATAGTACGTTTATTCTTGAAAAAAAGATCACATAATATAGTGGGGTTTACTCCCAAATTATAAGTAGATATAATTACCTAAGATTTTTTTGCAGAGCAAACACACAGTTGACAGTGTTAGCATGCAAAAGGTTCTGAATATTTCTTGGCTACAATTGTATGCGTTGCATTCGGTCAAAACAATTGATGGGAAGTATAGTTCATCTGAATTTTTTCAAGTTACTAAAAATGCAGATATTCAGTGAAATGAAATTGTGTGTTCAGTAAGCGAGTACTGTTAATCAAACAGTAGATATTAAAAATAGAAGTATTAGGGAAGCAAAGTAATGGACAGCATAGTACTTTGTAATGGTCTGTAAGGTGTAGAGTCTTGCTGGATAACTTAAGTCTGCTCCTTGGAGGGCTTTGAGTAGAAAATGTCTTCAATGCTAACAGTTTTTCAAGGAAATCCATTTTTCCTTTTTGATACTTAAGGGGCCTTGAATAATGCAATGCACACAAGCTGTATTTAAGACACTAAAAGCAAACACAAATACCTGTTGCACTCTTCCTTTTGAGAGTAAGCAGTATTACACAAAGCCAGAGGCATAAGAAATACCTGTTAAATGAGTGCTTCACATTTTCCTGTTCTGTACTGAAAACTTTTTTTCATCCAGAGAACAAAAGCTCTACAGATGTGGCTCAACAAAACATAAGCAGACCACAACTTTCTGTAAGTGACCCATCTGCCGGTAGCCCAAGTGCTAACCAAGCTACTGTGAGTAAATGCCCATTCTTGGCAGCTCAGGTGAATGAAGGAAACAACGTTTTCTGCAAAGCCAGCCGGGAACTCCAGGAGGATGTGGAAGAAATGCAAGCTGTAAGAAAAGGTATGTCCTCTTCTGAAAGGATGAGTGTTCTACTTAGTACTTAGTTTGTACTAAGTACAAAATGCTAGTTGTGCTAAGCAGGTTTAAAGAGGAGAATTCATTAGACAAACTTCTAAAATCAGATACAAATTTGCAAAACTGTTTGAACTGCAATTCTGGTTGAAGTCCCATGTTGTTTCTCTATTGATTCTATGCCCCTGCCACTGGCTAATAATTGTAGTAAGCTTTGATTTCAAAATAATGATAGTTCTGAAAGGAGTTAAATATTTCTTACGTATTCTTGTAAGGAAGGTGTTTTCTATGAGTGCATTTATGAAATTAAAAGAAAGGTTGTTTTTTTCTAATCATTAATACACTTGCTTCTTAAAATGCATTGTAATTCCCATTCCCTGTAGTATTAAAACTTGATGATGTTTCAGTGGAATGTCAACTGACCTTTTACTTGAGGAAATCCCCAGATTTTGAAGTACTACTGAGCTTTTTTTTTTCTTGGTGGGAAACTAATCTTTTGTTAGCTGATAATTAACGGTCACCTAGATAAATTAATAAAGCTTCTTTATGACACTTTCTGAATGGCAATAACCCACAGTCGGAATGAGTTCAAACATAAATATCGCTATTCTATTTTGCACTGGGCCTTCTGACAGTATCCCATAGGATAGGATGCTACTGTCTACCGTAACCTAAATGAAAGGCCTTTAAAATAATTGTTGCCTGTGAGAATCTCTGTCGTTGCTGATGCTTATCTAGGAGGCTGTACTTATGGGAAAATAACATGGAACTGTTCAATAACCTTTTATTGTGTATGAAATCGTTTTGAACAATTCAACAACTACTTTGGAAAGGATTCTTAAATTGTTAATGTTACTATATTTTACTGTATAGAACTTATCAAAACACCAGAAAATACTGTTGAGGTTAATGCTGAGATGGATGGTAAAAAACAAAATGGCTTGTTGAAGAAATTCCAGGACATAATGTTGAAGCAGAGGCCAGAAGGGGTATCTCATCTGCTTCAGGAAAACTTGCCAAAATGTAAGGATTGCCTTTGTTGAACAGTTTGATAGAAATCAAAACTTGCAGCTTTTAATGTTTTGCTAAATCTAAACAGAAGTAATATTTCACCTCAGTACTTTCACTTTTTAGCTGTTTCGACTTTTCAATATGATCAATTTTTTGAGAAAAAGATTGATGAGAAAAGAACAGATCACACATATCGTGTGTTTAAAACTGTGAATCGAAGAGCCCAGATTTTTCCCATGGCAGATGACTATTCAGAATCCTTAATCAACAAGAAAGAAGTGTCCGTCTGGTGCAGCAATGATTATCTTGGGATGAGTCGCCATCCTAGAGTTTGTGGAGCTGTTATGTAAGTATTTTTAATTGAAAATAAAATATTGGTTAATTAGTGTTGTGCAGAATCTTGCCCAATCATTTTTTAAGAAATTGACTAGATGACTTAATTGCTAGGTCCTCTTTGATTATCAAGTACTGTGTCAATTAAATCTTGAGGATCCGTCTTGTACCTAGCACTAACTTTTTCTGCCCTTGGTCCTCAGAAGGCCCAGTGCAAAATAGAATAGCTATATTTATTTTATATAATAGCTATATTTATTTTATTTATTTAAAAGATTTGTATGGCCACCCATCTTAAACACAACTCTGGGCAGCTCGCAAAAACAATAACACCCAGTAACTATAAAATCATAAACCATAAAACAAAAAGCCAGCACCTGAATCATCCCCTTGGGATGCCCCACAACCAATTCCAGATATTCTCATTCTATCCCAGTGCCAGGGTAAAAAGCCAGGTCTTGATGGCATTCTGAAAGGCAAAAAGGGTGGGGGCCTGCTGAATCACTGGGGGGAGGGTGTTCCATAAGGTGAGGCAGCCATGGAAAAGGCACACTTCCCAGACCCCACTAGGTGGCAGGATTTCAAGGAAGGGACCTGGAGCTTGCCTACCCTATCCAATCTGGTAGGACGGGCAGATACTCTCAGGGAGAGACAATCCTGCAAATATATTGCCATCCAACTAGTCATTACCTTTAAATTTCAGCTTTTGTACTGCCCTGCTTTTAAGAATACAACAGATGCACAGATTTCTCTTCCTGTAATTCCTGCAGACCTCATATTTAAACTTCGAAATCAGTGCAAGTAACCTTAGTCATGACTGCTTTGCATCTCATGGATTTCATCGGGTCAGCTCTGAAACATGACTGAGTGTGGATTTAGCCCCATGATCCACACTGGATTATTTGGTTAAATCATGTTTCATTGCATTTCTTTAAAAAAAAAAAAACATTTTTGACAGACTGTTTTTAGGCTATTCATTAAATTCATAAAATTGGTTAACTGATTAAGATTTGGGAACCTTGGATAAGATCTGAATGATAATTGAGTAAATAATTATACAAAGTAGCATAAACCCAATTTGCAAGTATAAGGTTATCCTGAGTAGTTCTAATGTCATTGTTGGAACCTTCCTCACAGGGAAACACTGAAACAACATGGTGCAGGAGCAGGAGGCACAAGAAATATTTCAGGAACCAGTAAATTCCATGTTGATCTTGAAAAAGAATTGGCTGATCTTCATGGAAAAGATGCTGCTCTGTTGTTCTCTTCCTGCTTTGTAGCAAATGATTCAACACTGTTCACATTAGCTAGAATGTTACCAGGTAAGATCTAATTTTTGCCTATTATTTTACAAGAGAAATAGCTTCAAATAAGTGTTCCATAGCATTTTCTTCCACTATATAGCACAGATTCCCTTTTAAATGCAGTTGTTGCAAATTAGAATTGGCTTAAAATTGACTATAGCTGGTAATTTAGTTCATCAAGAGTAGATGGATAATTCCATACAGGTAGGACTTACAACCACAATAGGGACTGGAAAAATTTGTCGTTAAGTGGTGCAGTCATTAAGTGAGGCATCATGTGACTGCACCCGATTCTACAACTTTTTTTGCTGCGGTTGTTAAGCGAGATATCACATGACCACGACTTGTGACCTCCTGCTAGCTTCCCCATTGACTTTGCTTATCAGAAGCCAGCTGGGAGGTCACAAATGGTGATCACGTGACTGTAGAATGGTGCAACTGTCATAACTGAAGACCAGTCGTAAGTCACTGTTCCAAGTTACAGTCACTAAATGAATGGTCATTTGCAAACTCTTCATCAGGAGCTACTTTTTAAAAACTAGTTGTGTAAGATACATGCTTGCACATGTATGACTACTTCTGATAAATTAAGAGTATTTTTCTTGCAAGATTCTCCTAAAATCCATACTATCAAGAAACTCTTCTGATTTTGATAGGATCCATCATGTTAAGCTAGATTTCTAAAACAAGGCCTGGATATCTTGTGATTCTTTGGTAAAATGTCATAGCAGGACCAAAGTATCTACAGAGCATTCTTATCATCTCTGAAGAACTGCATCTCTGGCATAAAATTTACCTTTATGCTGTACCCACCTCAGCTGCCAGGGTTTTTTTTCCTTCTTTTTTATGACAACTTGGATTTGTGTAATTGTTGCCCAAATACGGAAATTGCAATCTGTGTTGATGAAGATAAGAGCAGTTTAGTAATATCTGGGTTGTGGCTTCAACGTTTGAGGGAGTTGGAAGGGTTTTCTTGCCTTGTGACTTGTTTTCTTTGATACATGGCTGGTGGCATCCATGAAATTGCTGCTGTTACTGGGGGTGGGGTGTTAATTGCCACTTAAATCATCTGATTTCCAACTGGCTTAGTCAGTTGCCCCACTTCTGTTTTTTAAATCAATAAATATCTTGGTAAAGAAGATCAGGGTGTAATGTTTTAAACTTATGGTGGCACTTACTCTTTCTTTCTCTCCCCTCCTCAGATTGTGAAATTTACTCTGATGCAGGAAACCATGCTTCCATGATTCAGGGGATTCGAAACAGTAGAGTGCCAAAGCATATATTTCGACATAATGATGTTGGTCACCTCAGAGAACTCCTGAAAAAATCTAACCCATCTATTCCAAAAATTGTTGCATTTGAAACTGTTCATTCAATGGATGGTATGTTTGATGTCTAAGGCACATGTTACTGAAGTTTTGGAGAGGATAATTAGGAAAAGCAAAAATTTGATGATATATAAATACTGGCTTTAGGTGCAGTTTGTCCATTGGAAGAGCTTTGTGACGTGGCTCATGAGCATGGAGCAATTACATTTGTAGACGAAGTTCATGCCGTTGGACTCTATGGAACATGTGGTGGTGGTATTGGAGACCGAGATGGAATAATGCATAAAATGGATATTATTTCTGGAACACTTGGTAAGTGTATTCATGTGTGCTGAAGTCTAGTTTTTTGAAGGATGACTAAAAATGAGTCATAAACAGTGATTGATAATCACTAAATCTTTAGGGATAATTGATTTGGGGATAGGCCTCGCCACCCTATCTTCAGATTAATGTTTCTGAAAATATAATGAGCCTTACAGAAATCTGTTTTTCTTTCTGGATCATTAAGGACAAATTTGATCCTTAAATTTGTTGAGGGAGTTGTATAGGGATATGTGGTAGGAACAGAACTAGTAAATCCATATAGTAGAAACCAGTATTTTCTACAGGTAAAATATCAGATTGAAAATCTTTAATGCAAACAAAGCATAGTTTGAACTAAGGGAAATGCTTTGTTCCTTTAAATTTAAAGGAACTATGAACTGACAGTTAGCATTATGTAATAGAGGGAGGACTGTAATCACTCAACCCATTTGCTCCTATTTTGCAATTTAGAGATATTGGTTTACACAAAGTACGCTTTCCCAGCAGTTTGCTTTACAGGTGGGTTTTGTATGTTTGCATTCTTAGGATCTTGCACAAAAGGTGGTAAGCAAATGAGAACATGTACTAGAGATGACAAAACATTATACAACAATTTCCTAATTTTGGTTATAGATAACAAAGTCTAAGCCTGCATGCATTTCACTTAGTGAACAATTGCTGCCTTTGTATGAAGAGTTCACCATGTACCAAAACGTCAGGTGAAAGCTTCATGTTACCTTTTTATTTTGAATATAGTAAGGTTTATTTAAGGTGTTACTTTACAGAATGCACACATACCTTGAAATAGACAGTGAGTTCAAAAATACCTAACTTGATAGTATTATGATAAAGGTACCTCCTGCATGAGGATTTGATGCTAGAACAGTGCTGCTTAAGACATCAGTTTTCGAATTGTTTGTGTTGAGAGAAGCCAAGAACTAGGATAACTTTTACTTTTTTCTTTCTTTCTTTCAGGTAAAGCCTTTGGTTGTGTGGGAGGCTATATTGCCAGTACAAGTTCTTTAATAGATACTGTCCGTTCCTATGCTGCTGGCTTCATTTTTACCACTTCCTTACCACCCATGCTTTTAGCTGGTGCATTAGAGTCTGTGAGAACGCTCAAAAGCACAGAGGGGCAAGTCCTTCGTCGACAACACCAGCGTAATGTTAAACTCATGAGACAAATGCTGATGGATGCTGGGCTTCCTGTAGTGCATTGTCCCAGTCATATCATTCCTATCAGGGTAAATATGGAGCATGCTAATGCTTTTACAACAAAGTTTGGAAATACCAGCAAATTGTAGAATAGAGGAAAGACGTGTCTTAAGGATCATTACTTTTTTGCTTTTGGCTATACTTTCTGTATTAAACATTGTACACGTATAGCTAGTTCCATTGCATAAATGCATCGGAGTAGACAGGTGGTGAGAGGTGGGAAGAGATGCACAGACATACACAGGAGGGTGAATACTGATACATAGAATGGGATACAGACAGGAACAGACACGCATATGGTCAAAGAGAAGGATAGAGGGGTGAGGAAGGATTCATTTCTTTCCTAAATAACCAGAGGAAACAGTGCTAATAGTGCCAGACATGGACTGGAGGAGTAAACCTAATAATCCTTTCCGAGAATCATTCAGTGATAACCGCTTTTGATGAAGTTCTTTTATCTCCAGACTTTTTATGGTAATGAAGAGTTGTTTTGTTTTCAGGGCAAATGAATTGCTCCATTAACATGTTGTGGGAAAAATGCCTCGGTATAACATGGTAATGGTTAACTGATATTTTGAGAGAATAGAAGGCTGTTGGCAGTTTGCATTTCTTAAGCCACTTGGACATGGTGAGCTGAGGGCTGTACTGTGTAAAGGGTTACTTTGTCAGCTGGGGCCCAATAGCATGCTAATGTGATACCAAACGGAATGGGGCCACTTTTTTCTCCTGTCATTTTGGGGCATACCTTTTTTTCCCTCGAAGAATCACGCATCATGTGTTTAGCACTTTGTCACTAGATGTTGGTTCCCAAGCGTTCATACCACAGAAAGTAATTCAGGGGGTGCGTGAGGGCTGCATAACTGAAAGGATCCCCCTCTGATAATGGCAAGAGAAGTTGCATTCTCTTCCCCAGCTTCCTCTGGCTCTTGCCTTCTCTGCTTTCCCCATAACTTCTTTTCTATTGTCTCTGTATAGTTTGTATCTCGTTGGCAAAGATTAGACCCAGTTGGGTGAACTAAGCATTGTGCCATGTAATGGTTGGCTTTCTTACAGGAACACTGATGCTTGGTCAAAAGAAATTTTATCTTCAGTCTTCAGCCTAGAAACTCATCTAATATTTTATTAACTTCAGGTTGCAGATGCTGCTAAAAATACTGAGATCTGTGATAAAATGATGAGCCAACATAGCATCTATGTCCAGGCAATAAATTACCCCACTGTGCCACGTGGAGAAGAGCTGCTGCGTATTGCCCCCACACCACATCATACTCCACAGATGATGAATTATTTTATTGGTGAGTGAACAGAATTGGAAAAGAGCAGCTTTAAGGTATTTCTTATTCTGGACAAGAACTTGAGCATCTGCATTGCTGAACACATCTTCATACAGAAAAAGGAAGTGCTGTGTTGTCTGCCTATGTATGCAGTTTCTCAGCTGTATAAAAGCAGAACAGTATCACCTATTCAGTTTCTATGATTAAACTAGGTTTATTTATTCATTCAGTTTTATGGCTGCCCATCTCAAATGTCATAACTCTAGTCAGCTAACAGTACTTAAAAACAAGAAAAAACACATAAGAAAATTAGCAATAACATAATATAGCAGCCAAGAAAAACCAACCAATGACAACAATACAAGGTTTGTTAGCCAAGTGCTTTTTTATAACAAGAACTAAAGGTCTAGCTTAGCTGAACTTGTTTAGCTAATTTCATATTTCTATGATAAGACAAATTATCAGTACTGCTTGGTTTCATTTTCGAAGGGCCTTTATTCAATTATGCCTCCTTGTATTATTTGGCAACTTGTTCTTGAGTTGAGTCTCCAGATGACAGACTGTGGGTCTCCTGCCTCTCTACAGTAAGCCACAAGTGCCCAAAGCCTTCATAGCTCTGCACCAGAAATAATAATATATTGTGCTTTAGGGCTGTATAAGGCATTTGAAGGGGGCAAAGCATGTTAGCATGCTCTTAACCCTTCAATTTATAGGGAAAGAGTTTGGTAGATACAATAGATTTGGGAATTACATTAAGATTTTCTAGGAGATACATAATACCACCCCGCACCCCACCCTTAATTGGTAATAGTCCTTAAGCCTTTGAAAGCTAATCTATAGGTTAAATAGAGAGCCAGTTTGGTGTAGTGGTTAAGGCATCACACTAGAAACCGGGAGACCTTGAGTTCTAGTCCTGCCTTAGGCACGAAGCCAGTCACACTCTCTCAGCCCTATGAAGCAGGCAATGGCAAACTTCTTCCAAAAAACCTTGCCAAGAAAACTGCAGGGACTAGTCCAGGCAGTCTCCAAGAAGCAGACATGATTGAACAGATTTTTTTTAAAAAAAGGTGCATTGGCTCATTCAAAATTAAGACAGTTATTAAATGTATTACTGAAAGAACTAAACCAATAATTTAGATTTTGCTGGATTTTTGTCATTCGTATGTTTAACAAATTCAAGCTTACAGGTGGGGAAGAAGGTAAACGTCTTTAAATTATCAAATATTTTTCATTTTGTCCTGCAGAGAAATTGCTAAGTACCTGGACAGAAGTGGGCCTAGAACTAAAGCCACACTCCTCAGCAGAGTGCAACTTCTGTAGGCGACCCTTGCACTTTGAAGTAATGAGTGAAAGAGAAAGATCCTATTTCAGTGGAATGAGTAAACTTGTGTCAGCTACTGCTTGAAGCAAAGTGTAGCTCCATCTATGTTTAGCTGTCAAATATTCAGATATATGTTGTAGCCTGTTACTTGCATTTTACTCCATAGTCTAAACAGAATTCTGGAAAATAAACTTTAAGATGGTGTTTCCTAGTTCTTTATTTTATAATGACATTTCCCATTCCCATGTTTAAATACATATAAAACATGCGTTCTACTAGTTTTGAAACCCATAGGAATCCATGTTAATGAATACATTTGGTCTTTCATTCTTAGTAACATGCTGTCCTGACTTAAAGTATATGAAATGAGAGAACTCATACATCTTCTTCGTTCCGTGTTAGAGACTGGCACAGGAGAAGCTAAAGACAGGATGAAGACGTCTGTAGAATCTTTATGGAATGGGGCAGAAGTTGATATAATTAGTTGTACGCACCCGCACTTTGAGGGAGACTCCCTCAGAGATGAATCTCCCTTCATCTTTTTTCCAAAGCACCAATCCAGTGAAGTGAGTTAGGCTGAGAGTGAGTGGTTCAAAATTATCTGAAATCTGTGACTGAATAACAGACTCAAATCTGATCTTCCTGGTTTAAATCCAGCACTTTAACCATTAGAACAACTGGCATACAAGTATCTGTGCAAATACACACACACACACACAGGCATACAGTATTTGCAAATACTGAATGGCTCTTTCTAAAAGCAGTTTGTTAGGCACTGTTTGCTGATCGCACTGAAGGGCACCCTTGCCCAGCCAGGCATCATCCTTTCCCCAAGCAATAGGTAGACATGCCCGCCAGCAAAGGTTCATAAGCCTCTGTGATAAACCCACACTGGCAGATGATAGTGGGAATCTCCCTCCAGTCTTGCATGCGTATCCTCTTACTGTTACTCCTTGTCTTTACTTCTTGAAAAGAGACATTCGTTTGCAAAACATGGCGCTGCCTTGAGGCCCGGGGAAGCCCTTCCCTAAGGGAGATGAATTGGGGGTGCCAAGGAAAACCAGCCAAGCATTATTCAATTGCCTGACTGCTCTTCTGGGCTGCCTGAAAGCGGGGAGGGAGGGGGGAGGTGCTTGGGAGCTTCTCTTTGCCAGGCACCAAAAGGACTGAACTGGTCTGAGAAATTGTGCCCCTTGACTGCAAATGTGCGAGTTCTGCCTTACCTGCCTAGCCTTCTTGCTTACCTTATACCAAACCAGCCCTGAAAAACAGTAAGTCTGTAGACCTATATGGGTGTAACTTTATTGATTCCTAATCAATAAAACCTTAAAACAGGTTATATAGCATTTGTACAGCCATGGCCCCAACGCCATTTTGCATATTTAACATGAAATATAAGAACAACCAGGCACATTTGTGAGTTTACAAAGATTAATAACCCTGATTGCCTGAGAACTACATATACTGCCTGAGCTTACCCACTGCACTAAACTATGGTTTGTTTTAACCATGGTTTCCTGAACAAGACACACTGGCTGGATTTAAAGGCTGCTAAGCTAAAACTAAGAATGCTTCATTAAGGGCTAATATAGTGTACGAACCTCGTACCTGTGTTGCATGCATAAGGAATCACTGGTTGCATTCATAGAATATGCTGTCTTGAGTTGTTTTAGGTCCAATGTATTGTGCAAACCCAGAAATCTGGGCATTCGGAGTCAAGAAAAGGGACCGTTCTAGCCTCAATATGCATTGGGTCAATCTATAACCAAAGAACCTTCCTCTGGCCAGACTGAATTGTGTGAATACAGAAACCCAGTCATTTCTGCAGTAATGGGCTGCACTGCCCAGTCAATTTTCCGAGGAAATGCAATTGGGAGGAAGAGTGGCTGAAAACACAAGCCACTACATTACAAAATCCACTGGCAGCCATAGCATTTACCATCCATGCACTGATTGGCTATGCCTGGTCTCCCTCGCTGTACCTGAATGCAGTGGGTAAACCCAAGCAGTGTGCACATGCATGGAGTTCTCGGCCGGTCAAGACTTCTAATCTATGTAAGGGGAAGGGCTGTTGATGCATCAAAGCCTTTCCAATACTCCCCTCACCAGCAAGGACTTCTGGAGTACTGAAGATACCAAGCAGCAATTGAGGAAGTGATCAGGGACTCTGGATTGGCCCCCAAGACAATCAGACTCTGCCTAAGTAGATTTGCCACATTGCCATTGCGTGTCTAATACCACCTTCTGGACTAGTTATGAGGAAACTCTAATGTTTCCATGAAGGAAGTATGGAAAATGAACAAAATGATGTCTAAGAAAATTAACTAGAAATTAACTAGAATCCAGGAGAGTCCTAGTCCCGCCTTAGGCATGAAAGCTGGCTGGGTGACCTTGGGCCAATCCCTCTCTCTCAGCCCAACCCACCTCACAGGGTTGTTGTGGAGAAAATAGGAGGAGGAAGGAGTATTTGGTATGTTCGCTGCCTTGAGTTATTTGTAAAAATAATAACAGCAGGATAGAAAATAAAATATATAAAATAAAATAATAAATTTAGAGTAGTGAAATAAAAATATATCTGCTTCAGAACAATTGCTTAAAATTATAGTGGAATGTTCAATTCTTTTTTTCAACCTGCTGCAATATTTTAGTCAGCAGATGGCAGTGACGAGTTATCACTGAAAAGAGCAATCTAAGGTCAGTTTTGAGTAGCTGAGAGAATCTAAACTGCCCATCCCTACTGACTGAGTGGGAAAACTTCATGGTGTCTCACCAGTAGCTCTTTCCAGCACTCCTCAGTACAGGAGAATTGATATAGAGCGTATACAGTCTTTTCTATATCATGTCTGTACCTGCTCTTGAGCTAAGGACTAACTGCTACTAATTTTCATGGAAGGCAGGCAGGCAGGGTCATTATTACAGGACACAGACCCATCAAGCATATCAAAACAAAAACCAGTGACATACAATAAAAGGAGATACTACTTTATCCTAACTTAACCAAAATCAGTAACACACAAATTCTGCCAGCTACAAATGCAGACTTAGCAACAGCTTGTGTTGTTTTACTAATTTTCATTCTGAAATCTAATCTTGGTAATTGAGCTTTATAGTCAATGTTAATAATATCTAAAACATCAGATAGGCTTTAAACAACAGATTGAAACAAAACTAACACCCATTCTGCCTTGAGCTTGCTGCGAGTTTGCTTTCTTTCCTTTTTTAAAGCAGATGAATGGAAATTGGTTGTTATATGAATAGCTAAAGATCATCCTCATTCTCTTTAAAGCATCCTGCTCTGATGATCAGTTTCTTATGTCAAATAAGGCATTTGGGAGAACTTTTTTTTCCATCCTAGTGTTTTCCTGCAGGTGCAGGGTCCAGATCAACCAAATGTTGGTCTGTTGTTTACAACAGGAATTGCCTAACCAGCTTGTCATCCAAGCCTGATGCTGGGGGCTGAGAGAGAGTGACTGGCCCTACAGCAACCTTTTCCATCTTGATGATGGTCAGTTCCTGTCATTTGCCATCCTGCATGGGATTGCTGGATTGGAAAAATGAGATTATTCCTAGGATTGGGCAAGACTGAGCTAGAATGTTATCAGCTTTGCTACTGAAAAGTTATATGACTTTAGGTTATGTGCTTGAAAACATGTTATTTCTAATAGATGCATTGTTTCAAAATGTCAGAGATACACACATAAAGATAAAATGGCTTGGTTTGCCCACCAAATTTAAATTGCTTATCAAAGTAATCCATTTTCTGAATCAGCATAGGACAATGAATCATAAACTAAGCAAACAGCCTGGGTCGGCCCAATACAGTAATGGGGGGGGGGGAGGGAAATCAAATTTCAGATTAACCAAATGTTGGTGTATTGTATTAATTTCCTACTAAGCTTTTAACTGGGACCTAAGCCTGTTGTGCAAAGAGGGCCAAGAACTGGGAGACAAGCTTTTGGTAAATGGCCACAATAATAATGTCATGTATTTTCATATATATTTTTAATTAAGCTACCCACTTATATGACAAAAAACATTAAAGGACTTAATAGTGCACCTACCCAACTTCTAGATTGCTGAGCTAATACTCCCAGCAGCTCAGGCAGCGTGACCTGTAACACTGAGGGATGCTGGGAACGGCCACTGACCAACCTTTGGAAAGTAACGGGGTCCACACGTCTGCTTTAGGAGCTTTGAAAAGTCTCCGGAGCGAGACTCTTTGGTTGCCCGAGTCCTCGGGGAGCTGCTCCCAAAAGGCGAGCCCTCGCTGAAGGCAGCGCTGTGGGTTGCTCGCTTGCCCTCCTGCTTCAATGCGCGATCTCTGGGACATCGCGGGGCCGCCACACGAGGCGAGGCATCCCAGCCCCACGATGCCTCTTCCTGCTATGTCAGAGCTGAATCAGCGAGGGCGGTCACTTAGGGAGGCTTCAGAGCCAGGTGGGTCGGGGTGCGGGGGCGTGGCCTGCAATAGCAGGGCGTGGCCAGCAGGTGACGGGGTGGTCGGAGGTAAGTGGAGTCGGCATGCCTAGGTTGACTTTGGCAAGCGGCGCGTGGTGCGAGGCGGGATGTCGGAATTAGGAGGGATGAACAGGCAGCAAAGGTAACACGGCTTCCCTTCGGGCGCGCGGGGCGGCGTCTCCTCTCCCCTCCTCCTCCTTTTTCTTGGGTCGGGAAATCTCTCGTTCCTGTTGATCAGCCCCCAGCCCCGGTCTTCTCCTCTGAATTGGTCAATGACTTCTTTGTTAGCAGAAATTTCTCCACCATGCCCGCGTTTGTCCTCTTGGGGGTAGCTGGATCTTTTTGCAGGGCTCGGCGTGCAGCCGACAGTTTTACACAGGCTCGCTTTTGTGATGCTACTTTTTGAGAAGGGGTATCCATTACTGCCTTCCTCGATGTGTCGGACTACAGCTCCCATCGTTCTCAGCAAGCATTACCCTTGGCCAACTCATCTAGTGGGCACCAGGTAGAGGAAGCTGTGCCACGGCATCCGCCTGCGGGACTTAGACCCACGTCCTTCTGTGTTCCTGGTTGTTTTCTTCCAAGGGTCCCCACTCACTCTCTCCCCTTTTCACCGTATGCATATCCTCCCCCTCCATTTCTGTCTAGGTCTGGGTGTGCGATTGTGCGATTGTATATATGCAGCCAGGTCTTCCTTTAACCCAACTCTTGTTTCTCACCACCCACCCTTTCCAAGTTCGTTGCTCTGCTGCTGGGTTCCCGATCGATTCATCCAACCCCAAAGCCTGAGCAGCTCCTTCTGCCAACCTTTCCAAGAAGACATAACATCACTGAGCTTGTGCGGTTGTGGGACCAACCTGACCATGTCGCTGAAATGTTGGTGGGGGTTGTTTCTGTTGCTTCTGATGGGGTTCCCCTCCCTGTAGTTATTGGTGGTGGTTCTTCTCTAGCTTAAGCCATCCCAATCAGGTTCCTTGGATTACAACATCCAAGATTCCTACCCAACTTGAAAAGGAGTTTTGGTTGGGAATGATGACAATTATTACAACACATCTGGAGGACATCTGGTTTGAGAAAGCTTCCTGAAACTGATCTGCAATACAGTATCTGGTCTATTAGGTCATGAGTAAGTTTGTTTGCTTTTTAACAAACTGGTGATGCTGTGTGGATGACACATGTCCCCACTGAAATACACTGGTAATTACCAGATATTTGAAATATGCCCTTGTTTACTAACAACTGGTCACAATGATGTTGTGAAGTATAATGTCTTTCCTCAGAGAACTTCCTTTTCTTTTTTCCATTGCTTACCCTGTGCCTTGTTCAAGACCCCTTTGCTAAAACACTGCAAATGTCTGTGGGGAGATCACCATGCAGTAAGTGAATTGTCAGAAAGAGAAGGGAAAGTTGCTGTCCCAAAAGTTCAGCATCACTTTTCCTCTGGTGAAGTATGTGATGGCTTTGTTACTGGATTTTGAGCGGAAATGATTGACACATCATTGATTAATTTTGCCATTTTCCTTTAAAGTTGTGTTACATAAACTGATCCGCGTGTAACATTAGGGGACAAGGTCTCATCCAATACAGCTAGCAACTTGCTTCAGCTAACTTCAAAGTGCTATTGCTAAGAGTTCAAGTCTTCTGGTTTAAAAGAGGTGGACTAAGAATGTTTGCTGTGGATTCCAGCATGTGCTGGACTTGTTCAGACAGCAATTTCACTTGATTCTGAAAGCAAGATATGGTGACAGTGGGAGGGAGCTCATGTTATAGATAAACATGTTTGACTGAATTCTGCCTGTGGGGATCAAACCTTTTTTTTCAGCATAAACAGACAACACACTATCTGTCATTTTGGAAAGTTGCTGCTTAGGGTTTTCTTTTTTTTGGTTGTTTGGATTTTATTTTTGGCTGCTGTTGACTGTTCTTACCAGCCTTGCACAAGTCCATGCCCTCTTTCACTATTAAATTGTTATACTTTGCAAAGGGTGCTGTAGTTATGAGCATATCTTGGACTGAATAGCTCCCTTTGGTTCAGCACTGTCTACTGAAACTGGTAACAGCCCTCCTGAAGATGGTCTTCCCTAGAATTATTATTCACTACAGCTAGGCCTATATGGAAAATATTGAAAGGGATTCTGGATTAAAAGGCATGACTTCTAAAGAGGCCAGTTACAAAGATCACCGCCTTGAGCTCAAAGAGCTGCAGACTGAAACTTGCTATCATGTAGATCTGACAGCTAGTTCATGTTCAAAAAGCTGCCCAGAAGCCAAGTTGGAGACATTTTTTCCTGCAATTTTATATATTTCTAACAAAGAATAAGCCATCCCATTGAATGCAGTGGGGTTTAAGAACATAAGCTGTTCTTATGGATTGGACCCCTGGCCATCTAGCTCATAGCAGCAACCAACTGCACAAGGAAGTCCACTAGTCTCCCAGCAGATGACCTCAGAGGCAGTCGCACTGCCCTCAAGGCTATAAGCCATTGATCCCCATGACTTCCATGAATTGGTCCAACCCATTTTTGAAGCTAGCCAAGCTGCACCACATCTTGTGGTAGCAAATTCCAGGGTTGAATTTCATGTTATGTAAAAAAATACTTCCTTTTGCCTGTCTTAAATCTTCCAGGAGTCAAATTTGTTGGGTGATCTCTGGTTCTAGTATTTGGGGAAGGGAAAAAATAGCTTCTCCTTGTCCACTTTATCCACACCACACATAATTTGAACACCTCAGTCATGTCCCCTCTCATTCACCCCCTTCTAGACTAAAGAGCTCCAAATGTCACCACTTTTCCCCACAGGGAAGCTGCTCCAGCCCCTTGATCATGTTAGTTGCCCTCTTCTGAACCTTCTCTAGCTCCACTATATCCTTTCTGAGGTATGGCAACCAAAACTGCACATAATATTCCAGATGTGGTTGCACCATTGATTTAAATAAGGGTATTATGATATCAGCATCTCTATTTTCAATACCGTTATTGGTTTATTTCTGAATAACCACAATTAAGTTTATATTATTTTCAGCATTATGGGATAGCAAAAGATTCAAAATTTGCAAGAATACTTGGCATCAAATGAAAGATGTGCAACTGGTCCACTTGAATCTCATGCTAATTGGGCTGATCTGGAAAGATTTGGGAGATGCTTACATCGAAGTAGGGCTTCTCCAAAGCTTTCCAAATACTCCAGAATCATCTTGAATTAACATCCTGGAGATACAGTGACATTGATTGTGTTCATAGAGCATGCTAAGGCAGGTTATTATAACACCTAGCACATCGTTTCAACTTAAAGCTTGGGTCAATCTGGGATTAACAGGGAGCACTTTAACCATTTATTTATTACTTTTTATGCAAGATTAACTGAATCACATTTTTCCATGTCCTTGAGATCTGAAAAAGTTGACTTGAAGGTAACTCTCTCTTCCAGCCTCTGGATACAGAGCTAAGGGCAGCTGCAGAATGATTGTGTCAGGCTTATATCATAGCAGCTGCTCAACCTTTTCTGAACGCATGAGATCATGCAGATGTCAAGAGGTAAAGCTAGCTCAGAATGCAATGGCAAAAACAGGCTCAACTGGACTGCCTTACTTTTGCTTTTATACCTGTTAATATGGTAAAGGTGAAGCACCCCAAGATGAGTCCTGTCCCTGGGGACTACTTGGACAACAATATATGTTTCCTGTCAACAGTACAAAGTGTTTTTCCATAAGTTTCTTCTAGGAAGTTTTTCGACTTTCCAGCCTAATTTACAGCCCTGGTGTTCCCTGATGGTTTCCCACCCAAGTCCTAACTGTCCTGACCTTGCTTCCAGATTTTTTTTAAAAAAAGAATTAAGTAACCCTTTCCAGTTTTATTCTAGATACAGTCTGGGAGAAATACATCTATTCTAGGGGAATTTCACACCTATTTCCAATTTTATCTACCTTTCTCCTTGAGAATGGCAGAGAGCTTGACTCCTTCCCCATCACTCATTAAAGTAATATCCACCCATCCCTGAAGTGGCAGAATGCTATACAGGCATAACATTGGCTAGTCCCTACCTTCCTTCTATTGCATCTCTTCTAGTGTTGGTCCTGATTTTAGGTATGCAGGGTGTGCTAGCAAAGCCACTGGCTAAACTCTCAAGTCTTGTTGCCCTCCCCTTTCTGAATGTCACCATCTCGTGGGAAACCACTTGCCAATCACAGCAGTACTGTGATTGGTGGATGATTTTGGCAGATAGGTAGACCTGTTCAGTGGACTTCCACAGGAATGGAGTTTGGCAGAAGGGTTGAGCCCAAAAGAAGAGAGTATCTGTAGCTCAGGGTTGAACTGTGGAGTCCTTGGAGCTCTCTGAGCTTGGTTGTTCACTTGCAGACATTTCATTTCCTAACTAATTCTTCCCCAAGCCTGCTGAGTAGCATGCTGGGGGAGAGTCACATGAAGCAGGAGAGCCTGACTTTCCCAATTTATCACATCATCTCCCAGAGGCCCCTGGGCAGTTGATCCATGGGCTTCAGGAAGTAGCACACAGAAGGACAGCCCAGTTTATGAACCAAGGCTCTCCCACTTTCCAAGACAGAATGTTTGGAGGATTGTGCCTGGGACAGGAAGGGAGGGGGCAGGCCTGATTCTAGCCTGCAGTGGCCAACAGGTGTTGGGCTGATTTCACCCCCTACATGTCACCTCACTTTGACTCTGTGGTAATTGGTGCGAAGTGTCAATGGATTTTACATACCTTATGGCTGTGGCAAGGTGCCGCTGGTTTAAAGAGGAAAACATCCCTTTAATACTGGGACAGCTGAGGAGGACTTAAGACTGACTCAATCTGAGAAGAAGATGGGGATGCAGCAAAAAAACCAGGGCATGTATGTCCCATGTTTACATGGAAGTCAGGAAAGGCTGGTAGAAGATTTATACCTTTGTTCCTTTTCCTCTTCACACCACCCCCTACCTCCACCCATCCATGTTGCAAACAAGTACATACACATTTTATATATGCCTAGGGCAAAACTGTTTATTTAAACACACAGATCTTCATGTCATATGTAGGTTAAGTCTTAAATAATCTTCAGTGTAGCAGTTGAAAAAATCACAGGCATTTTTAAAAATAGCATCATACTTTTAACGTTTTTTCTAAGCCAAGTCAATGTAAGCAATTTTAATCTGAATAAGAACAGGCTTAAATTCTGGCTATTACAATTTGTATGGTGGCTTAAGAGAGAGAAACCTCAAACTGCTGTAACTGTGTTCTTTTAGTGAGTAATGGAACAGCTTTTTTTTTTCAAGGCTGACTTTTCTCAAGTCACAAAAGAATTTTCAACCTGAATAATGGATTGGGGTATTGGGATCCATGCAAACAACTTTGTGAGTTCTTGCTGAAAAAAGTAATTTCTGCAGTTCTATGAAATTAGTTAACCATCCATCAGAAGCAATCTGGTGTTGAAATCAACTAGGTAAATTAGCAGACTGGGTAAAATGCTTTAGCATATGAGATAAATTCAACTGTTTCAGTGACAAAACAGATTTGCTTAGATAAATAAACACACATACCATATTTGTAGTTGCTGATATGCTGCAGAATCTCTATACATCTGCATTAATCCGTTTTCATGTGAGTAGCTGGAAAGTCTGCTATTCAAAGGAATATTGCCTTGAGCATGAAGAATTATTACAGCAAGTCGCTGTCAAATGCATTCAAAGGCAAAATTAAACTAATTTACTATAACAGAACTATATCTCTTTGCTACCTAGATGGAAATCAACAGTGAGTGAATGCTAGGATAATATTCTAGACATAAATTAATTTGACCTGAAATCCAGCTGCAGTATGCTGTCATAACATCTGTAGATCCTTCTCTCCATTTCTTTGTGGAGTTTTTCACATGTTGTCATGAATTCACTGCTACCTTTTGTGAATTGTTTGCTTCCATTTTTATATAAGTACCATGTAGGACAATTAAAGATGCCAAAACAGTTCAGAAAAGGAGACTGATGATTGGGGTCTCTTGGGGATGACCAGTTGTACAAATGATTTTTTTTTAGGAAAGAAAAAGGGAACATTGTCATAGTTGTATCCTATAAACATAACCTCTTAATTCCTCAGCGATATGCTAACAGACTACAATGTAGGCATCTTTGCTAATATAAAATTTAGAACTAAATGCAAAATTTGCTCCTCAGACCTTGCCTCCGTGAGTGAAATGATTTCTTAAAATAACCTATTGCTGATAGAAATGTCAGGAACTAGGGACAAAAGGAGGGTGTGCAAGAGAGAGAGAGAGAAAGAGAGAGATGAAGATGAAGATAACTGGAGACCCAGTTTGGTCTAGTGGTTAAGACAATGGGCTAGAGCCCAGGAGACTGTGAGTTCTAGTCCTGCCTGAGGCATGAAAGCCGGCTGGGTGACCTTGGGCTGGTCACTCTCTCTCAGCCCAACCCACCTCACAGGGTTGTTGTTGTGGGGAAAATAGGAGGAGGAAGATTTGGTATGTTTGCCGCCTTGAGTAATTTATAAAAATAATAAAGGCGGGATAGTAAATAAATAAGATAATATTTATATTTGCAAAATCTGATTTTGTCTTTATGGAAACGTGTGGCAAATCTGGCTGATGTCCCCACTCCCACCCCCCACGCCATCAATCTGTAATGGCTTGCTAGAGCTAGAAAAGCAAGTTCTAAACCTGTTTTTTTAAAGAAGTAAGTCATTCTGAATTCAGTCAATCTGAATTCCTGGTAATTGTTCTTAGAATTATTAGTTGACTTTACTGAGTAAGAAAAAAATGGGAAAATGGGTGAGCTTGGGTTGATTTATGGTAGAGGGTGAAACTTGTTAATTATGACTCTTACTGTTTTAGGGAAAAAAAGGAAGGGGGAATTGAAGACCCTGAAAATCCAGGATCTTGCCTTTCCCAGGATCTAAACACTGTGATAAATTAGCCATAGCATACAAATACTGGAGTTTAGTTTTTATGTTGGCTTTATGGACTGGGAACCAGCTGTTTGCTGTTATTTTATCAGGCTGGGTCTTTTTCTCTGCATCTTTGATAATGAAGTGAAGATGGCATGTAGCTACGCTGATGTTCTCACAATTCCTTATCATTGACCGTGCTAGCAGGGTCTAATGAAAGTTGCTCCAAAACATCTGGAGGGCATCAGATTGTCTTCTGCTGATAGAGGGACAATAATTGAGGCTTGTTTTACTCTATTCAATTTGCATTTACTTAAAATATTTTTGTGTTCCCTTTGAAGAGGCTCCCAGGGCAAAAAACCAAAACAAAACAATAGAGAACTAGATTAGTAAAACCTGGTGATTATAATAAAATAAAGCATCCCAATGAAACAAAGCCACTCTGATACACTAAAAATGAGACAAACAATGCAATTCTATAAAATTGCAACTGAAAGAAAAAGATTGCTGCATCTGCATGAGCTTATAGATGTAGTCAGTAAGTTCTCCCCCCCCCCCCCAAGCTCCACATTATCTTTCTTTGAAAGGTTAGGAAATGGAGTGCTTTCACAGTCTTTATTATGCAATTAAGGAGTGTTAAATAGTTTTATCCATATTAAGCAAGCATATGCGTGCAGGCTAATATCTGATTGCCAGACAACAGAAACAGTATCTCATGGTTTTGCTTAAATTATCATACCTGTGAGAATGTCAAAAAACAAGGACCGTGGTTCAGAAACAAACATTTCTCCCTTCACGTTGTCTGTGAGATACTAGGGGTACCCTGTTTTCTGATAAACCACGCCAGCTAAATGTATACTGGCTGATTGTTCAAGAAAGGCTGGTTGCAGGTGAATTGAAGTTTCAGGGTCTGCAGCTGGAAAATAGCATGGGCTTGAAAACGTGTTCCAGGACCCTCTGGTGTGTGGTGTAGGAAACAGCTCTGGAAGGTCACTATACCCCCCGCCCCCGGTGGAATATTCATGTCTCGGGGTCACATACTCAGGAGGATTCATGAGAAACATTTAACGCCTTCACGCCAGCGATATGTGTGCTGAGGATCTACAGTAGGTACAGTCTTCTCATTGCATTAGGTAACAGGATTTAAAAAAAAAATCAGTGCTCAAGACCCTGGAATTAACTTGTATCAGCCCTTCAAAGCAGGCCAGGTGGGAGACAGACGCCAGAAGGACTACTGGCACTCTAGTTTATTGTTATATGGTATAATACAAAACCCTGAAAGAGATCCTTTCTCTTCCCTCTTAAACTACAGAGACTGAGGGCTAAACTAAAGAGGCCAACTACCAAGGAGACAAACAATCAAGCAGACAAACAATTAAACAGAAATCAATACCCTAATCAAGAAAACCCCACCCCCACCAACACTGGCAGGGCAAGCTACTGTATGTAAACAGGGAGCACACTCACCAGCATGGATGATGCTACCTAGTCGGGTAATGAAACGTCTGCAAGCAAACAGCCAAGCTCAGAGAGCACCAAGGACTCCCTATTTTCTCTTCTAAACTAAAGAGAATGGAGGGGGGCAATTGTGAGTTTCTTCCTCCTCCCTTTCAAGGCTAGGCTAGGCTGTTGAATAGCTTTTTCAAGGCCATCCCCATGATCCTCTATAATTGGCCCTTTCCTAACTTGATGCCATCCTGTAGTGACATTGGTTAGGGATTGTGGAAATTGAAATCCAACACTTTCAGACTGAAGAAGGCTGCCATACACAGTTCTGAGTTTGGCCCAGTATGTGGCATCTTCCTATACTTGCAGATGCTTTTACTATGGACTCGGTAAGTATGAGTAGACTTTCACTGGTTTGGGCATGAATTTTGCCAGGCTCAATCTCTGATGTCTTTTATAGAAAAAAAGCAGGGGGAGGGTAAGTCACCTCAGAGCAACTCTGGAGAGCAATTACTTAGACCCCCACATCATCGTTTGAACATTTTGACACATTACAACACTTTCATTAGCAAGTAATAGGAATCTTAATCACAGCTCAAGTTCATCTTAAATCTTCAAATGTTAGTAACACTCCCCAAAATTCATTAGGAATTCCCCTTGAACAATTAGCTAGCCAATCATAAAAGTTGTCCATCAGTATCAGTTATTTTTCTGTCCCCTGTGTAAGTGCTGAAAACAGGAAAATGGCCATGCAGACCTGGTTAGTTTGTCAGAACAAAATTGTTATCACATCCAGGTTTCCAAAGAGCAAATTTGATTCATGATGAGTTAATCACAAGGAAATGCTTTTCTTTTGTAAAACTATAAATAAATAATGTAATGAATGAATGCTCAGCCAAATTTAAATTAGGGAAGTTTTGGATCAATACAGCTGAATGTTCATTACTTGCTGGGATTATCTGGGGATACCAAGGATTAAAATTAAGGCTATATCTTTCTCAGAGATGTAATGAAACATACAAGATAAGGTATTATCTGTTTTAATCTATTGATCCATACAGACAAAGGGAGGGAAGACTTAAACTGGGTGGGGGGAGGTACCATTAATGTCCATGCCCTGAAGTAAGCTTTCTACAACCTTGTGCCCTTCAGATGCATTGTGACTACAATTCCTAGAGTTCTAGCCAATATGACCAATGGGAGTTGTAGTTCCAACACATCTGGAGTGTGCAGCTTGAGGAAGACTAAGACAGATGTTTAGAATGAAGGAATAAGGTGATTTTGAGCATATATTTGGCCTAAGAATTTGCTTTCAGGAGAAGGCAAAGTGAGCTCACAGTATCAGCTCCTTCTTTACCCCACCAAGTAATGCTGAGAGATAGTGGAAAGAGGGAAGCTTTTTTGTTTTTCCTGTTGCTAAGTCATTGCGATGCTATCAACTACCAGCTGTCAATGTACTACACAGCAGCTTTTAATGGATGTCTGGACCCAGGCCATCTCCATCCCTGCCACTGAACTGGCCCTTCTCTCTACCTTTAGTAGCAAGCTTTAAATGTTTTCACGCACTGATGAACAAAGTAGATGAATTTGGTCAAGCCAGTATCAACCTCAACAGCTCCCCTCTTGGCCATACAGGGACACCAATGAACAGCTAGAGAGGGATGTGATAGAAAAAGAGCATGTAAAGGACTTGGAATAACCTCAAATATTTTGTATCACAGTGATAGAACCAGGTGTACAGGTACATGCTTGGAACAGTTCAACCTGCTTGGAATTCTGGATGCTGTTGTTGAACAGACAAAGGAGACACCAAGTTGGTAAAGTCTGCTCCGAAGGTTTAAATGGCAGGTCCAATTTTCTGCTGCTTTCTGGAAAGAAATTGCAGCTGTTCCTCCCCCCCCCCTCCAATTCCATTTGAAGAAACCGATGATTAGCCCTTGAAGGCCCATCTTGGATTCCAGCTGCCGAGGACTGCTTCAGTTGTGCTTGTGTTTGCATTCCTGCCCCAAACCCCAGAAGTCTTTCCCTGGGGTCTCTTTTCTTCTGCTGAGAAAGGAGAGCAGTTGGGTACCCGGGGATGGGGGGATGGGGACAAATAGCTACTGTTCCAGTGTTGCTGGATTGTGAAATGAGTCACAGCAGGTGGGACTGAGTTGTATAGGCTTTAGGAAACCACAAATCCCAACAGCTCAGGGAGATACTCCTCTAGCTCAACAGAAGTCAAGAGATGCCTTTGGATGCAAGCCTTTGTAACCAGCCAAATCCCAGCCAAGCTGAATTATCTTTCATGACTCTGAGCAGCTGAGAACCAGGGAAAACTGTCTGGTGAAATGAAGGGCTTTCCGGTTGGCGGTAATGCTTGCCAGCCTCCAGATGTCGGCCTGCCACTTGCTGGGGCTGTGACAGACAAGCCATCTGCACTGGGAACTGAAAGGATAGTAGGACTGGAAAGTGTGTATGCATACAGCGCTAACCAGATGTCATAGGATAGAGGGCTTCCAAGCCATTTTCATGATTGCACAGAAGGAGGTTTTATCGTTGGCACCAATTAAAAATTTACTATGCGCTCACCTCTTAAAAATACAGGCAGTGCACCACCCTAAAACTGGCAGTTTAGAAGTGTGCATGCGCATACACACACAGAGCTACAATTAGTTTACTAACAGCTAGGAATCTAATATTTTGGGATAATGTTTCCAGCAGTGTTTTTTTCTTTCCTTTAATGTTCAGATCATCAGGAGAAAAAGCCCTGCTGAAATGTAGGTAGGCATCCTTGAGTCTTTTCCTCCTTTTTAAGCTACTCCCTTTGACTCCTCCGCTGTTTGAAAATTCTGCAATTTCTCTTTCTGGAGCATTACTTCCAATTATTTGGTTGCTCAGACAATGATTTGGGTTGACGTTTGCTCTTTTTGCTTGTGCTGGCCTCACAATTCAAACCGGACGTATCAGGCAAACACACTGGGCTCATGTTTGTCCTACTGAACTTGTTTTTTTTTTCTTGCCCTTTGAGAACAAATTATGTCCTTTATGCACTTCTGCTTCCTGGAATCGTGCTTAAATTATTGCTAACTGCAGAGCAGATGCCCTCTGAACATACAAACATCAATTCCTCAAATCAGCCTTCCTCACCATCAGCCATCTAGTGGTGTTAGGCTATAACTGGCTCAGGAGAGTGGAAACTGCAGTCTAATATACCTAGTAAGCCTCAGGTTGGGGAAGTCGTGTCTCAGCGTAGGTGCACTACTGTAGTGATCGGGCTCAAAGATCCACTCGCCCAAACTTGTTCTGTGAACCGAACGTTGGCATAAACCTACTTTCTAAGAAACCATGAATGTAGCGAAGACATGGCAAGCCCTTGCTGAATGTAAACTACAGTTGTGGAAACCCACCACTACCAGAACATTCGCTCTGCGTCCAGATGTGTAGGATCATCTCTCCTTCATGCTTATTGCCCTTCCACTATTTTCCTCCTTGTCGGCTTAGTGATGTTTGCTGCCAGTGAAGCGAAGTAAACAACGCTGTTGTGATGAGCTAGAAACCTTTGGGGCCATTTTATGAAGAATTAGTGTTATGTTTTGTGTGAGGTGAGGGTGGGAAGGAGGAGGTACGCTTTTCCTCCTGTTCCAGTGGAATGAATGATTATGATACATCACTAATGGAGTGTCATGACACAAATGTGTCAGGAAGCTCTAAGAGAGCTTCAGGGCCTTCTGGCCTCCCCTCCTTTTATGGAGGGGCATTGTTTTTTTTGTGCCTGACCAGATGGTCCTTGATTCTTCGGAGACTGGCAATGAGTTAAAAGGCGTTTCGTCTCAAAGATTATTCTCAAGTCTAGATAATCAGTTGTGCTGTATCCAGGGTATATTGTCCTCAACCAGTTCAGCTTCAAGAAAGCAAAGTGCTTCTTGAATTTGTTCTCCCAGCAGCAGAGAGGAAGAGGAGCAGAAGAACAGGGCTGGTTAAACAGGGTCACAGCAAATGTCCCCCCCCCCAAAAGGGGAGCTAATAGGGTTTCTCCACACAGCTGGCTCGTTCCCTCCCTGCACTCTGCCCTTCACTGGCACAGTCTTCTCCCTGCTGCCACTCTACCAGTCTCCTGCCCGCACCTGCTCCATTCCTGGTTGGGCTAGCCCATGCATGTCCTGGCTCCTTTCCCAAATGCACGAGGCCAAGAAGGGACCGGAGAGAGAACTGAGCAGGGCAGGGGGTGCGAGTGCATGAGCGAGCCAGTCTTGACAAGGATGGTGGCTGTGGCACAGCCGATTGCTCTGCTCACTGGCAATCTCCGAGGGAGGTGAAAGAGGTGTATTGTCCTTCCTACTGGACTGCAAAGGGGGAGAGAAGTAAGGAAGAGCAGGCCTGATCTGAGAATGCAACCAGGCAGGAAGAGAGAGGTGATCCAGCTGACTTTGGATATTTGGACTTGGAAAAATGTTTTGGCAAAGTCCTTCCTGAAGACTCTTGAGTATATTTGACCATTGTAGATTAAGAGGGTATGTCCTCTCATGATTGGGTAACTGGCTAGAAGACAGGAAACTGTGGGTAGGAATTAATGGTCATCAAGACATTTATTTATTTTTATTTATTTATTTATCTAATTTATCCCTGCCCATCTCCTCCTGTTGGAGGACTCGGGGCGGTTTACAACAATTGATTAAAACCATCACAATAAATACAGAAAGTAAAATACAGTAAAAAATAATATAAATAGAAATAAAAAATAAAGAATCCAAGTAGTGAAGAATCTAAAACAGTCCAAGTGTGGCAGGAGTGGTCTATAACAGCCATCACCCTGTAGATCTATTCCCCTCTCCGCCCCAAGTGAGGCGGCAGAACCAGGTCTTCAGACTCCACCAAAAGGCCAGGAGCGATGGGGCCAATCTCACTTCTGGGGGAAGAATGTTCCAGAGGGTGGGTGCCACTGCAGAGAAGGCCCACTTCCTGGACCCTGCCAGATGAAATTCTCTTACAGATGGGGTCCACAACATGCCCTCTCTGGATGATCGGGTGGGGCAGGTCGATGTAATGGGGATGAGGCGGTCCCTCAGGTAACCTGGCCCCATGCCATGTAGGGCTTTAAAGGTGATAACCAACACCTTGAATTGGACCCAGAAGCAAACTGGTACCCAATGCAGCTCATGCAGCAGTGGGGTTACATGTGCCCTTCTGGGGGCACCAAAAACAGCTCGCGCGGCTGCATTCTGGACCAGCTGAAGCTTCTGGATACTTTTCAAGGGTAGCCCCGTGTAGAGTGCATTGCAATAATCTACATTACTTCTAGAAGCAGGAGAACTCTAAGAGATGGATGTTTATTGCTCTACTGCTTTCTTTGGAAAGCTAAAACTGAGGCAAGTTTGCAGAATTGTAGGAGACAGAGAGCCAGAAAGATAGCATTTCAAAAATAAAAGCAGTCTCTCTCTTTTCTCACTCTCTCAAAAGAAGAAATTTGTGGTAACTATTTAGATTTCATATCCAGTGAGTCTCTTCCAGATAAATTTTTAATTCAGATTCCAGAGTTATTCGATTTTAAATACACGTTAACATCCCAATTTGCAGGAACCCATTTGCAGTGTAAACCAACGTGCATATGGTGTTGCCCTGGGTCGCCCAATTCCTTAAACTAGGGCTGAGGACAGGCAGCCACTTCTCCCCAAATATATTTCATTTCCAGAGGCTCAGAAGAAGAAAAGGTCTAGAAAGCGGGTGGGGCGATGCTTTCAGTATCTGCCTGAGACCCTGGGGGAAGGGAAGCCCAGGTGGGGTCCGTCGGTGGCCCTCACCGGGAATAGCACTTAAAAAGAAACAAATCTGGTTCTTACCGTACTACTTCTCCATTCTTCCTATGGCAGCGCTTGGCACAGATCACTTCACTCTGCTGTATGATAGGACCAGCCACATTGGTTAGGGTTGTTTTTGCAAAGTTCTCATCTTCAGATCATTAGCATAGGCACCCATAAGTAGTTCTTTTTCTCACAACTCTCATTTATGTAATTTTTCCCTCTATTGCTTTCCATCCATCAACCTCTATGGCAAGTCCGGGAAAACCCAAAATCTCTGGAGATCATATTTTAAGTGATTTGTTATTTGTCTGGAATTAAGAGAACCAGTCCATCTGATCATTTTAAACACTGAACCATTTCAAATACCAAAACTAATCTACGACCGAAGAGCTTTTCAAGCTGACTGGGTGCTGCAAAGGAATATACTCCATTTCTTTGTATTTTCAGGGAGAGGGTGATTGCCTTTCTTTGAAGGAGGGGCATTGAAATGGGCTCCTGTGCATATGCAGAACTCTTCAGACAGTCGGTGGAGAGCCAATGCAAGGCGCAGAGCTGTAGATGCTGAAGCTGATGCAACCCTTCCATCGTTGCTCCAAGACTTTGCTCTGGGGTGTGATGCTGTTCATGCACGTGGCTGTGAGCCTGCTTGGGGTGCAGGCTAACTTGTCCTTACCTTGTGGCCGGCCGGCCTGACCCAAGAGAGGGAACTGGACTCTGGAATGGGCTGGATGAGAGCTAATAAATTGCAGCTAAGTTGTGTGATGAGCCACTGCAAGCCACAGTGCTGAGCACCAGCAAGTGTCTGTGCTGCGGTGCACTCTTGAATCCAGCCCTGCCTAGGGAGGCTCCAGGAGCCTCATGCCCTACCCTCCATGTCTGCTATGGGAACCGTAGTCCAATACAT
This sequence comes from Candoia aspera, assembly GCF_035149785.1. NCBI lineage: Eukaryota > Metazoa > Chordata > Lepidosauria > Squamata > Candoiidae > Candoia > Candoia aspera. Next base: position 57,815,460 of record NC_086154.1, read on the forward strand.
TTGAAAAAATACTTAGGGTAGGTTGGCTGTGTTTAATGCAACAAGGAGACGTCCTATATTCTTGCTGGGAAATCCGAATTGGCCATGAGTACCTGTGCAATGGCCTCAGGCGGTTTTTGCCTTTTGAAAGCCCCTTGCGGGGGGACGTCCTGGGCAGAGTCCGGGGCTGCAGTAGAGACAGGGCAGCCGGTCTCGGTGCCTGGAAAGGCAGAAGCCTTCCCACGGCAATGCCATTGCCACGTGTTAAGCAGAGGAGTTCTGCGAGATCTGTTCTGCTCAGGAATCCAAGATAAGAGTTCCCTGATGGAAAATGTCAGATCTTATTTTTTTCTTCCGACTGCCCCATGCTCCTGTTCCACGGGGGCAAACTGTGAGGCTGGTTCCTGCTCTTTCAAGTTTGCGAGTGGAACGCTCCAGCCCGATATGGCTGAACTGAGTTTATTCCGTCTGGAAGTTTTGCTCAGCTCTACACTGAGACCTTTCTGTGGCAGCAGCCATAGGGATCCCTTTGCACATTCCAGCTGCCGCTCGGCACAAAGACATAGGACCGAGGCAAACGAAGAAAGCCCACTGCGCACAGAGCAGATTTGCATGCCTGACGGGAGAGTCGGTGAAAGACGGGAGGCTTGTGGCTCTCGCCCGTCCTTGCAAACGGCCAAGAGCCCCTGAATGGGCCGGGCGTAGTAGAGTTTCTGTCCGACTGAATGAACACAAGGCGCGCACCGCAACGAAGCACGAGGTTAGCTTGGAGGAGGTGCACATAAACACAGCTGTTCACAAGAGCACAGACATGGATCGTACCACTCAGAGGCAGGGGAGAGCAGCCACAGGTAGTTTCCCTCTTCTCCACTTCTCCCCCGTTAAAGAAGACCTGATTGGTGGCTCTGGGTGTCAAACTGATGGGCAAATGTACCCTGTGGGAATCCGGGTGGGAGGCAAGGAGGCACCTGGAGTAGCCTGAGGAAAAAGGGGATTGGTCCAAGCCAGTGGGACCCACGGAGAGAGCCGGCTTAGCAGGTGCCCTGATACTCCAGGCTCGAGCCTGAATTGAAAGAGAGGCAGAATATCCAAGTGGTGGGCAGAGTGTTCCAAGGAGGCACGGGAAGCAGACACCCGGTCCCATGGCTGCAAAACTCTCCAGGTGGGTCTTTTCTGTCTTCCTCCTTCCTTGCATGCTTCTAGTACCATTCCTTGCATTGCCCTTCTCTGGGAAGGAGGAGAAAGCAGTCCGGGCTGCGTGGGAAAGCGCCAGGATTCACCTGTCCGTGCCAGCAGCAGACTTCAATCTGCAGCTAGAGGCAGGAAGGGGAAGGTGCTCTAGGGCATCACTGGTGCTTGGCGAGGTGGGCTTCCTCTGGCCTTTGGGCTGGTTGGATGCCCATCGGTTAAACTCACAGCACGCTCCCCTGACTCTTGACTGCCCTTGCTTCTTGGGAGAGCGGGAGCTGGCTGGTGGCAAGGCATGGCTGAGGTAATGGCCAGGGCTAGAAAAAGAGCCCTCGGAATCGGATGTAAGGATCCAGAACATCTGCCACCTTGAGCGAATTCCTGTCTGCTTCCTTTGCAGCATCTGTATTTTTCTGTTTACCTCTTACACAGGATGGCTGAACCCCCAGACAGCAGAATACATCTCAGTTTTTCCCTTTTACTGTTGTTGTTATTTCTAGTTGGCTTTTATTTTGCCTTTCTGCCAAGAGGAACAGTTTCCTTCCTGTTACTTGCACTCTTCGGTGTTAATGAATAATGATAGTCTGCACTGCCTTTGGATTCTTACGTGACTTCCTTCTGGAATTTCATGGTAAATCACTGGCTAAAAACAGCCTGTCTTGTTAAACTGCCTATAGCTTGCTTGAGCACACACACACACCCCGGTGGCTTTTTATTTTTATGATTTTTTTTCATATAAAGATTTTGATAAAGGTTTTTGTTTTTTTTAAATACCAGTCGTATTCACATAGAAGAAGGGAAACTCAGTTTCAGCATACTGAATTCTCTAGCATTTATTTTGAAAGGAAGCCAGGTGTCGACTGGATAAAATCCAACCCAAAACTGCATAGGTGCCTGTTGTGTGCAAAAATAACGGGAGGGGACAAAGAATAAAATAATGCATGATTGAGGGGAAAGGAATAAACTGAAAATGCAAGTGAAATTATTGTGAAGCACACACCCTGTGTGTTAGCTTGGCTTTTTCTTTTTTAATTTGTGTAACTGCACCAACCACAGAACAAAGCGGCTGACTTGGAGAAGGTTGCACAGGTTTCATTGCTTCACTTTGGCTGCATCATCCTGTTCTTTTAGAAGCCAGAATGTAGTCCAGAGAGTCACAGGGTAGGTTAGTTATTTTCTTAGTAAAGTTTTTATGCATCTTATTCTTTAATTTTATTTTTACATTAGGCTGCCCTCGACATCTCTTCCTTCCAATATGCTGCTGTCAGTTTTCAGACATTAATGGAATCTTAATTATTTGAAAAGGAGATGCTCAGGGAAGTGTCCAGTAAGTCAAAAGCTGCATGAAAAATGGGAGCACGCAAGTGAAAATAGGTTAGTTTGGGAAGAGTCTACCCTGAACTTCCAGATGGCTTTTCAGTTTGAAGAGTCCATAGTTGTCCATAACGTTGAAGCTACAGTTCCCTCAAAAGAAGTAGACCATAAATCTCCCATATGTATCAGAAGGGCACTTTCAAGCCATCAATGCTAATTGCATGAGCTTCAGCCCCCTGGGATAACTCTTCTCTCCCAGAAAATGGGTTAGACTTTAATAGTCATGAAGATAAAGCAGCTTTAGTGACCCCGTGTTTACTTTGGAACTACCAATCAGCTCAGGAACTTACATTAGCACAAAAGGCTGAGTTGCTTGCTAGAGTTCCTGAAACATAACTCTCATCCTCTTACTAGTTTCGGGAAATTTATTTGGTTGTCCAAATATTACCAGGGCAGAATCAGGTCACGGCTTCTGTTGTAGGCTAATTGAGCAACCACTTTCTCTACCACAGCCTCTGATAATTGGTCACAACTTTTTCTCTGTAGAAGGGTAACTTGGTAATTTAATATCCAAGGTGTTTCCTTAAAGCCAGATTACATATGACACCAAATGGGTGGCTTGCAGGTGCATTTGTTTTTTAATTGTTTTAAACCTCTGAGTAGCAAGCATGGGGGTGGGGCAAGGTGCAGGCAAGATCAGTAGCGCAGCAAAGTCTCCATCCCCGCAAGTCCCAACCACCCGGCCCGCTCCACCACCTGGCCCCCACCTTCTCGAGGAAAGTTCCCATTGGCTCCCTTGGCCCACATGTAGCTAGAGCAGAAAGAGCCTTTCTGGGTGTACTTGAAAGGAGGAATTGTTAGATGGCTTGGCTTATATGTTATAAAATGCTGAGGTGCTTCCAAGTACACAAATACGGAATTTGTGCTGGATATCCAAACTAACTTGATTCTGAGCCTATTAAATAATGCTCTATTCAAAAGCTGATACTTTCCCCCCATTTGTCTCCTTTCATTGATGAAACACAAAATTTTACTTCAAATTAATGATCTGTGCAGATGATCATCCCGCCCCCCTACAGCAATATTTGTTTTGGTTAGAAGTGTGTTGAACAAATGCATGGGTGAGAAAGAGTGAGAGAGGGACTTGAAGTGCTGTAATCCCTGTCTTTTTCTTCTGACTTTTGCTTTGATTTGTTTACGACTACATTTTAGTATTTTAAAGCACTATCACTTTATCTTTCCACGTTAGCCACAGCTAGCAGCGTGAAACACTTCTGTTTGCAAAATCATGATAGAGTCAGGCTGAGATAGTTTTCAAAGAACATTATGATTAATAAATAGACAGAATAATTTGAAGTACATCATGGCATGGTATCTTTGGGAAAAAAAATTCTCTAACTTTGCTTAGTGTTTGATTTAGATACTGATATCTTACAAAAGAGCGAGGCAGGAATAAAAGAATGAATTAATCAGATTGAAATGTCAGTTTCATGACATCATCAGTTAAGGTTACCTCCTCTTTGCCAATTCAGCAAGACCAGAGAAAGAAAGGGAGGCTTCTTCACCATGCCTTTGAAAGCTTCTCTGCTGTGGACTTAGAATCATACAGCTAGAATTCACAAATGGTGCCCCCTCAGATTTCTAACAGTGGGTTAAATGGGAAAGCCCCTTCCCTAGGAGGCACATTCTCCTAATTCCAGATCAGAAAAGTCTGGGGACTTCTGCCTTAAAGGATAACTCATTTTGGATGTCACAAATTCCCTTCATGAAAAGAAGAGACATCTCTGCCCCTTCTTGTTTCTCATCTGGCCTGTTAATTTCTCTGCCAGAGGATTCTGGGCTGAATGCCAGATCCTTCCAGCAAACTTTTACAACTTAAGTGAGCTGGCACATGCAATATTAAGAGCACAAGTTCAGAGCAGGAAATCTCCTGAGGACTTTGCTAAGCTCTGAGCTCACTGAATGGCCTGATCTGATGCTAAGCTCTTCTCTCCGCTTTAGCCTCCCATTTGGAGAATGAAAACAGTCATCAAACCAGCAGCTTACAAAGGTGCAGCATAAGAAAAACCACTGTACTGAAAGATTGACTAATTATATTGTTAGGAAAAGTAGAATTTTCGATATGAACCGCATACAATACCAGTGAAAGCAGAAAAAAATCAACTAGGGAACCAGGTAACTGCTGGGTGCTTTAGGCTCAAGAAACTGCTATTGAATACCGGGTCTGCCTGTAATAAACCAGCCTTGTCCAGTCATGGATGAAAGGACAGACCTTGCATGTATTACTGATGCCTGGTTGGAGGAAGAAAGGGTGATCCTCTCATGGAGATCTGCCCAGGCGGGTTTCATGTTTTGCTTCCCAATGCCAGGGTAGGGGAGGTGGTGTGGCAATTATATATCAAGAGACCCTAGCTGTTGCAAGGAACACTGACCCACAGATAGCCAGATATGGGACTTGGGCTCATGATGCTGGGTCAAAAGGATAAGCTATAGGTACTGCTGTTGTCTCAACCTCCCAGATGCACAGCAGCATCCCTCACTGAGCTCTTGATCTTGCCACAAGGGTGCTTGTAGATCTGTCCAGACTCTTAGTACTGGGTGTTCAACCTCCACTCCCTGGGATCAGGGAGCCCAAGAGTTCCTGGTCACCATAACAACCATGCGCTTGTCCCAGGAAATCACTGACCTGACTCACATGGCTGCCCATATTTTAGATCTGGTATTCATCTTGGAGCACATGTGTCATGATCTGGTTCTGGAGGGTTTTTCCTTCAGTCCATTGTTATGGACAGATCACTTTCTCGTGACAATGGAGTTAAGTGGAGACCCTAACCTCTGCAGGGTCTGGCCCAGATATCTAATGGATGCAGCAAGTTTCCTGCCTGAGTTTGGGAAGTTCCCAAGCAGACTGGAGGGTGATTCTGTTCAGCACCTTGTTGACCACTGGAACAGCAAAATGCCTAACAACATTGCCCCTGAACAGCCTTTCCCTGACCGCCAATCATGTGAAGGTCTTTAGTGTACTGAGGAGCTCAGGGAAAGGAAACAGGTGAAAAGATGTCTGGAATGATGCTGGTGGAAAATTGTGGAATGCAACAGGTGGATCCAGCGGGGAGTGGAGAGGTTGGACACATGGGCACTTCATTATGGAATGTTTCCTTTCCCCTATTCTGTCTATATGAAACTGCTGGGAGAGGATATCTGCTGGTTTGGGGTGAAGTATCATCAATAGGCAGATGGTACCTAGTTACAATCTGCATTCTATGCCTATTGGGAGATGCATTAGAAGTCATTGCCTAGTGTCTGGAGCAGCGTTTCTCAACCTCAGGAACTTTAAGATTTCTGGACTTCAATTCCCAGAATTCCCCAGCCAGCATGATTCCGTATAACTGATTCCATGACTGCACCATCTATGGTTCTTCATGTGTCATGGCCCAGGGCTCACACTCTGAATCTGACTCTGAAGAAGCTGCTCCAGCTGAACCTGTGCAATGTCAGCCTCAGGAGAGTCAAAGCCAAGAATCCCCTGAGGCTGATCAAACACAGGCACCATCTGAACAGCTGGAGAAGTCAGATGATGACGACGACAACAACAACGTAAGGCCTCCCAGCCCTCGCACCCGGCAAGTAGAGCAGAGAGCTGAGCAAAGACATTCTATGAGGCTCCTAGCCAAGCAAGGGAGTAAATCTCTTTATTAAAGACAGCTGGCTGCAGACTGATTTAAGAGGTAGCTCTGACCCGTGTCCCCCTGTTGGAAACAACTGTCTGATTTCCTGCTCTGGCATGTCATTCCTGTGAATCCTGCTCATGAAACTCTGACCTTGGACTGGCTGACAAACCTGACTTGGCTCTCTGAACTTTGGACTGGATTTTGACTACTCTTCTGCTTGTGCCTGTTGAAAGCGAAACTACCCAGGCAAGCTTACTTTCCAAGAGACTTTGCTGATTTTCATTTCTTCCCTTATCTGTTGTAACCTGCTCAGCCTTGAGTATATTGCTTTCCTCACCTAGCAACTGTGTGTGTGAGGGACCTGACACAGGACATGATGGGGGGTTTCTCTGCCCTAGAAAGAGCAGGTTCGCCATCTGGGGTCCTCCTGAACTCATGGCTCCCAGCTTGAAGAACAGAAGGAGAGTTTCCGTGTAGTTTCCTAAGGTATTGAACTTACACACTGAGCTGCTGAAAAGCTGTTGGGCACCTTTTCCAGTTGGGTGACAGGAAGAAGGGCATAATATCATTTCTCTTATCAGCCACTATTTATCCCATCATAGCTCCGTATGTCTAACCTCTCAGATGTAATGAGGTTTCATTAAGAAATTCCCTCATGCTAAATGGTCTAGGCTCTGAAAGAAATGTCCTGAGTCTAAGTAGTTTTTTCCATCAGCTACTGGGTCTGTATCTCCATTGTCACTCCCATATACTGTAAATGATGTATGGAGATCTATGTATTCTCCATGTATTCCACAGTTTTTCTGTTGCAACTCGTTTAACTTTTCAGTCTCCTTAAAGAGATTGATTAATATTAGGTCCATAATTAGTAGTTTAGATTCTTGATACTGCAAAAGCAAGAGGAACAGGTCTTTCCAGTTGTCCTCTCTATTATGAAGCATGAGAAATTAGTTCTTTTATATTTTGCTTTCATTTCCTTTCCTGCTTCATTCTGCTGCTCTTTTTCTTCTGCAGCAACATTTTTCCCTTACGGTGCTTCCCCCATTTCATGCAACTGCATTTAAAACCCTTGGAACAGGAATTTATTTATTTATTTATTTTCTATCCCACCTTTACTATTTTTATAAATAACTCAAAGCAGAGAACATACCTAATATTCCTTCCTGCTCCTATTTTCCCCACAACAGCAACCCTGTGGGGTGGGTTGGGCTGAGAGAGAGGGAGTGGCCCAAGGTCACCCAGCCGGCTTTCCTGCCTAAGGCAGGACTAGAACTCTCAGTCTCCTGGTTTCTAGCCCGTTGCCTTAACCACTAGACCAAACTGGCAGTTGGTGTGAATGTTACTCACTGGTTCAGGGCGGCATGAGTATGTCCAACAGTGAGGCCAATATAAAGTGGACTTTTTAGATTCTGTCTAAAGACTAAGACTGTCCAGATGAATGGCATTGAATAGGGGGTAAAAAAGTCCTTCAGAGCATTGGGCTTTTGTCCCAACCTCAACCCAGCTGTTTAATTATAAGGTGGCTAGGGAGACATCTGGATTCCCAGCTTCAAACCATTTCCTTTGTACAATCCTGGGATGTAAGCAAAGAGTGAATCCAGCAGAAGGCCCTCTTGTGAAGGTATAACCTATCCCCAGAGTGTGCCACCCAACAAGGAGGCTGGGCGGTATGGAATGAAGGGGTTTCTTTAAAACTTCAGCCTAAGTTTTGCATTCCTTCTTCTCTTGCAATGATCAGAATCACTTGTGAATTGTGAGACTGACCTTGCCTCCAAAGACTACTAAAATTTTCCAGCTTATGTATTTCTGAAGCTCAGGTTCTGATAAAATCTAGTCTAATTTTTTAAAACTATTTTCTCAGTGGGTGTATGTCTGCAATTATTCCCCTTTGGGCTGGTTGGTTTAAGTAGTGCTTTAAACAAAGTCCGCATGCCATACTAGGCCCTACTACAGTGCGCTTACAGTTTGGGTTCTTTTTACTTGTATATCCAGGCTGGGGAAATAGAGGATTTATGAAGGATTTATATTGGGTTAAAACAGCAGACACAAGTAGGGGCAAAAGTTCATGTACCAGCTTCTGGCATTTCAAATAAAAGTGGCTCCACAGTGGATGGAGTATTATTTGTACATATTTTCTGGGCATCTTCTCAGAAGCTCAATTACATGATTGACATTTTGCATTTTAATGTGTTTCTGTCAATTTCATGTACTGTATTGTCTAGTTGGCAGGATGCAATACGTTGGCTTACATAGTATACTCTAGATTAGAGACCCTACCTTATCAAAGATTATGACCTGCAGTGTAAGAGAAGTAAATATAAAAGAGCACAAATTAACACATTAAATGGAAGAAAGTAAAATAGATGTGTTTGGTGTCCGTGAAACTAAGAAAGGGGAAGAACATGATTTTAAATGAAAGTCGAGTGATCCTGTGGATTGGAATTGATTAATACTGTTTGTTGTTGTTTATTCGTTTAGTCGCTTCCGACTCTTCGTGACTTCATGGACCAGCCCACGCCAGAGCTTCCTGTCGGTCGTCAACACCCCCAGCTCCCCCAGGGACGAGTCCGTCACCTCTAGAATATCATCCATCCATCTTGCCCTTGGTCGGCCCCTCTTCCTTTTGCCTTCCACTCTCCCTAGCATCAGCATCTTCTCCAGGGTGTCCTGTCTTCTCATTATGTGGCCAAAGTATTTCAGTTTTGCCTTTAATATCATTCCCTCAAGTGAGCAATCTGGCTTTGTTTCCTGGAGGATGGACTGGTTTGATCTTCTGGCAGTCCAAGGCACTCTCAGAATTTTCCTCCAACACCACAGTTCAAAAGCATCGATCTTCCTTCGCTCAGCCTTCCTTATGGTCCAGCTCTCGCAGCCATATGTTACTACAGGGAACACCATTGCTTTAACTATGCGGGCCTTTGTTGTCAGTGTGATGTCTCTGCTCTTAACTATTTTATCGAGATTTGTCATTGCTCTTCTCCCAAGGATTAAGCGTCTTCTGATTTCCTGACTGCAGTCAGCATCTGCAGTAATCTTTGCACCTAGGAATACAAAGTCTTTCACTGCTTCTACATTTTCTCCCTCTATTTGCCAGTTATCAATCAAGCTGGTTGCCATAATCTTGGTTTTTTTGAGGTTTAGCTGCAAACCAGCTTTTGCAATTTCTTCTTTCACCTTCATCATAAGGCTCCTCAGTTCCTCTTCACTTTCAGCCATCAAAGTGGTATCATCTGCATATCTGAGATTGTTAATGTTTCTTCCAGAGATTTTAACTCCAGCCTTGGATTTCTCAAGCCCAGCTTGTCGCATGATGTGTTCTGCGTACAAGTTGAATAGGTAGGGTGAGAGTATACAGCCCTGCCGTACTCCTTTCCCAATCTTAAACCAGTCTGTTGTTCCGTGGTCTGTTCTTACTGTTGCTACTTGGTCGTTATACAGATTCTTCAGGACGCATACAAGATGACTTGGTATCCCCATACCACTAAGAACTTGCCACAATTTGTTATGGTCCACACAGTCAAAGGCTTTAGAATAGTCAATAAAACAGAAATAGATGTTTTTCTGAAACTCCCTGGCTTTTTCCATTATCCAGCGGATATTGGCAATTTGGTCTCTAGTTCCTCTGCCTTTTCTAAACCCAGCTTGTACATCTGGCAATTCTCGCTCCATGAACTGCTGAAGTCTACCTTGCAGGATCTTGAGCATTACCTTACTGGCATGTGAAATGAGTGCCACTGTTCGATAGTTTGAACATTCTTTAGTGTTTCCCTTTTTTGGTATGGGGATATAAGTTGATTTTTTCCAGTCTGATGGCCATTCTTGTGTTTTCCAAATTTGCTGGCATATAGCATGTATTACCTTGACAGCATCATCTTGCAAGATTTTGAACAGTTCAGCTGGGATGCCGTCGTCTCCTGTTGCCTTGTTATTAGCAATGCTTCTTAAGGCCCACTCAACCTCACTCTTCAGGATGTCTGGCTCTAGCTCACCGACCACACTGTCAAAGCTATCCCTGATATTGTTATCCTTCCTATACAGGTTTTCTGTATATTCTTGCCACCTTTTCTTGATCTCTTCTTCTTCTGTTAGGTCCTTGCCATCTTTGTTTTTGATCATACCCATTTTTGCCTGGAATTTACCTCCAATGTTTCTAATTTTCTGGAAGAGGTCTCTTGTCCTTCCTATTCTATTGTCTTCTTCCACTTCCGCGCATTGCTTGTTTAAAAATAATTCCTTATCTCTTCTGGCTAACCTCTGGAATTTTGCATTTAATTGGGCATATCTCCCCCTATCACTGTTGCCTTTTGCTTTCCTCCTTTCTTGGGCTACTTCTAGTGTCTCAGCAGACAGCCATTTTGCCTTCTTGGTTTTCTCTTTCTTTGGGATGTATTTTGTTGCCGCCTCCTGAACAATGCTGCCAACTTCTGTCCAGAGTTCTTCCGGGACCCTATCTACTAAGTCCAGTCCCTTAAATCTATTCTTCACCTCCACTGCATATTCCTTAGGAATATTAGTGAGCTCATATCTAGCTGATCTGTGGGTCTTCCCTAATCTCTTTAGTCTGATCCTAAATTGTGCAAGAAGAAGTTCGTGATCTGAACTACAGTCAGCTCCAGGCCTTGTTTTTACCGACTGTACAGATGTCCGCCACCTTTGGCTGCAAAGGATGTAATCAATCTGATTTCGGTGTTGTCCATCTGGTGAAGTCCATGTATAAAGCCGTCTCTTAGGTTGTTGGAAGAGAGTGTTTGTTATGCAGAGTGAATTGTCTTGGCAAAATTCTATCAGCCTGTGTCCTGCTTCGTTTTGTTCTCCCAGGCCATGCTTACCTGTAATTCAGGTGTCATTTGACTGCCCACCTTAGCATTCCAGTCTCCTGTGATGAAAATAACATCTTTTTTAGGCGTGTTGTCCAGTAGGTGCTGCAGATCCTCATAGAACTGCTCTGCTTCAGCTTCTTCAGCATTTGTGGTTGGGGCGTATATTTGGATCACTGTGATGTTAGATGGCTTGCCCTGAATTCGAATTGAGATCATTCTGTCGTTTTTTGGGTTGTATCCAAGCACTGCTTTAGCCACTTTACTATTAATTATGAAGGCTACTCCATTTCTTCTGTGGTCCTCTTGTCCGCAGTAGTAGATCTGGTGGTCATTTGATGTGAAGTGCCCCATTCCAGTCCATTTCAGTTCACTGACGCCCAGAATGTCTATCTTTAATCTTGACATCTCACCAATAACCACATCCAATTTGCCCTGGCTCATAGATCTTACATTCCAGGTTCCGATGGTGTGTTGATCCTTAGAACATCGGATTCGCCGTTCACCACCAGCATCGTCGGCCGCTAGCCATCCTTTCGGCTTTGAGCTAGCTGCGTCATCACGTCTGGGGCTAGTTGAGCTCATCCTCTGTTCCTCCCCAGTAGCATTTTGACCATCTTCCGACGTGGGGGTCTCATCTTCCGATGGTATACCGACATATCTCTGGTTGTACTGATCCATTTAGTTTTCACGGCAAGAATACTGAGGTGGGTTGCCATTACCTTCCCCAGGGATCGCATTTAGTCTGACCTCTCTGTCATGACCTTCCCGTCTTGGGTGGCCCTTCACGGTTTAGCTCATGGCATCATTGAGGTGCTCAAGCTCCAGCACCACGACAAGGTAACGATCCTTTGCTGAAGGATTAATACTGTACATGCAATGAAATGAACGTATAGTTTAATTAATGAAAATGCGAAAATGTATGTCAGAAAGTATTAGCTGCAACCATCTAGTTAGTTTTGGGTGTATATGAAAATAGGAATCTATAATTAATTTATAACGGCATGTTATTCTCCAGTGAATGGTGGTAACAGCAGAACTATTATTTGGGGAGAAGAAATGTGCTATATTCCGCATGAATGCATTCTGGGGAAGGGAGGAATTACTGTTTGGTGACGACGTGTCTGGATAAGTGGGAATAAGATGAGAGAGTTCAGAAAAAGGTTTGGGGCCATTCAGAGACTCAGGAACGAAAAAGGATGCTGATTGGTGAACATCTGGTTAGAAAACTATGTATTTCAGATACACCTTTTAAGCTTAAGACTATTCATGCACTCTGGTGTGTTGACTGATTATGTGCCTTCAAGTCATTGTTGAATCTTAGCAACCACATAGAGAGTGCATGTGTAACAGGAATGGTTTTTTAACGGATCTGATGGTTTATGATGAAAGGTTGAGATAACTAGTGAAGGATAAGGCTACAGAGGTAAATGGTGATTGACCTGTATGAAAGAAATATGCAATGATAGTTTGGTCGCACAGAGAGAATAAATGAAAATCAAGCTGCAAAACAAATATATGATGGCAAAATGAATAGCTTGAGAGGAAGGAGAAGGTTGAGAAGGTTGTGGTTGGGTGGAACTAATGAGGTCCTCAAAAGAGATAGGAAGTGTAAAGAACAAAAGGCAATATTTGAGTCAGCCAATGGATCTGGTAGGAATTAGGGTACCTTGCAAGAATAGATCTAAGTCGTTTCCTTTTTTCTCAGGCTTTAATGGCATTGCCTGAGGTTTGTAAGAGAAAACAGTCCAAGCTGAGATGCAGTGGCTTAGGAGCAAGCTAACTTTACATAATTGTGCTTGCTTCCAGCCCGCAACTAGGGTCTGTGTCACCCGGGGCTAACATGGATTCCGTGCTCATTTTGGCACCCCCCTGCGCTCATTTTGGCGCCCCCCGTGCTCATTTTGGCGCCTCCCCAGCTCTCATTTTGGCGCCCCCCCAGCACGGCGCCCAGGGCACATGCCCCGCTTGGCCCCCCGCACCTAGTTGTGGCCCTGGCTGGCTTGCTTGCTTGGATTTTGAGGTTCCAAAAAGGCTCTGGATAAATCATAGAAATAACATCCAGAGAATTTGATAGGGTCTCCACAAATACCCTAACCCCAGGAACAGAGCCAGGTCTGGAAGAACTTGAAGGGAGGGAGCCATGGATATCTCTGGGGAGATGCTGTTCCAGAGGGCAGGGGCCATGGCTAGAATACCAATGTTCCACCTATGTGTGCTTTATGTTTACAAAATATGAAATCCTGCTTAGGGTCTTGTTCTAATTGAGATGCTACTCATTTCTGTTCTTTTGTCCTTAGTATGAATTAGACAACTCGTCACCCACTGGGTCATCATTTCAGAGATATTTCCTTACCAGATTCCTCAATGCCTTCATTAGAGCTTCTAATGTATTGGAAAAGTTCTTAAAAATTCAGGGAGACATTCAGAGATGTATCTGTCTTGAAAGTAGCCAGTGTTGAACTGTATAGCTCAAACATCAGGAGTTGATCACAGGAAATGTTTTAGGACATTTTGTATAATGTCATAAAATGGTTTATAACATTTGCCAAATTTCTATTCCATGGGAGTTGTGGGTCCCAGATTTTGGATGCATTCTGTACGTTAGCCCATGTGAGAATCCTTGGTTCAAAAATGATTGCCCTATAATGCACTATTTTGCCCAGTTAAAGATTATGAAGTATCAAACAGATGCAAGAGTTTTAGTAGTATATAGATTCTTGCTTAAGAACATCTTATTGGAAGAACCTATGTCCATCTTGTCCATTGTTCTTTGCAAGAAGCCTAGCAGCAACTAGCAGCAAGTTCCATTTCCACTGGAAATGTATCTGTGTATTCATTCACATCAATTTAAACAATGCCCAACTCTGGCACTTCATACGGTATAATAAAAAGCCAGAAAAGAGAAACAGATGTGTGGGGAAAAACTGATCTTGGATGGCTGAATAGACCCATGGATGGCTTGCTGATGTATGAGAACATGTCATTCTTACATGGCCGGCTGGGGGGATAGGGGTGTCATTTTGAAACCTTACAGGACTGTACTGTCAAATAGGCAGATGCTTTTCTTAGCTACTGCTAAGGTTAGGGGAGAATATAAACAAGCAGGTGGTTAGCCTCTTATGTCTATTTTATTAGGGATGTGAGCTGTCACTAAAGTTTGTGTGGACTCAGTGGTTTGTGGAAACTCAGTGGAAGGGCTTTCACACTTTGCTACTGTTTCAACTACAGCATTTATTATTGCTACTTTTTTTTAGAGAGTTCTAGACGTTAATGGATAATGCATTTGGCTGAGAAGTCTTTTACCTCCAGGGGAACAGTAAGTTTAACACAAGTCACCAATGATCGAGGACTGTAATCACTGAATGTCTGCTCTGTGACCTATGTAGAGGGAGGTTAATGTGATTGCTTAGTTCCTGGGGGAATTGGCCCAACTAAATATGGAAAGAGGAGCTTGTAATGTCAGGGTGGGAATGGAAAGCAGCATCCTGGTTTCTTCACATTTTTTTTTTACCAGGAACCATAGCCTCTGGGGCTCTCAATTCAGAACGTTGTCTCCATACTCTTAGAGGCACAGAATACTAAATATAAACATGTGGACTTTCTAAAAAAAATTCCAAAGGGATCGGAGTCTCAACAGAGAAATACCAATGAGAAAATGGCACAGCCGCAGCAGCACAGCAGAGTGAACCGAGTCCAACCCCCCCCCCCCTTCATAAATAGCACAGGAAGCAGCTTTGAACATTTTCTAAAGGGCATCAGCTGCCCCCCTTCCTCCATTCACTGATATTACAGTGCAGATTAAATTAGTTTGGGGAAAATCTCCTGCAGCGGGGCAATTAGCAAACAGGCAGACTCCCTCTAGCCCTGCTTTACATGGAAAGAAAAGGAAGGCTGTCAGAGCAATTCCGTTCGTTGTCATGCCCTTGTCTCCCATCCTCTTACCCAGCTCAGGGTATTCCTGACCCCTGGCCAAGGGAGAGAGCGTTATGGTGCTTTTCACAGCACCCTCCTGGAGGATCCCAGGGCTCTGCTTCTGAGTCCAACAAAAGGACGGCTTGCCGGAAGGGTCTCCAGTCAGAGGAGCCTGCAAAAATGTCATGGCACTTGTGATGATCTTGGAGTCCTCAGTGTCTTTCAGGGAAAACCAGTCTGTAATGGGCCAACTGCAATTCGACAGCAAGCGAGCCGAGGGATTTATTTTAAGATGAGTGATGGCTGATAATTGATCAGTGCAATGCTCATGCCATGTTGACAGTGTCTTCTGTCCTCCCTGCAGAACTGCACACCACTCAAGAACGTCACACTCGGCTGGGTTGCCAGAACGGGCTCCCACACGTTTAAGGCTCTGCCACTCTCTCGGCCACCAAACCTTCTTGTTGCTGCTGCTCTTGTTCCCCGATGGGCCTCCTGCTGCTGCTGCTGCTGTCACTGCTGCTGCTCATAACTTGAAGCCAGCCCTGCCCCCAGTTGTAAAAGATAAACCTTTCCTAGTGACCTGGAATGCACCAACAGCTCGCTGTGCAGCTGCCTATGATGTCCCTCTCAACTTGGACTCCTATGGGATCCTGGTGAATTCCCAGGAAGCCTTTGTGGGTGGGAACATTACCATCTTCTACTATGATCAACTGGGCTTGTATCCGTATTATGTGAACACGACGGTGCCACCCACTGCTGTTCATGGTGGCTGCCCTCAGAACAGCAGCCTGAAAGGCCACCTGGACAAGATGAAAAGGGACATTGCTGTAGCCATGCCTTCGCGCGCTTTTGCAGGTCTCTCTGTGATTGACTGGGAGAACTGGAGGCCTCAGTGGATACGGAACTGGGATAAAAAAAATATCTATCGGGACATGTCCCTCCTCCTTGTAAAGCAAAGAAACCCCCATTTATCTGACCATGAGGCAGAACTGGAAGCCAAATGGGAGTTTGAGGCAGCTGCACAGAATTTTATGTCAGATACTCTCCGGGTAGCCCGATCTCTGCGCCCCAATGGCTGGTGGGGCTACTACCTCTTCCCCGAGTGTTATAACTATGATTACTTGGATGATTTTGAGGGCTTCACAGGGCACTGTCCCCCACTGGAAGTGCAGCGCAATAATGAGCTGTCCTGGCTTTGGGAGAAGAGCAGGGCCCTCTACCCTTCCATCTACATAGAAGAGATGCTGAGAACTTCCCCCCAAGGAAAGAAGTTTGTGCGGGCCAAGGTGGGCGAAGCCTTGCGAGTGGCCGAGTTGCCCTCAGCCCAACATTCTCTCCCCGTTTTTGTATATGCCAGGCCATTCTACACCTATACCCTGAAGGAGCTGAGCCAGGTGAGAATCTTTCACTGTTTCACCTCGCTCCCCCATGGACTATATACAGCTTTGAGCCCAGTACAGTTCTCGGACATCAAGAAATCTGTGTCTGTCTTTCAGCCCTGGAAGTGTATGATGAATTAAAGCTGACTGTGAATGGAAACTTGTAGGACAAAGAGAAAATGATTTGATTCCCAAGTTGCAGACTTCATTTGGGAATGGGAGAGCTGTCCCACTAGGTTTCCTCAGCTACAGAGATGCTAAACTGCATCCAAATGGGAATCACTGAGAGATGAAAAAGGTGGTGTGAGTAAGCCATTTTGCCTGGATTAAAACTTACTCTGTATTTAAAATGGATGTATTTTAAAAAGATTGTATAGCACTCTTCCTCTCAAATGATTCCAGGGCAGGATACACATAATTGCTTCCAGCCCTCCTTTTAAAAAAATATCTTTCCATCCGCTTGCAAGATCGCTACTTAAACTATGCTGTTAAATCTGAGCAACGTGGAGCTAATGCAGAGCCTTCAATACCTGCACTCACATTTCACATCATGGTATTGGCCATGCTCACTATTTTTAAAACATTCTTCTATTGATACAGAATATTTTCAGTTATCTTGGGAACAATTCTGTATTTGTTCGTTGTACAGAATTATGTGTCATATTGGCTTTCATAGCAATATGCAGTTCAGCCTTCAGAAGGGGGTTGCATTTCTGCAGGGCTGAAGGCAGGTTTACAAAGATGGTTGGTAGCTCTAGTAAATGAGGCCTTTAGTGGATACAACCAAGCCCTACTCCCAGGTGGTGGGGTTGCAGTCTCCTTCCCAAAGAGCAACAAGACCCCTTTCTGAACGGTGGAACTTCTTCCCTTCAAGTTGAACTGGGGCAAGGTCCTCCCTCTAAGGCAGTGTTTCTCAACCATGGCAACTTGAAGATCTGTAGACTTCAACTCCCAATTCTGAATTGGGAGTTGAAGTCCACACATCTTCAAGTTGCCATGGTTGAGAAACACTGTTCTAAGTGAAAGCAGCTTTGCTCCTCTCAGCTGACTTCTTTGATACCTCTCCTTCTCTTTGGTGTTTTTGAGTCAAGGCACCACATTGTATCCAATTGTCCCTTTGATCTAACTTAAGGGAGCTCTGTGAAGCCAAGAAGCGCTTTGTTGCCTGGATCTCCTTTTTCAAAAAATTAACTGAAGAGGAACATTTTAAAAGTGGATGTACATTTTAATTCAAGTGGGATGACAATCCAGTTATGGGCAGTATAACTCACATATCATATGAGAAATAAATATATATAATCATTTAAAGAATGTCACAGCCCCATGTGTGCCAAGGATTGAAAAAGGAACTTTCTGTAAACTAGGGGATCAGCATGCTGGAAATGATTGACAGGGGCCCCTTGTTGAAAGTAGACCAGGAAGAGCAGGCAGAGAAGATGAAGTTCCAGGTATAGGGGAGGAATGGAGTAGAAGAAAGGGATCTTTGTGGTCCCGTTTCTCCCCCCCCCCCCCTGCCATCTAGATGGATTGACAGAGAAGGAAATACCTTGTTTAGGATTATCATCTTATCACAGATTCAAGTGAGAAAGAACTAGAGGATGGATGATTTCACTTGCTAGGAATAACCCTTCTTCCCAACCCTTGCTTCTACATGGCAAACCTACAGGAGCCTTGATTTCACACATACCCTCATTAGGCGAATAGTGTATAGAATCATAGAACTGGGAGGGGCTATTTAGGCCAAGTTCAGTGCAGGAATCCAAATTAAAGCATCTTTGACAGATAATTGCCTAGATTCTGTCTGACTATATCCCATGAACTGAACTGACTCCCTTGCTTGTAGTGTTAGGAAGTCCCCACCCCCACCCCAGCATCCATTCAATCAGAACATGCCTTCTTACAACTTATAAGTATATAATACTATTATTTTGTTTCCTGTACTCTGGAGCAAGAGTTTCGACTCAGGGATTCTATTCCTCATGGAAGAGGTTAAGGTAAGTGTCCTAAGGATTCAGAAATAAGACAATAAAACAAACAAACAAAAAAACCAACAGAAATATGCATGCATAGAGTTTTTAAAACTTCCAGTAAGTGTCATGATTTGTAAATGGTTACATCTGAAAAAAATCTGACATGACTAGAGAACGATTCTAAAGGCAGGTGTTCACAAAGTAAATGACAAGAGGCCCACTGGAACTGTCTCAACGTTTCCCGTTCCTGCTCATTTATGGTGATGGTTTCTCTTGCTGTTCTAGGCTGACCTGGTGTACACCATTGGGCAGGCTGCAGCCATGGGTGCTCATGGCCTTGTGCTCTGGGGAGATGCAGAATATTCTCGGAACCAGGTAATGTAATTCCATAACCCTTCATGCTCTTTTCTTATTCTTTCTCTTGCGCCTCGTTCTTGCTTATTATTTGCCACAATGTTGAGGCACAAAGGACAAGACCTGAGACTGTACCTCTTATTGTCCAGTGGACCATTTTTTTAGATCAAACTGCACACAATGCCATTTATTTCTGCAATAATTAAGGGAGTCATCAGAGATCAGTGTAAATAAGAAATTGAAAGAAAACCAATGTTTTTGACCTGGTCCGGAAATAGGCAAGGTATCGCATTTCAGATGTGGCTGAATTACAAATTTCAGCAGCCCCAATCAGCCTGTGAAGGAAGCTGGGAATTGTAGTTCAGCAACATTTGGTTATGCACCTTTGGACTAATCCTTCTCTTTAAAGTGACATCCTGCATCTGGGCTATACCATTTCAAGAGTTCAAGTGGGAAGTCTCGTATAATTATGTTATTCTATAAAAAATAAAAACATCCATCATAGATAGAAAGATATTGGGAGGAGCAGTTATAGCCTGTTCTTCTGTTTCTTGGCAAAGAAATATGAAAGATTTGTTTTATGTTGAGAAGTATTCCATTCTATGAGTTCTGCCAACAGTTTGAAATGGTACAACCAAAATACAGACTGTTTCCCTTTGTGAGAATGCAGCTTATATCCTAACCATGGGGTCCTGCCTTGAATTTGGCCTTCAAAGGAAGATTGAAGGGTTAGGCCCGACCATCTCTTGTAACAGGGTAGATGCTGTATTAGCTCTAAAGCATGAATAAAACAACAACAATGCAACAGGAACAATATCCCCTCTTGAGATTTCTCAATCAGATAACAAGGGGAGAATTTGAAGATGGACAGTCTGTTTCCAAGGAGTCTGTTCAGTGGATCCTGATCTCAGTTTGGACTTTCTAAAATTGTAATCCTATAGATCTTCTCAATCCGTAGTCATAGGAAGGGCATTCCAGGGATCACATGATTTTTCAGATTTCCTACCCCAAGATTAGAGAACCAGCCCTACTTCAAGAGAGGAAAATCAGCCACTGAAAATGCTTTCTCCCTAGGCCTGTGGTAGAATACTGTGTCTAAAATTTCCAATGGATTTAGTCTCTAGCAGGGCAGATTTTTCTCAGGGTTTGTATGTCTCTATTAACTGCTCTATTTCTTAATGTATATCCTCTCCTCTCTTACAGTCCAACTGCTTAAAGGTTCACAAGTATCTGACAAGCACTTTAGGCCCATATATCGCCAACGTGACCAAGGCAACTGAGCTTTGCAGCCGTGATATCTGCAATAATCATGGCCGCTGCATTCGTCGGAGAATGGACTCTGATGCTTATTTACACCTTGGTCCTAATCCTGTGGGTGGCATCTCCACTCGTGAGTTGGCCAATAGGACTTTAAGCCATCAGGAGAAGGTCAGGATGGAACAGGAATTTGCCTGTCACTGCTACAAGGGATGGAGTGGCAAAAGGTGCCTTTCCAAGGGGCACAGTATGCGGTTGTGGGCAGACAGTTGGTGCATTTATGGCATAGTTTTGCCTGTACTTTGGATAAGGTATTTATGAGCCATTTGGACTAGTTGCTATAAATATGAATATTGTGAAGCCAATGCTGTAAAGTGAACCCTGTATCTTTCCATGTGACAGAAAGAAGAAAGGTACAGGCATGGTGTTTGGTGACAGAGGCATGGTTAAGTATGCTGTAACTCTCCCTGGCTTCCCAGGATGTCCTCCTCTTGTGGTGTTTCACTGGAAAAGTTGGCACATGTGGATGAGCCCTAGGAGCATTTATTACCTACGCAGGACTGTATTCTTCCAATACACCAGGGATGGGCTGCTTTCAGCTCTCCAGGGGTTGATCACATACATCTCTCAGCCAATGATGAAGGCTTATTGGAGCTGTAGTTTAGCACTTGGGGAAGAGCACAGATTTTCTGCCCAGGAGTGTCTGGGGCAGGGTGGTTCAAAACAGTCAAGATGGTGGTTGCAACTGCTTGATCACAACAACCATCTGGATTTTTTTTTTACCCCTCCTGCAGAGGCTTTGTTCCTACCCCAGCAATACACAAAGAACATCCTTTTCGTTCTCTAAACTTCTCACCAGCATATAAGCATCCTTAATATTTGAGGTGCACGTTTTCCTAAACTGTGACAAAGACAGCAATTTCCTATTACTTTTTGTCAAATCAAAACTGATCTAAGCACATTATTTATATACAGAGCAAACCTTTCCTACTTGAACCAACTTTGTGTCCTCCAAAATGTGATTGGTGCTGTTTAATTGAAATATGGATGTAGGTAAATATGTGTACTTGTCAGGCTACCTCTCTTATCAAGGGATGGGGAGAGAAAACATAATTTTTTAAAATTAAATATTTTTCATGTGACCCTCAGTGCCTTAATGCTTCATTCTTTTATAATGCTATGTACTGAAAGCCAGAAATATCTTGATCAGCTATGCAATTTTTTTTTTAAGTTCCATGAGTTGCCTCTCATGGCTGTTTGTCTTGCTTACTGAAAGCTCCCAAATCCTTAGTGTCTCCCTTCTCTCTTTGTGAAGTATACTGGTGCCATTGCTACATCCCTGCCATTGCTCCAATTCACCCGTATGATGGAACGAAATTCTTGATCAGCTGGGACAAGAAACCAAACTAAGGATGAGGTTGCATTTCCTGTTGGTGCTGTTTCTGAGGGACACAGGGAGAGCCAGTGCAGTTCAGATTAGCATATCTTGCTTTGTCTTCAGCCTTCAAAGTTCAACTAGCCCTTAAAGAATAGTAGCTAAGGTACATAGTTAAGGTTCAAGTCTGCCCTCAGCCATGAAAACTCAATGGATGATTTTGGGCTAGTCAGTCTCAGCACAACCGATCCCACAGGACTGCTGTTGTGAGAAATTGGAGGAGGAAGCATTAAGTACACATCTTGAGCTCCTAAGGAAAAGTAGGGTATAAATCTAATAAATAAATAAGGGCAAGAGAGATTGGAAAGATCAGCATCTTGAGAATGTTTTGGTAGCTTTAGGTTGATTTCTTCCATTGATTTCTTCCTTGGGCTTCTTGTGACTCTTATGTCTGCTGGCAACTTGTTATGGACAGATCTAGCAGAAGCAGTGAGAAAGCTTTCTCCTGCTTCACTGCAGGTCCAGAAGTTGTTCAACCTGTTAACAGTGTACACAGAGAAAGGCATCCACCAATTCTGCATGCAACGGTCAGTGTTGGATAGCCTACAAATCATCACTCATGCGGTGTTAAAGCTTATGTTTAATGCTAGAAGAGGTACCACTAAACTGTCTGTATAGAGTATCACTCATTTAGGCATAGAAGGAAGGCTGCTACTCCTTACTGGTGATCAAATTATGGGAAATTCACCAACTTGCATTTTCTTCTCTGGAGCGGAATAAACATGTAGGTGGGGCTTGATTTTGGTGGGTAATATTGGCACTGCTCTTTGTTTTATGGTTATACTTGGTTAATTGTAGGGGTTATACAACAGTTGTCATGTGTTCCCCACCTCAAAATTCAGTTTTCAGCAATCATCCTGAGAGAGACCTTCAAGGTTGCCCTTCCCTGGCATCATTAACATGGTCATATAGGTGAACTGACTTGAGTGGAGGCCTGTGGTAGAAGTTCCCAGCGTATCATCAGAAGGAAAACAGTGAACTGTCCAGCAAAACTGTCCACAATAAGCTACGGCCACATGAGAATACGTGGTGGCAAGTTCAAACAGCTTAAAGCTCCATCTAGACTGAAAAGGTGGGAATGGAAGATTGCCAAGCAAGGTGACAGCAGTTGTCATAATGGTCAATAGCATCAAATCTCATTGACCATACACAGAGCAGCATCCCTCACGTCTAGCAGGATATTACCTGTCGGCAATGCTGGATCAAGCAAACTACTTGTGGAGGAACATCTCAGAATTTGGGTGCTGTTATGAGAGAAGGCCATGGTGCTGTCTTTAAACAACCTAATTTCCTAGGTTTAGGAGAATTTGGAGATTGTACAACGAGGATGGTCTCAGCTTTCAGATAGTGCCTAAAAGCCGTTTCTGGTGTTCTAGTACCATCAGAAAGCACAAGTGGCATCTTTGGAGTTCAATCTCAAACTTGTCTCCAAATAATTGTTGGTCCTCCACTGCTGGGAAACAATAATTATATCATCTATCCCTTTGTTCAATAAGCCCTTCCACTCCCCACATCTGGCATTTTGTAAGCTTCATAGGACAGTTTCTAGGCAGATGGCAATCCACTTGCTTCTCGTGGAGGGGAGTGTAATTTAGCAAGTAGCAGCACAAGTTGTGGCTTGTAGCAGTAATAAAAGCAGCCCATCGCAGTCCCAGCCAGCGTGTGCTACTGATGCATCAGCACTATAAAGGTAAGGAGGCCCAATCATCTGCTTTGAGATTTGGCAGCGATGGCTTTGCTGAGAAAACCAATGAGGTCACTCTGCTGCATGTCAAATGCTTCTGGATGAGATTTGGATTGTGCAACTATTCTTCCGCCTTTCCAGAGGGGGTCCAGATGCTGTCACTTCTGTTTGAAAATTTCCCAGGCCTTCCTGTTATTACTATTACTATTTTTTTTCTGACAATAGAAAATTAAGGAAGGAAAAGCCTGTGTGTTCTTTTGAGGGGTGGGGGAGTTGAGCAAAAGGGTCTGCCAAATGCTGGACAGAAGAAAGCAGTTGGTGTGAACCACAGTTATTCCAGGGTGTTACAGAGGTTGGAGAACAAGGATTGTTGCTGATCACACAGCATTTAATTCAGAAAACACACACATACTATAATACGTGGAACTTGGGGAGGACAGACCTCAAGTAACGCCAACATTCTTGGGGATGTAATAGGCAAGTTATGTGGCCAATTTAGAACACACGATTCTACTTGAATTAGAACTTCCTTTCAACACAGCAGAAGCTTCTATGCTCTTGAAAAAATAATTATGGGATCTTCTAACCCAGGGCTAGCCCACATTCTGATTCTAAGGACCACTCTATTTTTTAGGCATAGAGGCCAGGCCATTGTTTATAAAATCCAGAAGACAGTGAATGGAAATGTCTTCTTCAGCTTTCATGGAATAGTATAAGTCTAAGGTTCAAAGCTGCCTTCACCTGGAAAAGCATCTTAGTTTTTCTTCTCTTATAGAATTGCAGCTCAGCATTACCTTCGAAAGCAAATGAAGCTGAGGAAGCACTTTTAGAATCTGGTTGCCCCTGGTGAATTTCATGGGTAAAGCTTTAACTCTGTGTACTTTGAGTGTGTCCCCATTTTTTGGGAAAAAAGACCAATTGGATCAGAATGGTCTATGCAGTACTTAGGATTTGGACTAGGAGTGGGGAGACAGACAGGGAAGACCCAGGCCAAAGTCCACACTTAGCCATGGAAGGGCATTGGGTGACTTTGGACGAGTCACCCTCATTCAGCCCAACCTACATTACAGGGGAATTCTAGTTTTAGAGGAAATTGGAGGAAGGAGGATGGCATACATCTAGGGGGGAAGTAGGCTAGAAAGCTCTGTTTTCAGCAGGTGCAGCGTTCCCTTTACTAGCATTCCTACCCAGGGAAAAACTAGACTCATTTCCAATCTGCTTGAACACATCTAGTCCTCAAGGAAAAGGTAGCAGCTTTAAAAGCAATGAAATGTTGTTCTAAGGAGCCACAATCGATGATACAAACAAATGTCGACAGAGTGGCTGTGCAGGGTGAATGTCTCTGATGAGGACTTCAACGCACATTCGGACTGCAGAGTTTGGGATCACACAGGAGCCCTGATGTGTGCAATGCTTTATTCTGTTATGCGGTACCCATGGATAAATCATAGCACGATTTCATCAGCAGCATAGCACAACTCACAGAGGGGAGGGCTACTCACTCTCTGCTGCTGCTTGTGGTGAGGGCAGTACTTGTCTGTAAGGTTCAAAGGGGGGGCAGCCTCTTGCTGACAGCCAAGGCTCTCGTGCAAAGGCAGCTGGCCTCAGATGCACACAAGCCAATTCCTGGGACTTGGCAGTAACACAACCACCTCCCTTTGCCTCCCGTAAAAGTGATGGGAGTTAATGGTTACATATTTCTGGTAAGATGTGAAGCCTTAAGGCAGCATTAATTCCTTTTTAACTGGGGCTGGTGTGTTTCTTTGCTCTGACTTCCTTCTCACAGATTCCTTATGGAAAAGTTGTATTTGTGTTAGCAAGTTGGTTATGGCAGCTTCAGAAAAAGACTGGTTACATCAGCACAGCGACCTTTATCTAGACATTTGGTTGGTGTTGATTCATACTCTCTATACCCAGTATAACTGCTGTCATACACAGCAGCATTTGCAATATAAACCCAATAAAGTGTAATGGATGGGAGTGCATCTCTAACTCAAGTGCCATAATTGACATGGCTTGGGACCATTATCACTCCCCTACTTCCTGGTGTACAACCATTCTGTGCCTTAAGAGACCTGGAGGCAGATGCTGCTACAAACAGTACTAAAGTATAAAATATAAGTTGAAATAGTAACAAAGGAATGAAAGAGAGTGCAGAAAAGCACACATTTGTTTACATAGGGAAGAGAACAGTAGTGGTTTTCATCAGAGAGACACAGACTGGGGGTCTTGCTCTGTATCCACAGCAGAAAACTAGCCAGTGGCTGCACATTCTTGGTTATCAGATGCACACATACTCACATGCTGAGATTATTATAACAGCCTGAATTGAGCCCTTGTGTGCAATGCTGCAGAAATGGAATTAGTTTAATGCTAAACTGGTGTCCACAGAACATGAACTGAACTGCAGTATTAGCAAAGATGCAGTGTTGCAGTTGGGTCATGGGCGCATCATGCTTATTGCACACTGCCCAGGCAGTAAATTTAATCCAGGTGCCACACCCTGCCACTCTCCATGAGTGAGGATGTCCATCAACTTGTTCCCCTCTACCTTTCCCTTCAAATTCTTACTGGATCTCTGATGAAGGAAGCTATGGTCCATATATACTGTATTTATGCCTAAAATAAGATAGCCATACCTAATTAATTGGCTGTTTTTGCTCAAGGTAGGGATTCTGAACGGAACAGCTTGTACATGAATTAGAATGGAATTCAGCCTCTTCCCATCCTGGAGAATGGCAGCTCTTGGCTTACTATTAGACCTGGACGTTAAATAAAGATTGATTGTTCATTAGCAGATCACGTTTACCTAGGCTCATTATCTGGTGGCAGACACACCCACTCAGCATGCTTCTTAGTTGTGCCTCTTTGTGTGAGGATCTATCGGATGTATTAAGTGCTTAACTTCAAGCTTGGGCAAGGGAATTATGCCACGTGGTGCATTAATTGGGAGGCATAATACTCAGTTTTAGCTATGGCACAATAACATTTCTTTGCTTTTAAATTATGAATTGACCAACTTGTTACGATTTGCACAGCGCCTACCCACCTCACAGAAGTCTCAGCTTCAATATATCCCAACAGACAGAAAAATCGAGTTATGTCCCTCATCAAGCACACTCCCTGGAATATTCTTCCTCTCCATGCCTGTGTACTTAAATCAAATCTAACTCTTCTCTCTCAAATGCCTCTCACCTGATAACCCCCAAATGTTTCTAGCACTGAGCATCTGTGAAAAAAAAGAACAAAACAGCTCATCAATACATCAACTTGCAGAGGTATTTTTGTGATTCTCCTGGGGAGTCACAGTTTGAGGTTCCTGTTCATCGTATTACACCAAAATGTGTGAGAAGACTGAATTGAGTCCGTAAATGGATGAGCTGTGATGACATCTGGGACAGAGAAAGAAGAAATAAATGGATCAAAATGT
Source organism: Candoia aspera (assembly GCF_035149785.1). Taxonomy (NCBI): domain Eukaryota; kingdom Metazoa; phylum Chordata; class Lepidosauria; order Squamata; family Candoiidae; genus Candoia; species Candoia aspera. Next base: position 57,841,856 of record NC_086154.1, read on the forward strand.
TACTTTAGTATTTAAGACCAGGTAGGTCCCATGCTTTAAAAGGGCAACCTACAAAGCTTTGGAATTCAGTACAAATATACTACCTTGCCTTTACCATGTTTCAGCTGCAGATTACATTTTTCTTGGCACAAGGCACTTTCAAACCTGTACTTGAAATGTATTTGTAAGTCACAATCAAATGAAACTGAGTAACTGAACAACTGTTATTAGCACCTCAAAATCATATACTGTAAGAAAAACTTTGAAGACATATATGAAGAATGCTAGCAACAATGATCTCCCTGTTGGATACTTAAGAATCAATGTTATGTTCACAGATTTGATTTCAGGAGTATTTTGGCAAAAGCAGACAAAGCAACAATGCTTGAGGGACTCCCATAACACCTAAGGGGGGCTTCTCAGTAGTAAAACTGATCTCAGTACCCTTGCAAGCAGTTGAATAACCGAAGAAAGATGGGGCCTTGAATACTATGAACACACCAATGACAGCTAGATATACAGTCTACATGATGGGGGGAAAATCCATGGCCACAACTGCAACTGCATGATGAATTTCAAACCATCTGGCCTCACAACAAGGTAAATTCAACCGCTTTGTAGCAATAGTTTCCATCAATCCTTGAGATACAAAATTTACTGTAGATACAAAATTTACTATGCTGTTTATAAGGATTCAGTTTCTGTATAGGGAACCTTTAAAATGGCCAATTGTGTTGATAGATATCTCAGTCTACTAAAGAAATACTCAAAACTTGATTGTTTTAAAAATACTTTTATTTTTTTAGAAAATACAGCATTCAAAACAGTGTGCCCTGCCTCCCCCAATGTTTCCAAATTTACATCATCATCCAGCCCAGTCAGGAATGTGCATCTCCCAAACTCCAAACCTTGATTCTCAGGGAAGATTTGCTAAGTTACTAGCACAGATAAAAAAATGATCACTCCTAGCTTGCTTTTCACCTGCGAGTTAAACTCAATGGCCAACAGAAGCTACTTGCAGTTTTAACCATGTTATCAATTAGGCATTCTTTACACAGCTTTTAGCCTGCTAGAAGTTTGCAGGGCAAAACTAGTGTCATTTCAACTGAGTGTGCACAAGCATATAGTTGTTAGACTATTACCAAGGTCTCCTTGCTATAAATGTATAGTTCTTGAAAAATCATTTTGGGACTCCTAGAAAACTCTTGTTTTTATAATGAGGTGGATGTTCGTGCAATCACTCAATATTTTGTAGTATTAGTCAAGTTTAATAAACAAGTTTAAAACAGGAGGCTTCTAAGTTTCATCCTAGATATAAATAGCAAGATGTATGCTTGCTAGATAGTCATATATTCTGATCCAAGCTAACAAGTTCAGACACTATTCCAGGATGGGGGGTCATTTCTACATCTTTGTGAAACTTTTCTGCTACTTGACAAGTGTGCTGGTACTAGGTTTTGTTAGATCACATAACTGCAAGGAAAAGAAAGTTTTTGTTCTGAAGTCTGGTCAAGAATTGAGGGAAAATAGGGTGGGGGAGAGTCGGTATTGATAGAATAGCCAGATCACTAAGAATTGCATGCTGCATAACTGATTTTACTGGTCTTCCAGCCTTTTATTTGTTGAATTAATCAACAGATAAAGAAGGGATTCATCAGCTATGAATGCGATATGAATTTGCTTAATGTGGAAGCAGATACCAAGATCAGGTGGATAGATGAAGTTGGCAATGAGAAGCAGCTCTTTGCAAGACTGACTCTCAGTGTTGCATTGGTGAAGGGGAAAGGGTGAGACATGAAGGGTCAGCCTGAGAAGCAGACTTTTGACCTTCTTTCCTTCATGGAAGTTCTGATAGATCCTCATTTACCACTGTTCATGCATTTGAGAATACTGATTGATCCATCACCATTACATGGTGGTATTTGGCATTAATGCCGCAAAATAACCAGTTCAGGCTAAGTTGATGGAGTAAAAAGATAGAAGGCTAAAACAAAGGTAGCACTTGCTTGCTTTTCTGCCACTTTTGTTTGGATCACTGTGGATTAATTAATGCAGATGATGACAAGGAACATGTCAACAGTGGTCATCCCAGATAAGCTTACATATACCTTAATATTTGACCATGAATTCCAAGGAAGTATGATCTCGGGATCATAGTAACCACTGCTACTCAGCTTCAGAATGGCAAATATTTGTTCTATGTTGTGGTGCACATGCTCGTAACAAAAGGAAGTGTTTTGAGCAAACCTGTAGAAATGCACTTCATATCAAAATATAATATGGACCGGGAAAAAAAGTACTTTGTCTCTCTCTTAATGATGGAGAGAATGCAATACATGGAACAAAATATAGTGTACGTGGCAAACTTAACCTAGAATATAAATTTTCCCTATGGGGGAAAAAGGGTGAAGTGATAAATCAAATTATTACAAGAATGTAGAGTTCTCAACAAAAATATAGAATGGAAGTAGCAAAACTATCTCTGCAAATATGATGCAGAAAATGCAGAGGTCCAAATCCAAATATTACAGAATAATATCATAATCTCTACATTTAGTTGGATTGAGATTTGGTCACTGTAAAAATAAAAATTAAAAAAAATTATGCCAAAGATCATCAATATCAAGCCTTCAAAATATCCAAGGAACAACCCACAACCCATCTGTTTTCTTTTTTTTTTTAATAGCAGGACAATGTTTAAATGTTGTGCATTGAGCAGTCTTATGCTGAAATCTTGTATAAAAAGGTGCTGATCCTGTACTATGCCTATTTGAAGCAGAACTTTGGTGTCTGAACATGTTTTAGGGCAAACTTTGAATCCAATTATCATCTTCTTACCACTATATACTGGATGCAAGATTTGTTCATTTCTAAACAGTGCAGAAGACGACCTCAATTATAAAAATATCTGTTCCAAGTATTCCCAATAAACTTCTTAAGATGGAAAAGATGAGCAGCTTAAAAAAAAAGAAAGAATTGAGGAAAAATTAACATTTAGACTTTTCCCCATCCATGAAATGGTGGCACATACCACCTCCGTAACAGACATTTTCATCTGGATTCCTGTAGTGAATAGGGGATTGGATCTGAATGTCTAAATGGCCTCTTCCAATTCTGTGAATCTGTAATTCCATTCTTCTCATGCAGAGTACTTGGAATTTGGCAAAGCCTACCCTTTCTTTCTTGGATTGCAGATCAGTCCCATCATGGGAAAGAGTGGGCTAGAGCACATCCAGGCTTGCTCCTATACAAATGTTGCCCAATTCAAGGTCATCATACTAATACCATACAGTTGGCTTGGTAAAACAGAGGCTTATAATTTCAGAGGGAATTGTTTGCTTCCATGAGATATAAAAACAGACCACTAAATTGCTCCCTGGGGTCGTAAGAACTTTAATTACATACATTAAATTCAGTGACCCTCATGGAATGAACGTATCTACTATAACGATTTTACAGAAGCTCCCAATCTGGGTAAGATCAGCCTTTTGTGAGTGGGTCACTCTCTCCTTCTCCTTTGGACTTTCAGAGCTGATCAACAAGACTCTTCCCAGACTCCTTGGCAGTTAAATTGCCCATCCATCACGTACATGGGTAACAATTTCATGCCATGAGCTATCCTTTCCTTCCACCTGGTTTTCAGGGATCTAAAACAATTACTCTTGGCAGACATTATCTAGCACATGGAATGAACAGTCCTCTGGGAAAAGTACATTCTGTGAAAAATAGAGCCCATCAGCATTCAGCAACCAATGAAAGTGCCAATGTTCCTTTGGCCTGGCAAAGCTCTATCACATAACTAAAGATCCATGACAAGGGGATGCAATGGTTGGGTGTCATAATCCAGGATGAGGACAAACAAGTGAGCAAATGTGAGATAACCAAGGACTGAGTGGCTTTACTTTAGAGTCCAGCTGGATACCCAGCACTGAGGGGGAAAAAAAAAAGATCAGGAAGGAATCTACTGTCTTAGTAAGTCAGAGGATGATCTCAATTAAGTCAATGCTGTATTAGGCTGCAAGCCAACACATGGGGAGAGGTTGGCATGGGAAGGCATATGAGAGCTACACATGGGGTGATTCTTGACATCTTGAATGAAGTTAAGTTGAAATGCTGCCAACAAGGGCAGGACAGCAATTGTGCTCCCAGTTCCTAACTATCCATGTCCACTCATATCGCTGTAAGATCACACAATAAGCCATCAAGCCACAAGGCAGGGAAAAAGGAAAAGCAGTGTAATTAGCTTTCTACAACTCAGAAAGGAAGCAGAACGTTCTTTTAGAGAAATCCAACCCATCAATGGATTTGTGATGGATATTCATCTTTTTTCCACAGTAAGGCCTAGAACGGGATTATCAGGACTCTTGGACAAAATGAGAGTTTGACTTCTTCAGCAGCTTGGAAAAGAAGCAATTTTTTAAAAATCCAAACAACACCTCTGTTTTGGAGGAAATCTGACCAACTTTTAGCACTTCCCCCACCCCCTCAAATCCACCAGCTTCTGCTAAACAAAAAGGAAGAGACATCCTGCTTCAAAATTAATCCCTGGAACACACTGCTCTTTGCCTCAACCAGTAGGCAAGGGAGTACTACATCAAATACTAGGGAAACAGACTCCCTTGGTAAGGGGATGACATTAACAGGATGGGAGTGCCACAGTTATTGTTATCATACAAATGTGTGCCTCTCCTTTTTGGGGTCACAGCACCCAGGAAAGAGGTTTATATCAAGGAGTTGTTTCTCAGGTGTACACAACTCTCTCAGACGAGAGGTGAACAAAACTGGTGCAGATTCCAGGTAAAACAGGCCACAAGATGAAGCAGTAACAGGAGCAACAACAGGAGTTGTAAGAAATATTTTAAAAAAACACAAAGAACAAAAATCACTAGGGTCCCCCCTCCTCCTAGATTTACATAACAATAGAGCAAAAGGAAAGAAAAAAGAGCATGCCGTCTTCTTCCTCTTCCTATCTGTCCCCCGATTCCAACCCTCCCGCCCCGTTAATGAAACCGATGGACATGACTTTGAGAAAAGAAGTAGGGGAAAAGGCTCTGGAGTTCAGTGGACAGGCTCAAATGCAGAGAAGTGGATTCGACTGAGCTGCAATGCTGGAGGCTGGGAGACATTCACAGCTCTTTGCTGACCCATCCTCCCGTCCTCCGGGTTTAACTGTCTTCTCCGTTCTCGCCTGGTCCTTTGATAAGTCGCTTCTGTCCCCTTTTGCCCACAGGACCCTTTGGCTTGGCAAAAGCCTGCTTGAAGGCATGCTGTTTGGGGTGGACCTCCTCATACAGGAACTCAGCGGTCAGCTCAGCTCCATCATCAATTTCAATCTGATACAAAAGAAAGAGGAAATGCAGTCCTCAGATCTGGCTACTGAAAACCTGAAACCCAACTGAGATCGGTATTTTCTTCTCAGTAATGGCATTCCATTATATTTCCCTTCCCCTCTTTTCCCCATAGCATTCCAACTTCCACTCCACTCCTACTTTGCAGTGCCACTTCTAAACTTAGTTTCAGGTTTATTTCCAGGACCTGGACATTCTTCTCCTTGTTAAAGTCTTTTCTTGTTTTTCATGTTGTCCATGCTGTTGGGCATCACTTTTCTGTCTCTAGCTAGTCCTTCTAACAACTCATCTGGTGGCTTCTGTGTAATTTTCTCTTAATTTTCAGATCAAACACCACCCTCTTTCATGCTGCTTGAAGCTCTAAAAGTCTAGCCAGATGGAAGAGAACTTGGTTTTCGTCAAGATGCTTATGCATCCAGAGGACAAAGGCTTACCTTCTTTGCAATTTCTAGGCAGAAATCTTGCTCTATGGAGTCAAGCAATCGGCTCTTGCAGCTGGAGTACAGCATACGCTCTTTGATGCTACATTTGTAACCAGGCATGGAGTAGATAAACACTAGAAGAAAGAGGAAGGAAGATCAGGCATTCTTGGGCCCATGTAAAATTAATTCCACTAACCTATGGGGAAACAATGCCCATGCATGCCACAACAGCATGTGATGAAACAAAGAAATGCATTTCAAAATACAGAGAAAAGAATTTACAATTAAACAAATATTGTGCATATGCTGCGTAGATGAAAAGGCACCAATTCTTACTATATCCAAAATGTATTACACACAGTTTGGACATTAAAACACTGGCTTATAAGGTTTCCATTGGCATGGGGGAACTGTACAAATAAATATGCTTAATCAAAATGGAATTAAAAGATAATGTTCTCAGGATTCTTCATTCATGGATAGGAGAACCAGTAGTGACATAAACTCTTTGTTTCATTTGATAATAAAAGCCCTAGGCCCATCTGTGACAAATGTCTTGTTTTGGTATGGCACCACTATGACTCCTAAAGCAGCTGATAAACTGACCCCATTCTGAGAGACGTGAATAGATGGAATTCAGCTCTTGTTTCCTAAATAAATTATGTGAACTTCTCACACATAATACCATTTATGCAAAGGCCAGAATGGTAAAATCCATACTGTACCTTTATAAGAGTTGCACTTGAAGATGGGCAGCTATACTAATCTTTAAAAAAACAAAATAATTAAAATAAAATAGAATAAAAAATAAAATAAAATAAAATACATTTGACCAGGCTTATTAGGAGGTTGAGCTTAGCTCTAGAGAATTTCCTGGCTTGCTGGTTAGACCCAGGACATCATAGATGAGTATTATCCTTGATTGGGACAAAGCAACAGTCAGTCTTCCCAAAGAAGCTGGCTTCTACTTATTCCCCACATTTTATAATACTGGAAAATGTTTAAAAAAAATAAAAAGGAGGAGGAGGAGGAAGAGAATCAAGAAGAGCCTGCCTATGAATCTCCAAGACCCAGATGATCTCTCCCCAACCACCCTTTTTGCAATACATGAACTTATTCAAGGAGGTAGTAAATAACTAGACTGATCTGGAATTTTATGTCTGTGATTGCTGCCTTTCCTTGTTTTCTCTTTATTTTCCTTTTCCCAATAAACTCCTTTTTACATCTATAATTTGGCTTCACTGGTTTTAGAAATACATTTCTCATTAAAACTTTCCCTGTATGCTGCTGTGAATCTGAATCTCTCTTCTGTTTCATGACTGGCATGAAGTGCTTTAGTTTTGCACTGTAGGAAGGTCCAACATTCCTTCTTTTGAGTTTTTCCAGAGCAGGGCTGAAGTGAGCAGCTTTAGGCAGAGAGGCTAAGAGCTTCCCAGCTAGACAGAATGGGGGTGCCAGGACATTCACCTATTGTAATTACTGAGGACCCACCAGGGAGGTTTTAAATCTGCCTCCCTCCCCCCCACAAGATGGCAACACCATTCCAGAGGGACACAGACATACCCACTCCATGTCCAAAGGGCAGAGCGAAATCTTTTCTCAGCTATAGATTTGGTTAGCACTTACCAACTGACTCCAGATAATCTCCCTCATGAGAGTGTTTATACAGAAAGAAGTGGTAGCGAGCAGAATCCCGAGGAATTCTTCTAGGCAGATCAAGAATTTCTGTAGGCCTCGTGTGGACCAGCTCTATGGTCTCCTGCTCCAGGTCCAGCTTCTATTGGAACAAAGGCAAGAGAAGGGAAGAAACAGTGAGGTGGAAACTCTGACAGTGCAAGCTGGCCATGCACAAAAATGAGCAAAACTTGGGACAATTAAACTGAAAGATCCCCAAAAGAATCCCTTACCAGCTGGATATAATTGATTTTTTTCTGCTTTAGTAGCTGAATGGCTTGTTGGGCATCTGGCTGCAAAGGGAAGGCCAGGCCTTGGAGGGTCTGATGTTTGCTTTCTACGCTGATTTCAGTCTTTACCTGATGACAGGGGGAAAAAAAAGCCAGACTGAGGTGAAACCTGCATGTACTTCATTTTATATCTTTGCATTTATTTTACACTTTTGTGCATCAACTAAAGTGAAACCAATAAAAGTGGAGTGATACAAGAAAGATGGAGATGGAGCAGACAAACCATGCTACTAGCATACACAAGCATAGGTATCCCTACAGGAAAGAGCCACTGTAACTCTCTTTCTTTCCTTCTTCCTCCCAGTAGGAGTAGATAGTTTAAACCAGTGTTTCTCAACCCTGGCAACTTTCAGATGTGTGGACTTCAACTCCCAGAATTCCTCAGCCAGCATGTTGCCAAGGTTGAGAAACACTGGTTTAAAGGGTGTGTGTGTGTGTGTGTTACATACATACATCTGTAAAAGAGAGCAATGGGATGGACTGAGATGGATATTGAGAGCACTTCACTAAAGTCCACTCGGAACTAAGTCCATTAAGTTGAATGGGGCTATTCCCCAGGTAAGCGTGCATACGATAGCAGCCTTAGGAAGGAGGGAGGGACAGATGACGGCAGGAAATGGGCGGAATGAGTGAGGCCGGTGGCTAGATGCCAAAGAGGAATGACTCTTGTGCTATATTAGTTGTGTAGAAAAGAGAAATCCATCAAGTGTAGTTTGCATGGCCTGCTGAAATTCCATTCTCTACTCAATTGTTAAAGCCACCCTGCCCTCTTTTGTCTCTGCCCAAGCAACAGTGAGCAGAAAAGCTGGACAGGGGATGCAGAACACTCTGACAGGCATCTACAGAGATGTAAACCCCACTGTGTTAAGTAGGATTACGTCCACATTTGCATGCCTTTGATAGCATCCGGCTCACAGTTTCTTGGACCAACGACTTATCCTCTGATTACCCACAGCATCCATGGAACTTTCTCAGATTTCTAAAAAGGCCCAAATATGTTAGATGGCCCTTGTTTAGACCAATGCAATGTGATGCCTAATACAGCAGAAGGTCTCATATTTTGGAAGCAAGCGGAAGAGGAGATCCCAGATATGACTGGCTTTATAAACGTTCTGGTGATGGTATTGACAAAAACAAGAACTGGTGGGCATTGTAAAGAAAAAAACCACCACTTTTTATTTGGGATGGGTAGCTTGTTTATTTTGGCCGAAAGAAAACAAAATTGAAGTTCTCTTCTGATCTCTTATCAAAACTTCATCCCCACTTGCACCTGCATTTTAAAACTAATTTCCTAGTTTTAAAAACAGAGTAGTGTATCAGGAGTTCAAATATTTGTAAGGAAAGTAGGGAATAAAATTTTCATCATAACCTATAGTAATGATTAACCAATTTTATAAGCTAAAGAGATTAATACTGAATAAGATATATACTTTTTAAAAGCTATCTCTTTGGGTTACTTCTGGCAAGAATCAATTCATTAGGTGAGAAAGAATGACATTTTAAAAGCAACATCAACATAATTTTTTCTCCTTAAAATAACAGTAGAAAAGCAGCTTTACAGGGCTCTTACAGCTTTACAGAATCAACAGAGGGAAAATCATTAGATTTGAGTTTCATGCTTCATAGAGGAGAAGAACTAGGTCACATGCTTCATTGAGTAACAAACAAAATATCACTTTCATTCTTGATAAAATAGAACTGCTAGATCTGCTTTTCATCAAGTGCTGGTAGTAACATTTTCAGATATATGAAAAATTTGCATTTTTATTTCTAGTCTTAGTTATCACAAGTAATTTTAGTTTTACTTATAGATTTACACACTCAAAAGTTCTGAAGCAGTTTAGACTGCGTTTTCTGCCTCATTAATAAAATTAGATTTCTACCTAGATACAGTCTGGATTCGTTTATTCTGTTATTTGTAAAAATGTGCTATATGGAAGAACATATGATTGATACAACTAGAGAGTTTGAAAATGATATATACAAGACATTAAATTATATTATTTATTGTAGATGGTGCTAAAGAAAAGGAGTGGATAAACTTGTGCCTAATTATAAACTTCTTTATTTTTTAAGGATTATACCATATTCATATATGGTTATTTATTAAATATATAATTTGCACCTCTACAGAATAGCAAGGGTTGCTCAAAAAGCATTGGCATAGGTCCTAGAAGGGAAAGCCCTGGGCATCACATTTTGAGTGTTTGTGGTTTCCACAAGCATGACAGTGAGGTGACCTGGTAGAGACCAAGTATCCTGAGTTAGTTTGTGAATCGCAGAAGAAAATAACAGAAAACATGACGTAAGACCTCTCACAATGAAAGAAATGAAATTCTTTGGGCCAGTCCCTCTCTCTCAGCCCAACTCACCTCACAGGGTTGTTGTGGGGAAAATAGGAGGAGGAAGGAGTATTGGGTATGTTCCCTACCTTGAGTTATTTATAAAAATAAAAATAATAAAGGTGGTATAGAAAATAAATAAATAATAATTTTTAAAAATGCTACCATCTGTACCTGACTTTTTTTTTACTACTTCAGGCATTATTTATAGTTTTCAATGAGTGGCTAAACTGGAAGATGACACTGAATTATCTCATTTGCTACCCTTGGCCAAAGGACAGTGAAGATTTTGGTCATGGTCTGTAATAGGTGAATGACCGGTTATCTCAGATAGTAAAGCTCAAATGAACCACAATAATTCTAGGATGTCTCTAGCCAAGATGAATAAGTACCAGGATGATAAATGAAATTTAAGGCAAGCGGATATAAAAACCAGAGCTCTGATCTTCCCATAGCCAGCGAGTTGAACACTATGGACGTAATCTGCAAATTTTATGTTGAAAGTTCAGTGGTGGCCTGCTGTCTTGTTACACCTTCTACATTCACTGAACTGAACTCCTGTGCTGGTTGAGAAAGAACCCTCCCCATGAGAAATTGAGGGATGAGCTAGTTTTGAACTTGGGGCTCTGGAGTGGTGCTTGATTCCTGGTGACTACATGGCCTAGTCAATGTAATTTTCTTGAGTAACAATATGGAAGTGGGTTGACAATGCATTTTTCCAGGATGTTTTTTAAACTTCACAGTCTGACTTTCAGAGCTGGTGTGCCCTGGATCTCTCAGATCCAAGTACTAGTCAGACCTGACCCTGCTTAGCTTTGTTTGAAATTGTGTTCCCACCCGAAGCTTATGGTACAGACAGAGATATTTCTCTTGCCAGTCTAAAAAAATGAAACCTTGGCTTGATCATAAAAGAGTACAATTAAATGTTAGAGAATTCTACAAACTATAATGCAGGAGGCATATGAAGCAACAGAAATCTAATAGCAAATTTAAAGTTTCATTTTTGAATTCGATGTGCCTATATTTTTCTTCATTTTCTAAACAACAGTAACAGGATCACAATATGTGGAAAGGGAGGTTTCAGGCTTTGTCCCTCATACAGTCATAATTAAAAATTCCCAACACCCTGCTCTTCATCCCACAGTAAAGAACCCTTTGTCTGCCAATATAAACTTCTCTCATAAGAACAGGATTTTCACTGGGACAGGAGGAGAAGGTAATGTTAACCCTTTCTCTTCACATGTTGTGGTCTGAATCCTGATATTAAAGGAAAACATGGTATGTCATCCGCCATCTAATCTAATTTTGGCTCTAAGTTCTAATCAGTGCAATCTTTTGACAGGTTTTGTGTCAAGCAGCCCTACTTAGATAGGGGTTATAATAATATAAGTGGAAGCTAAAAGAGATGCAAATCCAGACTCACCTACTTGGGCCAAAATCCATAGAAATTGATTTACATTAAGCAGCAATGCAATGCCCAAGAAATAGGGAAGCCTTCCTAATATCACAAATATTTATTACATAGTATAATTAACCAGGAGCTCCCAAAGAGGCTTACTAAATTTATCAGAATATATATATGTTTTGATTCTTTGCTTGAATTTTAAAAAAAACACCACTTTCCAACACATTTGTTGAGATTATCTAAATTTTTGAATTCTTGTAACAAAAAAAAATTAAATATGCTAGTAAATTAACAAGTAATATTTATGTGCCAAATTTATCACCACAATAAAAACAATGGAATTGTTTGGAAAAAATTCAAGACAAAAAAATCTCAGAAAGTGACAGCACATTGCCAATCTTAGACAGAGTTAGGAAGCTAAGCAGGGTCAGACAAGAATAGTGCTTTGATGGGACACTAACAGGGAATTCCAGGCCTATAGGCAAGGCCAGGAAGTTACAAAATGTTAAAAGAAAGTAAAGGCAAGCCACTTGCATATTATTGCCAAGAAAAGTTCATGGAGGTATCCATGAACTCACTTGGGGTTGAGCTCCCTCAAGGCTTCCTTTACCTTTTACAAAAGCAAGCCGTGAAAATGGAAAAAGGGGGAAAAAACCACATTCATCATTGAATACTTTTAATAACCACCCTGTATGTGCAATTGACTCTAGAAGAAATGCAGGGAATCCATTTTTTTTCCCATTAGAAACTCATATCACCCTTTAGGTAATTTATCCTTTATATGTCTCTCAAAGCAGTTTAGAGAAAAAAAAGTTTGCGAACATAAAAGCTTCCAATAAAAGAATGATAGATTAGGCTTGAGAACCACTTTGGTGCAGTGGCTAGGCTAGAAACCGTGAGTTCTAGGCACAAAGACAGCTGGGCTACCTTGGGCCAGTCCCTCTCAGCTCTAGGAAGGAGGCCATGGCAAACCACTTCTGAAACTATGCCATGAAAACTGCAGGGACTTGTCCAGGCAGTCACCAGGAGTCAAGGACTTGAAGCTACCCCCAATTTAAAAAAGATTAGGCTTATGGGGACATGAAGCGACATCAATTCTCTGAATATCAAAATACTGAAGAGACAAGAGTGCTGTAAAGTTTCTCAATACTCTTGTGACTCTTATATACGGATATCTTCTAAGGAATGCTAGAACTACCTATAGTGATTTCTTGGAATAAACAATTCAAATCCATTCATAACATTTAATATCCATTAGATATAATACAGTAAAGGTAAAGGTTTCCCTTGACATTAAGTCCAGTCGTGTCCGACTCTAGGGGGCGGTGCTCATCTCCGTTTCAAAGCCGAAGAGCCGGCGTTTGTCCGTAGACACTTCCGTGGTCATGTGGCCGGCATGACTAACTGGAACGCCGTTACCTGCCCGCCGAAGCAATACCTATTAATCGACTCACATTTGCATGTTTTCGAACTGCTAGGTTGGCAGGAGCTGGGACTAGCAACGGGAGCTCGCCTTCCGATTGGCAAGCTCAGCAGCTCAGCGATTTAACCCGCAGCACCACCGCAGCAACTCAAGAAATTCAAGACTTGGATTTAAATATATCGTACTTTGTTTTGAATTCAGTCACCTCAGAAACTTATTCAAGAAGGCTCCTTAGATCATCTTTAGATGCACTGAGCCAAGGATTGGACTTAATTGCCTAAATGACTCTCCAGATTTATGATTCTAGGATCTAAAATGGGAAAGTTTGTGAGCACAATTAACAGAAAGTGAGCCCTGGAGTATAGTTATCATGGAGCAAATATATAAAGAAGAATGTGATTAAATGGATAATCAAGAGAAAGAACTCTGCCAAACGAAACAGAAGACAGAATGCAGGCAATGTGGCCTACCTCCTCAGGATGAGGGTATTCAGCCACAGATGGGCAGCAGCAGCAGCCCAAAACCATCTGCCAGTAGGAGGTAAGGAAACATCACATTATAACAGAAACAAAAGAAATGCTGCCCAACTTTCACGTACCAATAATCAACGATAATCCTTACTAGAAGACAACTGGTCTGAAACCTTGGCCATAGGTCTATCATTCTATAAACTGCACAGCTCTTTTAGGAGAGCATCCACCTTTCTGCAATGACTTCTAAACATTCAGCTTTTCAAATCTTACCTTGACTTAAATATGATGACTTCTGAAGTCTGTGTTGCTACACGTACAACTGCAATTGGACCAAGCACACGTAACTGCTGGAAAAATGTTTACTGTATATCTCGGAGCAGTTTCATTTTATATTGACCAGCTTAATGGTCAAATGCTGGAAAAACAGTCTCACCAAATAGTTTCATTTGGAATAATACCCTGAGACAGTTCTGCACACCATCTTGATTATATGACTGCAGTATTTCTACATTTACAGGTTCTACAGATGACCAGTACTGAAACCTCCCCACAATCCACACACCTGTTCTTATGATGTTTCTGTTCAGGGGAAGTCCCGCATAGAAACATACTATATTACTCCAATCTAGATGTCTCTGAGGCATGAATAACTGAGAAAACATCTAGCTCATCTCAATACGGCCATACAGTAGTGATAAAAAACACTTCTGGCCACCATACCACCTGAACGTCTCTAATTAGCCTTGAACCTAGGACTCCCAAACTATATTCTTAGACTTTCCAAAAAAAAGTGGCACTACTACAGTTAAGACCATTTGTAAGCTTATATCAAGAATACTTGGTTTCTCCACCTATTCTGCTTCCATCTTATTTCGCTTAAGTTTGGTTTGTTCAACCTCATGCACCCCCAAGCAGCTTCCAAACTTTCTTTAGATGAGCTGAGAGAGCCAATCCAGCAGTGTATAAATCAAGGGGTAACTAGTCCCATTCTTTTAGATGCAGTAAAACACTTGTCCTATATATATTGCTTGCAAACTCATTCAAAAATTATTGACAGAGGCATCTGTAAATTGTTAGAATTATAAAACACAGCTTCACTGGCATTTAGAGAAAGGAAGGAACATTTTCTTTAAGAGAATGCTTCAGGCTTAGAGGGCAGAAGGCTTAGGATTCACACAAGCAAGAGAAGAAGCTCCGAGGAGGAACTGTAATTCTGAGAAGAAATATGTAACTTCAAGCCTACCATCTCAGTGTAGGACTCCTGGGAATCTGAATCCTGAGGGCAGGTGAAGAGAAGACACAAGAGTTCAAAACCCATGAAGAATTATTTAATAAAATATTCTCTCCTGAACCAAGTGGCAGACAATAAATAGATCATGTTATGCATGAAAAAGCAGGACCATGGGGATTTAATACTTACTGGATTTTATCTATTGTGCCACTAATCACAAAAAATATACACAAGTAACTTTGGAGGAGGCCTCCTGCATCACTGCTGGAGGACCGCGACTGAAAATCCTTGGAGCACATGCAAAACAAACATGGCAACAGATTTCCTCCAGAACTATCCACCATGTAGAGAGAGGTCAAAATCCCCTGATAAACAAGGACTGGGCAACCTGGGACCCACAATCACATGCAACTTTGTTTTTGTATCCCCAGAACCCTCCAAGTTTTCACCGAAAGAAAGCAGCAAAACTGCCAAAAGTAGAGGCATCATTTCCCACTACCTTTATGTTAACAAACAAGGTAAAATAGTTATGTCAAGCCTCTGATGGCTTAGCACATCTATTTCACTTAAAAAACAACAACAACAAACCTCAGACTCAAGAAAATGGCATGATGGAAGGCCTTCACATCATGGAAGGCCTCCTACAACCCTTGACTACCCAAATAGACAAGAAAACTATGTATCTGAGCCATACAAAGGTTACCCAACCCTGGGATAACAAAGAATTGAGGTTCTGAGCTATCTAAATGGTTCAGCAAACTGTATTTCTGCTATGATTGTAACATAGTTTCATGCCTTCTAAAGACATTCATTAATAACATGAAGATTAGGTGAGATAAATATCCGAGTGACTGCAATATATTTATTTTCCTTTCAAACAGAAGTATCCAAGGAACAAGATTCAAGATGGGATGTTCTAAACTTGGATTAGCAAACCTCCATAAGGGAAAGCTTCTGTTTGTTCCCTCTTTTACATAAGTCACAAATAAACTATGACATCTTCAACTTTCAAACTAGGTACAATCCTAAATGACAGCCTGAGGCTGATTTAAGAGTTGGCTTTTCCTAAGACAATAACTACAGTTTCCAGATCAGACAAAATGGAAAACCACAGATAAAGACTTCTGTACTGCACCCAGGTGTGCTGTGAAAGGAGAAACAAACAGAAGCAGGGAAATAGTTCAATCGTGTCCCAATGTATTAGCCCAGAACTGGCTGCCCACCAGATTTACTATAGCTGATTGAAGGGTGAAGAGGATCTAGGGACAAAGATATAAAAAATTATTTCAATTAACACTCCACTGCCACAATGCTTGCAAAACCAACAGCACTTTACCAAATCATCCCACAGATCAAGGCAGTAAGAAATGAAGCATCCTTAGACCTTTATATATCTACTGCAGCAATTCATTTTAATGTAAAATTGCACATGCTCCTCTTCAGCAATGCTGTCAGGGCAGTTTAAAGAACAAGATGCAATGCAAGAATCACGCAAGCGTGCATGTGTGCGCACGCACAGACACATATACATAAATAAGGCAATTACAATATTGGACAGTCTGAATGAAAAGTGCCTTCCATCCTTTTTAGAACTGGACTATTGGCAACTCTGAACGAAGCAGTGCTGCTTCTCGAGCCGTGAAGGATGCAGTGCCTTCTAGGGCAGGAGTGGGCAACTTCTACCAGCTCAGGGCTTCTTTGTGTGTTGCAGCAAGGACCACACTCCCAAGGGCGGCAGGGTTAGGTCCCCATGTTATTTTTTTTGTGGGCTGGAATAGTGCAGTGCTGCCACATTTTTTAATTTTCTGATATAGCAGTAATTTATCATAGGCATATACGCTCAGACTGTTTTTAAATATATTACAGTTGTTATTTAGAAACATCATTTATTCTGAGATACATTTTGCCAAATACAATAAAGGTGACGAACAGACCTACTGTGCACTTTATTGCTATTTCTAAATGCTAGAAATGTCATTCATTTAAAAAAGAAGATGAGAAAGTGGCATAATCTATTGAAGCACTAAACAATTTGGCCTTCAGGTACTTCATACAGGCAGTATGCAACGGCCATGCACAACTCAGTCTTACACCAATTGGAAAGTAATTTTCTGCAGCACAGCCCGTGGGATTTAGGTTGCAATCCTATATATGTTTACTTGGGAATAGGACCACTGAACCTGGTAAGATCACTTCTGAATAGACAAATGTAGGATTGCACCTGTAATCATCCTATGTTTCCTGTGCAACTTTGGTAATTCCTTTTATATATTGACCTACGCAACAAGAACATTGCAAAACTGTGAACAGAAGCACAGCAGCTCCACATTCAAAATATTCAATGAAAGTGTTGCAGGAGCATTAATTTTAAAGGCTACAGTGCTTGGAAAGGAAAGTGGAGCCATTCATCCTTAACTTTGTCCTGGAAAGTCTGCAGATATGAACAAACAATACTGCAAAATACCCTCAGCTCTCTTTCGGGTAAAAGAAACACTTTATAAAAGGCATGCCTGCATTTGGTACAGAAAACAATCCTCCAGCATAATACAATTATCATCACTTCTGAGTTCCTCATGACTTGCATAACGAGCAGTTCTACCTTCTCACATCTACAGGAATTCACAGCTTGATGAATGGACTTGTTGATTAACCTTGAAGTTTTCCAAACTGTGCACAACATCCAATTCTTACCAACAGGTCATGCTTCCAGGATATGTATGATTCAAAGCCAAGAGAAGATTGTCATTGGGATCTACTAATGTTCCTTACCTAACTGTAAAAGTCAGACATTCTGCCTGATTAGCCTAGCTGGCATTCCTAACATGCCAATGGCATGCACAACAGGCCTGAGTAATTTATCCAAAGAACCCCTTTAGATCACCTCCTTGAATTTTTGAAGCAACTGTTACCACTCAATGGCTCAGCAATGCAGCTTCAAGGACTTCCTGAGGTCTTCTGGGCATTCATGTGCATGCCCAGGAAATACCTCCACCAGGGTTGCTGGGAAAGCAACTCTATTGCACAGATGTAATCTACAATGCAAGTAGAGGAAAGGAAGGGGAAAAAGACATTTAAGTTTAAAGCAGTGATATTCATTCTCTGGTTACCAGTGATAGTGCATAAGGGTACTGCGGGTGGTCAACGGGGAGAAATAATGTAGTCATAACTTAATCATTCTTCACATTAGGTGTTATCTTTTTCCCACTGGTCACCTACTGCAGATAAGAAACCAGGAGACTGAGAGTACTAGTCCTGCCTCAGGCACGAAAGCCGGCTGGGTGACCTTGGGCCAGCCACTCTCTCTCAGCCCAACTCACTTCGCAGGGTGGTTGTTGTGGGGAAAATAGGAGGAGGAAGGAGCATTAGGTATGTTCCCTGCTTTGAGCTACTTATAATAAAGGCGGGATAGAAAATAAATAAAATAAAAAAATAATAAATGTACTGTAATGAGTGCAATATGTTTATAACTGAGCATAATAAATCACTAGAAATGTATAAGGTTTATTCCCAGTTTATGTGGTTGTCTTTAAAAAGTTTTAAGTTGTTGCAGCAGTCAGTGTAAAAGAAAATATTGGGAGCTGCTCTTTACATTGTTATGTGAAATCTGAAAACCTGGCAGATCTTTTATTTATTTTATTTTTATTTATTTATCAGAGTTTTATCACCGCCCATCTCCCCCACACGGGGGACCCTGGGCAGTTCACAATAAAAACAATTTAAAATTCGATAAAATCATAAATACTACCATACTGTTAAATGCAATACCACTCTGCCTGGACCCAATCTAGCTCAACTAAGCCTGCATTTAGTACTAGTATTTGAGGCTATAATAAAGGTATAAATAAAAGATGCCTAGAGGTACTCTGGTATGTGTGTGTGAGAGAGAGAAAGTGTGCAAGTCTCTCTGGCTAAGTCTCTTAAGGAGCAGGTCTGAGACTCTGATGAAGCCAGCAACTATTAAATCAGTGGCAAAGGCAACACATTCCACAGGCATAACCTAATTTAATCACTCTACTTCACTCAAGGAAATAGGAGAGCAGGAAGTGACAGAAAGCATGGCAACAGAAACACTTACCTGGACTGTTTTATCCTACAAGGCAGAGGCAAAAAGCAGTTTCAATCAAACCAAAATTAAAACAAGCTTCAGATGGTGAGTTTACCAGCAGAGTAGTCTCAAGTCAATTTGAAGCCTTAATTTCTGCCAAATTTCAAGAGGATCTGCCAGCTGAGACAGACCCACCAGTCCCTCCTGTGCACTTGTTTTCCAGAAGTGGCAGCACCATCATCACTCTCCAGCTGGATGATCAGATGCTCTATAAACAACAGTCCAAGGGGGTCCTCAGAGCAATGAACTGCGGCTGGGCAAGCAAACACCACAGCCACCCTACAGTGTGTCACTTTGAGAGATGCATCTAGAGTAACAAGCACAATGTAGCTGTGGCTCTGGGTGTGATCCTAATTTGCCATCCATCCTGGTGTGCTGTGAGAAATGGCTGCTTTGTCCTGCCTAATGATAGGGTTGGCCCAGGAAATGGAATGGAGTAACTGAAGACTTTCTGTTCCAAACTCTAGGAGACTGGGCAGATTGGGCATAGCTCTCAGGAGGACCACAGAAGACCCTTCCTGATTGCTTGGAGAACAGCTGCCAGCAAGCACTAAGATAACTGGACCAGTGCCTGTCTTAGGCAACTCTTTATAACTTCAGAGTAGTGTCCCTAACAAGAAGAAACAGAAGTTGGCTGCACCAAACTAGCTTTTATTATGACTTCTTCACATCCATAAGTATACAACCGTACTAAGCTACAGTCCATGGTTTACAAGCCCCACATGGCTGGGTTCATAGGCTAGTCCCAACCACATTGTGCCCCAACCACATTATCACCTTAGTGTGGTGTGTGAATCCATACTGACCTAACAGAGGGCAGTTCCTATACATCAAACTGGAGGGAGGATGGAATGTAAAAATCTGGGCTGTCTATTCAGGCTTCATGCGAGATAATCAATTCTCTGAGCATCCTCCAAAATAAAACTGACATCTTGTCTGCCACCACTGACACTGGATCACAGGCGGGATGACCCAGAAACGGAGCCATAAACAAAAGGGATTCTCTTCACAGCCTGTCAGAATTGCTCAGCCATGCAGAAGTGGCAGTGGGAAGCTAAGCTCCAGGCCTGTCATATTTAAAGAGAGCTGCAGAACGAGAGGGGGAGGCAGGGCTGGAGTGCTGCACACTCAGATGGGGACACAAATCGGCTTTTTGGCTGCACCTTATGTGTGCAGGTCTGATGGAAGGCTGATCTCTCTACAAAGACGCTTTGTTCTCCCTCACTATTAATATTTAGGTTGACAGTTGGTACAGGCTAGTTCAACAGATTCAGATTACTAAAACACGTGAAAGAGATATGCTTTTAGGCCTGGTGCCTAAAAAGGATTTGTCCCCCGCCCCGCCCCAAATATCCCAAATAGAAGTAGGCAACACTGCTCTCCAAGCTAGTATCTTTCTTAATGAATAATTCTAGTCTCCCACCTGATCTCCATTGTGAATTCATGCTAATACTCCAAGTTCATGGTTTGGCAAGCAACCCACAACAAGGCATGAGTGAATTATTTGGAGAATTCAGAAACTGTAATGCTTAAATCCATCACTGGGTTACTCAAGCCCCAATCAAAGTAGCACCCTCAGAATGTTTAACTCCTCAGTCTTGTCACAGGTAAGACAAAACTAGGTCGGCGGTTCAAATCCACGTGACGGGGTGAGCTCCCGTTGCTAGTCCCAGCTCCTGCCAGCCTAGCAGTTCAAAAACATGCAAATATGAGGAGATTAACAGGTACAGCTTCGGCGGGCAGGTAACGGCGTTCCGTGTAGTCATGCTGGCCACATGACCACGGAAGTGTCTATGGACAAACGCCGGCTCTTCGGCTTTGAGACGGAGATGAGCACCGCCCCCTAGAGTCAGACATGACTGGACTGAATGTCAAGGGAAACCTTTACCTTTACCTTTAATTCCGACAATATGCTCTTTTTTGACAAAAGAAAGGCATTTTTGCCCAACCTACCAATTTTTCCTTATATTACTATTCTATCCCAGTCATTTCCACTCTCTATCTTTAAACAGGCAGATGCCTTTTTTACTTTGGCCAACAGGCTCATCTTCCACACTTTCTCTCCAAGACAGCATAGCGACGGTGGCTTTAAAAGCTTATTCTTATGGTTTACATCTGTGGGGACCCCTGTCCCACATCTGTTTGTATCCCTCAGTCACAATCTTGGGTCCCCTGGCTGCTACTCGGCTCTTCTAGGCTCTGCCACCTTTATGGCAATATGATTACCATCTCCTGGAAAAGGCTGGTCACATATATTGGAGGAAAGAATGCTAGCTATTCCACCATGGCATCCTGGAGAAGAGGTGGGATATAAAGCTAATACATAAAATCAGTCAGTTGTTACTATAGTTATAAATTTACTGCATAGACAACCGAGAGAAGTTTCTTTCTACTCGCTTTCCGGCTTCTTCATCACTCCCTTCTGTAGGAGAAGGGACTCAACGCCAATGGTAATACATAAGCAACAATCTCACCCTGGCTGCAAAATCATCTTCTGACTTGATAATCCCATGCCAGAGGGAGATGAAAGCCCTACAGCGTAAGACCTGGCAGGTTAAACATTATTCAGTTCCAAGTACAAATTACATTAGAGGAACAAATAAACAAAACACAATACTTCAAAGACTAATACAGGAAACAACAGGAAAGAATACTATACGAGGTCTCTGTTACTGTGCAATACTGTACTGGGAAAGTGGTAGGGTATGTCTTGTATATACAGTATCTTCATATCCACATGAACTACTAATACTGTGCTCTCCTTTTGCCACGAATGTTTTGATTCAGACTTCATACAGCTGGATTAGTTCAACTCTCTGCTCTCAGGGTGGGATTACAATCTCCAAACACCAAACCAATGGATAATTTAGTATGACACAGTTCCTTCTGGGTGTTTCTTTACAGTGGTAGTTTCAATCCTGGCTATTATTTAAGTATAATGCCCCTCCATCCCAGCCAATACTTCCATGACTATGGACGATGGGAACTGTAGCCCAACATCGTCACACAAGGTTGGGAACTGTTTGCTTGTTTATTTATAATACCACTTCTATAACCTTACTTCAAACAACTCAAGGCAGTTTACACAGAATTAAAAATAAAACCATTAGAACAGAAGAACATGAACAAATGCAGAGCGGGTCTACTGTCCACACCAAAAGGTATTTCATCACACTTATGGATCATGTCACTATGCACCTTACACAATTGGGAAAATATTTTCATTCTTCTTTTTTCTCTGCTTATGGGCAGCTATCCCATAGGTGAGGAAGGACAGTAGCATGTCTATAAGAAAAAGCCTCTTTTGATAGTTATGGCATAGTGGCACAGATATTGGGCTAGGGGTAAGTTTAAGTTCCCCTCTAGCCATGGAAAGTCTCTCACCCCAACTTTATCTCACTGAGTTACTGTTCTGGGGATAAAATGAAGGCAGATCCCCAAAGGAGCTAACTTGAACTCTTGGAAGAAAGATGGGATATATATCTAACAAATAAACAACTACATAAACAGCTGAACATTCAGTAGCATAAAAATTATGCGGCCTGAGTAAAAACAGGAAATCAGTACATGCGCATTGTCACTCCTTCATTGCAGGCAGATCAAATGTTATTCCTCCAGCCATTATTTCTGGAGGAAAGCTGAGTTTCCCCAGGATTCAGGATGGTGGTACCCTGTAACTGGGAAGACTGGCTTTGCCTATCACTAAGTGCCAAGAGCCGTTGAGATGGGAAATACAGAAATACCTGAAATCAATCAGTGAAAACATGATTACTAAGAAAAATATGGCTGCCAAGTATTGCAAATCACTTACAAGACAGTATCTACATTGGGAATGACAGCTGCAAGCCTGGGTATTTTCCTCATACAACTATGTTCTGTACTGATCAAGGGTGGAAAACTGAAGAAACCAATTTTCTTCAAGAATCAATGAAACACAGAAGGAAAGATGATGAGAAAAGAGACAAGGTAGTAAGAAACCATCAATCAGCATATATCTCTGCTTCAGAAGCTTTTCTCTCCCTATCAAACACTGTGAACTTCCCATTTTCCTAGCCAGAGAGGAAAGCGGTTCTATTGGTTTCCAAATGGAAGATGGGAACACTATTTTGGCTGCCCTCCAGCCTCCAAAAGCAAAGTTTTATTCCCAATTGCACCTGAATGGAATGCATGATTTTTAAATGACACTATGATCTCTTTTACACATAACGGCACCCAGGGAAAATTGCAATTGGAAAGAATTATAGCATAATCATTTGGATAAGCTGCATAGTTAACTTTCTTCCCACCTCATTGATGCGGATCTGCTGAAGCTCTTGTTCAGCTGCAGTCAGAGGAGCTGGAGCAGAGGAAGAAGACACATGCTTCTGGTATCCACTGAGAGAAATGTCTTCCTGTGGTCCAACAGAAAAGCAACAGCAGTAAAAGCATGAAATTGGTTCCAAGCAGAACATGGGGCACATTCATAAAACGGCTGTCTTAATTGGCCTGGTCAACCACACAAGTGCCATTTACTGGAATGCAAACTGGCAAAGTTGCTCTTTACACCCCTCTCTAGCCTTCCAGAATGTTGTCTGCTATCTCAGCTCATCTTTTTCTTTTGGAGGTGCAGGGGAGAGCTCTAAAAAAACACTGAGCTGCAGCTCTGTAATTTTTATTTTCTAAGAAGGCATTTGGGAGCTCTGTGTGGACCAGAGGCCTTCTCAGAAATACAAATTATGCTTGAGGTTGGCACTCTGCAATACACTAGCTTCTCATTCATTTTTTAAAATTAAGATATTCTTAAAAAATCAGAAGTAGGGAACCTGGAGAACACTGACGGAAATGCCATTGTAGGGAAAGGTGCCCATGGGCACCATTCTGAAAATGTTGCATTATATAATGGTCTACATGGCAAGTTCAATTTCTCAAAGATCTTTCTATATGAACCTCCACTTATGGAGGTCATCTGAGAGGGTTTGCCTACAGTTACCCCAGGCTTGCCTTCATCTACCCAGGACTGGACCTTTTCTGTTTCTGCCCAGACTAGAAGCTTCGGCTGACACAAAACTTGGCAGCCAAGTTGGTTATGGGAAGAATGTGAAGAAACTATATTACAGTTGTGTTTATGGTACTGCACTGGCTGCTAACTTGTTTGTGGACTAAATACAAATCACTGGTCATTACCTTTAAAACTCTCCATGGCCATAAATATCTGGAAGCATATCTATTTCAAGATAGTCCTCCATGCTTCCTGAGACCACCTGAGGAGGTTCACCTATAATGGCCAGGGGCTTGACTGGTGATGGTGACTCAGACATTTTAAAGATGAATTTTAAAGACCTTCTCTGTTGCTGCTCTGGATCCTTGAAATGCATTCCCTGCAGAGTTGAGCAGCCCAACACTTCTATTAGCTTTTTAAAAGGCCCTCAAAATGCATCTTTATAAAAATGCCTTTAACTGTTCATTAACTGTTCATTTTATTAATTCCACTGGTTTTAGTTCTTTTTTATGGATTTTAATGCCTTGATTTTGTATTTGTTTTACTGTACTGTAAACCACCAAGAGACTTCAGTGATCCAGTGGCATACTATGGCTGGCTGAGGAATTCTGGGAGTTGAAGTCCACACATCTTAAAGTTGCCAAGGTTGAAAAACCCTGCCCTTGAGGATCTCACAGTCATACTCAGTGATAAAGGTCTGCAGAGAGGCATTCAGAAGATTTCATTCATAGTATAATCTAAAGTACTACCATTTCATGTGCAATGCTGCCCCCTTCTGGCATTTTCAACAAAAGTCACAGGTCTATAAGCATTTTTGTTGGGTTTTCTTCTGGATTGTATGTAAAATAGGCTCAGCTAGCCAAATTTTGTATTGGACAGAATTCAAAGCATTTAGGCAACCAGCAACCCTGAGTTACCAGCCAAACAGATGCCAATCCACAATATGAAGCTTTTCTTTTCTTTTATCATGTTATTATTGTATTTGAATTTGCAGGAAAAGAGATTGGGGCAGGGAAGAGCTTAATTGAATCCATACATTCTAATTTCTGACTTCCAATTTAGTCAAATAATATAGTCAGTAAAGTGGTCTCAAGACTTTGGGGCCAGACTTCCTCTGAACTGAATATTATAAACAAACAAAATTACTGATAAAGGACCAAAAAAAAAAAGCAAGCTAGAGACAAGCAATCTTCCACAGGATATAAATGGTCACCTCTGCTCTTGTGGCACAAACAGATCACCCTGCGCATGTCTTCACCTGTCTTATGTCCATGTCTCAAGCCATGTGCTCAAATCCCTGTGCTCCAACTTCATTTTATCAGAGTCCAAACAGAGCATATGCTGCAAGAGTGAATCAGACAGGACCTCTGTGTACCCTCAGGCGGCAAAATAGACAACACAACTGGAGTCCTCTCTTCTAGGCAGTCAGAATCCTTGCAATCTTAAAGCAAGCACCTCAAAATGGGTAGAGGTGACAATTGCCATACCTTTACTGTCCCAAAGAGTTCGTCCTTAATGTGTCCTCCTCCAAACTCTTTCTTTACTGTTGCTCGGGTTGCTGCGTAGAGCATCTTGAGTCTAACCTGATTGCACAGAAAGAAAGAGAACAGAACATGGGCGATGGGAAGACATTCATGGCTGCTAACAATCAGAAGTCCAGATCACAGCAGCTAAAGAAGAGTTGCAGGATTATTTATGGCTTCTGATGGGAAACCCATCAGAAGCCATAAATAATCCTGCAACTCTGGAATTACAGCCCCCTTTTTCCCAATATTTATATCAAAATGAAGTTGTTAGCTCTGTCTTCCCCAGAAACACCTTCTGGATGTGTTGAACAACTCCCAGAATTCCCCAGACAGCATGGCCATGCTGAAAATTCTGAGAGCTGAAATTAATACAATCCCTCCCCTCAGACTGACAAAAGCTGTGCTAGCTTTCAAATAATCACAGATTGCTTAATTCATTACAATAAAAGTAAACATAACTGCTATTTGTGGCAAGATTTGTAGGGCTCAAATTTGTCCATCTACATCTTTAAAGGTATTAAAATGAAGATTAAATACTAGTAGAAGTTGATGGGAAGTATTTTTCTTTCACTTCATTAAGTAAGCCTTTGAGTCAACTCCTGGTGACTTCATGGAAGGTCCATGTAGTTTACTTGGCAGTACTGTAATATGGAAATAGTTGCTATTTCTTTCTTCGCAGTTTAACTGCAACCTTGGGATTTCCTGGTGATATTTCTCCAAGTACTAATGAGGCCTGACCCTCCTTGATTCAGAGACTAGAGAAACTTGATTACATGCTGCAACCTACCAGGGCAAACTTCATTACTTCTCATAAAGGAAGCTTAAATTACAATTTGTTGGATTGATGCCATCATAACATAGGCAGTACTTGTGAAACATGGGTCTGCCTTTGAAGACCACTCAGAAGCTACTGCTGGTCCAGGATGTAGCACAATCAGCAATAATGGGCATATAAGACCCCTGCTATGTAAGCTGCACTGGTTACCTTCCAGCTGCAATTCAACTTGCTGGTTTTCACCTCTAAAACCCTACATGCCATAGAGCCTTAGCTATTTAAGGAACCACCTGTCTCCTGCAAAATCTGCCTTCCTGTGCCCTCCAGTAGAGTTGGCTTGCTTCAGGTCCCATCAATGTCATCTAGTGGACCTTTTCTGTCACTGCACTTGACTTTTGGAAGAGCATTCCCCAGAGATTTATATGGCCCCCACTTGCTTGTCTTCAACTGTTCTCTAAAAACTGGCTCCTCTCCCAGGCCTTGAGTTAAGATGATTGGATGGGCCCCTTTAAGCTGGAAGGGGATCTGGAAGGGTGGGTTGAATGGTTATTGTTTGATGGATATTGTTTTTATGGAATTGTTGTTCTTTTAATTTTGTGAAGCCACCCACAGTTATTAAGAGTTGGGTGGCCTTGAAATTTAATAAATAAACAACAAAGCAGTCCTTGCCCACTTAGTGACTTCTAGGTGTGTTGGACTTTAATTCTCATAATCAGCTAGTAAGATTGCACAAAACATCTCAAATTTGAATTGTTTCAAAATCAAAATGCCCTGTTTCAAATTTGGCTCCATCACATTAGAAACAAGCTGATTGAATCATTTGGGGAGTGTTCTGAGTTCCAAATGATCTCTTGAGCTCCAAACACTTCCATCATGATTGAGGCAACCAGCCTTGAATGAGCAATGCCTGTTCCACCTTTGCAAAAGCCGCATCAAAACCCAGCTGCTTTGTATATATTGACTAACAAGGTCAAACCCTATGCTGACTGGAGATTATGGGAATCAATAACATCTGGAAAGTACCTGGCTGGCAATGAATGTACTGTAGATTAAACAGATGTAAAACACATGCAACAGTCAACCATTGGCTAGTCAGGATTGGAAAAGGAAAGTAGAGCATCCTCAATGCTTCTGAAGAGCACTTTGCATACCTTTTAACCTTCAGCTTACTAACTAAACTAACTGCAGGGACCCAGGTGTTTTTAACCCTGTATTCTGTGAATGGGAATAAGCTGAAAGCTTACAGGAGAGTTGTCAGGTGACCAGGAGATGAAAAGCCACTCATAGCCCTGTGCATTTTGGGTGTCCAGGCGGTAAAGGATGTAGCATGGCTGCAGCTCATCCAACAGAGGAAGCACAAAGGAATCATAGTCCTTATCCCAGCGTCGAGACAGTTCTTTGGAGGCTCCAAGCACTAGCTGCTCTGGAAGTCAAGGTAGGGCAAGAGGAGAAAGAATGAGTAAACAAAAGAGATATTACATTTAATATAGCACTATATATCTGATCTTTACTTATAATTAGGGCAGAGGATCTGAAGCCATCCTAGAAGTTGCTGAACTCTAACTCCCATCTGCCACAGTCAATTTATCTAGGGGTGAAGGATGATGGGAGTCCAGCAATATTTATAGGGCAATAGATTTTCTACCTTTATTCTAAGTAAAGGCCAGGGCCCTACAGACCCACAAGATAACTTGGAATAGTTCTTGTTTGGACTGTAAAAACCATGTTTCCTTCCCTGTGGTAGCCCCCAAGCTTTGAAACATGTTTCCCCTAGAGATATGTTTACTCCTTTCTCCATTTCACAAGATAATTAAACAGTACCATGCCTTTGGCTGAACTATGGGTGTTCCTCTTGTGTATGCATGGATCAAATTAATCAAATCTTTATTACAGTCATAGACAGCATAGGGTACATATGGATGTTATTTTTTATTGTTTTGTGTTATGATTTAGTTTTAATTCTTGCTTTGATGATTACTGACTGCTCAAATCTTGACTGGTTGGGAACAGAACAGAGCTTGTTAGCCAAACTTACTGCCAGTTTTCCTGGTACAAAACTTTAGTGTACATGTTAATGAAAAAAGAATGAGGTCTGCCAAAAGAGTGCACCAGTACAATGTACTTAATGATACAGACATTATGGGGATGAATATAAAAACCCAGCATTGCTCTGCCCAGAGCTTCACCCCCCAGAGCTTCACCTCCAAATTTCTGAGGCTTCAATGTTCAGGTGGCACCCTCATAAAAATACAGACTTCTCCTTTCATACAGCTTCAAGCCACTTTGGCTGCTAAGTCAACATTATGACACCATCCCTAGCTTTCATATTGGAATGGATCTGTAATGGTATGTGGGAATGACCTTGGGAGACCAGGTAAAGAGACGCTGCCTAGGGAATGGTCAGATAAGAGGGAGCATAGCCCACAGCTGCATAGTGGGTGGAGCAAGAGGCTCAGGAGGGACCCTCCCTAAGTTATTAGGTTAGAAAGGTGACAGCAGGAGAATTGCGCTTTCAGACCTGCAAGATTCTGTTAATGTAGCTTTACAATAAAATAGAATTAGCTTATATGGCTGTGTTTCCTGTCTGGTCTACCTGGTAAGACTGACAGAATCCTGCTCCCTGCTGTTACAGAATCCACTGCTCTCCTCCTCAGTTGTTCCCTATAAGTTTGAAGAACAGTCTAAAGTACTAGGGACTTGTCCCTCCCTCCTTCCCTAAATTGCATTAATGGCAGACTGAGAATTTCAAAATAAAAACACCCCCCCCCACACCGCTATTCTTTCTTTTCAGGGAACACTTACGGTTATTAGAGTTGTCATGCTTCAAGAAGTGCTTTGGAATATGAATATGAAGGGGTGTGTGTGTGTGTGTGTGTAAAGATACAGCTCCTTTAACTTAAATGAGCAGATTCATCAAAGCAGAACCATTCTTTTTTTCTGCATGGAAGATTTAAAAAGTGATAGGCTATTTAAGGAAGAAAAAAAAGTCAATCTTTAACTTTTATTAACTTTAATTAACCATATCACATCAGTAGTGTTGGGGGGGGGCAAAAAAAAAGGTAGATGGTAGAAACCAACCGGGGGTGCAAGACCCATCCCTTTTGTACAATACATTCCAATCAGTAAAACCACAGCAGCAGCGGAGTTTGCCTAACCTCCTGGCTCAAATGTCTACCAGGGAGTTTCTCTGCTGAGACCTTGAAGGACCAGTTTCATCCAATGCAAGGACTGGTTTTGTCCAGCAAAACTTTTTAATATAAGTAGGCTTCATATTTATTGTTTTTTTGAAGGGAGGGAAGGAAATCTTGTTTCTAGATTTCTATAGGAAGCATAGGCTACACCCGGTTGGAGTGTCCCATGTGATTATTCTGAATAAAACACAGCTCTTAATCTGAATATTTTAGCAGTAATTCTGCCAGGAACCACTTGGCAACTGTTTCGTGTGAGTGAACAATATGTCTGTTGCGTCATCTGTTTATACTACTACACAGTTTTCTAAGATGACAAGATTGGGCAGTGTGTTTTAGAAAGCATCAGATCTCATGATAACTCATTCTCCTATTTTTTCCTAATACAAAAAAATGAAAACAAAGTCAAGAAGGTCAAAGAGCTTGCCAGAATAACCCCACAGCAGTTTTTTTACTCGACTCATGATGTATGGATGACTCCCTGCCATTCTCAAGAATCTTGGTCCACCTTGGCCCTTCGACTCCTTTATTTATAGTAAAACTCTTGCTCCTTTTCTAGGTATTGTTCTGCCTCCTATGGTTTCACAAAGTGAGCAAACAGGAGAATGGGAAGTGTGTGGGCATTACTGTAAGAGCCTCTCCTTGTTTTCATCTAACTGGTACCACCATGCTCTGATAACTTCATCTTCTGCCTTCCTCTGATCCCCAGCCCATACTTAAGGTTGCTTTAAGTCAGTGTTTCTCAAACTTGGCAGCTTTAAGATGCATGGCCCACACATCTTAAAGTTGCCAAGTTGAAAAACACTGACTTAAATCCTTAGCTGCGATGGTGCTAACATACAGCTCTCCCCGCTTATTCCATGTCTCCCCCATGGATTCAATCTGACATGCTTCACCGACCATTTTGTTGGGGCACTGTCAGCTGAGTCCTGGCAGTGGGGATCACCCTAGGAGCTACTGGGCACTTCTGGCTAGTGCAAGCATGCCGCCTCCATTTGGGTTCCTGGGCGCCCTCCTCCAGGACCATTCTACTTGGGCACTGGGGGAGATGGATTAGTTCAAATCAGTCTCTGTCCCTGTACCCACTAGGTCAGGTTGAACAGCAGCTGACCAATGCTGGCAACAGGGGCTGTACCTTGAAGCATGTTGCTGGGCTGTTGTTTGGGCTCCTTTTGAATACAGGATCAGCCTTTTCTGGAATAACACCCAATCTCTGTTTAAAAGGAGCCTGATGACCAGTTACTCTGAACCCATTTCTTTTGAATGCACATGTGCAAAGTACTTGCAGAAAACCACAGAAACTGATTACAGATACCCATCTAGCCATTTGTCAAAACTCACCTCCTTCCCCAGCCCCAGCCCAGATTAAGAAGAGCAATTGATCCTGCCCTGCACATAAGGACACACTGTTTTCTGTCGTCATGTCTTTGGCAGGATAGGGACTGCCAAGGGAACAGCAAATGCTATGACAGTATAATTTTTTGCAGCTTGAGGACTGGCAGGTAACACTTTCTCTTGGCTGTGAGGAAAGTCCTAAATCAGGCTAAACCAAGAAAGGCCTGGAAAATGTCCACTCCCCTCTAGCATTAGTCCTCCCAATCCAGAGCTGCTGGGGGAAGAAAAAACCTTTTTGCTGCCATCTAGTGGCTGTCCAGATTTTGGCAGTCAGATATGATAAGTCAAATAGCAATCATCAATAGTGTTGGGAAGGCAGACAAAAAAAGTGGTAGATGGTAGAAGCCTAACTGGGGTGCAAGATCCATCACTTTTGTACATGCGGACATCACAGATATTGCCTTTTTTGATAACCTCCTCCACAGATGCTGCTACATAAGATCAGTGCACAGATATCTGCTTGTCATCTGTAATTTTCACAGCTTGTACTTTTTGCCTCTGATTTCCCCCTGGTTTTACTATTTACAATTTGCACAATCATGAGAGTGCCTTTGATGGTGGATTGCAATGCATGAAAACTTATGCCACAAGAAATCTTTAAATGTTCTGCTAGATTTGTTGTTTTTGCTTTCATTGTGTCGATCAAACTCATACACTGCTTGGAAAAAATGGGCAAATATAGTCATTTAAACTGACAGACCATAATTCATTCTTGGTCCTTCACCTAAAAGCACAAGAATGTTTGCTCAATTCCATAAATGCACAGATCAGTTGCATTTGCAGAACACTGAATGATGCAGTCTTGCTCTGCTTGATTTGTCATCACAGAGAAATGAGAGTCAACAGGACCATAGTTTATAGCTGTTGGAAGCTTCTTGTGTCAGAGCAATCAAACAAATATCCCTACAGTCTGAACAGGGTAAGTCCAAGAAGGTTACACCATATATTCAGAATGGAAGGGATTGGTTTCAAGTCTCAGCTGACAGTCTGAGATGGTAGTCACGTTAGGGATAACTTCATTGACCTGTAACGCAGGAACTCAAAAACAAATTCCATCCTTGTAACTAAACAACCCAAAGAATGCAATGACCTGGGGGAACAAAACAAAGTCAAGATGATTCTATTTGCATACTTCATTCTTTTCAAACTAAGGTTATGAAGGGTTCAACTGGCAGTAAAAGTCCCTCTAATCAAAATAGGCAACACATTGTTTAAAAAAATTACTGAATGTTTCTAAAAATTATATTCAAGCTTTCCACAAGGCTATGATAGAGATACATAAGCCTTTTTCATGCACTGACCGTGGAATTCAGTCTTCCAGATGAATGTATTACCATGATGCTTTTTACAAAATCTTCAGATTATTCCATATCCTCAAATCATGAAAGACATACCAGGGGTTGGTGTCCACCCAACACAGCATTGTCTTTTGTGATTTCAGTCTCAGAGAAAATGGATAATTCACTTTTTTTGTGATGATGTGTTACATTTTTATTCCACCTTTCCTTTATGAGTTCAAGAATGCATACAAAGCATTCCCTCCTCCATTTTCTTCCCTGCAAGAATGATCAGATTAGGTAGACTGGGATAAAGGATGGTGACAGGCCAAAAGTCACCCAGTAAGGTTCCATGGTTGGTGGTCCTCAACCCTAGTCCAACACTTTAATTGCCACACTATACTATTTTCCATAGACACTAATGGTTATGTTTTCAGATGCAAGCTCATTCAATCTTGTTCTTGCAGACTCTTGAATCCTGTATGAAAGTGAATATAAGTGAAAAACTCAATGATTTTTTACATGTATTTTTCTAATATACACTTTTCCTTACACTTCTCCTTAATATTGGCTTTCTAAAACTCCTTGCACACATTCTAGATTCCATTTTCCTCAAGGTACTTTTTAAAATGTGGAGATCTGAATGGGCATCACAATATTTAGAGAAATGCAAACAACAGAAAAATAATTTCAGATAGGTACAGTAGGTTTCAGCTCCTAGAATTCTCAGCAGTAGCCATGCTGTCTGGGAAAATGAAATCCATACTTCTGGAAGTTGTAATCTTTAGTGACACCAACTTAATTTTGCCTTCCTTTGTAAAATTGGCATGCTTATTCCTCAACGTTTTTAACACAACATACTTTGCCCTATCAAAGAACTCCAGGAATGGAAAAACTACCATTTGCCTGCTGCTAATTTTTCAGAGGTTCCCTTTGGTTGGCTTCTTATGATAACTCTTAATCTAGGTTGACACATCATGTAAGACATAATTACTTTTTCCCATGGTTAAAATAAGCCATAAAAATGCTAACTCCTAAATCATGGCTTATAAAGCACAATAGCTGGGATTCACATACCTCACTAAATCACCTAAGAAACTCTTGATGGCTTTAATTACTTCAACTGTAACTAAATCCTCTCATCCTGAAAAGTGGCATTTGTTTAAAATGTTGTTTATTTGGGCTTATTAATTATTGCTCCCACTATCTAATACTCAGAAGATTAGTCAGTCCAATTGAGGCAGGACTATACATAAAAAAAACATTAGCCAAATCTGTCTCACACATGCCTCTTGCACATATATGAGCCCTACATTAATACCTATCCATCTATTTTGCACACCTACACTGAGTGAGTATGTCATGGGACTTTGGGATGGAAACAGCCCCAGGCAGGACACAGACAACTTTGTTAACCATTGTGTTTCTTATTAAGTGAACAGGGAAGTGCTTGGTTATTTACCCACTTTCATTGTGGATTCTTCATCTGGCAACAACATTTTATAATCTCTGCCGTAGCCTAACTTTGCTCATCTCCTTAGCCTAGCACAGGGTTTCTCAACCTTGGCAACTTTAAGATGTGTGGACTTCAACTCCCAGAATTCCCCAGTCAGCCAAGTCCTCAGCCAGCCCGCCCAGACAAGCATGGCTGGCTAGGGAATTCTGGGAGTTGAAGTCCACACATCTTAAAGTTGCCAAGGTTGAGAAACGCTGGCCTAGCAACTCACTTTACCTATGCCTTTTCTATCTTAGATGAGTAAGATTAGTAAAGTCCTCTCTCTCCCTCCCTCCATCCCCCTCTCTTCTATTATTATTTACATCCATCTCCCAGACCCATCCTGGTAACCTTTTTTTGAAGGGGCTCTTTGCCATCTTTCTCTCTCTTGATAGTATCTTGGTAGCTGCTCTGGACATAACTCTCTTCCTGATCTCTGTTGTTTGGGGCCCCAGCTGAGAGCCCAACTGGAAAACGGCTGTTTGATTGACACACAAGGGCAGTCAGGGGTATTTTACAATCTTTGCTCCTCCTACCTCCTTTGCTCCTTTTTGTGTCTTGTCTTGCTTACTTCTTGGAGCACTTTCTTTTCCTTTCCTCCTTTTTCTATCCAGCCCTCTTTTCAATCTCAAGTGCTGACAAGTTTCCCCTCAGGTAGCCTCAGATCCCTGCTTTAAAGGGCCCAGCCCCTCCTCTTCCCCATGCCTATGGGCAAATTGGGGCAGGTAGTTTTGCTGCCTGAGCCAGCCTCCCACCAGATGGCAAAGAGAGGGAAGGAAGGAAGGAATAAAAATGGAAAGTGCCAGGTGCACAGAACCACCAATATTAGAACATGAAGCAAGTGCATTAGGAAGAGCCAGGCATAGAACCCTAAGGGCAAGTAGACTGCTTTATAATTACGACACCTTGCTTTTCTTTGTTTTGCCAGGACACCTTTGAGGCAAATCCATAGGAGTTATTATCCTACCACCCTTGATGTGCAACTGTTAATCATTTGTAAAGTTGCTTGGAGGAAACTGATCATCATGGGAAGGCAGCTAGGCAAGCTGCTCTTTGCAGGCCTGAGCCCAGCTAAGTTCTCCTGGAGCCAGATTCCCATACTCAGGTCTCTTACAATCTCTCTCCTTCATGTCTTTCCAGTAGTGGGCTATGTGGTCATGCAAACAGACAGAAAGAGCACAATCTGAGAGGGGATCACAGAACTGTTTGAAATCACTCTTCACTAGGTTGCATTATTTACTGAAGATGCATTAGCTGTCACCTCTTTCAGTTTAGGAGTGGAAATCAGCAAGTAACATTAAGGAATTCCCAGGCAAAGGAAATAATTATACTGTACACTGATAATGAAGTAAGTATAAACTTTTTTTTTAATGTAACAGTGTTGCGGTGGTTAACATTTTTATCTGCAGTTTATGAAGCTATTATGACTTTTTTCCTAAGCAGATTAAGTCTTTATCTTTCTGACCTATTCCATTAGCATTAAGGCAATAGCAGAGTGAGCCAAAAAAGAAAAAAGAAAAAAATTAAGTTCTACTAGACAACCCTGTGACCCATTGGGTCATCCTTTGAAAGAAAGGTGTTGCAGTCTGATGTGACCAGAATGAACATTAAATTTTAGGCTGACTATATATTTTTTTTTACTCCAGTGCTGGATGGTCCCCTGATCATCTAAGAAGAGTATATATCATAAATAGAAAAATAATTGTAGTGGCAAACAAACTTCAATAATAAGTCAATATTTACTTACCTAAATTGATAAACAGAATTACCACAGGTGGGCAAAAAAGCAGTGGGAGCAGGAACGACTTCCAACTTCCTGCCAGCTTCCCCATTGTCTTTGCTTGTGGGAAGCTGGCAGGGAGCGTTGGAAATCACAATCACATGACTGCAGCCACAACTTTGAGAATAAAACTGGTCTGAACATGGTGGAAATTTCAATTCCACAGGAGTAATGGGTCCCAGATTTTTTACGCATTCTTTAAGTTAGCAGATTTTAGATACCTTGACTCAAAAATGTTGCAGTATAATGCACCGTTTGGGCTAACCTGAGGATACAAACAGACAAACACAATGAGAGTTTTGGTAGTATATAGAAGATATAGCCAAATCTCAGGATGTCCAGGAAAAGAACACCTGTGCTCTGACTCTATAGGTCTGTAGACACAAGATCTGTGCTGCTAAACCCAAACAGAAGTCGTCTTTAGATCCTGCTGCTCAACGCAGCAAAATTTCACAATGTACAGGCAGAACAGACGTGCAGGGAAGACATTGGGTCACGAGACATCCTGTAGTACTGGCTACTCCACAGTCCTCATCTCTTTAGAAGAACTTGGTCTATGGAAAATTGCAAAAAGAGTATTTTCTCTTTATATTTACTTTTTTATTTACACATTTTTTATTCTACCCTGTCAATCAATCAATTCTGTCCCCTTTAATCAATATTGCGTTTGAACAGGGTTCTAAAAAAATAAATACGGTCCTGAGAAAATAAATATAGCAAAGAGGCAAAACCTTAAAACAACAATGCTCAAGATACTGCAACCACCCTATAGGAACTTTAAAGCAGGGGAAATAGCACATTCCCTGATAATCCATCGCCAATGTCAACATATGAAAACAGTTTGTCAGAGAATAGCAGTTCAAGTTTGTTCTTAGTGAGTCAAGAGTTTGCAATTTTCTGGCAACAATTCAAACAAAACTTCATTTTGTCAACATTTAGTCTTTCTACTGGGATATTATATACACAGAAACAAGATAAACACCTAAGTTCCAGCCATTAACACCATTCCTAATATATACTGTGATTTATCAGCTGCTGTATTGACCATTGCCTGCTATTTGGTACCACTGTAAAAGTAAAGTTAGGTCTCCCCCAAGTCCTCCTGCTGACTTCATAGAGAGGTCCACATAGTTTCTTTGGCAGCCATACAGAAGTGGTTTGCTACTGTCTTGTTGAAAGTCTTCTCAGCCTACCCTACAGGCCTTGGAATCCCAGAGAGTTTCCCATCCAATTACGCCTAACCTTGCTTAGCTTCCAATTTCAAAACTCAAATCACTCTGATCACTATCAGTTGAGAGAAGGTGATTAAGACCTGTGAAAAGCAGAAGCACAGAGAGGAATGCCACACAATTTAACCTAAGCTTGTTTCTTGCCCTTTTAAATGACTTTAATGTTATAATACAGCTTGTATAGTGGGGAGGAAGTATGCTGCATTTTTAGCTTGTAAATCAGTTTTGTATACAGGTAGTCCTTGTTTAGCAACTGCCTCACTTAGTGACCATTCACAGTTATGACGGTGATGAAGAAGTAACTTTGAGACCAATCCTCACATTTATGACCTTCACAGGTCCATAAAGCAAAGGAAAGCTGAAGTAAGATCGTAAAATTATGATGTTTCACTTAGCAACCACTTTGTTTAACGGCCAAATTGCTGGTCCCAAATGAGGACTACCTGTATTTTATTCTTGATTTAGCTCTGCAAATGTTACCCTTTGATTTATGAGTTAAGTAACCCCCACTGGAAAGGCAGTCCCCAGGTTTCCTTACAGCTGCCCTCCATCTCACAATGATGGTGTGTGTTCAACCCTCAGATTTGCATAAAGATTAAAGACATCCCACCCAGGTTAATGTGGCAAACCAGGGAATGGCCTTAATCAGCAGAATGGTTATATTTCTAAAGGACTTCCTGAGTCACAGCACAGGTACTAGACACAATCTCTAGTTTGTACGTAGCACTATCCTGGGCTGGTAAAGTTTCTTTGAAGTCCAGTTCAGCCCCTGATGATGTAATAATATGGAAGCTGTTTGCTCTTCCTATTTCTGGGATGCATCTTTGACCCCTTCGACTAGTTTATAGCCCAGATATTCCCTAAAGGTCTGCCTTCTATGTACTAACCAGGTGTGACCTTGCTTACTTTCCTCGTTGGAATCAGGTAAAAGCAAAACTATAAAGGCAAGAAGAGAAAAGGCCCAGAGTGTGCGAAGGGCCCCGTTGCATGGTTATGTTAACACCATGGCTTTTAGATCGCTCGGCTGTATTTATATTTATTTTTAATTTTTGTTTTTATTGTTTTATATCATGACTGTTTTTATTGTAGTTAGCTGCCCAGAGTCACTAGTTTGAGATGGGTGGCAATATAAATCGAATAAATAAATAAATAAATAAATAAAATCCTTCCCCTAAGGGATTTGTGGAGCTTCCTTATATGGGAAGTAGTGTAGTACTGTGGAAGTCCAAGTCTAACTTGGGACTGTTCCAGCTCAATATGAGTGCTAAGCTATAGTTTATTGTTAAGTGTAAACAGAGTAAAGGGAGCCTGCAGGGCAGATTTCAGAATCTCACTGGGCAAATATAGAGCTACACAGCTGGATGTATTCCCTTGGCATATAACCATTGCAAAGCATTTATCCCCATTTTTAGGTTTATCTAACTGACTTCATGTTTCTGCTTTGGCCTGTGTGGTAGGCCTCATGTACTGAACGCTTCTTGAATGGGAACAGGTCAGTAAGAAGTAAGCAAGCAAATCAAGTTGAAGAGTAGATCAATTCTCACTTGCTCCCTTCATCCAGGCCAGATGAACAACAATAGTTTAATTAAAAAGAATTCTGAAACAGGATTGTTCAGTTTGGGAAGTTCTTTCCACAGAGTTTGGAGTCTCCCTTTTATTATCACTCCGGAATTCTGGATAGCTTTTATGGCCCTTATCTACAGTTTTTTTTTAAAGTTATATGGTCGTCTAGCTCTTTCACAACCTGCACAGCTCTCTCCTGACCCTACCCTCACCATAACAGAGCCCTCCAGGACTGACATTACCCACTCCTTTCAAAAAGCTATTTCTCATTGTTCAAATATTCTGAGGAATGGAGGGCAGCCAACTCCATCTAAGTCCTGAGCCAACTCCTCCTTGAAATCATTGACTCTGGTGACTCACCTCACTCTACAGATTACAGCAGCCTTTCTCAACCTTTTGGCCCTGGAGGAACCCTTGAACTTTTCCAGTTTCTATAGTTTTTTAAATCCAATTTTAGTTTCTTTGTAAAATCTAAAAATATTGTATTTTCTTCAGAAGCAAGTCATTGTAACCTGAGGACAAGAATCTCTCTAAAACAAAAGAAATACTTTGGGCAAGTCTTTTGACAAATGACAACTGCACTTTAAAAAAAACTTCCAAAGGCTTTAAAAAGGAAAAAAAGGAAATCATATTTGTAACACAACTTTGTCTTGCCATCTTTGTTCCTTATCTAGAAGAGATGCTTCTGAGGACGTGTTTAACAACCTGCGTTCAGAAGAAGATACATATAACCAGATTCTTTAATCAGAATCAATCAACATAAAAGAGAAATATTGGCTTCTTTAGCAAAGTTAACCATTTACACCTGTGGATAGGTCTACACATCTATTGTCTTGTCTTGTGGAATAGAGCAGGGTTCCTCAACCTTGGCAACTCTCAGCTGTGTGGACTTCAACTCCCAGAATTCCCCAGCCAGTGCTGGCTGGGGAATTCTGGGAGTTGAAGTCCGCACAGCTGAGAGTTGCCACGGTTGAGGAACCCTGAAATAGAGGGCAGAATAGAAGAGGTTAGAATTTGCATAAATAGTTGAATGGGATACTTTTGTTCTAGCAGGAGGGCAGTATGTTAGCAAAAGTGGAGAAACGTATGGCTAGAAATGAAAGTTTAAATACTTTTCTGAATGTCTTATAGTGCAATCCCATGAGAGCAAATTCAGATCCCACTGAACTCTGGGGAACTTACCCTCATGAAACCAGTTATAGCATTGAATCTAAGTTTGTCAGGGACTCTCACCTACTTATTCAAACACTGGGGTCACAGCACAGAAAGAATTCCTGTTTCACTGAAGCTCAATGTCACCTGTCTTTCTGCCTAGTACCTTCTAAAATGACTGTAATTTCCAGAATTCCCAGCCAATCTTGGAAGGCTGGTATATACTTTACCCTCATTTGTGGGTAAACAGTATGCAAATGCTGCTAACGCAGGCACTTCAACTCTTTACTTAGCATCCGGCACCTGGAGCTCACCACGTTTCTGCAGTGAAAGTAGCAATGAGCTACACTCCTAAAAGCCAAGCCACAGAAAACTCATCTGTGGAGGACTGTCAGAAAAAGGCTCCAACTGGAACAACTGGTTTTGAGCATTTTCACTGAACTGTGGTTGCCTTTATTCTTTTCCTGTCGATTTTCTTTGCTAAAAATAATGTTTTGAAGATTCCTTTCACAACTGATATTTCCTTGAGAAAATGGTATATCATACATCGTAAGCAATGAAGAAAGTTAGCATAATTTTTTAAAAGGGAGGGATGTGCAGACTTAAGGATGATAACTCAAAGATCTACCCCTCCTTCCAAGACAAGTCATTCAAGGCAGGGGTTTTCAAATGTTTTCAGGCCACGGAAGTTGGGAAAAAAAAATCTCACAACCCCTGATCAAGAGGCAAAGTGATGAGTTGTCATGAGCACATGACACATCCCACCTCCCCCAGGAGAACTTCTGGATGCCAGCTCTCCTTAGAAAAATTGCTATAGACTCCCCTGCAAGTGTTTTTTTCCCCTCTCATGGAACCCCATCAAGTTCCCCAAGGTCACTGTTTTAAAAACCCTGATTTAGCCAATGGAAGGCTGGGGAAATATGCTAACCACTCCCTAGCCTACTAGCCATTAGAACTTCATTCCACAGAAATAATTTTTCTGGAGCAGCTCTTGTTACTGATACAACTGCCAGGAATTGCTGAAATGACTGAATTTCTTGAACACTCTCTGTGAGCCAAGAATGGAAATCACTTTGAACCTGTTGCTGTGCTGTATGGGAGTCAGCTGTTATATTTTTAATGCCTATCAGATGGTTTTCTGATGTTTCTCAAAGCCAGGACTTGTTCCTTTCGTTAGAATTCTTTCTATCCAACCAAAAAACAACCAAAGCAGGGACTGAGAAGCATCTAAATTCTTACATGGCTTAATCGTGATTTAGAAATGGGTAGTAAGCTAATGACGGCAAAGAGAAAGCTTAAAGTATAGGTCTGTCATGGCTTTGATTAAAACAAAAACAAAATTGAAAACTTTTTTATCCTTAAAAGTATACTATAAAAATATACAGCCATTGTGTTGTTTATTCGTTCAGTCGCTTCTGACTCTTCGTGACTTCATGGACCAGCCCACGCCAGAGCTTCCTGTCGGTCGTCAACACCCCCAGCTCCCCCAGGGACCAGTCCGTCACCTCTAGAATATCATCCATCCACCTTGCCCTTGGTCGTCCCCTCTTCCTTTTGCCCTCCACTCTCCCCAGCATCAGCATCTTCTCCAGGGTGTCCTGTCTTCTCATTATGTGGCCAAAGTATTTCAGTTTTGCCTTTAATATCATTCCCTCAAGTGAGCAGTCTGGCTTTATTTCCTGGAGTATGGACTGATTTGATCTTCTTGCAGTCCAAGGCACTTTCAGAATTTTCCTCCAACACCAATACAGCCATTAGATGGGGTATAGTTTGCACTGAAAGATGTCAGTTTCATCAACAGCAAGGGAAGTTCAGAATATCTCCCAAGCATCAAAATAATGCCTTGAGGAGTGACAGGGTGCACTGGGTGAACCCTGCCGCTGCCACCAAGGTCTCCCCACAAGTGGAAGAACTCCATGCTTGTATGTCAGTACATGCACCAACCATCTTCTCACAGCAGCCAAACACACAAATGACAAGGAGTCACAG
This sequence comes from Candoia aspera, assembly GCF_035149785.1. NCBI lineage: Eukaryota > Metazoa > Chordata > Lepidosauria > Squamata > Candoiidae > Candoia > Candoia aspera. Next base: position 57,882,895 of record NC_086154.1, read on the forward strand.
GCACAAGTCCCACTGATAGAAGATCACAAAACTAACTTGGAAGACCCCATAAGCCCCTTTATACGTTCCCTCCACATGGGGGAAGTTGTCTGAAACTCCACTATTCCTTGCAAAACTAGCATGAGGCAAAAAGAACATGGTTAATTGTTGCACACAATTTGAAGGCAACTATAAATTAAGAGATACTTTCCTTAAGGTCATTAAAAAATAATTCATGTTAGATTAAAGTAGCACTTGTGTTATAATAGAAACATAGATTCCTTAAGCTAGTCCCAGTCTGCTCAGTCATAACAAGAGGACAAAATCCTTAAACAACTTTTTTGGTCACCTTCCTTCCATATCAAGAATCTCTAAAACCGAGTTCCTGATTTATGTGTCTGTTCCCTTTACAAAATGGTAAGGACCCCCTCAAGTCAAGATTGACTTTTGGTGATGTATGAAGTTTTCTTGGCAGTGCCATTTGCCATTGCCGCCTTCTGGAAGTTTTTTCAATATCCTCATCTCACAGAGGGATTCCCAGGCAGTCCCTATACAAGTTCTAACCTTGTTTAGCTTCTGAGCTCACCCAAAGTTGACAATGGCTGCCACTTCCTGAGGCCTGTCCTCTTTACCTTGATCTCAGTACTTGTCCTCTATCTACACTGACCCTCATATTACTGTATCTGCTCACCAAATATAGATATTAGAAAGACTCATGATTTAAATTCCTTTTATGTCAGTGCCCCATAAGCCCTCAGGATTTAGTGTGGCACGTCACATAGATGAAAATACCTCATTCACTAATGACTAAGAAGGCTCCCTAGGCTGCATTCACAGAAATGCATCTCCTTGTTCTAAATAGCTTTAACAACCGCATCAGCTACACTGAACGGAAGGCAAGCCCATGTTCCATGAGAGCTTCAGATAAGGTCTAAACCTTCTAAGGACTGTGCAACTGAAGTGCTGCCTAGATGTTCCCTGCTTGGTAGTGGGATGAAAGTTCTCCTGCCTTCTTTGGAAAATCCTGTTCCACGAAGGAGTGTGAGACTTCATCTACTTTTTGTAGGGCCAGTAAGTTGAGAAAGATCTGAAATGCTTCCTCTTTGAATAAACTGCAGAAGTGCCATCATTCCAAAGCCAATGGGTAAGCTAAAACAGGTTTAAAGTAAGGGTGGGAAAAAAACAGGACACTGATTTAATTTGTGTTTCTTGGACACATGGGTAAATTGAAACAATCACCTTTTGATATCATGGCTTAAAATATGTTAGGGAAAAGTATACAAAAACTAAGGGCATTAATTAAAGTAACACACAAAAATACATATTAAAATAACTTGCAAAAATATATTGGGCAGAACTGCATACAACGATATGTACATTGGAAATAACCTTAAAATATATAAGGATTTTTCAACTGCCAAGTGATGTAGATATATAAAATAATTTAAATTCAAAAGTGGGGAAAACATGGATCCAATGTGTTGTCTGTGTGTGTGTGTATAGAGAGAGAGACAACCTCACTCAAAAGGATCAATATATATTAGTGAAATTTACATAGGAGTGTAATGAAATAGAGTGACATAATAATCAGGATGTGCAGGCAATTTAGATAAAAAGAGTTCTAGTGAACACAGACCTGGACCTCTATTTGAAAAGTATTAGGGTAGTCTATAGCCATGAATAAACTTTATCTTCCTGACTCACTGTCTGTCCACTGCAACAGAATAAATAAATCAGGGACAGAGTGGAGAGATAAACACTGGAAAGTTGATATGGGAATGGCATTCCATCAGGATGTAACTGATCTCCAGTAAACAAGAATATAAACAATTTATCTGGAAAAAAGTCTAGTTCTCATGGAGGAGAAAATTGCATGCTTGGATTATGCCACTTCAAATTGGGAAGGGCTATTACATGAATGAAGGCTCCTTCAGGTATAACATTTCTCCTAAATATAAAATGAGCAAGTCCCTAAGAGTTCTAGCTTACTCTTCTCCCTTACATGATTACATTTGGCTTGGTGACCCAATGCTAAAGAGCCAACATTCAAAGCATAACAGCTATTACTGGGTACAGTAATCATTTTCAGACAGATCTGTGCCTTTTCTACCCTATAAGGGTGCTCTTTGTTCAGTTGGGCTCTGATGGTTTTATTCCTTTTTATAGATTGTGCTTCAGAAGTTCAGATTTTTCAATGGACCATTTTCTCACCATTTTATCCTTGAGGCCATGACAGGAGATACAGGTGACATAGCCAGTGGCCCCAGAAGATCACCAGAGTAGGCAGGGCCTAGTTCTGGGGTTACGGGGAACTGAAGTGAGTTTTAAGGAGTGAAATGTGTGTTATCACCTTTGCAGAATTATGATCTCAATAAGGAAAAAAGCCTAATGATTAGGGCTCTGGAGATTTTAAAGTGTGAAATGAATGCCTTAGCACCTGCAAGGTTTCAGGTAACAATTCTGCCCCTTAAAACTTAGTGCCACTCCACCCCAAACCTCAACTCCCAAACCTCAACCCACTCCCCTACTAAAGGGGTGTTGGGGGCTAAATGTAACCCCAGGCTTCTGCTAGAAGGAGTTAATAGGAAAAAATCTAAACAAACAAAAACAAAATAATTCCCCAAACCTGAAAATTCCTGTATCTACTAATCTGGATTAAACATACTGAACTCAACAGGATCTACTCTTGGACAATATTACAACTAAGGTAATGCCAGACACACCTGGCATTGCAATGCTGGAATTCTTACGGAACTTTGCACCAAGACACATACACTTTGAAGGTAATTTAAAAATTGACATCTGGGACAGAACTGCTTACTGGAAAGCCACCACATTAGAAGACAAGTCTTCATGTCTCAGCCAGACAGGTTTCCCTTGACATTAAGTCCAGTCGTGTCTGACTCTAGGGGGCGGTGCTCATCTCCGTTTCAAAGCCGAAGAGCCAGCGTTTGTCCATAGACACTTCCATGGTCATGTGGCCGGCATGACTAAACGGAACGCCGTTACCTGCCCACCGAAGCGGTACCTATTAATCTACTCACATTTGCGTGTTTTCGAACTGCTAGGTTGGCAGGAGCTGGGACTAGCAACGGGAGCTCACCCCGTCACGCGGATTCGAACCGCCGACCTTCCGATTGGCAAGCTCAGCAGCTCAGCGGTTTAACCTGCAGCACCACCGCATCCCTTAGCCAGACGACAACCCCTTTATTCCAACTACTGGAATCCTGTTTATTTCTCCCAGAATGCTCATGGGAATAATTATTAAAAACATGAAGAGGTGCACAATGTGCCCCAAGGAGAATTGTCTGGAAAGAAGCCAGGGAGAGGAACAACTAATAAAATTATTTGCTTCTTTAAATGTACAGCTGTGTTGATGCCACACTGAGTCACACTTGTCGGTCCTGAGTAATTACATTACACCAGCGTCCATCAGAATTGCCCACTGATAGGTCAAAGACAGAACACGCTACCCCTCAAAAATCGATTCTGGGAAGGTACAGAACAGTTTAAACAAACTGGCTGAAAATGCCAAGTAAACCAAAACTTACCATCCTCAATTACGATTTTGATGAGACGGATCGAACCATTCCGAGCCTTCGCAAAAAAGTCCTTTAATTCCGTAGTGGCTAAAAGAATCAGAAACATGTTGATCAGAATCTGAAACCCAAATGTTACTCCACTCTCTGACACAATAAGGGAAGGGGCAAAAAAGGAAAAAAGGGAGAGAAACACCAAAGTAAAAGACTAGTACAATGAAAAAAAGGACCAGATCTCCCTAGTTCTGATCAACGCTGTCTGGGGAAGTATGCATTTCACTTTCACAGAGGTTCCAGAGTTAAATACCAGCTGGAAGCACATGTGATCCAGAGAACTTGATCCTTGGCTGGGGCAAACATAATATCCCAAATTTAGCAGTCAGTCTGGCTTGCAAAAGCAGGGTGGGCTCAAGTGACAGTTTATTCAATACGCAGTGTGTCTTGCTGTGCAGACCAGGCAGGCTGAGAGGACGGCTGGAAAAGGGGGTGAAGATGGGTAGAAAAGACACTGATTATACTTCTGTGACAAATATATTTTGCTTTAAGATGCCCTATGCAGAAGCCTGTGGTATCTGCCCATCCCACCCTGGGCAGGCTGCAGGGGAAAGACCCTTCCATAGGAATCAGAACTGGAGCTGCTCTGGCATTTGTCCTCCGCCTTTCTGATCTTGACCCTTCAAGGACAGTTTGTTATGAACCTGAAAGTATAGTAGTTGATAAGATTTCTGTCGCTACCAGGTTAAAACAACAACAGAGCACCCACACCCACAAAACCAATGACCCCATCAACTCTGTGTTTACTGAAGACAGCAGATAGCGTTACTGTTCATACTATATATACATATATAGATTGTTTTTGTTGAAGACAATGTAATTCCCCCAAATGTTCTTAATACATTTCACCAAACATTGGCATGTGCAGATGAGTTAGGATTTGACATACTGTACATCGTTCTCATTTCACTGTGAGAGCAAATGCTACAATAGGTAAATTACAGGGTCCCCAATATCATTAATTTTACTGTGTTATTAGAATGACTGCAGTAATAAATACACTGATCTGATTCTTGGATCTGCTTCAGTTTTACTTTTGAACTGGGAATAAGCCAGTGCACACCAAATATTGGGTATCTTTAACAATGGTTTGCAGATCAGACTTGAGTTTCACCTATTTTCCCTTACCTATCTAATTTGCAGCTTACGCTTATCAGCTGCAGCACCCATCAGAATTGCATCTTAACTAGGATTTGCAAAGCAGATTAAGATAGTTAAGAGAGACTGTGGTAAGCAACATTTCTTGAGACTGAGTCATGGTTTTGTAATATCATGCTTTGATTTTCTGGAAAATATTAGTTCCCTGAATTCTGTAGATCTTCCAAATGTTGACACATTTCATTTTGTTGGCCCCACTCCAACAAAACAGTCCAAACCCCACACTACCCTCACAGGTCCAGGTCTTCCCTTCAGGCCACCAGCCACCGTGGTCAAATCAAAATGGTCCATCTAAGTCCTAAGTTCCACAAAGAGGGAAGAGACTACCAAGATGGTGTTGGAACATGTGGCTGGCCAGTTGGCAGCCACAGGACGCAGGTCAGTTCACCTGCAGCACCACTGCCCACTCCTGCTTCTGCTGCTGCCATCCTCCTGGGCAAGTCCTCCAGTCAGCCAGGACTCCTACTCTCAGGGTTATAGCCACAGCCACCTCACCTCAGACAGCTGGCCAGCTAACTGCTGTTCTATTCTCAGGGTGGGCCATGAAATGGAGGATGGAAAACAGGGAGCAGTCCACTCGGCTTCGATGCCACCATGCTGCTGTACCATCAGGGGCCAGCCAAACACCGCCAGTCAGCTGCACCAGAAACAGCCGATCCAGGGCCCTGCCAGGCTCCACCACCAGCCTGCCACACCATCCCATGCTACTGATGCCAAGATGCTGCCCTCTGCAGCCAGCTTGCCAATCCACCATCTGGATAGGTCCAGGCAGGGCTCCACTGTTCCTCCGCTGCTGCCACTACTGCTTCTCACTATTGTTTGATGGGATTTTAATATTATATTATTTTTCAACATTGGCTGGCAAATAATTTTGATTTCACGGACCGCTGAGAAACACTGCCCTAGATGGTGAGATATATCAATAGAATATACATAAGCCACAATGCTTACTTGGCTATGTGCAGGCATCTGCAAAATCAGTCATCTGATGGCCTTGGGGACATCATCTGCATTCATGTATTGCTGGGGAGAAGGATGTCTTTAAGCACTGTGTAGGCTCACCTGTCAGAAATTATTTTCACCTTTCCACTACTTTTAGTATAGTCCTTCTTTCCAAGAACCTACAACACTATTGTGCAGAAAATCATTATTTAAAAAACTGGAAAGAGGATCTCAAACTATAATTGGAGGAGCTAAATAATAAACTTCCCATAGATACATTTTTTTAATCCATTCAATTATGTCTGATTCTCAGAGACTGCCTGGACAAGTCCCTGCAGTTTTCTTGGCAAGGTTTTTTTTTTCAGAGGTAGTTTGCCATTGCCTGCTTCCTAGGGCTGAGAGAAAGTGACTGGCCCAAGGTCACTCAGTTGGCTTTGTGCCGAAGGCAGGACTAGAACTTCTGGTCTCCCGGTTTCTAGCCTGGTGCCTTATCCTCTATGCCAAACTGGTGCTCTACATACATTTTAGAGATGTGTAAAATTCATGGCCACTTCTAAGACAGACATGGTTTAGTGTACAAAATTAAACAACAATTAATTGTTTGAATCTATAAGCTTTCCAAAACGAACCTCGACATTATATTTGTTATATCTGGAACATTTAATCAGCCTTAATAACAGTGAATCTTTGCAGGAAAAACCTAAGGCACAATGCCATTTGCAAAGTGGAAAATGAATACCCCAACAGCACCCAGTTTATCTGCTTTAGAAAAGAAAGCCATTACAATGCCAAACAGCTGTATTAGCAAACAGCTGCTCTAAAGGGCTGCTGGGGCAATCCCTAAGCACGTCTCAGGATCAATCAGCACCAAAGCAATATCTGTTCCACTGCGTTGCCTATTCACATCAAAGAGGATATCAAATACATTTTCTACTCTGTAAGGAAAATTATTTCATATCAAGACTCATCTTCACAATCCTTCCATATAAGCAGGAATGTGCAAACACAGCCATCCAAAGATGTCTGTCATCATACTTTACTGTAGTCTGTTTGGCTTTTGGCGGACACACACACACACACATACATCTATCTTGTAAAAACAGGATGAGAAATGAGTTGGAACCATAGAACAGGGAAGAAAAGGCTGGAGAGACCTCAGAACCATCACATTCACTTATCTTCATGAAGCCGTAAATGTACCTCAGGTATTTGCTCTTTGAATTTACCAGTAGCTTTTCAAGCCCCAACCCATCAATGATGAGGTATGCTATTTGTATTGTTAATGAAAGCCTCTTTCATTCTGTTCTCAAGATGCCAACCTCTGGGTTGGTGCATTTCTGCATAGAGTCTATAGAAAGAGATAGATTTCTAGAGAAGGCTCTAATGCAGGGAAAGGAGGAATGAAAATGATGGACAACCAGCACCAAGGTGGATGGACTCAGTTACAATGGCAAAGAGTGCACCACTGGAAGACCTGAAAGGCCAGGTCAGGGACAGATTGTAATGGAGAAAATCTATCTGTGTGGTTGCTAGGAGTAAAAAATATCTTGATGGCACTCAATCAATCAATCAATCAATCAGGAAATTCAGAGCAAAAGAGGAATGTCAAAAGACAGCTGTAAAAAATGACTCATTAGAGACCAAAGTGTTGACCTTTCGGCCAACCGCAGGATTAGTAGGACATTTTCTCCTCACCCCAAGTCCTCACTTGTGCTGTGCTCCACCCCCTCCCCCTGTGCCCTCTGTCTCTGCACGGAGGTCAAGGGAGATGAAGAGTGATAGAAGATTTTCCACAGTTTGTTGCTCTCGTCTTCTAACCCCTCTTTGCCTACAGGTCTAAGGAGATTTTATTAATTTATTACTTAACACAACTTCAAAATACAAAGACATTAAGGCAATAAAAACATATAAATAAGACAGGCACCCTCCTTCCATTGGGCCACTAGGGTAAGGGCAATCAGGAACATTTCCTCATTGCTTCTTGTCTCAAATGAGAGAAACATGGACTTCTTCCTCTGGGGCCACCTGTGCATGCCAGGAGACTTTGGGGAAGGTAGAGGGTTGAGGGCAAACATTAAGAAGCAGCTGCATGATATATTAAACCCCCTGTTGGTAAATCCCTGTCAAATATCAGCCATAGAATTTAAACAGATGGCTTGCTCAGCCTCGAATCCTTCCAGCAAAACAACCCAAATAAGGACAGAGCACAAATGGAGTATCCCAGCCTCTTCCAATCATTTCCAGCCTCCTGCAATTACTGGAGCTATCTAAACTCTGTTTTCTTCGTTTCAAAATTCTATATATAAAGATCCTAGATCCTTTAACTCTTTTTGTTGCCATTGTTCAAACAGCAGTGACAAAATGAATGCCTTGGCCCACATTCTTCTTCCAAAATGAAAAAGAAAATCCAGGAGTTGCGTGCGTGTGTATAAAGGCTATGAGCTTCATTCCATTCTAGTGCTCAGAACAAACCTCTGGCTCAGAAATCTTTCATTAATGAGTGATTGGGTGAAACACTAAGCAGAATCATTGTTTGCTTGATTAAATAAACCACAAATGTTGGGTTCACAAAGCATGCTAAGCCAAAACTAGCACTCCAGATGTTAAACTACACCTCCCAGCATCCCTTACCACAGGCCATGCTTTCGAGGGATGCTGGGATTTATAGTTCAGCAATGTTCGGATTACCATAGATACTCTTGCCCTTGCTTTAGTACAATGCGTATCCGCATTTTGAGTTAGTGAATTCCGGTATTTTCGTAAACTTTTCCAGCAATGATATTTCTGTTGGTCATAGAGTGCAGCATGGAACTAGCAGATCCTCAGAGATCAGGAAACCAGTTTATCTGCAGAGCTGCAAGCTACAGCTTCTTCCTTCCTCTCTAAAAGCAGCAACTGTGCTCTCAAGTATTACAAGGCTGGTTTTGCATATTAATCAAATGAGGTTCCTTAGAAACATTAAAGGGTTGTTCTTGCTATATTACTGCATCATGTTTTAAAAGAAATTTTGAAGAAATATCCATTTATACTGTCATTTACACATTGGACAAGTTTTCCTGGCACTGATAGAAATGAACATGAAACTATTATTTTCTGGCACAATGTAAAACATAGCATTTCCTCTCTGAGATGAGAAAAAGACAGAAGGGTTCTTGGGAGTTCTTGCTTCTTTGCTTTGTAAAAGTCAAGGAAACAAGTATTATTTATTGTTTATATTTCTATATCACCACACTCCACAAAACTCATGGTGATTTACAGCTAAACTCAATAATTATCAAAACAATGCTTTAACCACAGCATAATGCATATAATGTAACAAATGCATTAATAATAAAAAAATCATTAAAATCTAAACTCATGTTCTTCTCTGACCTTAACCCCTGAACCTCCATTTTAACAACCTTCTTAAAAATTAGGAGTGAAGGTGATATTTAAGTCTCTATGGAAGGCTACTCCAGTACATTGTGGGTTGGCGCCACAATGAAAAATCACATGCTTTTCACTCTTCTCTGAATCTCCCACAGGGGAGGAACCTTCAACATTCCTACCCAAAACTTACATACTGGACCGGAAGAATCATTTTGAAGCAGATAGTCCTGCAGCTGTGAACAAGAAAGCTGAATGCATGAATAGCTGAATGGGAATAAAAATGAATGCATGAATGGAAAAAGACAAGAAACAACCATCATAATTTGTTATGAGTATAAAGTTCCACCCTTGCTTTTTTTGTTTGTTTGCTTAATAAAGGAGAAATTGCTGTCTCTCGCTGCTGTGAAAATATAGATGAAAGCATGCAGATAATTGCACCTGGTGAAATCTTTGATGGCAGACAGACGTCAATAATATATCTAAGTGGGGACGCCTGCCTGAAAAGTTCCTTGCCTATACAAGAAAAGAAGAGTACATGAAAGACAAAAGACTTCAAGCAAATGGCTTTGCTTAGTATCTTTGCAAAAATTCAGAAGGTACCAACAAAAATCTGTGCTTCATCTCTAAGGAGATGGGGTAAATGATTTAAGGATTTGGATTAATGCCTTTATTGTTTGTATAAAGGCTCTATTTAACTGCAAAACATTAGGTCTCCACTGTTAGAACTATCACTTTACTTAAAGCTTATTAGGGAAATTTCTGAATGTCAAAATGGGAATTTTAAATTAGACTTTAAATTAACTGGATTTTAAATAAGAATTTAAAATACATTTTACCCTCCCCAGTAAAATACTCTGCTTTTAAGTAAGTGCATTTACCTATATCAGTTTGCTACAGTTTGAACTGAAGATGAAAATATATCCACATAGTGTACTTGCCCTAGCTTCTTCAAAACCTGCTCCAGCTATATTGATTCATTAATCACAAGCGTAAGTACAGACGCTTTTCACAGATATATCAAACTGGGATCAGAGTAGGCCTAGTTTTTCTCTGAGCATCTCTTGCTCTGTCCACTGGTGTCCCAGCAGTAACCAACCACTTCTGATTCAATAATATATGAACCCTGAAACGGACACCTTCCTGATTCAAGTCACTCTGTCCTCCTGATAGGACACTTGAGCCTCTATCAATCTTTAATTCACTGGATGTAATGACTGTGCTAAAAAGACTTCAAATAGCTGCTTTCATTTCCTATTCATGGGTTTGAAAAAGTAGGTAGTGTATTTCATGTTATTATTCCAAAGCCCTATTTGTGATGGGTTTCTGAAACACTGTATTTCTAGTTTCGCACAACAGCTTTGCTTCATGTACTCTTGATCTGAACTTACTTCAAAATGGCTCTTCTGCTTTCCAGATTTCCCTCAATTGTCACATCTTCTTTTATATGCCTCTTTGCTATCAACAGGACTGACCAAAGACTACCATGGAAGAACATATGTACCTTTGCTTCATGAAGTACAATGTGAGTGCAAAGCAAATCCATGCTCTTTCACAGCAAGGCATACTGTATCTAAAGACTGGACCACACATTGCACCCACTATGCTAGAGCTTTTGCATGTCAGATACTCCATGCAGATTTGGGCAGAATTGAATATAGGAACAGGATAATATTGTGAGAACTTTCCATTGTTGCAACCAGCTTGCATAAAGCATAGCTAATAATGGTGTCAATAATTTCCACCATGTTTCTGATAGCTGTCAGGTATCAATCTCCATGTTACAAAAGCTTAATATAGAAATCAACTGGTTGTACAAGGCAGTATTTGATGGACGGTGCCTTGTGTTTGTTATACCTAAGGGTGAAATTAGTCACCATCCTTAGTGTAATGGTCACAAGGGGCAAGAAGGTTATTGTCAATATCTGAGACAGACAACTGGCTTGAATATTTACTTGCTCCTGAATCTCTTATTAAATCTTATTTCTGAAGAATTGTAAGTCCCAAATGGAGGATTATAAGACAATGAAGTATAGATGAACTTAAATCCAAAGGAATAACTGAGGAAGTTTTCAGTTACAGTCCTGGTCAATGGCTTAATTCTTTTCTCTTACAGAACATTATGTCCTAGTTTCTCTTTTATATGGTTTCACTTTCACTTCTTGTGAGATGGGTGGCCATATAAATTTGATAAATAAATAAACGTATCTTTTGGAGAGGAAGGGTAATATCTCAGATCCATCCATTTTAGTCATAATGATGCTTCCAAATATCTTACATTTCAGTATCAATGTGTCATGGAGAAGGTCAATATTTCAAGGTCAGTTTATCACTGCTAACAGAGAAATTAGGAAGAGGAAGGAAGAGAATCACCATAAAACGATGCCCCCTCTTCCTAATCCCTAGAGGTGGTTGAGAAGGATACCATGGTTGATCGTACTGAAAGCTGCTGAGAGATCAAGCAGCACAAGGATGGACGCACCACCCTCATCCCGGCTCCGCCACAGCTCATCAACAAGCACAACCAAGACTGTCTCTGTACTGAATACCAGCCTGAAACCCGACTGAAACAGGTCTAGGTAATCCACTTCCTCCAGGGTTCACATTAGCTGCAGTCCAATCATCTTCTCAACAACCTTCGCTAAACAAATTATAGGAACTGTCTGTATAATTAACTTATTTTGTTATTTACTATGGAGAAAGATGCAAATAGTCAGCTTTCACAGTTTATCACTTTTTTCTCCTTGGTTACAAATTGGACAGAACTCTCCACCAAGCAAAAGTAAGTTTTCACAATTATTTGCTTTTAGATTCTTTAAAATTGTCTTCCCCAACCTGGTATTCCCCAGATATATTGAGCTACAGCTCCCAAAGTTCCAAACTAGCATAGCCAGTGAGAGTAACAGTCAATAACTGAGGAAGACTGGTTTAAAAGACTGGTTTAAAGCCACCCAGAGTTGGTGGAAGTCAGGCAGCATATAAATTTAATGAATTATTAGTATTGTTGTTTTTGTTATTAAAATGCATTATTAGTCTTCTTTTTAAAAGCTCATATAATCTCCAAGAGCATCTGAATCTGGCACCAATGTATGTGTGCAAAAATGGTTCATGGCACAGTCTTATGGGATATGCTACTTCAAAATACAGGAAGACAACTGCTTGTATAAAAATGTTTCTCTGCACATAGAAAGCTAACACTATTAAAGATAACTAACAGTGAAGCTAATAATGCAAAGGCAAAAATCACTGGTGAAGACCTGATGCTTTTAAAAATGGAAAGGAACCAAAAAAGAGGCCAGTAAAAGAAAAGATGGCTAGATATAATCACTGATGACACAAGCATAAGCTCATGAGAACTCAAAGAAGCAGTTACCGTCAAGAAAAATGATTTAAGTCCAGCCTTCCTTACTGTCTTGATGATACTCAAAAAGGTACATGGAAGAAGTACCAAACATGAGAACTCCATCATGCAAAATATAGGGCTTGGGGCCTTTAGTTGGTTTCCAAATAATATGTGACTCACCACAGCACAATATACCCCTCTGTGCATATTTAAAATGGATGCTAGGCAGAAGAAGTCTAATTTCTTCTCTCTCTCATGTTAAGAGTTTTATGAATCTCTGCCTGATGGATCATTGGTCATCATCATGACTTCTTCAGGCCCAAGCAGTACAGCCTCAACAATCAGCCTAAAGTAAGCCTGTGAAAAGGCAAAGTTATTAAAAGGTATTTTGAAGTGTTACTATTGATGCCATTCAACCTGTCTGATTACTCTAGCTCAATCTGTATAGCAAACAGCTTTGAAAACAAGCTTCTTTAAAACATCACAGCCCTGAGCTCAGATGATTCACTGTTTCAAATATGCAAGTGTGCAGATATCCCAGAAAACTAATTTCTGAGCACTTCACAGTTACCAAAAAAGAAGTAAAAAAATGAACAAATCAGTTTGCTTCACTTCTGTTTTCCTTCAGACTTGTTTGCATAATAATATTTGAACAGGACTAAACTCATGGCTTTTATCCAAAAGGCTTCACTAGGGCCATTTGCCAGTATAAGCACAACTATCAGAAAGGGTATGAGCAGCAGAAACTTTCACCTGGGACCAAAACAAGTTACTTCCTATACTGAAGCAGCAGCTTATTATGTCAGGTTCACATATTTGGATAAAGAAAGGCTTTCACACAAATGCGCTGGTTCACCTGTAACTCTGCCCAGATTAGAACTATGTGCACAAGCAGCAACTTGAATTGGGCTTGTGTGTTCCCCATGCCTCCCCTCTCACAAAGATCTCACTGTGTTTAATTTCACTTTCCACAAAGCTGGTTTATGCAAGAACACAGGAGATCACGTTCCTACAAATTGATCTGCTTCCAAACAAGCCAACTGCAAACCACAGGTTATGAAACTGGCACGTTCAGCTAAGATGTCCCCAACCCTGTTGGCCTTTCATAAGGCTGGGAAGACCGGGCTTTGTGCCCAGGCCTGGCGCCTCGAGCATTTGGATGGTCCCACCTCTTGGTTATATTAACATCCATACATTGCTTACTTGGCAGCCATGTATATTTATCTTGTATTTATTTTGTATTTTAATTGTTTTAATTGTAATTGTTTTAACTGTTTTGTGGTTTTACTGTTGTAAGCTGCTCAGAGTCACTTGTTGAGATGGGCGGCTATAGAAATCAATCCAATCAATCAATCAATCAAATAAATAAATAAAGCAAACTGTAATTTCTGGTCCATACATTAACAACTAACAAGGATTAGTGGAAAGAGAAATCTAATGCTAGCATAATCTTTCTCCTGGCTATAGAGGAGGAAGACATAGGAAAGGGAAGAACCATTCTGTGGATTCACTCAGATTCATTCTAGTTCGTGCATATCAGCATTAAGCCATTTGGATCTTGCTGGTTTAAGTTCTCCACTCAGTCATGCAAGTAAGACGACTATCTATCTTTAGTCATAATCAGCCTAACCTAACCTCTGCTTCTCAGCCTAATGTAATCTTAAGAGTTACTGTCAAGCTAAATTGTGATAATTTTATATGATTTTCCATATGTAATGATAAACGTCAGGATCAAACTCTGGATTAAGAGATGTATTAGCTAAAGAAATTTCTCTACCCATTCACAATGGAATACCAGTTATAATATTATAGTATTATAATATTAGTAGAATACTAATCCCTGAGAACAAACCCAGTAGATTATAATCAAGAACAGAAGGCGAAGAGTTTTAAGAAGATTTTCACAAGCATGTAATGAAAAGTAAAGAAAGCTACACAGTGCTCTAATATAATGTAATGATACACCCTTGCACATAAAAGTTATACTAAGAATTAAACTGTCTGGGTATAATTATTTTTAGAGCCTACCCTACAGCAAAGAATGATTCTTCTAATCAATGCAATTAGGTATAGAACTAGAACAAGATAGTTATGCTTGGTTAATTTAGAAAGAAACTAATGTCATTCTGTGGATTTCTCTTGAGGGACCCAAGGGCTAGGTGGAATAAGATGGACAGTGTATTAAAAAAAACCCCAAAATATTTAGAAGATGGCAGAGTTACTGCATGTGTATCCTTCCTTCAATTTTACATTTTATTTGTAGAGGTTTGGGACCACTATTTATCCAACACCATGATTCTGATGGATTACCACTGTAAAATTGCAGGTTTTTTGGGAATTAAAAGGTGGGATGACCTGGTATAAATGTGTGAATAACCACAACAAATATACTGTAAATCATGGTTCTCAGTGTGGGCCATATGCCCCCCCCCAGGTGGCCATGTCATATTCTAGGGGGTCATCCAAACTTAACTGCCAGGCTGTATGATCAATTTATCATAATCCTCACATAAAAGTCTCTATGCAAATTTCAGCAGCATAAATATTGAAAATTACTAGAGTTTACAGTAACTATCTTAACCATGACTATGAGGGGGTCACAAAGGTAAATGAGGCTCTGAAGGGGGCCATGAGCAAAAGAAGGCTGAGAACCCCTGTTCGAAATGACTGTGCCATGGAACAATTTTCTCAGAACCAAGGAGAGACAAGGCAAACGCTAGATTTATCCAAGGCAGTGACCATGGACTAATAGAAAAGAGTGAGTACAGTAGAAAGCTATTACATTTTGCTTGTATGCAAGTGGGAACTCCCTCATTACACTTATCCTTAACAGAGGCACATTCGACCACAAAAGTGAAGGATTGATGAAAAGGAGAGTGAAAAAAGATTTACTTCAAGAAACAGAAAGCTTTTCCTATTGAGGAGAAGAAAGAGAAGTATAAACTCTGACAGAAAATAGTGTAAGGTGATTGTGTGTGTGTGTGTATACCTTCGAGTTGTTGTTGACTCCTGACAACTGCTGGGACAAGTCCCTGCAGTTTTCTTGGCAAGATTTTGGAAGTGGTTTGCCATTGCCTGCTTCCTAGGGCTGAGAGAGAGGGACTGGCCCAAGGTTACCCAGCTGGCTTTGTGCCGAAGGCAGGACTAGAATTCAGTCTCCCAGTTTCTAGCCTGGTGTCTTAATCATTTGTAATGGTATGTGGGAATGACCTTGGGAGACAGGCGGGACAGATGCTACCTAGGGAACAATCAAATAAAAGGGGTGGGGAGCCCACAGCTGCATAATGGGCAGAGTAAGAAACTCAGAAAGGAGCTTCCCTAACTTATCAGGCTGTAAAAGAGACAGTGGGAGATTTGTACTTCCAGACTTGCAAGATTCTGCTAATGTAGCCTTACAATAAAGTAGAATTAGCTCATCTGGTTGTGTTTCCTGTCTGGTGTAGCTGGGAAGGCTGACAGCATTACATCAAACTGGCTCTCGAGGTGATAATAAGGAATTAAAAACAAAGAGTACATGGCAAAAAACCCTAAGGGAAACAGTAAGAACTTTATTTCAATTTTAGGGAAAAATCAGCCAACTAGATCTTTTGATTGCTTGATTACATGACATCAAGTTGGTGTTCAGTCTTACTGATCACACTGACAGATTTTTCTCCATGACAATCTGTCCCTAATCTAGTCCTTCAGGTCTTCCAACAGTGCAACCATCCCCACTGTAACTGTAACCCATCTTGCTGCTGGTTGTCCTCTTCTTCTCTTTCCTTCTATCTTTCCCAGCATCATAGCCTTCTCCAGAGAGTTGAGTCTTTGCACAATGTGCCCAAAGTAGGATGAGCCTGTTCATTTGTGCCTCAAGCAAGAACTCTGGGTTGATTTGTTCAATGATCCATTTGTTTGTTGTTTATAGTATTCTCAGGAGTCTTCTCCAAAACCAAATTTCAAAAGGGTTAATACTCTGTCTATCCTGCTTCTTCAAAGTCTCACTCTGACTTCCATAGAGTGTCCCAAGGAATACTTTTGCTTGTACTATTTTGATCTTTGTAGGTATAGACACATCATGGCATCTGAATATCTTTTTCAAGTCCTTCATGGCTGCTCTACCAAGTGCCAGTCTGCAGCATATTTCTTGACTGCTTGTTCCTTTACTGTGGATGACTGATCCTAAAAAGAAGCTATCTACCGCTTCAATATCTTCATTGTCAATACTACGGCTGGTTGTAGTACCTGTTGTAATACCTGTTGTCATTGTCTTCTTTATATTTAATTTCAGTCCCATTTTTTTCAATGTGCTCCTTGATTTTCATTACTAGAGCTTGCAGATCTTTGCATTTTATCTATTAGTGTAGTAGCCTCAGCATTGCACAGGTTATTGATTTTTTTCCTCCAGTTTTAAAACCATGGTCATTTTCTTTCAGTCTAGCTGCCCTTGATATACTCAGCATTACAGTAGGATGACTAAATAAGGGGTGAGGTAGCAAATGAGTCTTACTCCTTTGCCAACCTGGAGCCAGTCTGTTTCGCCATGTTCTGTCTGAGCTTCCTGACCTGTATTAGGTTTTGTATGAGGACAATGAGATGCTCTGGGATTCCCATTTTTCCAAGCACATTCCACAGCTTGATGCGACTGACATAATTGAAAGCCCTTCTATAATTAAGGAAGCACATGCTGACTTCTTTTTGGTATTCTTTGGCTTTTTACAAAATGGCTGCCAGGCATAGCTTCTCAAACACTACCCAGGATGCTCTCTACCACCCCATCTTATCTATGTCTTCTGGGGGACAGATGAGCACAATTCTAGACAAAGCACCAATGCAGCCAACTACCATTTTTACTTTCTATGATTATCTATATGGCTTACATGAAGTCTTAAATTATTATAAACAAAGGGTGCCCTCTGCAGTATGCCAGCTTCTCATTTATTAATCAAATCCAATGGAAAAAGAAAACCAGGACTGGTGCAGCAGGTAGTCTGGGTCATGCCAATGTGCCTTGTCGGTGACCTACTAATGCCCATGCACATCACGGAATCAACTCTCTAAACCTATTTAGGCTAGTGCCACATAAAGATATGTTCAGGTTTCAGCATACACAGCAACTACACACAACAGAAAAACCTGTCATAATCTATTGTGATCCCTGAAGTCAAAATAGTTACCAGTAATAATCTTCTATGTGCAATTCATGGTGCTGAATATTACCTTTAAAGCCCTAAATAGATTAGGACCTAGATATTGTGGAGACCTCCTGTTCCACACGGAATCTACCCATCCAGGGAACTCTGTGATGGAGGGCATGTTACAGGTCCTACTTCCTAGGGATGTAAGGGGCTGGGAGAGAGTCCCCTCCACTGAAACAGCTTACTCCTGGAGAAATGGAAGGCCCCATCCCTGTTATTGTATCTGAAGGCTGTTTGAAGCTTCTGACAAAGGAGGGGACTTGTAATTAGCTGCTCCCAGGCTTGAAAGGCGGCACCAGGTAGATGGAAGGTCCACATGTATAATTCGATGTTTTGCTGTTATTATTTTGTGTTATGTTATTGATTACAGTATGTCGTTATTGCTTATAATTTTCATCCTAATTATTAGAACTGGAAACAGTGAGCCGATTAGAGGACTGAAATGGCATAAAAACCCAGGTGAATAACGAATGGCAGATCAGGGATGAGCAAGCCAAGCACAAGTAACACAGCTGAAAATAAAGTCCACAGGACAAAAACTGCATACTACTGTAGCATAGTTCTTCCCAACATACAGATACACACACAACACTTCCATTGTACTGTTAAATCAGCTGCAAAGACACTATCTGCATAATCTTCAATATTAATTCACATTAGAATATTTATTTATTTATTTATAATCCCACCTTTATTATTTTTATAAATAACTCAAGGCGGCGAACGTTCCTAATACTACTACCTCCTCCTATTTTCCCTACAACAACAACCCTGTGAGGTGGGTTGGGCCTAGAGAGAGAGACTGGCCAAAGGTCACCCAGCCGGCTTTCATGCATAAGGCGGGACTAGAACTTACAGTCTCCTGGTTTCTAGCCCAGCACCTTAACCACTAGACCAAACTGGTTATTGATAATCAAACATAACCACTTAGTAACCACAATGAACTGGCACAATGAACAGTCCTGGATTAGAAATAGGGATAGAGGTCCAAATTCATATCCCAACTCAGCCACAAAACTTACCAGGTGACTATAGACCAGCCACTGCTTTTCAGCCAAACCTACCCCAGTGGGTTGATGTGTAGATAACATAATGGGAGACAAAAAATATGAATATATGAGATCCTTGGAAGAATGTTGGGATAAAAATATTATTTAAATGTGTATGTTCCATTGTGATGGAAGCAGCTATATGTCTCCATACATTTTTACCTGCTAATTTATGAATAGGCCTTAAATTGCTACTACTGTAACCTTGCTTGCCAAATCTACCTTAACTGAAAGGGAGTTGCTTAAAATAGCTGAACTTTACAGTATCAAATCTAAGCAGCCTAGAAAATTGTACATATAAGCATAATTGTTGCTAATGAAGCTTAGAAAGCTATCAGTATCCATCAGATTGTTCCTCCAGAGAAAATGCAGGTGTGGTATTCACCCAGGCATTCAGTCACTCCAGCATCTAACTTAGTTCAAATATATAGCACAGAAATATTGCTGCTTTTACAAGTCCTGAGCACCACCACTCACTGGGAACCCAGCACAGATTTTAGAGCCATAATTTTGCAATTATACAACAGTGCTAAAAATTACTGTGGAGATTTGAACCACGCAAGAAATTGAATTCATGAGATTAAAAGGTGGGATATATTATGCTAGACAGAGCCAGTTTGGTGCAGTAGTTAAGACAACAGGCTAGACCATGAGTTCTAGTCCTGCCTTAGGCACAAAGCCAACGGGGTTACCCTGGGCCAGTCACTCCCTCTCAGCCCTGGGAAGAAGACAATGGCAAATCACTTCCGAAATCTTGGCAAGAAAACTGCAGGGACTTGTTCAGGCAGTCACCAGGAGTCAAGAATGACTTGAAGGCACCCCAAAAAAAAAGGTAGATGTGTCTTTGGAGGCTGTTCACTGGTTGCTGTCGAGACATTTTCCTGGTTTCCAAACACAGTTTTTGCAACTCAGTTTCATCCTGTTGCATCAAATTGCACCTTCACTGCTTTACCATCAGTCTGTCACTCTTTTGGGTTATAACAGTTTATGTAGATTTACTGTTGAATGTAATGCACTTAAAATTAGCAGCATGCAAGACCTCCAGCTACTGAAAAAATGCTAAGAGGTTGAATTAGCTATTAATACTGGCATTAGACTAGGCCTCATACGTATTTCTATAGCCTGACATCGTCTCTGAAAATTCATGATGAGCTGATAAAGCAAGATAAGGACATACAGGGTTTCTGCGGAGGGGGATGCAGAATGGGCCAATTCTAGTTACCACTATTTGATTTGTACAGCTGATACATGCTAACCCACCCTGTATCATTTACTATAGTGATACAGTCTTATTCTGACAGCTTTCCAAGTCAAATCTTTAATCATGGTTACTTCTTGTAGCACAGTAATCCTGTGATGCATTTCAGCAAAATCCTAGCATGCAGAAAGACTATGATAGGATTTAGCCTTTGGATGCTAAAGATACAAGGAAGCAGAGTCATACTGTAAAGCCAAAGGTGGGGGAAATGGCTCCGGCAATTATGATTCACGCTGCAGAGCCAAACATGTTATGCGATTACACAGCAGCGACGGAATAGGCTGCCACATCTCAGATCCATTGCAGAGCTGAGAAATGCGAGTACCCACGATATCCCTTCAGGCAACTGCGCCCAGAGACATAAAATGAAAGCAACTGTTTTTTACAAGAAGGAACCTTCTGTACGGATCCGAAATGTACACGTAAAAGAGAAAATAAAAATAAAATCATTACCGAGCACCAATAATTTACAAGAGCAATCCAGAGTAGATATCGCAGGCCAGCAAGGATCACTGCGCTCAACGCTTGCTTGGAAATCCGGATGAGCAAGGACTAAGCAGATGATGCCTCTTTTACCTTCAAATGAACTGTGTAGACAAGCCGCTGAATAAACGGATACTTGCCGGTGACTATCATATAAGAAGAAATACGGGGCGCAGTGGGGCATCCTTAGCAATTACGGCCACGCACACAACACCGAGCGAGATTTCTAGGAATTACTTTTCATTGTAAAGAAGCTCCCCTCGGGACGCGAGAGGTGCCTCCTTGCTTCAAAAGCCTCCCATCTCCACCGCACAGGCAGATGGGTCAAAACGCCGGGCGGGAAAGATCAAGAGAATCAGCCGGGAGGAAGAGCCGTCTGAACGCCCGAGGCCGAGTTACGTATCAGAGCCACTTCTCACCGGCCCCAGAGAGGAAGCGGGGCCGGAGGGCAGCAGAATGGAGGCTTGCGTGAGAGGACAGCCGCCAGGGCAAAGCGAGGGAACAGGCATGAATGGGCAGCAGCGCCTTGGGCGGGCCGCTCGTTACAGGCTTCGGAGCGAACTGCTCTGGGGGGGCACAAACGGGGTGACAGCGGCCACCCGGGGCTCCCCGCTTTCCTACCGTGGATGCCAGTCTGGTGAGTCATGGCTCTGCCGCTGCTCCGCTTCACCAGAATCCAGCTCAGCCCGTCTCTGCCTCTCGCGCAGGAAACGGGTTGGTTTCAGCACCGCCTGCTTCCGGGTTCCTGCTGACTGGAGCTGGCGGGGCTTGGAGAGAGCCGCCCGCAGGGAAGGCCGAGTGTGTCGCCAAGCGAGCGGCGCAGCAGGATGAGGGGCGGCGCTGGAGCAAGGCCTCCATTCATTGCAGTCGTCCCCAGACCTGGAGCAAGAGCTCCGCCGCGTGGGGACCAGCGAGGGAGACGCGCTTCCGCGTGGAGCATAGTCCCTGGCAACGCATTTCGGGGTTCTGGTCTGTGTGGAAGAGTAACGTCTGCGCAACGAGTCAGGTCGCTTGAAGTAACGTGGCATGGAATGGCCGGGCCCTTCTGAGCTTCAGAAGAACAGTTTGCTGGAAGGGATATATAGTTAATATAAACAGAAGAGAAGGAAGAGGGGAGCTTGGAAAAGCCAGGCAGGGAAACTGTTGGTGATCCAACATTTCAAACTGGGTTCCTGTTAGGGCTGCCTTGTGCTGAGAATTTCGTAGCATCCATCCATCCATCTCCCTTCTCACCCCTGTGGGTGGTATGTGTCTTCCTCAACCTCGGGTCCCCTACCAGAGGCCTGGGAGTTTGAGGGTTCTGTGCAGTCTCTTAGCTGTTCCTAGCACTGCACTCTTCTAGACACAGAGCTCTGATGTTGCTCCTGGGATCTGTTGGAGCCACTCTCCCAGCTTGGGAGTCACAGTCTCGAGTGCTCCTACCACCACTGGGACCACCTTGGCTTTTACTTTCCACATCCTCTCTAGTTCCTCCTTCGGGCCCTGGTACTTCTCCAGCTTCTCATGCTCCTTCTTCCTGATGTTGCTGTCACTTGGCACCATTACAACTATCACCACCGCTGTCTTCTGGCCCTTGTCTACTACCACAATGTCTGGTTGATTGGCCACTACCTGCCTGTCTGTCTGGAAGTCCCACAGGATCTTAGCCCTGTTATTCTCCACGACCTTCTGTGGAACCTCCCATCTGGACTTGGGAGGGTCTGGCCCATACACTGTGCAGATGTTCCTGTACACAATGCCAGCTACATGGCTGTGCCGTTCAGTGTATGCTGTTCCTGCCTGCATCTTACACCCTGCCACTATGTGTTGGACTGTCTCTGAGGCCTCTCTGCATAGTCTGCACTTCAGGTCCTGCCTAGGACGCTCTCTCTCTATATATTTGCATTCTGTTTGGTGTAGTGGTTAAGGCACCAGGCTAGAAACTGAGGGGCTATGAGTTCTACTCTCGAGTCTCACCTTGGACACAAAGCCAGCGTGGGCCAGTCACTATCTTTCAGCCCTAGGAAGGAGGTAATGGTGAACCAATTCCAAAATATTGCCAAGAAAACTGCAGGGACTTGTCCATGCAGTGACCAGGAGTCAAGACTGACTTGAAGGCGCACACACACACTTGATGAAAAAGTCCTGCCTGCCTGCCTGCCTGCCTTTCGAAAGAGTCAGATATTTCAATGAAATTCTCATGCATGTCTGTGGAGTTCCAGACCTACTTTAGAGGCCAAAAAATGTGGCTGTGATTGCACCATACACCAACAAATTAACCAACCACATCTTAGTATAGTCAGTTGTGGGAATCTAGCCTCTGAGGTTCATGTATGGTACACTGTTTCCTTTGAACCAAGTCATGGAATTAATTGAGGAAATAGTGGTTAAATTAACTATGGCCTGTTGTGCAAACACAGCCTGTACATGAGGTTTTGCCTTTCACTGAACAATTGATTTAGCTATACACCCCGTTTGGTTTCCCTGCTTCCTATAGATCTCCAGGAAAATGTCATGAAATGTTCACCTGGAGCTTTTTCAGATCTAGAAACAGGGATAACCTGGGATGCTGCGAACAGTTGGAGAGGGATATAGTAGAACACACCCTCTGCAGAATAGAGCCACCTATAGGCATAATCAAAAGGCACTGAGAATCAGCCTGATAGTAAGGCAGAAAAAAAGAAGCCTCTTTTTCAGTTTTAACAATTGGGAGGAAATTGGGAGATCAACTTCAGCTTGGGATAGGTTCTTCAGTTAAAAGATCAGTAGGACGTGCGTTTGCAAAACAGCTGCTTTGCCTATTGTGCTACAGTATTGCCCTGCAATGCATACACGTGGGCTGTGTGATATAAAGCATAGTCCAAGGTGCACTACCTGTTTTGGGGAATGAGGTTATCTACCATAGCAGTACGTGCTGGCAGCGATGGGTGCAGTGGAGGCTACAACCAGCCCTTCCTATGGTCCCTGTATTCCCCCCAAACTTCTTCACCCCCCAAACTGTTCCCCATCTTCCAAAGACTCTGTCCAATGTCTGCTTGTCACTGATTTAGTTGTTTTTCTCCTGGTTACTTTCTTCCTGAACATCACTAACTGTGACGACTAGCAAGGCAGCTAGCCTCACGGGGTTAAGTGAGGCTGTGTTGCAAAGGCCAAGCCCCAGGGAGAGTAAGGAGCAACAGGGTAGCTGCAAGGGCAAATGATATTTGTCGTATCTGTCCTGTTTTTTTTGTTTTCAGACTTTCTGTTGGAGTCACTGATAAACAGTGGTAATGTATATTCACAATTTACTTGGGCCAGGTAGTTTTTGAAAAGACGGTATCTAAATCTTTTTGGAAGGTCCTGAAGACATGGTTCTGTCATTGGGCCTGGAGGCCCCAGGCCAATACGGAGCTGATTAAATGGCTAGTTTAGAGTATGTTTGTTTCTGCCACTGGGTGTTTTATTGGTTTTTAATCTTGTAAGCCACCCAGAGTCACTATGTGAGAGTTGGGCGGCCATATACTTCTGCTTAATAAATAAATAAATAATAAAGACAGTGAGTTAAGTAAAGGTTTATTTAAGTAACGTTCTTCAAGGGTGCACTTAAAAACACTCTCTCTCTGCTAGCCCTATTTTCTCTCCCTCCCACTCCCCCAAATGTTGCAACTGTTATTAGAATGAGTATGGCTGTAATAATAAGAGAGTGGTTAGTCTTGTTCAGGTGTGTGTGTGCGTGCGCGTTTGCAGTTTGGGAGTTTGTTGTATTCTCTACTTTTATGGGTAACTCAAAAAGAAATATGCTATAAAGGCTGGAAATTACAGAACAGTGGAATAAAATTACGTGTAATAAAAAGAGAACATTCTTTGGGTGGAGTGGAAGCTTCCAAGCAGCCCAATTTTATATGTTTTTCTTTTTCTTTTTTCCAGCGACAGTGCTTTAGAACTCATATCTTATGCATATCTCTCAGTAGATTTATATCTCGTGTTTTTCCAGAAATGGTATTTTTGGTTAGCAGGTAGATTTGCTCAACAGAAAGAAGACATATAAAAAGAAACTCTACAGTTAGAAGTATAACTTTCGCCAGAAGCACAGGCCCTCTGGTAATTCTTTCTGTGTTTATTGTCTCTAATGGGCAAGAGATGTATAGATGCAGAAAGCCAGTGCATGCAAAGCTGACTAAAAAAAAAATGACTTCATCTTACAAAGAGGTTTCACAGAGGGTTTAGTGGCTTTTTCACGGGAATCATTCGGATGTCAATTTCTTCTATATGAAGTAGTCTTTCCTTTGGGAAGAATTTTTTTTTTGTAACGAATAATTGGTTTGCTTCTTCATAACTTAAAGATGCTTTAATGGGTACTTCTGTTTAACTAGGAAATTTTGCATAAGTGACTGCATGTTCAGTGTTCAGATGTTACTAAACAGATTAAGAGATATATAAGACAGTTATTTTTCTGTTCTCCAGTCTCTGAAGCTCTAGGTCAGTATCTTGCTGATACTGAGTCCTATTTTCATTCTGTCTTGAATACCAATGTAGCTTGGTTCTCAACACACTTAAGTTATAATATGGTTTAGCTGAGTTTTCATGGAATCAGAGTTGGAAATGACCATAGCGGTCATCTTGTCTAACCCCCTGCTCAATGTAGGATCCATCAGAGCACTGGTTCTCAAACATTTTGGTCTCAGGACCCCTTTACATTCTTAAAAATGATTGAGGACCCCAAAGAGCTTTAATTTATGTGAGATCTATCCATCCATCCATCCATCCATCCATCCATCCATCCATGCTTTTGAATCAATGTTGATTCCTGGTGACTGTCTGGACGAGTCCCTGCAGTTTTCTTGGCAATATTTCAGAAGTGGCTTGCCCTTGCCTCCTTCCTAGGGCTGAGAGAGTGACTGGCCCAAGGTCACCCAGTGGCTTTGTGACTAAAGCAGGACTAGAACTCATGGTCCTCCAGTTTCTAGCCTGATGCCTTAACCACTACACCAAACGGGCTCTCCTATCTGTATCGGAAATTAAAATTGAGAAATATTTTAGAACCACTGCACTAGAGCATCTCTGATAGATGACCTATTCAGTCTCTCTGCAAAGAGCAGCTTCTGTTTGAAGACGACTAGAATGTTGTGTGAATCCAGTAATAGCAGTTTGTTCAGTGAACAAGGTTAAAACCTTGGCTTTAGGCAATATAGGAACCAGCCTGTATGTACTGGAAAGTATACTGGAAATAAATTATGCTTAGAGTAAATAATATGTATCAGATATATTGTATTTCATTAAAAAAAACAGGGTCACATTAATTATTCAGATTTCTGCCACGTTTAGATAGATCATTTAATGATATTAAATCTGTTCAAAGGCATTTCCTGATTTCTTTTTCTGGACTTTACCTAAAGTTTTCCTTTAGTGTTCTGTTGCCATCTAGTGGACTTTCAGATTTGGCTTTTTTTTTTTTACTGTAACAGATAGAAGGTACCTCTTTTTGCAGTAGGTGTGCGAATCAAACAAGCTCTGATGAAATTCCAAAATTCAAAGATGGCAAGATTTATTTTTATTTATTTATTTTATAAATTTATTCACTGCCCATCTCTCCCCCACGGGGGGACTCTGGGCGGCCTACAATAAAACAGGATTAAAATTCAAAACCATTCCAATACAAAATACAATAAAAATACAAATATAAGATTCCATTTGACTTCAAAATTTGAGATTTATAAGCAACAAGATTTGTTTTAATAAATGGTTTGGCAATAGGTTACAGAGACAAGGTGCGGAAGGACCCTGCATCAACCTCCTGAAATCAAGATACAGAAATGCTACAGCTACCATCCACATAAAGACTACCATCATCGATATACAAAGGTCAACAAAGTGATCCAATTTCACTGAAACGATTGTCAGCAAAGTCTAGAAGTAATATTCAAATGACCGAACTGGTCCAAAGTAAGAAATAAGTTAACAGTAAATGCCTTAACCACCTATGTTTTGTCAAAAAGATATTGGGGGTTTTTTTTGTCCAACAATGCTAAAACCCATAAAAGACAAATAACAGAATTAAATAACAGCAGTGAGTTATCAGGCTTGAAAATGAACTTGAAGAAGATACACGTAATCTATAACAATTATTCCCAATCTTTGTCAATAAAAATTGAATGTCATTATTGGGAAAGTCAATAGCTGCATCTACCTCAATCATGATTATCATGAAAGATGATATCATGGAAGAAATTCTGAACTGAACTGGATTGGAGAACGTTTGGACAATTTCATGCTGTATTAAAAAGCAACATACTAACCTGCTTAAAGAGAAAATTATTTAATCAATTTATGTTATCTGGGCTGATGTGGTTGCAAAACTCGGCCATTAAATGCAAACATGGTATAGAAGTTGAAAACTACCCAAAGAAACATAAAATGGTAAATGCGTAACATATGACAAGAAACGAAATACTTGGATTTGCCAACAGATATGAGTATGTGACATAATTCACCATTTTATTGTTTAGCATGTTTCAATAAGTTATTTTGTATTAATTATGGATTTCTTTATGTCCTTTGTGTACCCTGCCCAGAGTCACATAGTTTGAGTTGGGCAGCCACATAAATGAAATAAAATAATGAAGTAGGTAGCTTCACTGAAATGGCAATGGGCTGGCTATATGACATGATGAACAGATCAGTCCTAGAGAATAGCAATTCTCACACCCACAGAAATGCCGGGCAAATGATGTAACTCGATTCCAAAGTGTTAACTGGAAATACCCTGCAATGTGTTAAAGCAACTAGAAAGCAACTGAAGAGGCCTTCATCCTGCAGTGAATTGATTTGGGATGATGATGCATGCAGATCTACCTGGGAATAATCCTCATTGAATGATGTGGAATAAACAAATTGAATTAAACTACCTTATGGCTTACATTGATGTGTGAATCCAACCAATAACTGGTGGAACTGTATGCATTAGGGCAGTGCTTCTGGGAAGATGGGAGGTCCTTTCCCTTTGGTTCTGGTTCAATCAGACCCTCCCATTCTTATTTTTACAAGTAGACATTGGGACTGTGTATCTAGATGATTTGGCACTAGAAAACTACAAGAGAACATTTCAGTGCTGTAGGACACACTGCTGTCAACCTCAGATTCAGTATCCTGTAAGAAAAGCACAACTTCAGACGATTCCAGAATGCATAAAGATATGTTTAAGGTTCCCTAAGATTACTTTGCTTCCCTTGTTACAGTTCAAAACAGCTACTGTTCTAAAATGGGATTAAAGTAATAGAAGATACTCTATATTGCAGAAGTGGAAAACTGTTTTATGCAAAAGTGATTCATTCTTCATTCATCTCCCTATTGCCTGAGAACAATTCCAGGATGCTGCAGAACGATGGATCCCCTAATTATAAACCTTTTATGAGGTTGTGATGGAACTCCAGTTTGGATTATTTCCACCTTCCCTTGCAGAAAAATAAGCAAAGTCTCCTTCGAATCCATCTTGACCCCAAGTACTTCCATGATCCCGTGTACTGTATTCTTGATAGCAATGTAGCATTGTTTTGCCATTGCCACCTTCTGGAATTTTATTTAGTAAGTCAGCAACCCTGGAATTTGCTGAAGGTCTACAATTCAAGTATCAAACCAACTCTGTTTAGCTTTCTAAAATAACACCTTTGCAGGCAGTAATATGCATCCCACAGTATTTGATAGCCCTCTCATCTTTTGGAAGGGTATTCAGAAGGTATGTGGGGCTTCAGCCTTGGAAGTGAAATATTATTCATTTATGTTTGTGTTCTGCAAAAGGTTTGAATTTTAAATGTTTCAAGTTTGTTGGTTGGTTGGAAGAATAAAGGTTGTTCCAGCTTTTTCAGAAATGTTCTGAAACATTTTGTATACCTCTAGTCTAATTATTAATTTTATATCTTGCTTTCCCCATCAAAGTTCCAGTTTGTGTGCAGGTAGTCCTTACTATATAGCCTCGTGTGGCACAGAGTGGTAGGCAGCAGTATTGCAACCGAAACTCTCCCCACGACCCAAGTTTGATCCCAGCGGAAGCTGGATTCTCAGGTAGCCATCTCAGGTTGACTCAGCCTTCCATCCTTCCCAGGTCGGTAAACTGAGTACCCAGCTTGCTGGGGAAGGTGGCAGCTGGGGAAGGCAATGGCAAACCACCCTGCTATAGTCTGCCAAGAAAACGTCACAAAAGTGGCGTCCCCCCACAGAGTCAGACATGACTCGGTGCTTGCACAGGGGACCTTTCACACAGTCCTCACTTAAGAATGGTAATTGGGACCAGAATTTCCATCACTAAGTTCACCCTGTACATTATAAGTAATACTTGCATAGCTATCAAAACAATTGCAATAATCAAGTGACAATCGTCTTCTAAGATTGAGTAGCATTGTCTTATGGAGTGGGGGGTGGGAAGCAAGATGGGGTAAAACACAACTTTTGCTTTTATCAAGCATGCCAACATAACCCTTATTTGCATTATAAATGCTCCACTGCTATTTTTACTTCCATATAAGCAGAACTTGGATGTTAATATAATAGCATCCTGTGGGACAGACTCAGAGGCAATGTAAGCCTTGAAATACAAAACACAGTTAAAAAAAACCCACACATAAGCTGACTGATCAATAGCAATGACCAGAGCAATCTTGGGTTTGTTTTGTTTTTTAGGGTTTTTGTTGTTGTTGTTAGTTTCACTTCCTGAATGTGTCCGCTCAAGCAGTTATTTTAGGATAAGAAGGTTGGAGGCCTGGCCATGCCTATTAATTCCAAAGAACAAAAGTATTTAGATTTAGTGAGAGATTGTATTTGACTAACCAGCCTTTTAACGATTATGGAAGTTTTAGACTAGTACTAAGCCTTTCAACTGTGGGTGAAATAGTGATTGAGGAAACATTTTAAAAAGTGAAAATTTATTATCAAACCATTCCATGAATCTTCCCTACCTTGATGCTCTCTGGGTACACTGGACCTCAGTGTCCATAATTCTCAACCAATATTGCTGGCCCCAAAACTGGAAATGGAAAGCCTATGCTACTGGAGGATATCACATTGGAAAGGCTGCCTGTAAATATGGTGTGGTTCACACAACTAAGCCATTAGGGATGGTTGCATAGAATGTCTATGCTGCCATGTCACTTTTATTCCCATCTGGCACTTTAAGCAAAGTTAGAGGTTTCTCTCATGTCTGAATCCATCGCTATCATCTCTGATTACTGTACTATGAACTAGGGGTTTATAAGACATAGTAATTGCAAAGCAGCCTCCAATTCTGGTTCAAGAGCCACAGGGGACTGTCATTAAGATGAGGGCAGGCATGTTTCTACTAACCATTCCGGGTGGCTTAGAATATTATGCATACTGCACCAACAGGATGCTATATTTTAGAAGATACAAAAAGGCTTGAATTTTAAATGTTTCAAGTTTAAAAGAGGTTGTTCCAGCTTTTTCAGAAATGTTCTGAAACATTCTGTATACTTCTAGTCTAATTATTAATTTTATATCTTGCTTTCCCCATCAAAGTTCCAGTTGGTATACAGGTTGTCCTCACTTAACAACAGTAATTGGGACCAGAACACTCTTCCTGTGTTTCTACAGGAAGAGAACACAGACATAAATAATCCAGAGATAGTAAGTGAATCACTTGGCAGCTTATCTCATAAAGAGCAATTTAGCCCAGGTGAAGAAATGCCTGGACAGAAGCATTTCAAAGCATTCAGACAGACTCTGCCTTAATTAACTCACTATAAACAAGGCTGAGGAATCCCTATGACAGTTTCCAAGATTCTGTGCTTACCCCAGACAGCATTAAAGATCCCTTGCGTGGGTCTTGACATTGAATGAGCTCTATAACTTAGCAGGCGCTTCACTATTTCTGAATCTACTCACTACTTCAAACAATGATATCATGAAGCCCTTGATAAGTCTTGTACAAGACTAAGCATCAGAAAGAAATAGGAAATATAGAGGCCTCAAGAATGTTGCTGATGTTGAAATCTACTCAGATGATGCCTGATTATGAAATTAGTGGTGGCACTGGCAGTGATATCATCTCAGATGAGTCAGCATGTGCATTACAAAAGAAAAGTGTGAATTCCGTTATTTATTTATGTTGATTTATAGCAAGTCCCTCTGGTGAACAAAATTTAAAATGAAAAAGAACTATAGGTGCAACAGACAGCCCCCCCCCCCAATGAATAAAGGAAATGGCAGCCATGAAGAAGTCATGAAGAACTGTGGAAGGCAGTACTGATGAGCAACCAAGCAGGAGAACATATTAGTTCTTTCAAGATGCCCTTCTTGGTTTTCCACGTGCTCAACCTGCAAGACATATTAGTGCAGTAATGGAGGATGTTCTTGAGCTACAACTGTTGGAATCTTTCACTCTTGGCTTGGTGACTGGGATTGCCCGAAGCTGTCGTTCAGCAACACAGGGAAAGTGTTCTGCTCCCCAGGCACTGGGGACTAAGGCCAACTGGGTAAGTGGGCACTCATTTCTGAATGAACAAGCATAGCCTGTACTGTTGGTTGTTGAATGGCATCCCTTTCATTTCATATTTCAGTTGAGAGATAGCTTATTTTTAGATAACTAAACACATATAGATGGAAAACAAAGTTGTATCAGTGGAGAAATTTTGAGGGAAGGATTCATGTTTAGAAAAATTCTAGCAGTTTTCCAAAGCTGTACCACCTATTTGCTTTTCTGTACAGTATTTTTTTCCCTTTGCATAATATTATTCTTTACTATGTGTCTTTAGAAATCAAGCCACTTAATTGTTGTTTTTATAAGAATGCTGGAATCTTCACTTCTTCATTTATTACTATTTATTTTTGTTATATTTGTATAGGAAACCCTGCTTACTTCATTTACACTGTGAGTGTTAGGGCACCGATTTATTGCTTATATTAGAACACTGGACTTTTTCTGTTTGCAAACCACTAGATTTCACTTCTTAATTTATTAGTAATTGTATCTTTATCTTATATTTTTCTAAGAAGCCCTGGTTAATTCATTTGTACTGAGTGTTATTGTTTTGGCACCAACTTATTAGTGAATATGAATGTGCCTATGAAGTCAGTTATTCTAGTGATTAACTCACTAGAGGTTTGGGTAAACCTTAAATTTGCAAACTGCAAATCATAGCACAGCACTTAGTCACTTAGTCTTCACTCGAAGACCTCCTATAGGTGAGATATACATACATTTCCTAGCAGCTAGCTTATCTGGGCAATCAACAGGCTCACAAGAAAAGTCCCCTTCTGTTTTTCCGGCAGGCCAAAGAGTTGGTCATGATCAGGTTGGTTGTTTCCTATAGCTAATGGGAAACTCAGTCGTTTGTAGTGGCCACATAGGGATCCATGTACGTTTATGTTTGTGAATGGCTACCTCTAGATGTGGCAACCTGTGTGGTCCTGTGGGCAGAAAAGTTTGTTCTTCCCCTCCTCTGACCGCATCACTCTCAGCATATGAAAGATGATCAGATGGCATATGAAAGAACGCTAATTCAACATAATGTAGGCTCAATACAGAATGTTTGCATAATTATTTAAAATATTGCTACTCCAACTTTTAATAATACAGAAGCTGTAAAGAGGTTTACAAATAATTTAAAATAACAAAACAGAGTTATGCTATTCAAAGAGCATGGCCCATAAGATAACTGATCAAGGGCACTAAATGGTCTCAGAAACATGGACATTTTATCTTGCTGTCTGAACTATCAGCCAGAGCCAAATTTAGGCATAAGCTAAGCAAGCTACAATTTAAGACCTCACAGACTGAAGGGACCTTTCAAACTTTCAGATTTTTTTTGGTTCCAGTTTTATTGTAATTTCTTATTTTCCATCAATTAAACCCTCCTATATGGCTCACATGACCCTCATTAATTAAGATACGCTTTGTTTCGCATGCCTTCACACCCTCTGTTCAGAGAGGGCCCTTCCCCACCCCGTCACAGGATTGTCATGCATTTTGGTGGCATTCTTCTCACATTCAGTTGTTATACAGCTTTCTCCTCTGTTAGCCCTTGTCAATTAGGGCCTCCCTATATCTAAATCCAGCCTTGCTGACAGCAAGGAAGAGGCACTAAGCAGCCAAATAGACCAGCAAAGATTTTATAATTAGACTCCATAATGCATTGCAGAACTACCCACAGGCTTCAAATGGTGAGGAGACATGACCATGACTAAGCAAAGATGTCATTTCCTATGGATATCCTATTTCTGCACTATTAACGTTAACAGTCAAAAACGTCACTTTGAACTGGAACTGGAAACCTAGAAAAGGAACTAAGCTTTTAAGTATTATTTTGTTGAATCAAGCCAAGATCTGTTTAGAATAGTATTCTGCCTATAAGAAAAGTATCCAGAAGCTACAGTTGGTCCAGAATGCGGACGCTCGGGCAGTTTTGGGAGCCCCAAAGATGGCCCATGTAACACCTTTGCTGTGCGAGCTGCATTGGGTGCCAGTCTACTTCTGGGTCCAATTCAAGGTGTTGGTTATCACCTTTAAAGGCCTACATGGCATGGGTCCAGGTTACCTGAGGGACCGCCTCACCCCAGTTACATTGACCCATCCCACCTGGTAAGGCAGAGAAGGCATGTTATGGACCCTGTCCATGAGAGAGTGTCGATTGGCAGGGTCCAGGAGGCGGGCCTTCTCTGCCATAGCCCCCGCCCTCTGGAATAAGCTACCCCCAGGCATAAGACAAGCCCCCACTCTCCTGGCCTTCTGAAATGGGCTCAAGTCCTGGCTGTGCCACCTCGCTTGGGGTGCGAGGGGGGACAGTTTGCCATGGGGGTGGCTGGCACCTTGATGCGGCCTAGGGAATTTTATCAAGACTGCGATCTTACCATCTTGGGTTTTAGATTTCATATTTATATTTTAGAGTTTTTAGTATATTGTATATGTATATTTTATAATGTATTTTTAATCGATATTTATTTTTTACTGTTTTAAATTCACTTGTAAACTGCCCAGAGTCACTGTTGAGATGGGCAGTGGAGAAATGCAAAAAATGAATGAATGAATGAAATCTAATGTGAATAATAATAATAATAATTTACTAAACCAATATGCCGCCTGACTCTCATAACTCTGGGTGGCTTACAACACCACTCCATTTGGTCATCAGAGATAGCGGGATCATGGAACTGATAGGAAATATGGCGTGTGTGTGTACGTGTGTGTATATACAGTATATATACAGGGAGAGAAAGAGAGTTACATACATACACCTTTTCCACAAGGGTCAATTCTGTCTAGAATCCCTGGGAGTTATTTAAGACCACAACAATAAAAGCTCATCTAGAATGTCTATCACAACTCAGGATGGGTATGAGCACACCCAAGCAGGGAAACAACATGAATAATGAGCTGACTCAAAGAAGATGTAGGAGGCAGGAAAGGCTTCTTCAGAAAAGAAAAGCACTACCCATGTACGAGTCTATAAAAAGAAATGTGTATTTGGGCAAAATAAATGCAAAGCAGATGATAAAGAGTACAGAAATGAATTTGAAGAGCAACAAACCATTAAGACCAACAATTTAAAAAGCTAAGTGTAGCAGAAGCAGCAAAACAGGAAACTACAAGGGAGCCAATGAGTTGCACTGCTTAAAGTATCAGATATTTCCCCCCCGCCCCAGCATTTCACATGTTCATGTTTCCATGCTAGTTTATATTTATAGTATAGGCTTTTCTGTTATGTGGTTTTATGAAATTTATTATTACTTGATGTATGCCACCATGTGCTGAGTGGGAAGCTATATAAATTGATCAAATAAAATCTCCAAATGGATTTTCAGACTGGATGTATCAAGTAAGTATAAAATATTTCACATTGAGGTCAAAATTGCCAGGTTGTCATATATACCAGTTTGGTACAGTACATGAAGTCCTTGTTTAGCAACTGCCTTGGATAGCAACTGTTCACAAATATGACAGTAATAAATGGTAATAAAAAAATCATTTTCAGACCGATGTGGGCATTTACAATTACAAAAGCCTTCAGTGTGAAACTGATTAAGGTCTGGTCAGTTTCAGGCAGCAGCTGCAGCAGAGGCAATGTTCTGATCAACTAATTAAGGTCACAGAGCTGAGCTTGTTAACTTGCCCTTAGCACTTTTTAGGGATGCTCTGCACTGCTGAGAAAAGCAGCTCAAGAAGAGATAGTTTGTTTAAGCAATCTCTCCACCCTGCAAGAGGGCCAAAAAAAAAAAAAAACAGCTCAGGCACAGGACACTGTAGGAGAATGAGAAGGCAGCAACCAGTGATCTTCACATCATCTCTCTCAGTCAGGTGTTCATTTCGCTGCCATTTTGCTTAACGACCAAGTTGTCAGACCAAATTTCAGTCACTAAATGAGGACTACCTGTAGTTAAAACGCTGGACATGAAACTGGGTGATTGTGAGTTCTAGACCTCCCTTAGGCATGAAAAGCACCTAGGCAGCCCAACCCACCTCACAGGATTGTTGTTGTGCGGACAGTAGGAGGCAAGAATATTAGGAATGCTGCCTTGAGTTGTAACATGAAAGGTGGGATATAAAAATAAATATATCAACGAATCTAAACTAGTGGTGACTAAGAAAAAGATGATGGCTCAGTGAAACTGTGAGCAAATATGAGAATGGCAAAATCGAAGTTTGGGACAATTAGCAACTGCATACTGGAACGACAATATGCAGTTGCTGATATATTGTATTTTATCTGAATGATGCAGCCATACTTGTTACAGGTAGGTTGTGATCAGTGCAAGTTCAAATAGTGCAATATTCGATGTAGTGTGAATTATAAATTGATACCAGGTCACATTTAATGCAAGCCACAATTCAGTTAATGCGAGGCTAGTGTGTGCAGTTGAGGCTAGCACACGTGCAGTTGCCATTGGGGTTTTAGACACTAATCATTACCTGTGCAAAATGGAGACAAGGAAAGTTCTGTTCAAGGAAAGCTCAAAAAAGAAGGGGCTCATTTTGAAGAACTACAGAATTCAGGAGACAGCAGGTGATTTGGATGTGGGTATATCCTCCAGCTTGTCCTTTGTTCACTTGATTTGTTTATTTTAAATATTTATGAGATCTGTTTATCTAGAAGATAGATAGGAATGACATTTGGAATTTTTTTGTTTTTATTTTGCTTTCTATAGCTACTCTGTGACTTTGTTAAAATAAATTTAAGTTGTAAGTATATTCTTTTACTGTTATATTTCACTAATAAACATATAAATATTGATGTTTTAAAATCTTCATTGCCTATTTCTGTCGAGCTGGAACCAATTACCCTATATTTGACAGAAATATCACTCTGCATAGTGCAAGTCTGAAAAATGCAACCATATCATGTGATTCATTATCAGCACTAATTAAGACCTACCTGTATTCGGTATTAGTTCCAGTCACAGCACCTCTAAATGGAATTTATAGAGTTGACCTGAAAAAAGTTAGCAAAGGGAAAATAGGAAAAATCCAGAAACTGAAGGAATTCTATGAGGAGCAATTTATTTTAGAAAACAGGAGGGGGAGGACATTATAGAGGTTTGTTAGGCACAGAAAATACAGTTGTTTTTCTCATATTACCGGAATTGGGTGTTATCCCGTTATGTGAAATGGGAGTTTGAGGAGAAATGTATTACAAAAAGGTGATGTACTACTTACTTGAGAAAGAGGTTAGACCAATTCATAGAGGAGGAGGAGAATATCTCAAAATCCCAGTTACTGATGGGGATCGACAGGGGGAAAGTTATTGCACTGATTACCCACTTCTTTTAAAAGCGACATCTGTTTAGTCCTGGAAACAGCTGGAGACCGAACTCGGTAAACTTTCCGTCTCGTTCCGCAGGCCCTTCTCTTGAAACTGACTTAGCAACATCCGGTGGAAAACAGAAGCGCCTTGCCTCGATCTCACCCCGTCGATCCTGTCCGGTTAGCACCATGGACGACAGATAGTAGACGGTCAGTCTAGAGAAGATGCCCCCGCGGAACGCTTACGCTCTCCTCTATTAATTTCCTCGCGAGGCACGGCGGTGAGATGAGCAGTTTGGGTACCTACAACACGGAAGGAGACAGTATGCTTGGCCAGCCCTTGTTATGGAAACTCTGGATTAGCATGTAGAGAGAAGCCAAACCCAGCCCCCCTCCACACTTCCCTTCACGCTTGCGAAGATCAACAATAGAGGACGAGAGGGCCGAGCCCCCCGCGGAGCAATAGGCTTTAAGCACCTTTGGGAGCACTGGCCGCGGCGGGCTAGTCACGGGTGCGCGTGAACTCATTGGTTGCAAGAACGCCTCTTCCCCGCCCCTCGTGCCGCTCGCTTGGGGTTGGGGCGCTGGCTTAGTTAGCGATCCGCTCAGTTCGTAGGAAGACGAAGAAAGGGGAGCGGATGGGGCTTCAGCCACCTCGTTTAATGTCTTCAGGCTGGTTTAAGAGGTGTTTCTTGAACAGCGAGACGAGGCGCGGGAAAGGCGCTGCTGAACAGCCGCAGCGAACCGAGGAGAGAGGTTTACAACAGCCGAAGCCGCCGCCCTCTCCTTTGCAATACAGGCGGCCGAAATTCCTGCGTGGAACTGCTTGCGTGGAGAAGTTGCCCGGGAAACGACCCATTTACTGCCCCTCCCGGGACAGGCCTCTCCAGTGGAACACGGGCTATGCCGAGTGAGTATTTTAGGCGCGCTAGGAAAAAGGCTACAGTACCTGACAGAAACAGAACGGGATGAGGAGTTGCCCCCCTTAGGAACCTGGCGCTGGCAGCCCCTGGGCTTGGTGGCTTCCCTCGGGCGCTAGTTTCCTTTGGCCTAATCAATGGAAGGTTGCACACCCACTTCAGGGACAAACTAGATGGCGAGTCTGGAGGCAAGCCACAACAACGGCAATGCATCTTACAGCACTTTAAAACGTGCACCTGTAACTGTTAAGGCTTCTAGTTGCTGTTTTGCTGAAAACAGGCTTATTAATGTGTTAGAAACTCCTATAAAAGATTTCAGTTTAATAAGTCTGTTATCACAGTACTCCATTTTGCAAATTGCAACAACAGTGTTGAGAATAAGACAAGAACAAATAAGAAACAAGAATAAGACAAACAATAAAACAAGAACAAACAAGTGTTGACTTTGGGGTATGAATGGAGATCTAGAGATCCATATAAGAATGGTGCCAGGGTGGAAAAGGTAGATGTCCTATTGTTTTTAAGCAATCTTCCTAATCCTGGGTCTGGAAAATTATCTAAGTTGGTTTATGTTAGGGTGGCCTGATAATCTTTGGTTAGCATACATTAGTTTTCCACAACTTTAGAACTTGTGTATTACTATGAGATCACACACTGCCTTGCATTTCTAAAGATATTAGTGCTAAAGTAGGGATAGAAAGCACTACCCAGGATCATCGTATTAATATGTAGTCAGGAATTGCTGCCAAGGAGCATTTATGCTTAGAAGGAGTTCAAAAATCAAAACTGCATTATGATAGCGCCTGTTATAATCAGGTAGGCATTGTTTGGGTGTTACGAAATGCTGTAATGATGTTCATGGCAAAATGTCATGACGGTTACTGCCAATGGTGTAGTGCCATGCTGCTTGATATCTGAGGTCTTATGTGCAAAAAACTAGCGTAAGGAGAATTTCCAATTATGTGAAAGGGGAGTTTTGCAATACCCTTTAATGAAATTAACTCCTAACTTGCCCTGTTGAATTTGTACTAGTAGTGAAGTTTCCTATCACTGCGTTTGAAGTTGCTTGCCTCTGTGCTAAAGAGAATGTGTGTTTTTAATAGCTGCATGGCAGAGAAATATAGGGTGGATTTGGCTTCCCTGGAACTACATCTGCTTTATCACACAGTTGTTAAATTCATGGCATTAGCCTAGGTTTGTTGTGATTTCCTTTCCTGCAAGTAGGAAGTAAGGACGTGCACTAGTAGGAGGAGGAGACAAGAAAAAATTGCAGGTATTGACTTCCCCATTTGTATTGTTGTTAATAATTTTATTATTTGGAATAGAGAACTGATACTTAACATAGTTTAGACCATACAGTATCCTCTTTTTGGTATTTTAGATGCAGTATTATGCTCCGCTTTGGCTGGTGTGCCATCCGCTACCTTCTTTGGGCCAGTACAGCCTAACCTCAGTATCTCTGCCTTTAAAATCTCTCACTGGGATTACTACTGCAACCTATTTGATCCCACATAAATTTATATTCTCTGTTTCTGTCCATACAACATTGGTAGCTTACAGCAATTGCACATTATTGTAGACAGAGCCCTACTCTCCATGGAGCTACCCTTGAAGGTGGGCTGGAAATTGCAGCTGGCTAATTGCTGCTGTCCAATGTTTAAGTGGGGTGGGAAAATCAAAGTGCTGGACTGATTGCCTGTAAGCTGCTGGGCCTAATTTAAGGTGTTGATTCTAATCTATGAAGTTTCGTATTGCTTAGAAGATAAGTGCTTAAAAAAAAATCTCGCTCGATAGCATCCATATCCTGCGCTGAATTCCACTGGGGAGGTCCTGCATGTTGTCTGCACTGGTGGGTTCACAGTGTGTGGCCAGGTGTAGTCTTTTCACTGATAGCACCTTGATCGTAGAACTCCTGAGAGAAGTTCAGCTGCCTCCCATGCTGTCATCTTTCTGAAAACAATGGGACAAATGTGTTCACTCAGGCATTTGTAGGATAACATCTACTCCAGAACAAGCCTGTCTTTTAAGTTGCCTGGAACAATAATTTTACTTTTTAAGTTATCTTTTGTTTTAATTTTTGCATTGTTTTCATGCATTGCTGGTTTTATTTTAAGAGACTTAGTTTTCTCTTTTGGAATTCTTATTGTGCTGTTTCATATGCTCCAAATGGGAACTGAATACATCAGCAGTGTATAGCAGCTGTCGAAACTGATACGGAGGGACAGAGAATAAGAATACAGATAATCCTCGGTTAACAATGGTAATTGGGACTGGAATTTCTCTCACTAAGTGATTGGTTGTAAAGTGTGATGTCACGTGACCACATTGCTTAGTGACGGCAATCCTGGCAGTCCCCATTGCTGTCGTTAACAGAATCCCACCAGCTGTTAGCCAAGCACCCACCCCGATCCAAGCCATTCCTGGCTTGCCCCCCCCCCCCGCCCCAAGCCTCAGTAAGGTAAACAACTGCCTCCTCTTGAACCCCCACCCACCCTATCTCTCCCCCATCTCTGCTCTTTTGGCTGGCTGCCTACCTCGTGTCACCAGCCACTCCTGCTGCCCTGCCTGGAGCACCGCACTGCATGGCACTACTGTACCAGCTGGGGCCTTCTTTCGTGCTGCCTTCTTTCTCTCACGCCCTGCCCAGGGACTATGCTTGCGCCCTGTCCAGAGCCTCCATTTGTGTTCCAGCCAGGGCCTCTCTTTATGCCCCGCCCACTGGCGCCTGAAAGAAGGCCCTGGCTTGTACAGTAAGGAAAGAGTCCTTCTTTTGTGCCAGGCTCCTTTCGTTAACAAAGGTCCTGGCTGGTGCACACATGAAGGCCCTGGGTCTTCACAAGAGAAGCCCCAGCTGCACCAGTGCAAAAGAAGGCCTCAGCTGGTACAGTAGTGGCACACAGGGGCAGCAGAGACAGCTGGCAGCAGTGGGTAGGAGGGCGGCCAAAAGGTCGTAAAACCTGAGTGGGCTCGAATTTTGTTCATGTGACCGCGGAGGTGCTGCAACAGCCAGAACGTCAAGGACCGGTCATAAGTGCCTTAGTTCAGCACCGTCATAACTTTGAATGGTCACTGAACAAATGGACGTTAAGTGTGGACTACCTGTAGAGAATTAATATTTCCATCTTCCCTAACTGAACAATAGCAAGTGTGAGAGTTAAGACTGTGTCAATGTCAAATAGAGACGTTCACTCCCCGGGACCTTTTTTCCTTTTATAATAATACTTTATAAATTTATAAACTAAGATTAAGTACAAAAAGCTACTGTTTTAAAATATTATTGCTGTGTATTAAAATTTATGTTTAGTAATATAATAAAATGATACTATATTAAATGCATATTTAGGTTTATAAATTAATAAAATAAGAATTTTATTATTAGTTGTTGTTACTCCAGTAAATTTAATCCAAGGAAGCCTGCCAGAGCATAACAGTCTCTAGATATTAAATATTTAGGAAAGCATCTCAAGATTTGTGAGTATGAAGTTAATGAAGTAACTGTAGTAACATCTGCGAATATCATTTTTGAGTGTTTCATGCTTGCAGAATATTTATCTGGACTTTTAAAAAAAGTTTACTTAAAAAGTTCTGAGTGCTTTGCTCCTTAAAAGTATTTTACATGCCACTTATTTCATTAAAAACAACAGTGCATAATCTCTCAACAGACATTATACTGATGGCTGGGAAAAATAAAAACAAGGTCATCGTGCACAAACTTAGTTTGACAGAACAGGTAAATGAAAAATGTTTTGAAATCTTGTAATATCTCAATGGCTGCTGATATACAAAGCCCATTGGAGATTTATTTCAATTGTTTAACAAGGTCGCAGTTAGATTTATAGTTATATTTCCAAACATGTTGCCGAAAATCCAATATATATCTGCTAAAATAAGCAACATAAACAGTGAAGATATTGACAATCAGGAACTTCTAGAAGTTTAGATGGCATGAGGGAAGTGCCCACAATCCCATGAAGCTTAGTCATATGTGAATCTGCGGTTCAGTCAGGATCAGGGACTGAAAATGTTACAGTCTTTCCCAGGGCAGGGGATGAGGAAGGGTTTTAAAAGGTAAAGGCATTTTTTGCTTTTATTTATTTGGTCTATACTTGTCATTTTGGCAAAGCATCAGCAATTGCTTCATAGCAGAGGGAAACAGTTCTAGAAAGGGGTGTGATTTAAAAAGAATGAAGTAGTGCAGAAGTGGATGAGTGCCTTTTGATTGCTTGTGCCTTTAAAATATTAAGTAATTGCCGAATATTCTGCAAGAAATTAAGTGCTGAGCTTGAAAGCTGCATTTTAAAGGGGAAGAATAACACATTGCTTCAATGAAACAGATTTTTTCTGTCCTAACAAGGGAGTGGCTTTGCTTGATCTCAAGTGCAGCAGTCCACAGCAAGTAAATATGCTGTATTTCTATAAGGTCAAATGAATCTCTATTACTTTTTAAAATAAGGTACCCATAAAAGTATCTCCAATATCTTTATCCAAATATTACTCAAGCAAGGATTCTGTGGCTTATTGCGATGATGTTATGTGTCAATTTATTGTATTTTATATTTTAATTACTGTTAATGCCTCAAGCATTCAAGTGAATAGAATGGTATAATACAAAAAAAAAGTGCTTTAAGCCAGAAATAATAAGTTAATTATTGCTAAACATGTGGATAGGAGAATACATCAGTTTGATAGGATGACAGATATACTGATATACCAGATGATATATATTTGGTGAGGTTAGCTAAACTGCAAAACAAGTCCAATGGATCAGGTGCTGTAACTGACTAAAGGTGAGAAAAAAAGTGAGTTGTATATATGACAGTCAAAAGTTGATTTTCAGTAAATTGAGTGTGTTGAGCCTAGTGTGGTTGTAGAAATGGATAAGAATGTTCTTGTTTGGGGAGCTACATTATCTTGGATTAAACAACTTCTTGAATATTTTGTCCTAGTCTTCTCCTTCTGTATAACATCTGAATATTTGTTGAAGATTCATTTCTGTTGTCTTCGAGAACATCTGTGAGGTGTGTGCAATGCATAGGAAAGGTCTAAAATAATGAAGGGTTGAGAAAGGCTCTCCTACAGTACTCAGAAGCCAAGAGAATTGACTATCTATACATGAAGAGTATTACCAGGACTCATTTCATAAAGCAGCAAAACGAAGAAACAAACACTTAAGATTCCTTAGAAGAATCTTCCCTCTAGATGAGTTAGAATTGTAATTCCCAGAAGCCCAAGACAGCATAGCCAATGGCTGGCTAGGAATTCTGTTAAACTGCATTTCTGTTGTATCTTGTGAGAATTGAGGAAGCTTGCTTTAGAAGCTTGCAGATTCTGGACTGATTTTTTTTTACAATAAAAAGAAATATGCATCTAGTTAACAGTTGCTGGAAAGATAAATTGCATATTACTTCAGTTTTGTGCCCCATCTAGTCCATGCCATCTCCT
Organism: Candoia aspera; assembly: GCF_035149785.1. Classification (NCBI taxonomy): domain Eukaryota; kingdom Metazoa; phylum Chordata; class Lepidosauria; order Squamata; family Candoiidae; genus Candoia; species Candoia aspera. Next base: position 57,925,305 of record NC_086154.1, read on the forward strand.
CACACTTACTCAGGTTCTCAACAGACCTGCTAGAATGAAAGAAAAATGATAGGTATATCTCGAAATCCCCACATGTCATCTCCCATATGATTTTACTGAGATACTATCAAGACTGAGCACACTTCAACCTGTACAGGAGTTGTAATGGATTTTCTGTAATGGATTTTCCAAAAAGAGTCAAAACCACAGTATGGTACCCTTCCAAATCCCGTTCAGGGGGGCCTAATCAGAAATGATATCATACTTGATAGTACTGAAAGCTTGTAAGACCAACAGTGACATAATTCACAGGGTTCACTTCCCACTGTGGATCATTGAGTAACTTGAGTGTCAGGGTATATGTATACTAGATCTGAAGTTTGGATTTAAACAGAAGATCTAACGTGTGTCATACAGAAACATATATACAGAGCCATCACATACTTAAATACAAGTGTGCAAGAATGGAATATTTAAGATCAGTCAGAAATTATCTAGTTCAGTAGAACTAAGGTGGGGTTCCTCCTAAAAATGGCCTAACTCTTGCCTCTTTTAAAATTTTCTGGAACCATCTGTTAGAAGATGTTGCCACTTACTTGATCAGTCCAAATTTAATTGCCCTTTAAGTTATAAAGACAAAGTTTGAGTACATACATGGCTGGCCTCAACAAATTTCATCCAAATCTTCAGGGTGCACAACTTGTACAAACAAACAGAAAGCATATGCACAAGCAGTAGCATAAGAAATTTTAATTGGATCTGTCCTAAATGGAGCAGACATTTGTTTCTGATGGTGTTTTTTTTTAATTACATTTTTTTCTTTTCTTTCTTGATTTGTATTTGTTGTACATTGTCCAGAATCCTTCAGGCTTGGGCCAAGATATAAGTATGGTAAATAAATAGAAACAAATGTAGGTGAAATAAGCAAGTACTACTACAGAATAAAATTTGATAAAATTCAAAATTTAACAACTAAAAGTGACAATTCAAGGTTGATGGCAAAGAAATGAAAGTGGAAGATATCTCTGAGCCCAAGAAAACAGAGCTAGAATGAACAGTGTGCTTGAAAAGTAAGGTGGAGAATCTTAGGGAGAAAATTAATTATAAACTTAGATGTGATGAGGAATAGTATTGACAACAATAATTAATGGTTTTCCATTTGGTGATTTAGTTCTGTGAAAATGGATTTATCCTCTTTCAGGTTTTCTGGATGTTTTCATTTCTCTACCACTGAATATTTGCCTATCTTTGCCTATGGATGTTATCAGAACTTCATGTGAATTCTACTAATACGTAAAGGAAATTTGACCCAACAAACATAACAAAGATGGGTGCTCTTTTCATTTCTCTCATAAACAACATAATCCAATATGTGATGTGCCAGTGTGAAAAAGAAATCTCCACATAATGCAATTAATTACATTAAAAGGATAACTTACCTGTATGAGTAGATCATTAAACAGGCACATCTGATTTTGCCAATCTTGCCCTATAAAATTTCAAAAACTTTGACTCCCCTCAATCACAATGAAGTTCCTACCTCACAGATACATAAAGGAACATATAAACCAATGTTGGATGCTTGTTTTATCCTACTGAGTCATATAATGTGTGATGTGTCACATAAAGCTCTGATAATATTAAGTGGCAAAGAAATACAAAAAGTCAGAAAATTGTGTGAATCCATAATGGCTGGAAAAGGTGGATATTAAGAAAGAGGGAGAAAAGACAGATGTCTTCAAATTATGACTCTAGAAAGGGTTACTAGAAGAATAGAAATGGTTACTAGAATTACCATGGATTGCAAGAACCAATCAATCAACCCTGGACGAAACAGAGACTGTTCCTTTGAGGTGACAATTAGGAAGCAAATGGTTAAAGAAGTGGAAGAGGAAAATAATTGATAAGGTGAATGGATGAATCAATGATGTCCCAGGAAGAGCTGAGGCTGGTTGCTGTGGTCAGGTGGAGACCATTTGTCCATATAGTTGAGCCATATCAAATGGCACCTAACTAATTAAAATGATGAACATAAAATATTCTTACTGGGACAAAACAGATTCAAGATTCACCTTTCTTGGTAACTTTGAAAGAAAGGAACTACAGTCGTTCCTTTCTGTTTGTACTATATCTAAGAATCAATTATCTAATTCAACACATAATTTGTGCTGCTGGCAGGGAGAGATTCCTCAAGATGTTGTTATATTGTTCTTGTAGTATTTTCATCTTCCATGTGTCTGCTTTTTATTTTCTTCCTGCATAGCTATCTTCCTCTCTTGCTAGAGTTGCTGACGTTTTCATGTCCAAGGATTTACATCATAGGTTTTGTCATGCGTAAACATTGAGTCAATAAGCAGATCTTTGTCTTTTGAAATAGAGTACACTGTGTGTACATGCTGATTAAAAAGGAAAGAACATTTTGCATGTCAGCTGTTTCCTGTGTTTATAAACTTTATCACAACAGTGAAACTGATTTATAGGAAGTTTATGGCTAATTCATATTGGAAGAAAAATCTTACATGGGACCATTTAAAGAGAAACAAAGAAAGGTGAGAAACGCACATCCCCGAAACAGAATCCACAGATAAATAAGGAGCTCCTAAGAAGTAGAACCAGTCTGGAGTAGTGGTTAAGGCACCAAGCTAGAAACCAGTGGGGACTGTGAGTTCTAATCCCGCGTTAGGTACAAAATCAACCAGGGACCCTTGGGCTAGTCATTCTCTCTCAGCCCTGGGAAGAAGGCAATGGCAAACCACTTCTGAAATTTTGCCAAGAAAACTGCAGGGACTTGTCCAGGCAGTTGCCAAGAGTCAAGACTGACTTGAAGGTGCACATATAGACACAAGAAGTAGAACAGCTTTGTTCAACCTTGCTCCCCCCTCCCTCTGCCCCATGAGTTTAGGTTACAACTCCCAGAATTGTCAGTATGGTGCAAGCTGGCTGGATATCCTGGCTTTGTAGTCTGAACACATCTGAGAGGTATAGCATATGCACAACAAGATGCTGCCAATTGAAACATTCCTTCTCTACTTGTATTTTGGAAGCCAGTTTGTTCCTCCTTTGATTATGCCTGAGAAGTCTCAGCTACCTTGTTTGGCTGCTTCCTTGTCTGGTTTCAGAAGCTAATCAGGATTAGGCCTGGTTAATACTTGGTTGAGAGACTGGTACCAAGGAATACCAGGGCTGTACTCTGGTATTCTTGCAAGCAGGCAGAGGCAAGCTGTTTCCATACTGTTGACATTGTTGTGTCCACATAGTCACAAGAGCTTTTATGAGAGTCTGCAAATTGGACTTAGATTCATGCCCAGTTGTGGAGATTTGAATGTGCTCTCCCTACTCACCAGATCGAGGGACTGATAAATTGTGATTGCATTTCCCTGTTAAAATCTAAGACTGCTCAATGTGTTGGCATTTTCTGAAATCTGATGACGTACATAGCTATTTAGTTGAACTCAGGTTTCTTGTAGAACTAGGATTCAGACTTCATTAGACTTAATCGGCTGCCTTATTTGAGCCTTGCAAAATCTTGTAACAGCAGAGCAGTTAAGGCTACAGCAACTAGAGAGGCTATGAGACCAGAAAGTTGCTTCATATCCTCTATAGAGACAGAAGCCCTTCAAGCTTTAGACTAGGCAGCTGACTTGCATGAATAAGATTGTGTTAAGGGAGTGAATCACAGCCAGTTATATAAAGAGGGAGAAATTAAGGGATCAGAAAGAGACAAATTCCAAAGATAACAAATTTGATAACCCTTGGCCTTCTTTTGGTTTACCATGTCTCCTGTTATTTCTTGTTACACACAGTGAACATAGAACCCATTGCTAGGAGCCTGCCATTGCTGCCCAGCTGAAAATGGATGGCAGATGGATAAAACTTGAGGAAGGCCCTAGGCTAGTGACTCTGCAGTTGTTCAAGGATAGGACCACTATTTTAGGCAGAAATGGCCAAGCACAGAAGAGAAATTAGGAGTTAGGAAATAGATGGGATCTTTGCAGAATTGCAAAGAGATGCTTAAAATCCCAATGGGATAAACTACTGAAGAGGATTTCCATACTACTCTTATGGGGCTCAGAGAATCTGGTAATGAATAGAGGAGGAAGAAGAAAAATGGGGTAAGAATCATCTCCTGTCTGAAGGCCAGGAAGGCAGTGTGAATGTTGAGCAGAAATATTCAAGACCCTAATTCCAGTTATTTTTTTTAACGGCAGGCTGATTCTTTGTTGTGCTATGCTGCGTATTTGTCATTTGAAATAATAGTTATTAGCGTGTCTGCTTAAAGCAAATCCCACCAGGTTCATTGGGCTTGACTTCCAAATAAATACGGATAGAACTACAGCGTAAAAGTTATACTTACGATCGATCAGTCTCCATTCAGTTATTTTACGCAAATTAATTGGACTTAGCTACCTGAGGCATGCTTCCGTTATCCTAATTGTTTTTAACTATATTTATTTGTTTCATCAGAACTGTTAATGCAGAAAAATCAGAATTTAATGAAGACCAAGCAACATGTTGCCAGATTTCTCTCAGGAAGGGACAATTTGGGCATGGCAAAGAAGAGGATCAGGAATGGCTGATTTTGTGCTCTACTGAGGTGAGTTCAGAGATCAAAACTAAAAATGCAGTTTTCATTAACAGCACTGTTTAACAGCAAAGAGGAAGGAACTGGATGATAATGTTGCCCATCTGTCTATGTCTTATTCCATTTGTCCCATGGAACTGCAGGAACTTGAACCTTGCTCAAGGTCAGAGAGAGAAGAACCAGATAGAACTGCAATTACCAGCTGCCACTGCATGGAATACCCAGGCCCAAGATTTTCTTTAAGAAGCTTTCAGTATTTATCTTGTAGGACTGGAACTCCTGTTTTTCACTGCCAGATTTCTTTTCAATGGGCTGTTCATTTCAGCTTGGTAATCATGTGGGGAGGAAAAAAACCTTTCCTGGTTAATATAGACTGCATAGTTCTGTAAACAATTAGTGTGCTTGTAGACCAGCTTCATACTGACAATTATGAATGATTTGTTTGGTTCTTAAGTATATTAGCAAATCATTATTGAACATCCCGTGAAAAGCATGAGCTTTGAATTAATAAGCTGTTTCAGTGAATCTCTTTTAGTGGAATGAAAATAAAAACAATTAAGTCCAGAATAACATTTTAAGCAGAAGGAGGTTTATACTTTAGAAGGTGGGTAGCTGAGGTCCTTGTGAAGCCAACCAAGGCCTTGCTTTAGATTCTGTGGCTTGCTCTTGATTATTTTGACAGCTTACAGTAGAGTGCCATTCTTGTGGTGTGAATAATGCTAGAAATGCCTAATGTGCATGTGTGAACTCTTCCATATGCCTGCATAACACAAAGAAATAATTGCTTCCCCTCCAAGTAGTGGTTATTAACCATTTCATCTTTAATTTTATTCATGTATTTTGGGAAGAGTAAACTGGGTATGGAGAACCTAGAAACTGCTTTGTTTTCATATGTTTGATTTGATCTAAACTATGCATTATATAGGCAAAGATTACTCATGTTGGATGGTTCGTCAGTTGTGTGAAGCAAGAGTAGAATAGGCAGATAGCACTATATAGGCTGTTCCTGGTTGAGTTTCTCTGATAAAACTATAATGAAATCCTTGAAAAATTGGAAGAAGTAAAGGTTTTAGTAACAAATTTTAATTATGGGACTCATTCTGATGCTTCAGTTGTTTCTGAGATTTGCAGATGGAATTGGTTAGTATTGTTCTCTTACCCTTTTCAGTTCTTGCCTTTTTAATAATAATTTATCTTCTTTACCCCATAAATTTTCCATCTAATTAATCAAATGCATACTTTTGCATGTGTATATGTGTATACACACTGTGTACATACATGCATAGCCACCCACTTAAAACAACTCAGGGCAGCTTACAAGTAGAAACAAGTAAAATAAAAATAAGGTATCATGAAGTATGATAAAACTAACCCTGCAATTCTGCCAAGGCAATTCAACGAACAGACAATTGTACTGGATGGGGTCAAGCTCCTGACCCAATGCCCAGGGAAAAAGCCAGGTCTTTATGGCTTTATAAAAAACAGGCAGAGTTGGAGCCAACCAGATCTTGGAGAAATGCCATTCCATGGGATAGGCACAGCAGCCAAGAAGACCTGTCGTCTGGGTTTCATGAGATGGCATTGTTTAAGAGATGGGACCTGGATGATAACTAGCCTGAAGACATCCATAGTTTTCCAAGTCTGCTACTCATCTCTTGCTATGGTGAAGATAAAGCTCAAATATTGCCGACTTCTCAAGACTGCTCATTGAGATTCACGGCCAAGCAGATAATTGTGTCTGGGCCTCCCATGTCCACATCATACATTCAGTCTCCCAAATGTTCTTGCAGTAACATGAAAGAATGTCCCATATTGTAACCCTCACAATGGTTTGGTTTTCAGTATCTGATGGGCTATTATTGGGCACTGTTTGATGGCCATGGTGGTTCAGAAGCTTCAATTATGGCCTCCAACTACCTGCACTATTGCATCAAGCAGAAACTAGAGGATGTGGTAGAAGGCATCATTGAAGACAATCCCCCAATGCACCTCAGTGGTGAATGCATTTGCCGGAGTGATCCACTGTTTGTGGAAGAAAAGAAAATTCAGCAGGAAAGTGTGGTAATTGGAGCTTTGGAGAGTGCCTTCCAGGAATGTGTGAGTTATCCTGCTTTCCCTTTTTATTACAGTCCCAAGAATTGAGTTGTGTTGTACACGGGGAGAGGAGCAAATCACGGTATGCAAATTATGTTGTAACACAAACATACTTGCAACCAACTTCAGGTCATAGCTATGAAAGAGTGGGGTTTGTATCATGTTTGTGTCATTGCAGTTTGTATCAGTCATATGTTGTAGATGGCTGATGGAGTAAATTTTACTGTTTCTGAATCTGACAGGATAGCTGCCTAGTTCAGGATTAAACTAACTATGTTGTCCTGGTGCTTTGGATTTCAGTTTCCAACCACCCAGTCAGCATGGCAATGGTAAGGGATTGTGAATACAACCTGGTTATCTATCTTTGGCCTACAGCTTTGCTGGGTTCTTGTTTATACACCATGCTACCAATTCTTATACCAATTCAGAATATGTATCAGGTGCACAATAGTGTATTAACCTTCTCTACTTATAGCTTACAATTTAGCATAGATGAAACACTAACTGGCAATTACCTGTTTGTACCAACCATCAGTGCGGGGGCGGAATAATGGTGATGAAATTAGGCATCAGTCTTTGCTGGGAAATCAGGTATCTGTCTTACATCATTAAATATTGTTTTTCCAACAGGATAAAATGATAGGTCAAGAGCTGAAAGCTAGCAACCAATCAGCAGGCTGCACTGCACTAGTTGCCCTTTACCTGCAGGGAAAGCTCTATGTGGCAAATGCAGGCGATAGCAGGTGAGTTCAAAGAGCAGAACATCGTTGGATAGGACCCAACATGCTCTTTTAATATGGATATTGAAGACATTTTTAGCATCTCTTCAGTCCAGTTTAAAATAAAAAATAATCTTCCCAGAGTAACAACACACTCCCATGCAAAGCAAAAGCCTTTAAAATATTACTTATGTCAGCGTGTTTCCTTCTAACAGAATTAGAGCATAAGCATGCTTTTTTAAAAAGGGTGGTTAAAGTGGACATTTTTAAAAACAACGCAGCTTGGTATGGCTCTGATTTGGAGTAGGAATGGGGTGTGTGGAGCAGGCACAATCTTTCAAAACCACCAGTCTCTTTCTAGGTGGGATGCACAAGAAAGATGGTTTCATTTCAATCCAACCCATGTTGGTTTCCTCCCAAAAATCCAATTCCCAACTGCTGCCATTAGTAATCAGTTGCATTCTTGGGTGAACAAATGATAGCAGAAAGAGATATTTGGAGGAAAAGTAAAGGAACTGAAGAGCTAAACCATCCTTCCTGTAGCACAGTTAAACCTCTTGTTCTGTCATGTGCTCATTTTTTAAAAAAAGAATATGTTATTCTGAACATTGGTGAAAATGGGGCTTTTAATTGTGAGCTATAGAATAAGATGCCTTACAGGCCAAAAGAAAATCTGCTTAAATGGAACCAACTGAGCTCTTGGACTGACCAAAAAGGAATCTTCCCTAGGCATGTTGTTATTCCTCTATCTTAAAAATGGAATGAGAGAAATCCATTAAAAGTGACAAAACACCTCTTTTAAAAAAATAATACTGTTTTTCAGGGCACTTCTTGTTCGAAAACAGAACATTGTTCCCTTGAGTACTGAGTTTACCCCTGAGACAGAGAGGAAGAGAATCCAGCACCTGGTAAGAGAAGTACTTTAAAAAAAAAGCCAAAACATTTTGTTTGTGCCTTGTAAGCCCAAGCTGCTTGTGCCTGGCATGGTCCACAGTACAGAAATGTTGTGTTTTTTTCTGAACACTGCAGATTGCATCTATTCTGTAATATTTTCACTGTTACACTGAGGCATGCTTAGTACAGCCTTTCCCAGTGTGATGCCTCCCAGATTATTTCAGTTCTCTACATTTCTAGCCCACCTGCCATGCTGGCTCGGGAATTGTGGGAACTGAAGTTGAATTAACTAGACAAAGGCTACATTAGACTGATGTTCTTATCACTTGGAATAACAAGTTGTTTGTCCTTGTCCAGTGATGAAATCCAAACTTTTTATCTTTTTCTGTGAGAAGTATGTGTTAAAAAAAAGTCCTCACGGGAAGAGTTGAGTGACTTCCCTAAAATCACCTTGTAAATCAGTGTCAGAATATAGGGACCAGTTCTTATCTTCAGCTTCTACTTCATAAGGCTCACCACTGTCTTCTGAAAACAGTATTTTGAATCTTTCCCCATTGTCATTCTTTTCCCTAGGCTTTCATTTACCCAGAGCTCTTAGCGAATGAGTTCACACGGTTTGAGTTTCCAAGGAGATTGAAGGGAGATGATTTAGGCCAGAAGGTCCTCTACCGAGATTACTCAATGGAAGGCTGGTGAGTTTCTTGAATCTCCTGGTTTTAGGTGTCATGTATAAGTAATCCTCTGGGTCTTTCTCTTCTGGATAAGCAGCCCTCCCCTCCCCTCTTATGTCGCTTCCTAACAATCTGCTCTAGGTTATGGCTTACATCCATCTGCCCTACCTACTTTTGCTCTTACCTCTCGTCATGTTTCTAATCCTTGTTTCAAATTAGGGCACTTAGGCTGAGAGAATCCCAAGTAACATTGCAGGGGTCAGTCACCTACAGCCATACTGTTTTCCTTGCATATCAAGAAAATTGAAACGGGAATGGAAAAGTCATCCTGGTTGCAGAAGAAAGGGATGTTTGTAAAACACAATGGGAACTTTTTGTTTGTTTCTACTCCACTGATAAATATGCCATGCAGAGTAAACATGCATAGGTTAGTCCTTCTTCCAAGGGCCTCAATTGTTACTTTCCTTAAAAATGGAAATGAAAATCAGGTCCTTTGGCCAAATTTCTTATATTTAATGCTAGTAATGGTGAACAGAAAATGATGGAGGATGGTGAAATAGGCTTGCAAATAAAAAATTAATTTGACATTTGCTGATACGGACTTCTATAGGCCTGTTGACTAAAATTGTTTAGAACTGCTGCCCTATTTACATTTCAGGGATTCATGTATGCTGTCATATAGATATTGCCCTCTTTGTAATGGTGTTTCTCAATCATATAGAGAAATGAATATGATTTTGCTGTATAGGGTATTCTATAAATCCTCTGTGAGATCAAGCCTTAGATTTCAACACAGAATTAAATGTGCTATCATGTCCGTTAAAACTAGGTGGTTTATGCACCCATATTATAGACACAGTGTATTAGAAGGACAAATGAAGATTTACTTGTCTTTTTTGTTTCAGGGGATATAAGACAGTAATGAAAGATGATCTCAAATACCCTCTTATTCATGGACATGGGAAACAGGTATGATGCCCCTCAGGCCTCCCACTTTCATAGCTTGATTGTACAAAATTGATGGACCCCCAGTGCTTCCCCCCTCTCTTTTCTGTCAAGAACCTAGGTGGGCTGGTTGCCATCTTTTCATGGTAAAAATGGACTTTCATGGCAAGCCCAATGTACCATTTTTTTTTACAATGCAGTCAGGGCATTCCATACTGAAATATACTACAGCTGTACCGGGAAATGGGATCTTACATGTGGAGAGCCCCAGTCTTTGATAGGAGCTATTTTCTGCACCATTGTCCTGTCTCAGAATGCTTCAGCTAAAGTCTGCGCATAAAGTTTATCTTGCTTAATAAAGGAGAGCATGGAGGACCAAGTGGCAGCTCTAAAGGTATCACCCAGGGGGCAGTATCAAGGGCAACCAGTGTTGCTTCACTTCTAATAGAATGGACCTTGGTTCCCTGGGGGTAGGCTTATTCTGCCCCTTACAGGTTAGCTTGATACAGAATTTGATCTACTTGCAGTCCAGGTGTAATTAACAAAAGGGAATTAGTTCAGACTGAAACTCTGAACTCTTCTGTTCTTATAGATCTTGATCATCAGTTCTTCTCTAGACGGATTTTTGGGATTCGGGCAGAAGGAAGGGCAGATCACCTTGTGATCCTAGTGGAAGATCAGAGTCACTGTGATGTCCTGCTGCCCTTCCTTTTCCATTTTTTGTTAGAGTCTCTTGCTTTTTGGTCTTAATCTCAGTTAGGGTTTCTCCAAATAGTTTGTCACCCTTGAATGTGCTCGATATGAAGACAGATTTGAACTTCGAGTCCATGTTCCAGTTCTTCAGCCAGAACTTCAGCAAGTTCTTTGGCCACTTGCCTCCTAGTGGCCATGTTGGATTCCATGCTTTTATCTGAGAACAGAATGCTATTTAGGCTAGCATTTATGAGGCAGTCTTGGCTGTAGCCTCAGGAGCCCTGGGCTATAACATTTCCTCCTGCCTGTCCTCTGGATGATTGGTGCTTCCCCTGTGTTAACAAAGACTTCAGGGCAAGAACTACCACAGAGTGCGCAGTTGGGAAGGAGATCTTGAGGGGATCTAACTCTGGCTGAGGAAAGATATAAGTTTGGCAATCAAGGACACCCTCATCATCCTGAGCCTTCCATACATAACTGAGTGTAATTATTGTCTTGGGAAACAGGAAACCTGCAGTGGGCTTATTAACAGAGGGAAGTATGTCTACTCAAGAGAGTAGATGGCTCTGGTTCTTTCAGGCCTAGTGACTTGTGGTTGTGGACATTTTATTTCCTGAAAAAGCCTGGTGGATTTGAGACCTGGCTGTTCCTCTTCCTCATCTGGGACAACTCCCTGTTCCTCTCCACCTGACAAGTCCTGAGGGGAGGCATCTATACCACATGAAGGGGAAGTTGGGCATCTCCCCCTTGTTTGGTAGCCTATCTCTTCACTCTGGTGTCAGCCTAGTCTCCATCCTCTGTGTGGTGATCTGGAGAGGAAGCCTCAGCAGAAGAGGATGGAGGATGAGAATTGGCACCCCTTTCCCATCCCTCTCTTTGCTTCCACATTGTTTCTCTTCCCTTGTGGGGCATAGTCAGTGGAGAGGGCTGCTTTGACAGTGGGACTGTTGAGGATGCCATGGTCACTCAGGGAGCTCTGATGAGTGGAATGGCAGGGGCTTTGGGGGTGATATTACTTGGTGGAGTTGCTAAGTTGTTCCACTGCCACAATTCCTTAGTTGAAAAGCAGTTCATGGGAACAGCACTGTCAGGGGACAGCCTTCTTACTTGGCCCCAACATTTGGAGAAGTCCTCTGACATGTCCGCAGACAGGAAGTTGCTGTCTGTGGTTTTGTTGGCAATGGATCCTCTAATTCTGACAATTACAGTAGACAAATTATAGAAACAAAGTGTAGAAGAAGAAATAATAAAGCTAAACTAAGGGAGTTCCTGACACTTGGAAAGCTAATGGATGTGTTGAGCATGTGTGATCTCCAGAGCAAGACAGACCAAAAGGAGAAGAGCCTCTCTGGCCGCTAACTCATTTGGGAGCATGTTTCAACATTTTCACTATTTTTGGCTACAGTTTTATGATCACATACTTGGGAGTAAGTCAGCTAATTTAATGGAAGTAATTCAGAGGAACTTAATTCTGAGTGTGTAATGTGTATGTTAAAACCCTAAATATTTATTTTATTATTTATTATTCAAATTTTGTTACTACCCATCTCCCCCAAGCCTAGCCTTCATTAACCAGATGTTCCCTGGTTGTGTTAAGTTTAGAATTTCTAGCCTAAAGAGTTGTCAGCTATGCTGGCTGGCAGTTGTAATTTCGACACAGTTGGAGGACACCAGATGGGAGAAGACTGGTTTAGCTCTCCTTATTGGACAGCTGATCCTGGGTCCTCCCTGCTTCTAAAGTAGGGCGGTTGGCTAAGAGAATAGTTGCTAAGAGATTAAACTCTGCCCCCTGCTGTTCGACCCCCATTTTGATTCTTGAGGTGTGTTTCATGTGCTTTGGAAAAATGTTACTTTTTACATAATAATTGTACTGTCAACTATGGTTGTATTGCAAGCTGCAAAATAAATATTTGGATACAAATACACTCTTAAGTACTTATGTGTTACTGCTTACTCTTTTGGTGACAGTGTCTTCTGTGCCTTAAGCTATCACACTTAGCCTAGACCTCTTCTCATCTCTTTCAGGCTCGTTTACTAGGCACCCTGGCTGTATCTCGAGGCCTGGGAGATCATCAGTTGAAAGTAATTGAAACAAATATTGAAATTAAGCCTTTCCTGTCCTGCATCCCTAAGGTAGGAAAGTACTGTGCTACAGTGAGAGTAGTAGCCTGAAGCTTAGATTCTTCCCTTTCTCTATATTCAGCCTGGTCGTTCCTTTAGAACAGTGGCCTAGTTTCAAAGAAACTACTACAATAAGTGTTATATCTGGATAGCGTGTGTATGTATGGGAGGATATGGGCGGGGACAAATTGGATAAATAAAATAAAAATAAAATGTATGTGTATATATATGTATATGTGGCTGTTTTTATAAGAAACACGGATGCCATTACCAAAATCCTTACCTTTCCAGGATTGAATACTATAGGGAAGTTTGCAACAACCTTTCACACTGGTTCACTTAAATATGAGAAGCCTCAGTGTTATCAGGTCCCAGATCACAGAAAGGGTTCTTCTGATTTTCAAGTAGACTTCACTTGCAGATTTTTCTCCTTAACATGAAGATTTGAGAAATGGAGTGGCATGTAAGATGTTGGGGACAAGACTGTTGGTGTGCGTATTCCACCTCCTTACAAGTGTTCCTCTATCGTAGTCAAGCAAAATGCCTTAATAGAGATCATAGTACACTCCTAAAGGTTTATGTCTGTCACTCACTGAACCAAGCAGATAACCATGTTTTAGATTAGGTATTGGGTATACCCAGCCCATGTATCCTGCAGGAGGGATCTACTTGAAACTGGGAATTGAACTAATTAAGCAATGTAATTAATATAACTGGATGAGTCTGCCATGAACACAAAACCAAGATCTTACAGGGGCAGACAATTTTTTGCTTCCAAAAGATGCACTTTTCAATTCACATTTTTTTCAGAGACCAAAGGCCACACAAACCAAGTAGTGCCAGGCTTTTGCACTGTAGGATCACATAATTGCAAACCTATATAACATTTGGATTCTTTTTCCTTCAAAAATGGAAATTAAAAATTACAGATTCACAATTTTATTTACTGTTATATTTTGGTAGTGCAATCTTCAGGGCTTCTAGGGACTGCAGAAAACTGAAAAACGTATTGAGGGGGTTGTGTGTAGGCTGCAACTTTTCAGTGCGTAAATTTATAAAACTTCAGCACCTCAATGTTTAGGAAGCCCAACTAAAAGGGTTTTTATCCTTTCGTTATTTCTGACTAGGTGGAAGTATTTGACTTAACATCAGAAAACATCAATGAAGATGATACCCTCATCATGGCGACAGATGGCCTTTGGGATGTTATGTCCAATGAAGATGTAGCCCAGATTGTCAGAAATTTTCTCCAAAACAATACAACTGACCCTTACAGGTACAGCTAGAGGTTGCAAAAGTTTTGGGAATACCAAGATTTTGATCTGTCTATGGATCTTTATATAATGGAACTTAGCAATAATATGTTCCATTTTCTGTAGTACATGGTTAACTATAAAGTTTTGTGTAAACTGTATTCAACCTGATGGTACTCTTACCACATTTTTGAACATTAACAGTACCAATTTTGAAGGAATCGTTAAGAAATTTAAAGGCAATTAAAAATATTTGGCAGAAATCCTGGTGTTAAAAAAATAGGAAATTAAGCATGTTAGCCAATCTGTGCTATTTTATATTTACACAGTGTATTGTAGCAAATAAACCCTGCTCTTTAATCAGTATCCATTTGAAGCACTTCTGCTTTGCTCATAGAGCTATAGTGGATATAAAAAGTCTATACACCCATGTTAAAATGCCAGGTTTTTGAGATGTAAAAAATCAGTCCAAGATAGATCACTTCAGAATCTTTACCTTTTATATAACGTATAAGCTGAACAATTCAACTGAAAGACAAACTGAAATCTTTTAGGGGGGAAAATGAAAATAAAAAACTAGAATAAACTTGATATATGAATGAATAAATAAATAAATAAATAAAAATTTGGGTTAAGCAGTCACAATGCATAAATACAATGCACATTTTTGTATTGGCAGCCTGCCAGGCAACAGTGTTTAACAAACGATCTAATTTTTGCATTTGGAAGGCAACTTGAAAATTTATCAGCAAGTACATGTGCAAAGAATAGACATTAAAGCTCAAAAATCGACACCATTTTTGTATTTACATTTACAACAAAAACATTTCTGGAACACTTGGATAATTCACACAGTCTGCTGCCATCTTCAGCAAAGACAAAAATGGTTGCTCTAAGCCTGAGGCACTTTTATAATGGCTGTAGTTTCACTTTCACTTTTCCTCTTCACCCTGTCTGTCCCAGAAGGGATAGAAACAATGTCTGTATAAAAAAAGGCCCACCACAGCACTCAGAACAACCCTTTTTGTCTCAAGCTTATTTTCTGAATTTCAGTCAAAATGGTTAGTACACAGAATATTTTGTATGTTCCAACTTTATACTATATATGGAGATTATACCCTTTCTTTTTTAGCTGTTTCTTTAGGATTATCACTGCATTGCATAAAACCCAGTATTATTTTCACAGGTTTTCAGAACTGGCCAAATTCCTTGTGCAAAAAGCAAGAGGGAAGGAAGATGAACACTACTGGATCATGGACAGTAAAGATCCTGCTTCTTATGATGACATTTCTGTGTTTGCAATTCCACTGTATAACAAGAATGAGTACTAAACAATCTGCTGCGACTAAGTGAGACACAACTGCTCTTCGGATGGCAGTGGGACAGTATCAAAATGTATAGTTGCTGAAAACTGCAAATTCACGCTTTGAAAGCAAAATCAGAAAAGGACATTTACATTGTTTCACACTAATCTCACTTTTTCCTTGGTTTTACAAGTTGGTAATTTTTCACAAATACTAATTCAGTATTTAAAAAAACAGGTTTTATTTTCACCTTGTCTTAGCCTTTATGGCATTTTATAAGACTAAGTACAAAAGGATTAGCATGTGCTTAGTAATACCATCTAATTATTTTATTAAGATGGAGAATTTAATAGCAATTTATATCTATTTTATAAGAGACAATTTTTGCATTGTGGCCTAAAATTTTATGCAAGATCCAGACTTTCCTCAGTAATACAGAATATATAAAAAATAGAAGTAAAAAATATTGCTAAACAAAGACCTTAGCAAAGACCTCGTAAGGATGTTCATAAATTAGAACTACAGGAAATTAAGGAGTATTACCCTATTAAAGTGTCGTTACTACCTTCATTGTACGACTTCAGGCTGAATTTGCCAAGGCAACACATTGATATTTGGACTTTCGAGAAAGATTTTATTGTAGGTCAGACTACCTTGTATTTTACATTTTTATATGTATATTATTATTATTAAGTTGTTATGGTATAAGCATGGGTTTAATATAAAACAGGAAGAATATCTGTTTTTTTAATACCTTGAAATAACTTTGTCTTCAATAAAATAATATCCTATGTGCCAGCAATATTTATCTCATTTGTCTGCTGTAGCAAGGCTATTTCACATTTATTTATTTATTTATTTTTCAAATTTTTATCACCGCCCATCTCCCCAAAAGGAGATTTTTATCAGCTTTATTTGAATTTTTAATCACACAGTGCTGGTACATTTTAACATGCCCATAATGTTTGATATAAACTGTTCCCAGGATGATTGTCTTCTGTAAACAATGACATTCCACCATTTCTTATAAAACAACGATTCACTATTTTGGCTTGTCACAGAAAGGATTTTATCAGATACTTTTTCAAGTAAAGCTATAGATCAGCTATTATTATCTTTCCATTTATCCATTGAAATATTATCCAAGTATTTCCATTGTTTAGCAATGACCAATTTGGCTGCTACTGTATAAGCAAAAATGTAATAATTTTTTTATTTTGTGGTTTCTTAATCTGCCCATCAAATATGTATAGCAATTCTAATTTTGGAGAGAATTGAATCTTCTGTTTAGTTATGTAAGACTTTTTTTTAAAATACGTTCTTCCAAAATTCCAGTACTTTATTGCTTTCCCACCAAAAATGAAAGAATGTTCCCTTTGACTGACAGCCTTGCCAGCATCTCACTGAATATTGAGAAGAGATATAGGAGTTGGATGCCACTGATGTAAAAGTTTAAGACATAATTCCTTTATGGATGCTGATAAAAATCCTTGATGCTGCCATAGAGACGGCCAAATATTATCTAATTGTTCCTTTTGCTCAAAACTCCCAGGTTTCTTTTAGCCCTGTGACAGATTTGCCCTAATCTATTTAAAATAAAATCTGTTTTTTGTTTTAATTATACCCTTAGGTTCTTCGAAAAACATTTATTTTTCAAAGAGACATACAGGTAGTCTTTGCTTAGGACCGTTGCAGTGTTCTGCGGACATGTGATCGCAATTCAGGTGCTTGGCAACCGGTTCCCATTTATGACCATCGCAGTGTCTGGTAGACATGTGATTGCCATTTTCGACCTTCCTGGATGGCGTCTGGCAAGCAAAATCAATGGGGAACCACGTGATTCACTTAACAACCATGTGGTTCACTTAATGCTTGTGGCAATTCACTTAATGGCCACAGCAAAAAAGGTCATAAAATTGGGTCAGATTCACATAATGACCACTTCACTTAGCAACCAAAATTCCAGTCCCAATTATGGTCATTAAGTGAGGACTACCTGTAGATGTTTATTTGCAATTTCCATCATTTGTTTATCTTTTAATATTGAATTGACCTGATATCAAAGAAACCATGGGACTTTTTGTTCTAGTTCAACTTTTTTTAAATTACAAGGTTGGGGGGGGCTTGTAGAAACTTTTTTCCTCTATGATTTCAATCATATACTAGTTTGCCTTTTACTCTTCCCCTTGCAATTGAGACATTTTCATGACCTGCGATTTGGATGGCTTGGATATCTGTGGTATGACGAAGTCAAGGTTAATGTGGATTTCAAAAATCATTATGTTAGTTGTGTCATATTGAGAATATGGAATAGATACAAATCCAGGTTATGCCCGAAAACACCTTTGGGGCTCTCAGCTCAAGAAGGCTTTTACAGGCAAGAAATAATAGGCAAACAAGAAAGGCTAACCTATTGTGAGATACTAGAATTTTGTCAAGAATACAAAATAAAATCGAATTGGTGGCAGAGGGATGTAATTGCCAATGGTTTTCTTATTTGCAGTTTTTAGAAAGATTTAAAATAGACCAAAAGAGTTTATGGTTTTGAACACTGTAACACTGAGTTTGAAATGGAATTGTGTACAAATGATGAACATGTAATTGCTAAAATGTATAAACTTTTATTGAAGTTTGAAACAGAAGAACACGTGAAAGAATGTATGATAAAGTGGGCTAAAATTTGGTTATAATATACAGATGGAACAATGGGAAAATATGTGGTAGAAAGGACTGAGATACAGTATATATTATGTTTTAATCTTAAAAGAGAATTTGTATAGGATGATGTACGGTTGGTATGTGTCACCAGAGAAATTGTCCAGAACATATAAAAGCACTTCAAGTTTATGCTGGAAATGTGAGCAACAATTGGACATTTTATCATGTTTGGTGTAAAAAGGCTAGAAAATTTTGGATTCAAATACATACATTGATTCAGAGGATTTTAAAGATTAATATACAATTGAGACCAGAGGTCTTTCTTTTGGGATTGATGGACAAACAGTTGGAACAAAGTTATGGAACTTTGTTTTTGTACATGATAACTGCAGCAAGATTATTGTATGCACAAAGGTGGAAAGATTCGGCATTACCCGCAATGGAGGAATGGTTGGTGAACGTGATAGAACTTGCTGAGACGGCCAAATTGACTTCTTTGATCAGAGAACAGAAAATACCTTTGTTTATTGCTGACTGGAAACCTATTAAAGACTTTTTGCATAAAACAGAAAAAAATGAACTTATGGTTTATGGTTTTGATGATTAGACAGGATAGATTATAGAAAGAAGAGTCATGATGTAACCTTAGAGTAAGAAGTAAATTTATAATTGTACTTATAACTGCTGTAAAGATCAGAAGCTGCTGCTTCCTATCCTTTTTCATGTTTTTCTTTTACTTTTTTCTCCTTGCATGTTTAGTGTTCTTTTTGATCTTTTTTCTTTTCCTTTTCTTACTTTGTATTAGTATTAGCTTTTATCTTCCTTTTTAAAACACTGTGTATGTATGAATGTATGTATGTATGTATAAAATTCTTCTGAACCAAAATTGCTTGTTCTAACTTGTGCTCTAGTAGGCTGAGAAATTCTATCATATTTTGACATTTAGAGCCAAATTTAAATTTCTGTAACTTTTTTTTATGAGTAATCCTTCTACACAAGGAAGAACATTCCATATATCCAAAGACCATAAAGGAGTTATACTTCTTTTACAGAAGTGGATTGCATTTTATTGCTTTCTGATAGGATTAGACATAATTCCATTTTAGGAATAAAGCCAGATTGATCTGGTTGTATAATTCTAGCTATAATTAATCTGAGATCGTTGGCTAGTAATTTTGAGTATCATTTATAATCTGTTTAATAACGAACATGTGTATATGCCTATATGAAGTAACCTCCTGCGAGTCTTTTCCTGGCTTTAAAGTAAGTGTAGTTTTAGATTTTTGCCATGAAGCAGAGGGTTTCTCTCCTTGGTACAATAGCTAACATATTTGTAAATGTTCTGTAATTAAGATATCCTCGAATCTTTTGTAGAACTCATCGGTAAATCCATTTGGGCCAGGTGATTTCCCATTTTTAAATTTTTGGAAAACTATTAATTCAGATTCTGGGAATGGTGAATCTAGGTATTGAATGTTTTGTGTTGATAAAGCTGATACCTCCAATTTATATAAATAGTTCTTAGTGCCCCGATGTCAGATTTTTGGGTGTATATAAAAATCTTACAAATTCAGTATTAATATTAGTTATTTGATCTTTAGAGACTTGTATTGATTTATGAAACACTTTACCCTAGTTGTTTTATTAGCTAATAATTACAATATAATCTATCATGTAATTATTCTCAGCTTTTACTGATGCCTGTAATATGGAGGTTGCATCATTACAATTCTCAGCATCTGCCAGAGCTATTTTAATATCCATGTCTTCCTCAATCTTTTTTTATGCTAGAGGTATTTTTAGTACTAAAATCCTAGGCCTGTCTAAGCAGCATCTTTTAACTGTTTATTCCAGCCTTTCTCAACCTTTTGACCCTGGAGGAACCCTTGAAATATTTTTCAGGCCTCAGGGAACCCCTGCACATTCAGGCTCAAATTTAGGCCAGAAGTTACAAAATTATTGTATTTGTTTCATGGGTAGGCCTGTATATATGCATTAACAGTGTTCTTAAATTAAAAATGAAACTTACCTCTGTAATGTGAAGTTGCCCAAATTTGAAATAAGTTTTTAAAGAAATCGTGATCTCCCAAGGAACCACTAATGACCTCTTGTGGAACCCTAGGGTTCCATGGAACCCTGGTTGAGAAACCCTGGTTTATTATGTCAGACATACCTGTTAAATCTTCTACTGAAGTTAAAGATTTCTCCCATTTCAGCTTCAGATCCTGCTTAAATTACTTAATATATTGTTTAATCCTGTTTGGAACTAGTACTGTTTCATCAACATTAGCCCAATATAGTGTTTAGAACTTTCTTGTCCAAAAACATTTAAGACAGAAGGGAATACACAAGCTAGTCAAAATATGACACTGCATTTTCAACATCCAAGTGGGTTACAATCACATGAAGATGGGCTGGCTGTAATTACATATTTATCTTACCATCTTGCAGCTGCTTCAGTATTTATTTATTTATTTATTTAAAGAGTGATAAAACAGTTGACCAATGCACTTTGACATAAGTGTGTGCTCAGGGATGAAGAAATAAAAGGAACCCAAAAAAAATCAGTTTTATACAGGACAGCAATTCTGTCTCATACCTAATACTGTAATTTATTCTTGACTGGAAATATTTACAAAATAAAATATTCAAGCTGCAAATACAGATGTAAAAATGCAGTATGTTATTAGAATGTATAATGTAAGAAATCAGAATACATTGCAGGTGATAACATTTCTAAAGGAAAAAAAATCTGATCTCACAACTAACTCCCAGTAAGAAATTAATTTTACTCAGTTTTATGAAAACCAGTTCCAGGTCAAGGGCAGTGTACTCAAGATTTAAAAAGGATGTTTCTACTGGTTTGTGTTACTGAAGAGGCTAAAATCAGGAACAGGTGCAGAGATGGTTAAATGATATTCACATTTTACTAGATGAGCTGGTCATGGAAAAGAACACATAATTTGGTGCATTATAGAATGCACTGTCGCCAAGGGCACTGCTAGCAATAATCCTGCCCTGTGTCCCAAAATCGCCCCCATTGGCCTGCAACACCATCCACAAAGCACAAGCCAAGAGGTAGAACATCGGCGTGTCTACGATAAATCCCTGAGCTGGAGTTATCTGTATTATTGGATGTTAGCAGGCTCAGGGAAAATTCTTTCCTGTGCAACACAAACTCTTCTGCATAAACACAAAACCCAGTTTAAAATAGAACACAACAGTCAACCTAATGTCAGCTAGTAAATCTCTCTCCCCCCTTCCTTTGTTCACCAAAACAAACTCTCTTATTATATTGCTCAGGCTGGCTCATGCGTCTCAGCTCCATGGAGGATGGAGGGGGTAGTACAATATGTACCAATAATGCAAACATCTCCATAGGATAAGAACTTTTCTAAGCAAAGCCAAATTGTAGTAAAGAAGGCTGATCACATTAGCTGAATGTTCTGATGGCTGGAAAAGACAGCATTTTAAAGTTAAGAAAACTAGAGCACGAAGCATTGAAATTAGGCTTTCTTGAAATGCAGTTTTTTACATGGACGGATTGTTACTAGGTACTGACAGAGAAGATTATGGTACCTGATACAATACCATTAACATCCATAGGAAATGCAGCATCAATATTATAGAACCGAAAGTCTTAGGAAGTTAAAGAACATGAATTTAAGTTCTCTGCTGCCTTGGAAAGGACACTTGGACAAATTTAACGCAGGACCCTTCATTCTTCTGCAGTGACAGCGGAAAGAAAAACAAGATCAGCTGGTAATTATACAGCTTCATCCAACCCCCACTGATGAAAAAGGCTAACTTCCATGTCCAAATATCTCGGTGCTGAATGGGTGGAGATCTCCTGTGTAGGCAGAGGGAGGAGCTGTACAACCTGCATTGTGAAGACTGTACTTGGAATGTAGGCTGTACTTGGAAGAACGTAATAGAAACTTGGAATGCTCTGTGAAAGTCAAGTACGCTAACACTCATTCCAGAATACTGTGTTGGTCCAAACATTACGACGTTTTTAATACCTACTAGTAAAAAAAAAATACAGCGACCCTTCCACCTTCTCCTCCCCTCCCCTGTATTTATAGAATCTGCAAACATACTCTGAAGAAAGAGACACAGGGAGTGCATTTCCATCCAGTCCATCTGAGACTTCTGTATTGCTTGGCATTCTACCCAAACACTCAAAGTACCTGCGTATTTCAGACACTGCCCCTGGCAAAGAGGATCAATAAAATTTCCTAAAGATTCGGAACACTTTGTATAAGGCTAAACATCCTTAACAATGTCCCTAGCAACTGACAGTGATCTCCCCACCCCCCACCCCCCAGTGTATGGCACAAATGTATCTTCATATAGCACAAGAGTACACAGCATGGATACTGCTGATACTTCAGACTGGATAGAATATACTAGAAAGTATACTTTTAACCAAGTCCAGAATCCCAGGAGTTCACAAACCAGTTAGAAAGGCAAGGGATTGTGGCAAAATTCATTCAGAACATACTCCAGAGCAAAGCTGCTAGTTGATTTCAGCTGTAATAGTTCTGCTTCAATTGGACGTTGGTAGAGATATTCAGATTTTCAAAATAGGAACTGTATAGCCACATGAAGAAATCCTTTGTAGGAGATGCAGCAGAGTCTGACAAAAGGAAATGCATGCAGGATGTGCTGGATGGGAATATTCATCTCCAAGTGACACAATTCCAATACTGTCACTGTTGTCCTTGTAAATACTGCATTGCTTTCAATACAGTATGGAAACGGTCCACTGGAAGTGATGAATTCAGACTAGTCATCTATAGTGGGTAACCAAAAGGCCTGAATAAAGAAGAGAAGATGATGTTAGCAATTTCTATTTTTAAAAAAACATCAAAGAGATTTGTCTTGAACCAATGCCAAAACCCATCACACAGCATCAGCAGGCAATCCTGGCCATCTTGTGGCAGCCACCTATGCTCTTTATTTAACAGCTATCCAAATGATTATGCAGCAGCTGTGTAAAGACAATCAACATTTTTGCTATCCCAATACAAATAGGGAAGCAGTGTAAGAGATGTAACCAGAGTTGCCAGATTCTACAGCAGCGGGCAACTGGCAATCATGGCCTGTTAGAAATTCAGGTTTAGGGATCACATTTCCTGCATTTTGACACTGAGAGAAAATAGCATTTTAATTCTCTATCTTATCTTATGTTGGTAGAATCCTCTAAGCAGAAGTGCATAAGAGCATATACCAAGATATATAGATATACCAAGGTACATGCATAAGAGCATATACCGTGGAGATACCAAGGGAGCGGACTTGCCCAGTTATCTGGGAACAGTCTGATCCTGTTGGACCTGAGGAAGTGGACAGGATCCTCTGGACAGTAAATGCCGCCACCTGTCAGCTAGACCCACGTCCCTCCTGGCTGGTGAAAGCAGCTCGGGAGGTGACGTGTGGCTGGGTCCAGGCGATGGTTAATACATCCTTGAAAGAGGGGCTGTTTCCATCTGTCTTTAAGGAGGCGCTGGTACAGCCCCTCCTCAAGAAACCATCACTGGACCCTCCTGTATTGGACAATTTTCATCCAGTCTCCCACCTCCCCTTTTTGGGGAAAGTGGTTGAGAAAGTGGTGGCATTACAGCTCCAGAGGGTTCTGGATGAAACGGATTATCTAGACCCCTTTCAGTCAGGTTTCAGGCTCAGATACGGGACGGAAACAGCATTGGTCACACTTATGGATCTTTGGCAGAAGTGGGATGGGGGCAGTGCATCCATCCTTGCTCTTCTTGACCTCTCAGCGGCTTTTGATACCATCAACCATG
The DNA here is from genome assembly GCF_035149785.1 of Candoia aspera. NCBI lineage: Eukaryota > Metazoa > Chordata > Lepidosauria > Squamata > Candoiidae > Candoia > Candoia aspera. The sequence continues at coordinate 57,949,025 of NC_086154.1, forward strand.
GTATCCTTTTGGGGCGGCTCAGGGAGTTGGGGGTGGGCGGCATGGCTCTGCGCTGGTTCACCTCCTTCCTCCAGGGCCGGTCCCAGTCGGTGGTGATAAGGGAGGAGAGATCCAACCCTCGACCCCTCCTCTGTGGGGTGCTGCAGGGTTCAGTACTCTCCGCGCTCCACTTCAACATCTACATGAAACTGCTGGGTGAGATCATCCGTCACCATGGGATGAGGTATCATCAGTATGCTGATGATACTCAATTGTACATCTCCATCCTGGGTGAAGTAAGTGGTGCTGTGACTACCCTCTACAGGTGCCTGGAAGCTGTGGGAGTCTGGATGGGGAACAACAGGCTTCAGCTGAATCCTGATAAGGTGGGGTGGCTGTGGGTTAATGGCTCTTCCATATCTGGGACTTTGTCATCTTTGGTTCTGGATGGGGTTGCACTGCCCCAGACAGACCTGGTGTGTAATCTGGGGGTCCTCCTGGACTCACAGCTCCTGCTCAAAGAGCAGGTGGCAGCCGTGGCCAGAAGGGCCTTTGCGCAGCTCTGTGTTGTGCACCACTTACGCCACCTCCTGGATTGGGAAGCCCTTCAAACTGTCACTCATGCCCTTGTTATCTCCCATATTGACTACTACAATGTGCTCTACATGGGGCTACCCTTGAAGAGTATCTGGAAGCTTCAGCTGGTCCAGAAGGCAGCTGCGTGGGTTATTTGTGGCGCCCCTAGAGGGGTGCACATAACACCTTTGCTATGCGAGCTGCACTAGGTACCAGTTTGCTTCCGGGTCCAATTCAAGGTGTTGGTTAGCTCCCTTAAAGCCCTACATGGTATGGGGCCAGGTTACCTGAGGGACTGCCTCTTTCCCGTTACATCTACCCGCCCCACCCAATCTTGCAGAGAGGGCATGCTGAGGACCCCGTCGGTAAGAGAATTCCATCTGGCAGGGTCCAGGAGGCGGGCCTTCTCTGCAGTAGCTCCTGCCCTTTGGAACATCTTGCCCCTGGAGGTGAGGCTAGCCCCATAGCTCCTGGCCTTTCGGAGAAACTTGAAGACCTGGCTCTGCCACCTGGCCTGGGGCGGGGAGGAGAAGAGTCATGCCTGGGGTTGGCTAGTGCCTTGAAGTACCCCTTCCACGCGAAGACTGAATGAGATCCAGCCATCTGGACTTTACTTTTATTTATATTATTAACAATATGTAATTTTAGAATGCATTTTATATATTTATTGTTTTACTGAGTATTCTGTTGTAAACCGTCCAGAGTCCCTCTGGTGGGAGGAGATGGGCGGTGACAAATTTGATATATATATATATATATATGTGTGTGTGTGTGTGTGTGTGTGTGTGTGTGTGTGTGTAAACATGTATTTCTAAGCAACCTTTTAGAGGAGAAAATCAGGCTAGAAGAATGGTAAGTATATATAGAGCAGTGCCTTCATCATTAACGTCACTATTAAATTCTGAATGTAAGTCATCCATTAATATAGCCCAAGTATATTTTAAAATAAATTATTATGTTTTTAAAAATAGGAGAAGTGGGATATCACTTACAAAATCAAATTCAGTATACCAATTTGTACTCATAACACAGACACTAGAATGCATACATGTAAGACAGAAATGCATGGCATTTATTTAAATCAGTATGAGCACTGAACATCTTCTACTTCAACTATTCCAATCCACACTCATAGACTGGCTGTCCTGGGCCAATAGAATTCTTAAAATTATACCTTTTTGTATATCAGGGCTTTAAAGTGATATTAAAGGAAGGCTCTTCCTCTGAGTAGTCATCATCTGGAGTATCTTTTTTACTACTCTTTTTAAATAAAAGCAATATTTTTCTGCTTACTCAGGGAGTCACCCAAGCATACCGAAATGATTGTCTATTGTCTAATCTGTGTCTAATCTGTGTACGACATTTCTTTTTGCTTCCTTACAGATATAGCATATTCATCTATGATAGTGAGAAAACTGGAGCTACAGTTTTGCTTCTTTTTTAAATATCTGAAAAAACAGCCTTTTGGCAAAGTGTGTAAATCAAGGTGGGCAGTGTGATATCCATGGGCACCAATTTGCCACTTCTCTGGCATGTGACACACCCCATGCTCCACACCATAAGATGTTTTATTTGCAATAATGACCCCAACCTGCACATGTGCCTAATAGGAATGTCCAGAAAATACAAATAACTGCAGCCTAGCACTTTGTCTGAAAATGTTTCTGTCTGCCTAGAGAAAAGAAAAAGGATATTAAGTGACAATATGGGCAGTACATCTGGGCTGCCAAAAACTGGATGGTGACTAGATGGTAGCCCTAGTTTTATTTTTCTGCTACTATCTCATGGTTGTCCAGACATTTACAACCCAAAGAATTATAAGGTTGGACATGAAAGTAGAGGTCATCTAGTCCAACCCCTGTCCAGTGAGGATCTGCTAGAGGTTCTCTGACAGATGATCCTCCAGCTCTGTAACAAAGACTTCCACAAAAGGAGAACTCATCATATCATGTGTCAGCCTTTTCCACTGATTAACAGCTTGTGGAGTCAGAAGTTCTTCCTGCCATTTAGCTTACATCTACAGTACTTTCTTTTAGTTTTAACCTGTTGGTTTTCATCGTTCCCTCTAGGACAATAGAGAGTAAGTCCATTCCTTCTTTGGCATTACGTCAGATATTTGAAGGTTACTATTTTGTCTTCAGATATCAAATGCCTAATGACAGAGTCTACAGACTAGTGGAAAACAAATGCATTTGATTGCTTCCTGGTAAATATATATTTTGTGAACGACCATACCTGCTCTGGCAGTTGTTGCATTGCTTTTAATTTGGAAGCCATTTTACAAATAGGCAAGCTCCATATGGAAGCCATTTTGTGAGAGCATTCACAACATGTTCTCAAAATTTCCAGATAATGTGGAGAATTACCAGAATTACAAAAGGTAGTGCTCTCTCTATTATAGAAGGCTGTTATTGATAATAATGTCTTCATCTTTTTAACTGAAGTATAATTAATCCAGAAGGACTTGATTTGCTTAGAATTTTGAACCAACTTAGGTTTCCTTACCATATTGGAGCATGCACTGGCAAACGTCATAAACTTGGGGTTAAATTGCAAACAGGTAATGGGTCCTGTGTGTTTCCCATCAAGCACTGCTACCTTCATTCCAGTCTCCCCATTCCAGACGTGAATCTTCCCATCCTCTGATCCTGCAGTTGGATTACCCAGTATCAGTATCAACCAGAGTCAACAGAATCAGGACTGATTCATCAAGCAACTCAAGTAAACAGCAATAAACAAAACATCGCAACACAAATGAAACATCACATAAAAATTAGACACCTTCCTCCCCAAAAGGTAAAAACCACCTGGAAGCTTTATGAAAGTGACCTTGAAACTATTTTATATAATTGGTGCTGTATTCATTATAATCAAAGGAAATAAAACTCTCTTACCAATCATTATAAACTGAGAATCAGGGGTGAATGAAGCTTCCAATGTGACAGCTTTGCTGTTATTATATCCCTGTAAAAAGAGCAAGATTGGTGAGCATAAAATGTAACAGAAAAACTAAACCAGTGTTTCTCATCCTTGGCAACTTTAAAACGTCTGGACTTCAACTCCTAGAATTCCCCAGCCAGCCATGAACTGACTGAGCTATCCCTTGATTCAAACAAAGAAATGTTTGCAAAGCCCGGGTGCCCAAGAAGCCCCTTCTAACCATTGTCTTTGCCATTTCAAGAAAGAGGCAGATGAAAAGTCCACTGAAAGCCTTTGAATAGGTTTACCACAAAAACATCCACCAGTAGCGAGGGAGAAAAGGGGGGGGGAAATCACACCCCATTCCAAACAGAGATTACAATGGCAATTAGGCAAACTACATATGCACAAGAAGGATACCTCAAGCAGAAGTACATTTAGTAAAACAAACCGCCATCCAATTAATCTAACTTTAGGATTAGTCTTGGAAAGATCTGGATCTGTGTAGACTTTGTGTAAGAGATCATGGCTGATAGCAGAATAAGCAAGCCATCACTCAGCAGAGTAGCAGATAATGATGATGATGATGATCATCATTTTATCTTGCCCCTTTTTTATATATTGGTCAACTGAAGGTGGCAAACATACCTAATATTCCTGCCCTCTACTTTCCCCACAACAATAACCCAGTGAGATGGGTTGGGTTGAGACAGTGTGACTGGCCCAAAGTCACCCAGCCGGCTTTCATGCCTAAGGGAGGCCTAGAACTCACAGACTCCTGGTTTCTAGGCCAGCGCCTTAACCACTAGAACAAACTGGCTCTCAAATTAAGCTATAACTGGTGGAAAGAAATTCTGAATGGCATTACAAGGACACCAGTTATAATTTCCCCTAGGAAAATTTAGGAATCAAAGTGTGGAAAAATTGTAACCATCTCAGGACAATTTAAAAATCCAGGATGGAGCGTAGGACAGGATCTTTTTCTTCTCGTCATGACTGATGACAATGGAAACTTGCAGCTATAAATGACTGTGAAATTTAGAATTTATTTCTTAAATCCATGGGCGTAAATCCAAGAGTGTAAGAGGATGGGAGGATGCTAAAACACAATCTGAAGTACAGACTTAAAAAGCGCTTATTACTTTATTTATCAATTCTCTTTTCACTGGATATTGTTCCTTATAGCTTAATCTATTTCAATTACAGGGTTACTCCCAAGTATAGCTCCCTAATGGCTCAGTCTTACACAAGCAATGGAGCATCAAACCTCATTTTTCACGTATTAAAAAGTAAAAATAACCTGATTAAGTACCGGCTTAAAAAAGTGTGTTCTACTGCAGTGCCAACTCCTCTATATTCTACAAATCTCGCCCTAATTCTGAAGAACATCCACAACAAAGAGCATAACTGGAGATATAGAAATATCCCTCACCGTAAATGTATGAAGAACTGCTCCTTTAAAGGCATCAATGAGTCGTATGATCCCTCCATTAGTTGAAATAAGAACAAGTTTTCCATCATTGCTGAACTTCAGACCAGTCCACTCACAGGTTCGGTCATATTGCATCTTAAAGGTAGTAAATGGACCCTTCAAGAAAGAAAGCCAGATGATAGCATGCAGCAAATCTATCCCAGATGTTCAGCTTTTGTGCAAAGAATGCTGGGCTAGGCAGACCTTGTCTGACTTGGGAAGGAATTTTCGTTTTCTTAGGCCAGAGAACATGCCAAGGATACCTGAAAATTACTCATGCTTTAATTCATAGAAATCCTGAGTTCAATGTTTTGCTTTTATATGTTTGAATATTAGATCTATGGATCCCAAGGATTCCATCTCAGAAAAGATGTCATGCTTAGAAATCTTATGAGGAGCTTGCACCTGAACATTACATATTACATACCTTATCAAAAGAGCGAAGATCATAAAGTTTCACCATTTCGGAATTGACCCCAGCTGCAAAAATCAGCCCCTCTGGATCAAATGAGCATACAGGTTTTCCTTGTGGATGCATCAGACCCTAGAATTTGAATACATATATACATATATTTATACACACACACACACACACTGACACCCACATACATACATATGTAGATCTATACAGATATATGCAGCTTCGTGAGCTGCATTGGTTGCCAGTTTGCTTCTGGGTACAATTCAAGGTGCTGTTCCTTACCTATAAAGCCCTACACGACATAGGGCCTGGTTACTTGAGGAACTGGGTATCTCCCATAGTATTTGCCCAGCTGATTTGATCCAGCAGGCTTGGTGTGCTTTGGGTTCCTTTGATTAAGCAATGCCATCTATTGGGACTCTGGAAGCGTAACTCCTCTGCAGCAGTGTCTGTCTACTGGAATGAGGTCCCCCCCCGAAACTGGAATGACTCCCACCCTGTTGGTGTTTCAAAGGGCCTTGAAGACCTTACTGTTCGCCTGGGTCTTTGGCGAAGGTGAGTGAAGCCTCTTGGATTGTGTGGGTCTGTGTCTCTTTCATTCCTGTCAGATGCTTGTTATCCTTGCCATCTTTTATTCTTGTCTCTTGTTGTATTTTTTCTTGTTTTTAATATTTTTACTTATGATCTTCCCAGAGTTGTTGGGAATCAGACAGCGTACAAATTTAAATAATAATAATGATAATAATAACCCCAAAGTTTTATTTCTAGAAAATTATAAAGGGGAAAAAAAGAAAAAATTGAAAAAAGATTGAAACAAAAATGTACAAAATGTGTATCTGCAGACATACATATATCAATAAATTAAAGCCATGATTCGTTATAGTCACCCATGGTTGATCTGTATTAATTCTGCAAATCGCTAAATAGTTGGAGCTATATGTTTGTGTTTCCAGTGCTGAACTTAAGTCTTTTGATTATGTGTTCATTTTCTCTGTTGAAAAGTCAACTCTCACGTGATTAAGATAAATCTCAGGTTGAGTTAATATGTGTAATTGCTTTTTATCAAAATGGAACAATATATTTAAATAGTTTTACTGCATCTCTAACAATATAAATGCAATATGATCATTTCTGAAATATTGTTTCTTGTTGAAAAGGATGTGATCTAAAAATCTATTGAAATTTTTGGTCTTTTAGTTTTCTTTTATTGGTTAAATAAAAAATTCAAGCAAGAAAAAGTCAAAAGCAGAAAATATTTAGACACACATACTTAAAGGAATTTGAAAAAACATTTGAAAAGAAAAACATAAACAAACAAACAAACAAATGGCATTTTGGTAGGGCCCCCCCACCCCTTTTCCCCCAGCCACTAAATGCTGCTTGGATACTTGTTCTACTTTACTTTGGACATTATTACTCATTTTGGTTTGGATCATTTTAATTGTTGTTGTTATCACTATTATTATTCAAAATAGTTTGTTTTTCTTCAAAAAGCACCTAAGAGAAAGTCCACTTTTAAAATTGCCAGGCTTGAGGTGTATATATAGGCTACTTTGTTCATACCTACTACTATACTGCAGAGGAATTAAGGTCTGTAATCTAAAATCTATTAAACATTTGAAATGCATTAACATACTTCATATGGACTTTCAGAAGTTTACCTGGCAATTTGGTGACCGAAGATCCCAAAGTCTGATGGTCTTATCAAGTGAGCCAGATATAAAGGTATCATCCACTGGAGACATAGATAAAGCAACAACTCTGAAATGAAGAAAGAAAAATAATACAGCCAAAGCAGTCTGAATTATATGCCATATCTAGTATTTTATTCTTCAAAAAAAAGGTGAAACATTTAGGCAACAGAAGTAAAAACAAAACAAAATCTATTGTGGATTAGTTATAACCACCTTTACTTTTGTTTAATTCTTCCTGTACCCACAGTTGCAAGGTAAGATTATAAGCTATATACTACTCATCTTACCTCTTGCTATGTCCTGGAAAGTATCTAATGTATTTATTGTCATGCAGAGAAAGGTATCTGATTGTATCTGTAAGGAAATATCAACAAGGCAAGTGTTAGATACAGGGACTCTAATGCAGCTTGCTTATTTTTATTTATTTATTTATTAAATTTGTCACTGCCCATCTCCTCTCACCAGAGTAAAACTGTTCTTTTTGTTAATATAAGCTGACTAGATTTGTACATCTCATACTTTAATAATGGAATTAACCACAATGGCTAAGTTCACACACATTAAGCCATGAACCACAGTTTACGATTGGGTTACTCACCCACACACAGAATGATTTAGTGCTATGTATGAATTCAGGCACTAGTTCATAAGGTATATGGCTTGGTATTTTATGTGAACTAAACAATTATAAAATCACAGTGAAAACAAACCATGGTTTAGCAGAATATGTAAATCCCATCAGCTATTGTGGGTGTAAACAATAAGGTCATGAAGTGTAACCTTCTATAAGAATCTGGCTCAAAAGGACACACTTCTGGGTCCACCAGTATAGAACCAGAATCCACCTTGAGCTCAGTAATTGCTATAAAACGTTTGTATTATGAAACACTGATTACATCTTGTATTTTAAAGCAGAGGTAGTTCTGAGTAAAGGAAAACAAACCACATAAAAGGAAAGAATTTAGCAGTATATATAAACAATGCATATGAAATCAAGAACAATGTGTAATATTTTATTGCAGCCTTTCTGAACTAGTTTAGATAGATAAGACTGTTAAATACAAAATGAATACATTGGAAGACTGGATAAATAACAGGACTTTCTTTGAAAGTATTTAGCATATACCTGGAGGTGAAGAAGTCTCAAAGTGTAAGTAAGTCAGCTGGCTCAACAGATTAAGTATGCTTTCCCTAGAGGATAATGAGGCAATTTTCCTTCCTTAAAAGGTAAACTAAATGATATCAAATTATGCCTGCAAGCTCATATTTCTGCAACTTTTCCATTTTGTGGAAATAATCTGCTCCAGGATTTTCCAATGAATCAGCAAGCATTTATTCCACAGACTTATTCCAAGTCTGGAAGGCATAATTTTACAGCTGAACATGAATGAACAAGATTAGATCTAATAGTCTGAAGAGCCAAATCTCCAATAAGCAAAGACATTACAAGGAAATCTGTTACATACACAAGCATTTGAGACAAGCTGTTGTTTTCCAAAGAACTGCTATTACCTGGCCCCAAACAAACGCAGGCAGGAAGTTTCTTCTTGTAGTCGAAAAGCTCTGCCCCAGGCAAGGCAGTGGCCTGTACAGTTATCTCCTGTACCGGGTGGTATCATAGACCCTCAAACTGTACAAACTACTACCTCAGCCTGGAACCAGGCAGTGTGCAGGAAGCAGGAAAAAAGCTAAAAAAACCAAGAATCCTTCATAAAGGATGGTACTAACAGACTTGGTTCAAGGTGCAATTCAGACACACTAGTTGCAGCAAACCTCTGGCTGAAAAAAAAAATAACTTATCGGTGTTTTTGTATGCTTTCTCTTAAGGAAAATGTCCAAAATGTTCCCATCATTATGTATTATTCATAGTGATATGAGATATAATATGATACGATATGACAAAACAAAACAAAACAAAACAAATAATAAGAGTACATAGTGGTACTCTGCAAGCACCATACCAGACAGTTTCCTGAGATGCTTTTATATTGTAATCATTTGAAAGATACACACTGGACTAATATTATTTGTCAATTTATATAATTAAAATTATTATTATAAATGCTGGAAGATTCCTTTAAATATCCAAACAGTAAATTCCAGTCTGAGTTTATATAGATCCAGGGCTTTCTGCTCTTTTTCTACCATCAAGCCCTTGGAAAGGGAAGAAAGAAACTGATAGGATTAGTCCACCTGTATCACCTTGCAGCTTTGCTGAATTTGATTCTCAGTCTCACAAGTTTGGGATATAAACAGGAAAGAAATAGTAACATGGAGTGAATAAACTGGATTAAGCACAAGAATAAGCTACATGTAAAGATGCATTAAATATGCTCCACCATATACCCATACTCTGAGAATCTCTATTTCACCAACCCACAGAGAGGCTTCGTAAGCAAAGAGATGCCTCCTACTTTCCAACTTCAATCACATGCTACAATATTGTGTCAAATCATTGTAATATATTCACCTGTGTCAAGGTGGTAAGCATTATCTATGGGCTACTGGGCAGTTTTTTTTAAATGATACAAACTGATTCATCTGCAACCAGTCAACTCCCTGCCAGCTTCCCACAACTCTTCACGTGATGAGAAAGGCAGGTCATTTTTAGCAGCTATTTATTCAGGGCTTATATAGTGATTATGGTCATTAATAGCCATGCATTTAATAATTCAGAACAAATACCTTTTCAAAGATATCATCACTGAAGTGGGGCAGAAAGTTTTATGGGATTTTTAGAAAAAGCAATTTCTTTCATAGCATTAACAATAAGCTGAGTATGCAAACAAGTCAAGTCACACAATGATTTTCTTTAGTAAGCAGACAAGAATATATAAATCAACGGCATAAATATACAAACAATGTTCAGTTTTCTTATTGTTTAATATTTAAAATGAAGTCAGGAAATATATTGGATCATAAAGTCTCCCTTTCAAGTGGACACATCAATGCATTCTTCTTGGCAATAGCATGGAAACAACACTGCCTTCTTCTGGGATGTCTTTTGACTTTCCAGTCTAGCAAAAAGCCCAGGTATTCTCTGGAGATTCCAATCCAAATACTAACCAGGTGTTAAAATGATTCCACTTAGTTCCAGAACCCAGATAAAAACAGCCAGGTGCTGTCATCTACTACTTGTATATTGAATTACAATTTTAAATATAAATTTTTCATGATCAAGTATTTTAACTAGTAAACAATTATTTAATAAACAAGCAAAATACATGTGGTTTACATTAAAATACCACAACTGAACTAAGATGCTGAAACATATTTTTCCAGAAAACACTAATATGTTAGCATTGCTACCTATTAACAGTTTATTTAATCAAGGAACTAAGGGTATATAAAACAGCACTTGTTGCCCCAGGCAATTTTCTTTTGGGCCACCCTTGGAACTGTCAAATCAGTGTGGTCCAGAAGACAAGCAGAATGTTCCAAAGTTCCCTAGAAATTCTGTCTCCAGAATGGAAATTTTTGCAGGGGAACTCGGAGACACAGTCGGCCTATCACAGTTGGCTCCTCAATTCTCCAAGGACCTCTAGGAGATGACGCGGCAGACATCTGGAGCTCAAGTGGAGAAAAATGAAGACTGAATCTGAATAAGCATGGGTACATGCCCAGTTTAAGGCCTACTCTGAGGTGACAAGAGAGGCAAAACATAATTATTTCTCCTCTTGTATTGTGTTGGCATCCACTACCCCTTTCCCAGGTGGCCAACTCCCTTTTGGGTATGGGCCATCCTGCTGATTTATTATCTAGTCACTGTGACGAGTTTGCTCAACATCTGGTGGTAAAGTTGCTCAAATTTGCTCTAGTCTGGACTCTACCTGGGCAGGGTCTTGTGTGGTGACTGAGATACTGTCTTGCCAGATTCGTTGGGCTGCTTTTCAGACAGATACCTAAGTGGATAGGGTGCTCTCTAGTGTGTCCTTAATCACTTGCAAGCTAGATCCTTGCCCCTCCTGGCTTTTGGGGGCAGCTGGGGGTTGTGGTGTAGTTCCCTGGATCTGAGAGATTGTGAATACCTCTTTGAAGGAGGGATCAATGATGCCAGACCTTTTGATATTAGATAACTACCACCTCTTTTTAGTGAAGGTTACTGAGATGATGGTTTCGGAGCAACCACACAGCACCACAGAAGTAGATTATCTGCTAGACCCATATCAGCTAAGTTGGCATGGGACAGACATGACACTGGTTGCTGTAGCTGACAACTTACGCTGGAACATGGATAGGGATAGCGTACCTGTCCTGATCTTTCTGCACCTTTCAGCAGCCTTCAATGACCACTGCATCCTTCTGGACTGGCTGCAGGGATTGGAGGCACTGTTTTGCAGTGGTTCTGCCCACTCCTTAACAGTTAGTACCAGTCAATGGTGGTTGGGAGAGAGACTGGCACTGTGGTGCTCCCTTGTGGGGTGCTGCAGGAGTCGTTTCTCTCCCCCTTATTATTTAACATTGCTGGGGGAGGTCATCTGGCAGTTTAGGATCTAGTATCACCAATACACCGATGACACCTAACTATACATCACAATTCTGAGCCAGGGTGGAAACACTGATAAAGTTCTGTCCCAGTGCCTGGAAGCGCTATGGGTCTAGTTGAGAGAAAACAGGCTTAAATAAATGCTAGCAAGATAGAGCTACAGTACTGTTTATATGCCAGGGTTCCTCTACACCCTTTTTGTATCTGGATGGGGTTGCACTGCCCCTGAAGGAGGTCTATGACTTGGGAGTCCTCCTGGAGTTGCTTCTCTTGCTGTATCAGCAAGTGGAAGCTGTAGCCAGGAGGGTCTTTGCCCATCTTTAGCTGGTGCAGCACTTGTGGCCTTACTTGGGATGGAAAGACCTGATTACAGTGGCTCACGGTCTCATCATCACCTGACTAGAGTTCTACAATGTGCCCTATACTGAGCTGCCTTTAAAGACCACCTGGAAGCTTCAGCTGAAGCAACATGAAGTGGCCCAGGTGCCCAAAGGTGTGGACCACTGGACACACATTACACCTGTTTTTTAGGCCTTGCACTGATTTCCAATTAACTTCCAGGTGCAATTTAAAGTGCTGGTTTTAACCTATAAAGCCATCTATGCCTGGTTACCTGCAGGACTGCATCTCCTCACTAAAGTTGGTCTCAGCACTTCAGCACATGCCAGGTGAAGCAGCTGTTTGTCTCCCATTCTGGGGAAGTTAGGGGCAGAAGCCCAGAAGCATTGTTTTTCCATGATGGAGCTGGCCCACTGGCATGACCGCCAATTGGAGATTTTTCCATCTCCAACAATGCCCACTTTCTGGAAAAAGCTGAAGATTTTTCTGGAGGGCTTTTGGGGCCTGAAGCTATGTACTAAGTCTGGTTTTTATTATCCTATGTCCTCATGTTTTTATAAATCACTGTATATTCTTACTTTGTGAGCCACTGAGTCCTGTGATTGCAGCACGATACATAGTGATCAATAATAATAATACCACCAACAAATACCAACCAATGTTTTAGTAGTTGAGGATAGGAATGAACCAAAGAAACTGCTGTCTATGAAGGAATTAGAAAAAGCAAAAGACATGGAAAACTAGTTGTTACCAAAGAATCAGGAGGAAACATGAAAAAGAGGCCCTGAAAGAAAAAGGAATGCCAACTAAATACAACCTGTCAAAATGCAGAGATCTTTCAAGTTTACATGTTTACTTTGTGTGAGATTTCAGACTTTACAGGAACATGTAAAGGATTTTAGGCCTTAATGATATTTGTGTGTTTAAGTTGCCCATGGTTGCAAGACATACAGGTCTCCGGGGTAAATAAAGAAATTGCTGAATTAGGCAAAACAACTTGCTGAAACCCAAGGATTTTTGAGGAAGTGGGAGACTTTGAAAGGACCAAAAAAGTGAAAAACAGCTGCATATATGGCTAAGAGGGACTGCTGGGGGGTTGATATGTTTAAAGTTATTTTATTGATTTGATAAAGGACAACGATTTGCATTTTTGCTGATTGCTCATATGCACTGTTCCAATAAGTATATAATTTATTGTCAACTGATGATCAGGAGGGAGCAGGAAAGAGAAGTAGCCCATTTCTCTTGTCTGCAAGTTAAAGCAATAAAAGCCTTCCTATCAAACTTCTGATTTATTCCTTGACAACTACATTGTTAACTGTTCAAAGAAAAGACTTTCTTTTTAACTGGTATTAAGTTGCTAGTGTCTGCTTGCATTTCACTCTGATTTACTTCTGAGTCAAAAACTGATCAGGGAACTTTCCTAAAAGCATTTTAGGAAATTTTAGTTTTAAAATCAGGATTTAAGATTAAGAAAACAGTAAGTGATCAATTAAAAGCTTCAATGAATACACTATTGATTTCAGTCAAAATCAGGCTCCTCAACCTCCAATACTTATTAAAGTGTCAAACATCCAATATGTGTAGGCAACCATTAGGAAGAATGGCTCACTTACCATCTATTTTATTGGAACTGTACACAACAGTGTTGGCAGCATGAGTGTATCTGATGAGATCAACTCCATATTTTTTACTATATAGTGTTCTCTTGGGTCTGCCAAAGGAAAAAAATAAGAATAATTATACTGTTTTCAGAACAGAAGAATTCTGTTTTGCTATACAGTCTAACTCATATTATCCAAACCCCTTTATCAGAATTATTTTTTCATTTAATTCAAACCTACGTTACATTATAAAACAAAAAATAACCTGTATTATATCTTTATTAAAGGACAAAATCAAAAGATGCCCAAGGAAACCCAAGGTCTGTCCTAGCAGTTAGAAGCAACCGTTGCTGTTGCTGACAACCTGGATTTTCATTATGTACCATCGGATACCATCGGCTAGGGACCAGCATTTGGTGGGTTCCAGGAGATCTGCCTTCTCTGCTGTAGTGCCAGTGTTAAGGAATATCTTTCCTCCCAAGATTAGATTACCACCATCCCTTCTGATATTCCAAAAGGCTCTCAGACCTGGTTACATGATCAGGCCTGAGGCTCCCAGTGAACCAGAGACTCACTTAGATGGCTCCATTGTTGAGGGGGCCATTTTTACCCTCCCTTTGTCTATGGTTTGTATCTTTGGTTTTTATGATATTTATTAATGTGGTTTTTATATTTTTATCTCTCCTTTTTATATTTGTCATTTTATCTAATTGTTGTACACCGCCCTGTTGCCTTGGATGACTAGTTTTGAGTGAAGTAGCAGAGGAGTTGGAAGTGCTCTTCTGCTAAAGTACCCCATTTTTTAACCTAAACATTTAGGGAACTATATCAGGCTCTTTGATATAGTCTAACTTGGAAACTCCTGGTCACTTTAATGATGACATTTAACTAAGCATTTAAATTTAAAATAAAATTCAGTACTAATTGTATTTTATTACCAAACATATTGGTAGTACTATTATTGAATTATAACTGCTGTTGTTCCCTAGACTGATAGATAAGGAGCAAAAGAACAGGATGCAATTTTCACTAAAAACGAATTAATGAAATATATTATGATATAGGTAGGGGAATAAAAACTATGTTATCATGAAATATAAGGATATGCTATCTATACACTACTAAAACTCTATCTGTTTGTACCCTCAAGTTAGTCCAAATGGTGCATTATACTGCAATAATTTTTGAATCAAGGTATCTAAAATCCACTAACTTAAGAAATGCGTAAAAAATCTGGGACCCATTACTCCTGTGGAATTGAAATTTCCATGATGTTTAGACCAGTTTTATTCACAAGGTTGTGGCCATTGCAGTGTCCCTGTGGTCATGTGATCATGATTTCTGATGATCCCTGCCAGCTTCCCACAAGCAAAGTCAATGGGGAAGCAGGCAGGAAGTCGGAAGTCGCTCCCTCTCCCACTGCTTTTTTAACCACCTGTGGTCATTCTCTTTATCTGTTTAGTTAAGTAGATACTGATTTATTATTGAAGTTTGTTTCCCACTACCATTATTTTTCTATTTATGATATATACTCTTCTTCGATGATCATCCATCATTGGGGTAAAAAAAATATGGTCAGCCTAAAAATTAATGTCCATTCTGGTCACATCAGACTGCAGCATCTTTCTCTCAAAGGATGATCCAACAGGTCACAGGGTTGTCACAACTATATGTAGAAAGCAAACATAAATGATTCCCTTGCGAATTATGTCTCTGCCCAAAGCAAAAAGTAGGGGGCAAAAAAAGTACGAATATACACAGAACTGAAGGAAAGGCAACTACTATGAAAACACAAACCAGTTGAGATTCCAAGATATTTTCATTTTTAAAACATAATAGTAGAAAAGTGCAAAAGTTTGAGGATTTGAAACATACTTTTTCAAGCAGACACAATTTAATTAAAATTTAAGTTAAATAATCAGCAAAGAGGCTTCCAAAAGATTCATCCAGAAGTAACAAGCAGAGGTTAAATCATTTGTTATTATTACATCACAGTAGAAGATGCTTTTTAGTAAAATAATGATTAAAATCTAAGAAGGGTAACAACAGTGATGGCGGAGAGGAATAACACTGTGGTTAGTACTGATGCCATGTCTGCACAAGGTTTCAGTTCTGATATTTATGTATTTATTTATGAGGCATATGGCTGTTCATCATAAATGCAATAACTGGGCATCTCATTCCAACAACAATAAAAACAAAAAAGAAGCAATAAAAACAAGCCTCCAAAAAACAACTCCTGGTGCCCTAAAGCAACACTCCCCAATACATAAACAGTCATAATCACTGGGCTCCAGCCTTACCCTATCCCAATGCCTGAGAGAAAAGCCAGCTTTTTAAGGCTTCTGGAAGGCCAACAGGATGGGGGCCTGCTGGATCTCAGGGGAGAGGGTTCCACAGGGTAGGGGCCACTACTGAGAAGGTGTGCTTCCTAGGTATGCTAAAGGGCAACATTTAAGTGAAGGGACCTGAAGTGTGCCCAATGTGAGGTGCTCTTTTGACATGCAAATTGAGCCTAATCTGATAATGTTCTGTTAGTTGTGCCAAATTCTCCCAAAGGTTCCTGGCAAGAAATAATTGTTCCCATTACCAGAAAGTAGTTGAAGTGAAGCTACTTTTCTTGGCTGAAAGGTGAAAAACAGATCTGCTCTCTGGAAGTTATCCAAAACACCATTTAAGAGTATAACCTAGTGCAGATAAATTAAAACACTACCCTCATCCCACCCCTCCCGTTTTTCTAGATTTTAAACCATCTAATTTAATAAAGGGATCATGAAATCTTGAAAGTTAATTTATAAAATATGAATATTTTCCCCCAATATTCAACAGGTCTGTTTTATATGCTTAACTGCATTTAAACTAGTTATCAATAACATTTACTTGAGAGGACACCTATCCAAATAAGAATTAGCAATTTATTACAATTTTGACGATTTAACAAATTTGTTCATTCTTACTTAAGAAACTGAAAAGGATATCATGTTCAAAAATTGAAGAATGCCTGGCAAACATGAAGAGTCAAATATTGTGCTGACAGGTAAGGAATTTGGGACAAGATAACAGATAGTTTACAGAAAATAAAAAACAGACAATACCTATCTCCATCTACAATTCCACTATCCACTTCATTAAAATCAACTAATACAAAACTGAATTTGCAATAATAATCCCCCCAAATCATTGAGTTCCCAGATATACTGAAAAATAAATACAGAACAATCCTTGACATAATCACAGCTACAATTTCATTTCTATTTGTTCACAGTAGTGGAAGCGTGATCACTTATCAAGCAATAATATTGCCTGGTGTAATTGGTAAATTAGTTAAGCTCACTTAGTATTTCACTATTAACCTATGCCTAAGGTAAAAACATTATTTTTGAATAGTGCATCAGCCTAAATTCACAAACATTCTTGCAAACTGTTACCTAAAACTTCCCCACTAGTATAACACTGTCACACACAACCTACTTCTTGAAATGGTGAGAAATTCAGGGCACAACACTATCCCAAATTTGAGAGCTTTTGGAATATGGCCATAGGAGACTTATTGATATTTTATAGTTTTTTTATTTAATTACAAGTCTACAAACTGAGCACAGCTTAAAGACTCAATAAAAACCACTGCAAATTGAAAGGAGATAGAACTTCTATAATAATGATACCTTGTAACAAGAGTTTTACATTCTCATTCCCACCAGGGTCGTTCATAACACAAAACTGTGACATAAGCTGCATGAATATACAATCTTTCTCAGGAATATACTCCATGCATCTGATGAAGTGAATCCACAAAAACTTAAGAATATTATGACAATTTCCTGTTCAGGTCATGTGTAATTCAAATGGAAATGTTTTTAGTTTTCAGTTATTGCAATCTTCATAGTTAGGGGTGGGAAAAGTAAGATGGGTCCAGACATACCTGTATCAAGAAGAAGTAGTCTATTTTGTTATCACACTAACATTTCCAGACAGCCAGTTTGGTCTATTGGTTAAGGGAATGGGCTAGAAACCAGGAGGCTGAGAGTACTTTGGGCCAGTCACTCTCTCTCACCCTACGATATCAGGCTTGGGCAACAAGCCAGTCTATCAATTCCTGTAGGTTTTTCAGTTGATCCAAAAAAGTGGAACCTGCACCTTCAGGAAAAACGCTAGGAAGAAAAAACTAACATTGGGGCAATCTAATACTTTTGTCAACTTTGCCCTACCCACCTACAAATACAGGAATTTGATAGGAAATTCCCAACACTGTTTTACTAAAAATTAAATAAGAGATGTTGAGATCCAACTAATCCACTACTTATTCAGAAACAGGAACGAACAGGCTGCCAAGTACTCTTTCATATATTTAAAAATATCCATTTTACGCTGGAATTGCTAACATCAGTTTATAGCAATAAGAACATGAACAGCGTTTAAAAAGTGTATGTTTAACTTTTATTGCCCACCTTTCTTCAAATGAACAAAAATTGTCCCTAGATCCTTCTACCCTCAGAAGTTGTCTTGCAATGCAAAGCCTCCGTCTCAGAGGTGCCCTTCCATCCACCTATACCAATGCCGACACCCCGCCCCAGCCAATGTTTAAAAACCCCATTCCAAGAACCGCTTTTTGCAACACAGCTGTGGATTCGGCTTTCGATGGAAAGGCGGAATGCGCATTTAATAAACGAGAGAAAAAACCCATCCATCGGCTTCGGATCCCCCTCCCCCCGCTCTCTTTTCCCGCGAAGAGCTCCTCGCACCCCGCCGGGGCCCTCGCTCGGCCAGCCTTCCGCGCACTCACTTTCCTTCCTGGCAATCGTAGAGCACGATGGAGTCGTCGTCGCTGCTGGAGATGACAGTCTCGCCATTGGGGCTGAAATCGAAGCAGTTGATCTTGTCCGAGTTCTCGCGGAACACCTTGGCCACGCGGAAGCTCCGCAGCACGTTATCCGTCAGCTTCATGCCGCCTCCGCCGTCGCGGGGAAAAGGGGCAGGCGGGGCCTGCGCGCCGGCCAAGGTGAACGGGAGCGGAGCGGAGCAGGGCTGGCCTGCGGGGGACGGAACGGGAATGGCGGGAGAAGAATGCCGAGCGGGCGAAGGACTGAACCAGCTGCGCCCTCAGGCGTGCTCGAGTCACGCTGCGGGGAGGAAGCGGCGGCAATTCCGGCTCATTGTGTCCACCATTTTGCGGCTCTGGGGCGGCGAAGGGAAGGGAGGAGTTTATTCGCGCAAGGAATTGTGGGCTATCGGAGGAAATAGAAGCGAGGAAAAGGAGCAGCAGAGACGACTCTACCTGTGTGGTGCATGCTGGGATACGCGAGTAAGGCCGAGACAAGCGAGCACAGTATTTTAGCGCGGGGAAGAAATTGAGAATGCATGCAATGGATTGTGGGATATAAAGGCACTAGACCTGGCTGTTGGAATGTTGTAGAACTGTTGAGCAGGAACGTTCTGCTCGAGCATCCAGTCCCTGCCTAGTGCAGAACTCTGCCCCGCCCTTCCCTTTTGGAGGGATTCGAGTCTCTGCAGGGTCTACAGTGTTTCTCAAATTTGGCAACTTTAAGGTGTGTGGACTTCAACTCCCAGAATTCCCCAGCTGACCTAGAAGGAGAGAAGGGATGTCTTTCAAAGTGCTGTATTGAGAGAAGATTCTGAATCTGGTTTTGTACATTGAATTCTTTTGCACACTCCACAATACTAGCCTTTCAAGTAATGTGCAGGATTGGGCTGTAGGGGAAATCCATTTACTAAGAAAACTTTCTTATACCATGTGAAAGAGGCACTTATTAGGGCTTCAATGCCTATGTGAGGGGTCTGGTTAGTGAAGGGTAGGCTATGTGGAATTGTTTGTTAAGAAAACTACTTGCAATAAGAACTAACTGGATAAGCAATATCTACACACACAGCAACCTAATTTTTTCAGGGTCAAGGAAATGGTACTTCTTACTGTCTGGAATAAGGGGAACAGAGGAATGCCTCTGTTCAGTCTCCTGAGACCCATCTGTCATCGACAACGAAAATCTTGATTTATCTAAAGTTCTGGAGTTATGCTTTCTAAGCCTCGTTGGATGACCATGTGTTCTAGTATTAGGAGAAGAAATGTAGCATCTGACTATATTTTATTTGTTTATGAAACTTACACCCCGCAGCAGTCACATGACTGTTGAGTCACGCATCACTTTGCTCACTTCTATTGTATTCCCCTTGGTTATTAAAACACTTCAGATTATATTACCTATCTCCTAAGGGAGTGGCTTCAGACTGCTGCTAGTTTTCACTGCACCAGGCTATGCTTTTCCAGTTCTGAGCTATTCTTTGTAAGAATTAGTAAGATTCATTGTTGTACCCTGAAATGAGTCTAAATAAGACTTTTTTCACTTGATATTGGTAATTTATCTGGTCAGTTCATCTGCTCTGATGTGTCATTTGACTTCTTTTGGAGGACCTGATTTGTAGTTTGGGACTGTTTCTAGATCCAGTCTCAACCTGTCATGGCTTCATGGATGGATTGTTCTCTTTCCAGGCAATAATGTTACCAAAACTTTTATCTTCCACTCACAAGTCCAGTTGCTACAGCTGTAAGAACCGTGAGTGCTGGCTTTCATAGTAACTAAGCAAATATTGCTGGAAAGCAAATATAATTGTAGTCGCCTTTCTTGGCCGTGGTGATTTAGCCTTCGTGAATTTCTTTCTTTCTGTTTGAAAGGCTTCTAAGCTAGACTAAGTCCCAGTGTGGCATTTTCCACTGACCCATCGCCCTATCCTTCCCACTGTCTTGCCTGCCTATCCTTCCCTGCCAGGAATCTCCATAATAGCTGTGCTGATAGGGAAATTCTGGGGTTGAAGACCTCAGCCCCAGAGGCAGATCAGACTCGGAAAGATTGGTGTGTAATGGGGAGGGGGAGAGTATATGCAATGGGGATGCAATATGAACTGCAAGGAAATTTCATTTTATTTCAAAGGGAGATAGTTCTTTCAACTGTCTTTGTACGGAGGTTTTTTTTTAAATGTGCTTATTTGGGGCCTACAGCAGACAGCAGCACCTAGCAGCCTTGCTTGATCTCAGAAAAGAAAATGTTTGGCCTCAATTACTGCTTAGATGGCAGACCTCTAGAGAACACCAGGCCTATAGGCTAGACTAAGAAGTTAAAAAAAGAAAATCCCAGGAGAGTGGCAAATCACTTCTGCGTTGCTGCCAAGAAATCTCCACAGATTTGTTCATTTAGCCAGCGAGAGTCAAGCATGACTTAAATCATGTTTATTCTAAGGTTTATATGACAGTTGTATTTTACAAAATAGTAGGAAAATGCCATCAGTTTACAGGGAGTGGGAAGGCGTTTTAGAAGCCAGAGCGATCTTGGTATAAATTGATAGAAAAGTCATTTATTTTTCTTTCTGCACCGTTCTACTTCCTTGTGCTGTTTGCAACTGTCATACTCCCCAATCAAACGTTCCCAGAACATCTGATTGGACTCGCATGCATGAATGAAGTCAACACGTGTCGAAACTTGCAAGTCGGTAGAGGGGAGGGGGAACATTCAGGAGTGAGAAGACATCATGTTTGGACTATCTCTCATAACCAAGGTCAACTGGCTGAGCCGTTGGAAACACCTACAAGAGACTGGCACGAACTGAGGGAAAGGGGGGCTGCATACCAGAGCAAGGGAGGGGAACCATGTACTCATTGTTTAAGTTGGAGAAAGCGTGGGAACTTTCATTCGCAACTTTTTTGCCATTCTGTATGCTTCTTCCATTAAAAAAGATTTCTACTGCATTTACATATGAATTGGAATTAATGGTAATAGAGTGTTGCAGTCATCACATGAAGTTGAGAATCACTTTTAATTGAACTCTGTCTGGAGACACTCATACCCAGAAGAGAGTTCAAAATCTACAAAATGTCAAACTCGACATCTGAAGATCCAACTCAGCAGATGGAGAGGGAGCTGAGAGATGAATTGAATGGAGATTTGGAGACAGAAGGAGTTGTGGGAATCTCCTTGCCTCCACAAAGCTGTACGGTGGAGTTAGACACAGAACTAATTACACTGGATGTTACCAGAGGATCAGGAGTACAGGAGTCCTGGCTCCAATAGTCCAGTTACCCAGACCTCAAGGAAGTGGATTGGATACCACTGGGTGATGAACGACGACGCCACCAAGACTGGCAGGATGGGACAGGGAGAGAAGTCACCTCCGCCTCTCACCAGTCAACTGAGGTGCGATTGAAAGACTGGAGAGCCAGAATCCAAGACTCGGAGAGTGAACGAGAGATTACCCCAGAGAGGACACAAACCATCAAAGCCCGAGTAAGATCCATGGAGACAATACTGCAAAATGTGTCATTGTCTCTGGATCAGGTGTTAACTGAAATGGAAGCGGCTTCCAGCATGTCTTCCAGGAGGTCTACCCCTGAGCCGGCACCAAGAAAAGGACAACAGTCCCCAACCGCTGAAGTCAAGAAGAGCAGTAGACCCTCGGTTTCGTGGGGAGAACCCCTCAAAGGACACGTAAGTCTCCCTTCCCCCCAAGTGGGAAGCCGGGATTTACACGTAAAGTTTAATGGGGATCCCCAGCAATTGTCCTTTTTCATGACAAATGTGGGTGTCCTAACAGCCAGGAACCACGCTGAGACAAGGAATAGGTCTCTAGTGTTTATTACTGCTACATTAGACAGAAAATCCTAACAAACTGAAGAAGCGTGGGAAAAACCCAGACAGATAAACCCCAAAAGTTAAGGCGGGTCTGATCTGTGTCTCTTTGAATGGCTGCTTAACTCCTCAGTACTACGCATGCGTTTTCCCCCCTGGATAGGGGCCCCCTCCTGCTCACCATCAGTACTCATGACAGTGGGTGCCATTATGAAAGAGTTTGGAGACACCTTTTCTACAGAGTATTCTAAAGTGAATCTAGTGGGATCCAGATTGAAGGGGCCAGCAGCTGACTGGCTAGTACAGCTGCATGTTGCTGAAGCTCCTGAGCTTCAGCACCTAGATGATTTCATGAGAGCTCTCAGAGAACGCTTCAAAGACTCATTAGTGAAAATGAGAGCTAAAACAGTGCTCCAGCAACTCAGACAAGGTTCAAAGACTGTATCTGAATATGCTATAGAGTTTAAGGCTTTGACAGGAAGAATTAGTGAGTGGTCAGAGTCAACCAAAATAGTTTATTTTAAAGGAGGCTTACAGCCAGAACTGCTCTGCTGGGCACTGGGAGGAGGAGATCCACCCACAGTGAGAGAATGGATCTGCTTGGCAGGGGAAGTAGAGAACACGCAATTTCAATTCAGATGCCAAGTGAGAGCCCAAGCAATGGGGAGAAACACCGGGGCCCCAAATAGCCTGCAGGCAGCTGTGAAAAAACAAGGTCGGTCCTGGGATGAGGAAAAGGAGCACCAGGTCAAAAAGGGATTATGTTTTAAGTGTGAAAAAGATGGGCATCGGCCATCAGATTGCCCCAAGATGGGATTTGCCAACAGTACAAAACCGTGAAGAAAAGCTTCAAAGTCTCCACCAGTAAAACACAAGGGATCTGTAGCTATAGCATCTGCTCGAAGGGAGGAAGTGCTTTTCCTCTCAGAGGACTCCAGCAAGGAGTAGGAAGATGAAGCATCCCAGCTGGCAGGAAACTAGTCCTGCCTGCCTTGAAGGGTGCCAACAGACAGGCAGAGGATAATGGGCATGAAGATCCTTTGGTAAGTGATGAATGTCAAACATTGCTGGTAGAGGTTCAATTAAAAAAATTAAGAAGTAACCGCAAAGCTGATTTGGTCACCATGTTGGACTTTGGGTGCACCAGATGTTTAATTCACACCACTATAGTAACAGGGCTGGACTTAAAAGTCAGAAAGCTGAAGCACCCAATAGTGTTTATGCAATTGAATGGCTCAGTAGCCCATGGGGGACCTGTAGAACATTATACAGAGACTGTAGCCATGCGCATAGGGAGCCACAAAGAGACTTTGCAGTTCATAGTGGTACCTATAGCAAATTATTCCTTGATTTTGAGACTGCCATGGCTAAAGCGCAGGGACCCCATGGTAGAGTGGGAGTCAGGAAGCTTTGAATTTAAGGATGGATTTTATCCAGGGCTTCCTTGTGAAAAACGGAATCAGGACAGGGAATCAGCGGGCATAATGGTTAAAATTAACCCTGGTTGCACCAGTGAGCATTGCTCCTTGATCCCATGGCAGTACAGAGAGTTTGCTGATGTTTTCGATGAGAAAGAGTCAGACTAATTGCTGCCCCACAGAAAGAGAGATTGTGCTATTAAGATCGATCCAAATGCCAAACTACCCAAACCAAAGATGTATGCTATGTCCCAAACTGAGAAGGAGGTGCTCAGAGAATTCATTGATAAAAACCTAGCTCGAGGATTTATTGAACCAGCCAACTCACCTTTAGCAGCGCCTGTCCTATTTCGAGCTAAAAAGGACAGCACCTTAAGACTATGCACAGATTATCGAGGTTTAAATGCTATTTGTACCACCAATCAATACCCTGTGCCACTAATGAAGGATATGCTATCCCATTTGGCAAAAGGGATGATTTTTACTTGGACTTGAGAGAAGCATATTTCCACATACACATTCGAGAAGGAGTTGAATGGAAGACTGCCTTTAATTGCCCTCTGGGGTCTTGCCAATACAAGGTTTTACCATTCAGGTTGGCTGGGGCTCCTGGAGTGTTCGTGCAGTTTATAAATGAAGTTCTTCACAAATTCTTATACAAAGGGGTCTTAGCGTACTTAGATGACATCTTAATCTACTCAAAAAAGAGCAGGAACATGTGAACCTGGTCAAGAAAGTGTTAACTAAACTATGTGAGGCACAACTGTATGCTAAGTTGTCAAAATGTGATTTTCATAATAAAGAACTGGATTATTTGGGATACAGAGTATCTACCAAGGGCATAGAAATGGACCCTGCAAAAATTCAGGACATTGTGGTGTGGGAGGCCTCACGGACCCGCTGGCAACTCCAAAGTTTCCTAGGGTTTGCAAATGTTTATCTCCAGTTAATCCCCAATTTCATGCAAATTTTGTTGCCATTGACTGATTCATTAAAAACCAAGAGCAAAGGGGAGACTCATAAGGTCTCTAATCCCGGGGTGAAACTGAATTGGAATAGTGAATGCCAAGCCCTTTTTGAGCATTTGAAAGCTCTTTTTACAGCTGAACCCATTCTAAAACATCCCGATCCTGAACAGCCTTTCGTGATCCAAACAGATGCATCAGATATGGCAGTGGGTTCTGTACTCCTCCAAAAAGACCCCCAGGGTGTTTTATACACATGTGTTTACCTGTCACGTAAATTCACAGATGCAGAGTGCAGGTGGCATGTGTGGGAGAAAGAGGAATTTGCAGTAAAGACTGCTCTGTTAGCTTGGTGACATCTGTTAGAAGGATCTAAGCATCCCTTTGAAGTATGGACTGACCATAAAAACTTGCAGGCTTTACACACCCCCAGAAAGCTAAATGCCAAACAGCTCAGATGGGCTCAATTCTCTAGCTGGTTCAATTTCACTTTAACTTATGTCTCAGGAAAGAAAAATTTCTTAGCTGACACTCTTTCTCACCTTCCTCAGCACAACAGCCAACAAAAAGAAGTTGTGGATACTGTGTTCACTCCCAAGCAATTAGGGCTTGTAGTATTCTCAAAAGATCAACCTGACTTTGATAAACTACCGGGGCTAGCTGCAGTAACTCGAAGCCAGGCTGCCACTGAGAAAGTGAAAGTACTGCCTGATTTACAGCAACAGTTATGGGCAGTTCTCCAAGTGGATGCTTGGCTACAAAGTAACAAAACTACCCTAACTGAACAAAATGGGTTTTGGTACTTTGCTGGAAAGCTTTATATTCCTGAGTCTCTACGACCTATAATACTCCCAACACTCTCATGATGACAAATCAGCTGGTCATTTTGGTTTTGTCAAAATGTTACATTTAATCCACAGACAGTTTTGGTGGCCAACTTTACATAAAGATGTTAAGGAATATATTTCTTCCTGCCACACTTGTGCTCGATCTAAAAGGGGGGAAACCTCAAGGTCTCCTTCAACCTGTAGCTGACCCTAAAAGACCCTGGAAATAAATTGCCATGGATTTTATTGTGGACTTAGAACAAAAACAAAACTGTTATTTGGGTAGTTATAGATCTATTTTCCAAACAAGCCCACTTTGTGCTGTGTTCTAAAGTTCCTACAGCTCCTCAACTGGCCAAGCTGTTTTTGCACCACATGTATCGTATACATGGATGCCCTGAACGTGTGATTTTGGATTGCGGCATACAATTTACTTCTAAATTTTGGAAATCCTTTTTAAAATTAATTGGCATTGAACAGTCATTGAGCTTGTCGTCACATCCCCAAACGGATGGAGTGACTGAATGTGCTAATTCTACTCTAGAACAATTCATCCGCTGTTACATAAATTACCAACAGGATGATTGGGTTGACCTCCTTCCATTTGCAGAAGTGGCATACAACAATGCAGTTCATCAAAGCACAGAGCTCACACCGTTCCAAGTAGTCAACGGCCAAGATTTCCTTCCAGTTCCTGAACTGCCTCTTTCCCTGCCTGAGGACTGTTCCACAGCAGATTGGTGTAAGAAAGTCGCCTCTGCATGGCCAATCATTCGGCAGTCATTAAAAGAGGCTCAACAAATTTGTAAAAAATTTTCTGACCACAAATGGTCTCCTGAATGGCACATGAAAGTTGGAGATAAAGTTTACCTATCCATCAAATTTTTACATTCTACACAGCCATCAAAAAAGCTCAGCCCTAAATTCATTGGACCTTTTCCTGTTACTAAAATCATCAACCCTGTCACAGCACAATTGCAACTTCCTCACAATCTAAAAAGAATTCATCCTCTTTTCCACTGCAGCTTGTTGAAGCCTGCTCAAGGCTCGCTTGGATGGCACCCAATAGCACCGGCACCAACCCCCATCATGATTGATGGCGAACAACATTTTGAGGTTAAAGAAACCTTAGATTCATGCAAACATCAAGGCTCTTTACAGTATCTGATTCACTGGAAACATTTTCCTGATCATGAATGGGTTTATAGTCACCATGTAAATGCACCTACCTTAATCAAGAAATTCCACACTAAATACCCTAACAAACCTAAACCGTAACTCACTACTAATCATAACCGACACATAAAACTACTGCATTTACGTATGAATTGGATTTAATGGTAATAGAGTGTTGCAGTCATCACACCAACCCTCTAGGCTCTTTTCTCTTACCCTGGCTTTCATAATAAGCACCAAAATGAATGGGAAAAGTTCTTGAGAATATAATCCAATGAGGCACAGCCAGGAAAAGTTCAGCTCTCTTCACGACTTTAAATAATAGGTTGGAAGGGCTACAGGCAGGTGAACAAACCCCAGGAAAGCTCTCAGTTCTTCCATATTTGGACTTAAACTCTTGTTTTCCCCTTTTATGCCATTTGCAGAGTGTCTCCTTTTTATGACCTGTCATGTGAGTATTTCATACTTTATTCTGACAGCTGGAATATTGTGGGGATTTTTTTTTTATAAGTATGATGGTAAATTCCTGAAGAGTAATGTTGTTTAATGTACTGGTGTAGGCTTTTACAGCTGGCATCAACAAAGCAGTAATGAGCTTTTGGGTTGAATGGCTGTAGTCTAGTTTTCTTTTGTCCTGACATTTCGCCAGCATCTGGCCTCTTCAGGCTGGCCGCTTCAGAGGTGGAGCGAGCTGCTTTGTGGTGTACCTCTCAACAGCTCACAAGCAGCTGAACTGGGCTGACTAGGCTCTTGTGTGTGAACCTGGCAAGCTGGTCTCTGATTGGTCCATGTCACGGGAGTCCAAGAAAGCTGGTTCCTGACTGGAATTGTATTTGTCAGTTTTCTGTTTGAATTTTTAATCCAGCCTTTTCCAAATGGGTGCCTTCCAGAGTTGTTGGACTATAAATTGCATAGTGAGACATTACTATTTTGTACTACTTTATGTGTTCCTGTTTATTAATCCAAGTATGCATGCATGCATGCATCTTTTTTTTTCCAGAGAATTACATCACAGCATTCTGAAACATGCAGCCACTAAGTAATTCATATATTGATTCAAGAAGAATCAAATTGGTAAATTCTTACTAAAATCTGAACTCCCCCAAATTGTCTTGATTGCTGGGCTGTAAACATTGGAATTTTGCATTGTCCCAAATTCCAGTAACAAACTAATGGGGAAATAGCTGTCTTAGGTCATACGCCTCTTTGCATTTCTCTAAATAATTTCTCGGTGAAGCCAAATTACAGTTAAAGTTTAGAATGCCTGAGCAAGGAATGTAGTCAGAAGTCTTGTCAGTGTACCCTCACCTTTTAGCCTTACAAAAATACATTACAACAACAAATTGTAAAAATACAGTGATTTTAAGACTGAGTAATACCATTTTGTTAATAAGGAAAAAACAACATAATTACATGCCGTTTAGTGGAATGGCATTTCAGATTCAGATTATTTATAGACAAATTGTCAGTGGGAGCTGAGGAATCAGTGTGCTTAAACATGTTTTGCCCAGAAATGGCAGCAGCTGATGTCTGAGTTGATGTGGGGACAATGAGGAATCTTTGGGTGCATTAGTTCTAGGCCCACCTGTTGGGGGCTATATGCCAACAGAAGATGGGGGGGGAGAGTGCTCCACTGTTGACATGAAGTCCCCTATGTGCTTGCATGGACATTCTTTACACACCCTTCTTCTATTTGTAAACCCACAATTTACAACACACTTGCACTATTTGTGTGTGCACCCTTCCCCTCCCCAAACTAGAGCAATCCCTCTGCATCTGGGGTGGGGCAGTGGGAGAGGTTGCAGCTTCTTCAGGAAGCACCATTTCAGAATGGTAGTTCCTGGGCTTTCTCTTCTTCCTTTCCGTTTCCCTCCATTGCTTATGAGTTGAATCTCTGGGAACTGCCTCTAATGAGCTTCTGTGCCTGAAGGTGATGATTTCCACAGAACGAACTATATCCAGTCACTTGCTCTCGCACTGAGTGCCTCCCTCTCAACTGGGGAGAAGTGATGGAATTGCAGGAACAGGAGTTTTGGAGATTGGCTGTCTTGATCTGACCTTCATGATCCCCACCAGGTTTTAGGTCACAGTTGGGGTTCAGGGCCAGAATCCAGGACTTGTAGCACAGGGGGCCCTTAGCTCAAGACGACCCTCTCCCCATGCAACAGAGTGCGATGGGAAGAGCAGCAGAGAAGTCCAGCTTCAGTTCCTGTATTGACAGGGGCATACCAGGCCACAGTGGGATTGCTATGAAAAGATACTACACTCAGAAAGCAACTGGTTAGAGCTATACACAATAATAGATGCTCAGTTTTTTTGCTTTGTATTTACAATGTATTAGTTATGACAACCAAATGGTCACACAGGACTGTCCAAAAGGATATAAAATTTCCTAGGTTGCTAGAGTGTATTGTCAAAGACTCACTTCTGGCTATGCCCATTGTTATCTGGTTATACCCACAACTGTCTGATTTCAGATTGTTGTTCTCTCTCCCCGCACCACCCTGTGCTTAATGGCCTTTCTGTTGTAGAGGTTGGTTTTCAGTGATGTCATTGTTTGGTAAGTGGAACTCTGATTAGTCAACCATGTTGACTAATTCCATGTTTGTTTTTTTAATTTCTTCATTTAATGTTATATCTGTTTCAAGTACAGTACATGTTATTGTTTATTCTCTGATTCACAGTTATTTAGAATGCCCTCTTTATACCACTCTGGTGGATTAATAAGGAATTAAAATTTACTTCCATCCTTATATAGTGAAACTAAAGCAAGAATCACAAGGAACCATCAGAGGAACATGTTGGGATGATTTATTCAAATTAATATGCAGATTAGGACCAGTTTTCATTAATGACAGCTTATGAAATTTTCATTTAAAAGAGATTAATCTAAGCCCTTCACAGTCCCAGAGCCATACTGTCATAGAAGATGCAATTCTCAGCTGATCTGCCAAGATTAATGATGGCTTCTGGATGACTTTCTAAGCAGCTGCTATGATCAAGTGACAAAAGAACAAGAAGAAGAAATCTTCATTTGGCTCTGGCTGGCCATAACTCTTGCCTCAAAGTCCAAATTTTGGTGCAGAGTGTACGTTATGCCTCTTTTGTTCTGTTCTGTTGTTCAGAAGAGAAAGGCGGTAGGGAAGTTGTTGCTGCTCTGGGATGTTGGTGTCATCCCTGATGTGCTTGGGGCCTTACGTGTCGGTGGGGATGAAAATATCAGGCTCCTGAGCAAAATGTGGCACACGTAGCAAATTAAAGTAGACAAATTAACTCAAGAATACAGACAAAACTTTTAAGTTGCAGTGGAGGATTGTTTCCTTTCATCACATATAGCAAGATGGCATTTGATTACTGTACCATCTCCAGCACTCGATCAGTACACTATTCCTAATAGCACAAGAAGAGTAAAAAAGTAGATTTGATTACTCCAAATTGGTCACACTTTGGATAGAAATTGAATAGTTTTTGGATTTTATTTTAATTTGTTTTTCACTTTTAATATTCTGTAAGGCAAGAAAGAATCAAGAATGCAAGACAGTCGCCCAGAACAATATATCTCAAAATATCAGTCATATTTTACTTATACCACTAAATTTATCAAAAGAAGAATTATTATTGTTAGCATCAGATCTTCCCATATCTGATAAAAATGTGATTCATCCACCTGAGAAGTCAGTAATCAAGTTTTATCAGTAGCTTTTTCTGTAAGAGCAATTGACCTTAGCACATTAATTGTTCAGTGACAGGTCACCTAAAAATGTCCACTTTTGAAACAGAATGATTTTAAGAGAAAAAGAAATAGATCTGCTTCATGAAGTTGGTAGGTGATCATTTATTAAATCCTGGTTTGTTGAGTAAGCCATATTTGGCAAGGCTCGCATGATTTGCAAACTAGAATGGCTTGCTTTACACAACATGCTAAACTAAACCAAAGAGACTGAAATACAGCTTAGCACAGTGTATGAAATCTAGTCCTAAAGTCAGAAGTCTGGAAAACCTTTCAAATGCTCTGATTGTTGAAAGTCCCTTGGAAATTCATGCAAAAGCTGGCGGCCTTTAAAATATAAGCTTCTAGGCATGATGGGGGAGCCACCTAGGTAGTAGCTGGCACCAAGAAAATGCCTTTTAAATGATGGGGGTACAGGAGCAGGCTGAGCCACTAACAGGAACCCCAGTGTTGTGCACAGTAGGGAAGGCAGTTGCAAAACCAGAACTGGGGGAA
Organism: Candoia aspera; assembly: GCF_035149785.1. Taxonomy (NCBI): domain Eukaryota; kingdom Metazoa; phylum Chordata; class Lepidosauria; order Squamata; family Candoiidae; genus Candoia; species Candoia aspera. The sequence goes on from NC_086154.1 coordinate 57,979,758, forward strand.
GGAAGGTAAAAGTGTGCACGCAGAAAACCCTAGCATGGAGATAGGAAAAGGAAGCAAGCTGGCCGGGATTAGTGATCTCGGAGGTGTCTTTCTACTCTGTACAAAGTTGTCCATGGTCCTAAACTTCATATTCGGTTCAGCTCTCTTCCTGGATGGTGATTCTTCTTAATTTATATCCTGTTTTTCTTCCCCTTGCCCCTTCCCAAATTAAAGCATGTAACAAATGCAAACTTTGCAATCCAGTAACTACGGACTAAAACAGTTAATAAAATAAATTCATAATATGAAAGTAATGGTAATAAAGCCTAAATAGCTGCACCGTCTTGGCCTCTTATGCTTCTCCCAGTTTTCCTTTCCATTAGTATTTTTTCTTTTGTTCTATTGAAATGTGAATTGCAAGTTGTTAAGGGCATGGTCCCAGTCTCCTTGCTTACGTTGTCTGACAAAGCACCAGGTACACTGCTTTGGGGGGGAAAAACCCAGCAACCCTACAGTTTTTTCAGCATTTTATGAATGAGTTGCCTGTAGTTTTGCTCTACTCTTACTTCTTGCTTTGGAATGGATGTCACCCTCCTTTTTTCCTGCAGTGTGATCCCTGCAGCTTAATTTGGTACCTGTACTCTAAGATATCAAAATCCTATAGAGATTTATAGGAAAAAACTTACAGGACCTTATATGGCCTAGGGGAGGAAGAGCCAACCCAATGTCTTCCATTGGACTAAACTCCATAAACATGACTAGTGATTGGGGACTATTGGAGCTGTAGTACTTATAGAGCGTCGTGATGCCTCTCCCCAGCCTAAATGGCTAGGAAAAAAGGAAATCTCTCTCTGGTTTTTGACTGAAAGCTGTTAGAAAAACGTTTCATTTGACTATGACTTAGTTATGTTAGGAACTGATGAGTTATGGGAATATTGGCTGGGTTCACACAACATGCTTCATCAAGTCAGTGAAACACATTCTCACAAGATACTCAGTTTATCTTAATTTTGCAGTTTAGCATTCATTTAAGATTCACTGAATTGTATGAATCTAGAAAATGGGGTAATTCAGTAACCAAGTGAAGACTGTTTAGATTTTTGAAATATACTATCAAGCATGTCTTCTGCAATCTTAGGTACACAGTGCTTATTTTCAAACCATTCTCTAAGGAAAATGTATATTCTTTTATCTGTACTAAAAGCAGGAATAGATGATAGAACTGTATACTGCAAAGATGAAAAGGTCAGCCTGATATAGTGTGGAATTACCATTAAATTACTAAACTGCCTTTAAACCAGTATGCCTAGAATTCTCTGGTAAATAGTTGCTTGCCAGTCTGTTGGAGACAAAAAGAGATGAATAAGCCAAGGGATATTAGCTGCTCTACATAAGAGCTAAACTTGTTTAGCTGATGCTTTTTAAAAAACATTTTCTTTAATACACTGGTAGTATCAACCAACTCTCCCACAAATCTTGCTTGCTTCAGATTCTGAACTAATAAAAAGTTCATAATATACAATTCAAATACCTTTCCTATGGTAAATAAACCTTAAGCAATATTCTTATCAAAATACTTTATTCATAAGTAATTGAATCATGTTGATATCCAGATATCAGATTTCACCAACGTTTATACATTTGTCCATAAAAAGAAAACATTATACTTTTAGTCCTGAATTGCTGATTTAAACTCTGTTTTGTATCATCAATTCTATTCCAGCATTTTTAGTTAGATGTTCAGACATCAGCATGTGGGGAATCCACCTTGTACTAACCTTCTGTTATTGAATAACATCAATAATGTGACCCATGCAATCCTGGGAAATACCAAGCTTCACAGCAATTTCTCGGAGTGATCTGCTGATTGTCTTTACTCAGTTCATCGAGCTTTCTCATCTGAAACCCATCAGTTCCTATCACAGGTTGTCCACTTCACTCTTGATCACACAAATCAGCTCTTCCTGGTTCGCCAACTTCACAATTTTTGATCCAATGATGTACGGTACTTACGTCAGCAGAGTTATTATATAAACAACCTGCATTTGGTGGTGAATTTCAACTGGAGGGACTCCTTTGGCAGTCAAAAATCTAATCACAGCACATTGCTTAATGCTCATTGATGAATACTCACTCAAAGCTTACATTTCACAAATAATAGAAACACAGTATTTTCTCACAGCAACTTCCTGTCAACTGAAGTGAAAGAACAGATGCTAAAGAACATGTCAGAACTTGTAGCTCATCGGTTCTGCTATCTGTTGGCAACTTAGAACATTGGAGACATTACTTTTCATTCAAGCCTTGTGGCATTCGGAATCCATATTTCTAAACAGGCCTCCACATGAGTTCTGAGTTTAAGACATCCTGAATTTCCATGGTGTTTTGATCCCTCTCCCTGGCTCCCCAGGGGTCCTAGTAAGACTCCTGAGTCTTTGCAAAGTTGTGTGTGTCTCTTTGTGTCTTCCAATCACACACACACTTTCTACTGTATGTTATATACAGCAGTTAATTTACTTAACTGTTCATAACGGTAATTCTTACTAGCAGTTTCTAATCTTTTTCTGCACCATTTCCTGACATACATCACATGAAACTGGCTGGTTGTCTTTGGGTGCTAGGGTTGCTGAATGGCAGACAGTGTCTGCCCTCTGTGCAGTCATTAGAATTGTGTATTTATGAACAATTATCACAGCAACCCAAAATGTCTGATTCCCTCCTCAAGAGGAAATGGTGCTGTAAAGCTATCTTCAGACTTTCTCCTGCCATTCAGGGAAGTGGAGAGAACAGAAGATGACCTGCATCTTTTTAAGCAGGGATAGAAAACTTTATCTGCTGGGGGCAGTAATGTCCCAGGGACCAGGTAGAATTGGTGTGTTGCGGCCTTCCCCAAACACTACCTCTGAGAGCCGGTGATCTGGTAGTGGATCAAGAGGCTGAATTTCTTCCTTAATCATTAGGCTGTTCCTTAAGGGCTGGAGATTTTCCTTTCATGTTTTAGTGTGTAAGGGGAAATAAGAACATTCATTTTTTCATCATCATCAATATGATCCCTCACTCTTGAGTTGTGACTTTCTGAGCTATCTGCTGCTCTTATTGACACCAGGGTATAACTCCATAGAAAATCCTTGCTGGTGAGGTAAACCCACAGGCGGAGAATGAAATTCATTCTCTCCCTTATTCTCTTATATTTACACAAGCCAAGCAAATTAGCCCTAGCGTGCTCTTTCCTTTGCACTCTTTGGGGCTTCTTATTTTGTCATTTTAATTTCACAAAATATCCACACTTGAAGTTTTATTGTTTTTCAATCATTCAGTTTATATTCTACGTCTTTGGGGGAGGAGGAGAAGACAATCTGGTATATGTTCTTTTTTCGAGTTTATGTTGCTTAACTCAAAGCTTCTAGTTTGTTCCATTCCCTAAATGCAAGATAGATAATTTTCAAGCAACTCTTGTTGGCAAATTATTAACCTCCCCATTTGATCTACCAAATTGGGTGTATAAAAAGACCTCTGGACTTTCCCAGGAGAACAGAAAGACAGGAGGGTGAGGGAAGAGACAAAGCTCATGGCAGGCAAAGTTTCTGTAAGACATGTATTCTGGGAGTGGAAAGCAACTCACCACATATCCTTAATCACTAACTTATCCACTTATTTCAGGATATTAATCATTGCTTATTCCAGGTGAATTCGGGCATGGCTTCTGTCTTCAAGAACTTGCCAATCACTGGCAAAACCTGTCGGTGGCCCCATTCTAGTTTCACCAGTGAGATATCCTCTACCAAAATGACCCTCAAGGACCACGGGCTACATTTCTTCCGCAGTGCTGTTGGTACAGTCCTGCCGGGACCCATGCTGAAAAGGGCCTTGGTGCTAGAATCAGGGGGATGCCCCAGACTTTTGCTGCACGGTCGTCCTTTTGACCTGAGGAGAAATCTGTACCTGGTTGGCTTCGGGAAGGCTGTTCTGGGCATGGCAGCAGTGGCTGAGGACATCCTTGGAGACTACCTCACTCAGGGAATAATCAGTGTTCCTCGAGGCATCCAAGAAACTCTGCAACATGTGGGAATGAGGTAAGGAGGAAGGCTATATTTTATGGTGATGACATACAAAACCTGGCGTGGGAACCACCTTCAGGAATCCTTTCTTGAGTCCTTCGTGGTTTGGTATAACTTAAATCTCAGTTGTGACATGCTTTCCTACTTCTGTACCAAAAGTACCAGCTACTTGAACAGTTTTATGGAGATACTCCCTATTTTTACTTAATATCAAAAGAGGAGTACCCCATGGGAAAAACAGAAACCAACTTAACATATTTTTTGAACTGCTCCTTGGCCAGAATTTTAGGTGAACAATATTATTTTGTTTTTCTTTCATTATCACTTCTCTAATTATCCTTGCTGGTTTTCTGTTTTAAGAAGTTTTAAACATTCCATGGTCTTTCATGGGATATGGGTCTCAACAGCACAAAGCTGAGCTAATAACTTACTCTTTTTTGGAAAAAAAATGCTGTAGGGAAATGTTGTTGAAGCCACAGAGCCGAATCCAAGTCATGGAAGGAGCCCAGTACAACCTTCCTGATAAAGAAGCTTTGGAGGCGGCCAGAGCCATCTTGGATTTAGCCAAGAGTCTAACAGCAGAAGACCTTCTCCTGGTGCTGATTTCAGGTAATGCTTGAGAGCCTAAAAGAACAGAGAGGTTTTTGTCACCTCCAGTTGCTTTTTTATTGTTCTTTCCCATTTTCTAAGCTTGTTATATTTTTGCCCATTCTACACCTGCATGTGGCAAACTAGGTCGAGTTGTGTGCTGTTAAAAGGAGAAAATCAGACAGGGTGAGAATATGACCCAGGGTGGTTTCTAGTGTGACTTTGCTCTGTGTGATGATGACTGGCCCTTGAAGCATCCTTGCTGCTTTCCTCTGTCAGCTTGCTTTGGAAATGATGTCCCTGCTGGCCCTGTTAGTCTTCTCTGTCACCTGCTCTTAGCTTTTGCTGATGTTCTGCCACAGGGAAAGGTAGGATCTGCTGTGATGGAAGGAAATGCAGTACTATTAGTTCTGCATAAACGTTTTATGTAGCTTGCTGAAATCAGCGTTGTTTCATATTAGTCAGTTCTCCGCAGTCTCTGGTTTGCATAGATGCGTTCTGTGTCTGTTCAACGCCTCGCTGACATTTTGTCTCTTTTTCTCTTGGACTCAGCTTTACTGAAAAATAAGAAGTTTGTGTGCTCTGGCTCTCATTTTGTAACTAATCTGTAAAAGAGGTTCTGTTCTTCTACTGAGCTTTCCTGTCTTATGAAACCAGTGCTGCCTAGAAAACTGCAACAAAACAGCAAGACTTTTTTTTTGTCCAGCAGGTGGCAGTCCTGAATCAGAATATGCCAGGGCAGTGCCAGGCCTAATATTGAGAAATGCAGTAAGCTGTGATGGAGCATGGAATGAGTCTAGTGTGCCAAAGAGTTGGTTAATCTGTATGGTCTGAATGGGCTAGGAAGAACTGAATAGGAAATTCTGAATGGTCAACTTTTGGAGGTATAATTCATAGCATTCATTGCATTTTGGTGCCCTTGGTCTCAGTTATGTTGGAGCAGTTATTGTATGAATGGTTCTTTCCTCCATTCTCCTGCTTAACTGTTAACTATTTCTTTTTCCCTGAAGCATAAGCAATAGTATGACCACACAGATATGCCCTAAAGGCAGTCCAGGCACCCAAACGTTTGCAGAATGTCTCTTTACAAGAAGAAAAAACTTTACTTGTAAGTATATCCTTTAATAAAGTTAAGGAACTCTTGAGCATAGATGCAAGGCAGCCTACATCAGAATATTAAAAAGCTTTTAAACAGGAACTTAATTCCCTTTATGAACTTGAAACAGAATATTCATTGCATTACATAAACCAAAGATACTGAAAGCAGCTAGTAATTGCACAGTATGATATTATCTCCAATATTAAAGATGCCGAGGGTAAAATATATAATCATTCTGACTCAGTAAACCAACTTAAAAAAACATTTAGTTTCAGTGGTGTAATACTAAACCAGACATAACAGAAAGAAATTTCTGAAATATATTTTTCATAATATATCTCTTCTAAAGGTTACTCATGATCAGGCTTCCTATTTAGTTGTACCTTTATCTAAGAAATAATAGATACCACTAGATCTATGGAAAGAGGAAAGGTTCCCAGCCTGAATGGATATTCCATTGGGTGGTACAAGACGTATCGAGCTCTTTGCCCTCTCCCGTCGGAGGTTCAACAATGCCGTTTTTCCCCCCAACCTCCTTCACCCAGGCTTATGTTAACTGAAACTGTGCAATTGATCATCTGATTTCCCTTTTCAATGTTGATGCCAAAATGTTGATAGCAATCCTAGCCTATAAATGATAGGCAGTATTAGTTTTGATTATCTATCCTGCAAATCTTGTTTTATAAAAGGTCACCAAGCATCTGATAATATTAGATTACTGATTTATATTATGGATATACATTCTGGAAAACTGAAATTGGCATTGATGGTTTGGTTGAATGTGGAAGAAGCCTTTGATGTGAGGCAATGGAAATTTTTGAAAGAGCTCCTGCCTAAATATGGATTAATATGTGATATGCTAGTTATTTGGGGGTGATTATTACAGATGGAATTATGTCTTCCTCAATCAATATATCTTGTGAAACTTGTAAAGCTTATCCCCTTTTATATTTTTTTGATTTCAAGATGTATTAGAAAAATGGAGGATATTTGGGATACAATAGTGGCTGGAACTGAACCCAAACTTAAGTATCAGTGATATGTCTTATTAATAAATATGTATTTTCTATATGCCATTTTTATTGATAATGCAACAGTTTGATCATTTATCAGGTTGTTCAGTTAATTGATATAAGTTTGATTTATTTCTTGTAGGCGCTAATGTTTTTATGGAAATTTGTAATCATTGGGATTTCTGTTGTTGTTTGAATGCTTTAAAAGATTTATTTAATAAATAGTAATTACTGTATTATTTTATATAACAATGAATTACATATTATTGTTATATAATTTATCAATTATTTATTATTATTTATAATGATTAATTATTTGGGAATAGTTAGTCTAAGGAAACTTTCTTCATTTGCAGTTGTAAATATATCATTTTTAAAATTTCTGATAAAAATCAGTGTAAATAGATGGTGAAAAGCCCCACAGGTTATGAGGAAAGAGAAGGGTCATAAAAATTAATAATATTTCAAGATTAAAATACTTATGTAGTTATATTTCTATGCTAATAACTTTTAAGTTATTTTAAGCAGATTGATAAGATATTAAGATTTTTTTAAAGTGAAGGACAACCCCCCTATATTTACTGCTCAGAGTCGCTGGGGGTTGGGCGGCATATAAATTTAATAAATTATTATTATTATTATTAATCTAAATTTCAGTAATCATGAGATGAAGGGTGTGTATGTGTTATTTTCCAGACTTTCAGATTTATAATTAGGCTGGTATTTTAAGCTCAGTTCCTCTATGGAATGCAAGGGAACAAATGAAGAAAAACCACTGTCTTATGCAACTACTTTGACCCTAACGCAGGGGCTTGATTTTAGTATAGCTCCATTGTATTTCCAACCTTAATGGCTGCAAAATACGTTTGGAAGGTATTGGGATGGAAAGCTAATTTTGACCCTTATTCACATGGTAAACTTAAATTCTGATAATCTCAGTTTGAAAATTGCAAATAGGAAGTATTAATACTTGAAATCAGGTTGTTGCCAATCAGATGTTTAAACTATTTGAGTTACTGCAAGAAGAATTTAGATTGCCTAATTTGGATTGCCTAAATTGCAAAATGACAATGTAGCCAATTAAAGCATTTGTTGATTTCACATTTGGTCCAAATGCATTTGCAGTATCTCTAGATTCCCAAATCATTACCAGTATTGGCATGTTTTTGGAATGATTCTAATTCTACTGTTTTTTCTAAATAAACAATTGAAGAGTTTCACTAAGGTGGCTATTAGTTATTTGCAAGATGAATTGAGCAAAGAATTGAACAAAGAATTGAAATATCTCATAAAAAATGAATGGTTAAGGTTTTAAAGAATAGTAAGTATGTTTCTTATGATTTTAATATGAGATTAATTTAATAAAATATTTTTTTTACATGTGCTAAACATCCCAAATAATATTTTAAAATGTTTGGGTGTCAATCTCATGTTGCATGTGTAAAATGGGTTAAGGAACACTTACTTGTATAATATAGACTTGATCTACCATTACCCTGTTACAGTTTTATACTCTTAAGTTTGTTAATGTGGTGTTACAAACTTCAGTACAATTTAAAGATGTGAATGTCCTTCTGAATTATATACCACCACCACCCTGCAAATTGGAACTAATCTCTGTATGAAGTATTATGGATTTAGCAAGCATGAGAGGCAACAAAAGAGATTATTCTTCAGAAGGTGTAACCCCAGATTTATTGGAGGTTACTGATATATGTGTTTACTTTCTGTTTATGAACTCTGTCTCTCTTGATGTAATGGAAAGACTGATCAATATTAGTCTGTGTGGACAAGATGTAAAGATGAACTTAAACATTGGTTTAATATGTACCATGATATGTTTTGCTTCCTTTTTCTATGTGTTTTTTCTTATTTCATTTTTTTCTGTATATAAAAGCAATAAGAATATTAAAACATTCATGGATTATTGGGCAGCTGAACATACCGTTTGTGTCACTGTAGGGCATAAAAGTGTAGGATCCTGTGGGGCCCGGGCATCATTTCTGGAAGCATTTCCTATTTACCCAATTGTCAGATAAGTGTCATGCAAAACTGATTCACAGTATGGACATGCTTGGATCAGGGATGAGGCTGAGACAAAAGAAGTCTAGAGCAAGGGTCAACTTGCTTGTGTTTCACTCACAATGCCTTTCCGCTTAAATTGGCATAATTCTGCAAGCTTGGGTAGCATGTTCTTTATTCAGTGGCAGTATCGACTATGTGGGAACTTTCAGGCAGATCTTTTAAAAATACATTCATGCATTCTCCTCACTCATCCTCCACCACTGGCTGCAATCAACTTTTTCTAGGTTTTGCATTTTATAAATGTAAAAATATAGACTGCATGAAGAAGGAATTCCAGATTTGGGAGGCAGCAATTAAGCAGCAATTAATCTGTATTGATACTGATTTTATTTTTATATGTGTATACACATTGTCATCCTATCCTTTAATGCATATGCATTACTCAGGGCGACTTAAAACACCTGAAATAGGTACAAGATTTAAACTTTGTCAAAGCTCAAAGTACAAAAACATCTAATAGAAATAATGTCTTCTAAAATTGAACTGTGCTTTGAATGCTTTCCTGAAATAGAAAGGCTTGACCTGTTGGCAAAACATTATCCAACAGGGTAAGAGCCTAGACTCCTAAGAAGAGGGGTTCCATAGTCTGAGGGCAACCATTGAGAAGGCAATCCCTAAGGTATCTTGGACCCTAAGCCTTTAATGCTTTCAAAGTTATTCCCAGCACTTTGAATTGTGGAGTCCCTGGTGCTCTCTGAACCTTGTTGTTTTCTTGCAGATGTTTCATTGCCAGACTAGGCAACATCTTCAGTGTGAGGATGAAGATGTTGCCTAGTTGGGCAGTGAAATGTCTGCAAGAAAACAAGGCTCAGAGAGTACCAGGGACTCCACAGTTCAACCCTGAGCTACAAATATTCTCTTCAATTGGTACTTTGAATTGTATCCCAAAACAAAGAGGTAACTTTTGGCAGCCCTTACAGGACTGGGGTACAGCCATGCCTGCAGACATCCCGCAACATTCTAGCTATTGCATTCTAGGCTAGTTTCAATTTCTGAGGACGCTTCTACGGTGCCTTCAAGTAGAACACATTGCAGTAACCCAATCTAAGTATGTCACTGTTGCCAAGACTGACACAGTTAGCTAAAGCCAGGACTTGAGCCTCCAGATACAAAGCTAAACCCAGAAGAAGTCCTAGACTGCATAACTTGCTTAACTTGCATAAATGATCATTTAGGATCTATTCCCATGTCTCTCTACTTTCTGACGTGGAATACCTTTGCCTTGGCTGGATTAAATTTCAATTTATTAAACCTTGTTGTTGTTTATTCGTTTAGTCACTTCTGACTCTTCGTGACTTCATGGACCAGCCCACGCCAGAGCTTCCTGTCAGTTGTCAACACCCCCATCTCCCCCAGAGACGAGTCCGTCACCTCTGGAATATCATCCATCCATCTTGCCCTTGGTCGGCCCCTCTTCCTTTTGCCTTCCACTCTCCCTAGCATCAGCACCTTCTCCAGGGTGTCCTGTCTTCTCATAATGTGGCCAAAGTATTTCAGTTTTGCCTTTAATATCGTTCCCTCAAGTAAGCAGTCTTGCTTTATTTCCTGGAGTATGGACTGGTTTGATCTTCTTGCAGTCCAAGGCACTCTCAGAATTTTCCTCCAACATTATTAAACCTTACCTATCTCATTGATGTTACTTCACACCAAATCAGAACCGACAGCTTCCCTTGTAGTAGATAAAAAACAGAAGTGGAGCTACATGCCACTGAGAGGTCCAGCAGAACAGACAGGGACATACTCCCCTTGTCTAGATTTCAGTGTGGATTATTTACCAGGGCAACCAAAGCTTTTTCAGCCTCAGACCCAGTCCTGAAGCCCAGTTGAAATGAGTCTAGGTAACCTGTTTCATCTTCAGCAAAGGATCGTTACCTTGTCGTGGTGCTGGAGCTTGAGCACCTCAATGATGCCATGAGCTAAACTGTGAAGGGCCACCCAAGACGGGAAGGTCATGACAGAGAGGTCAGACTAAATGCAATCCCTGGGGAAGGTAATGGCAACCCACCCCAGTATTCTTGCCGTGAAAACTCAATGGGTCAGTACAACCAGAGATATGTCGGTATACCATCGGAAGATGAGACCCCCAGGTCGGAAGATGGTCAAAATGCTACTGGGGAGGAACAGAGGATGAGTTCAACTAGCCCCAGCCATGATGACGCAGCTAGCTCAAAGCCGAAAGGACGGCTAGCGGCCGACGGTGCTGGTGGTGAACGGCGAATCCGATGTTCTAAGGATCAACACACCATTGGAACCTGGAATGTAAGATCTATGAGCCAGGGCAAATTGGATATGGTTATTGGTGAGATGTCAAGATTCAAGATAGACATTTTGGGCGTCAGTGAACTGAAATGGACTGGAATGGGCCACTTCACATCACATGACCACCAGATCTACTACTGTGGACAAGAGGACCACAGAAGAAATGGAGTAGCCTTCATAATTAATAGTAAAGTGGCTAAAGCAGTGCTTGGATACAATCCAAAAAATGATAGAATGATCTCAATTCGAATTCAGGGCAAGCCATCTAACATCACAGCAATCCAAATATACGCCCCAACCACAGATGCTGAAGAAGCTGAAGTAGAGCAGTTCTATGAGGATATGCAGCACCTACTGGACAACACGCCTAAAAGAGATGCTATTTTCATCATGGGAGACTGGAATGCTAAGGTGGGCAGTCAAATGACACCTGGAATTACAGGTAAGTATGGCCTGGGAGAACAAAATGAAGCAGGACATAGGCTGATAGAATTTTGCCAAGACAATTCACTCTGCATAACAAACACTCTCTTCCAACAACCTAAGAGACGGCTTTATACATGGACTTCACCACATGGACAACACCGAAATCAGATTGACTACATCCTTTGCAGCCAAAGGTGGCGGACATCTATACAGTCGGTAAAAACAAGACCTGGCGCTGACTGTAGTTCAGATCACGAACTTCTTATTGCACAATTTAGGATCAGACTAAAGAGATTAGGGAAGATCCACAGATCAGCTAGATATGAGCTCACTAATATTCCTAAGGAATATGCAGTGGAGGTGAAGAATTGATTTAAGGGACTGGACTTAGTAGATAGGGTCCCAGAAGAACTATGGACAGAAATTCGCAACGTTGTTCAGGAGGCGGCAAGAAAATACATCCCAAAGAAAGAGAAACCCAAGAAGGCAAAATGGCTGTCTGCTGAGACACTAGAAGTAGCCCAAGAAAGAAGGAAAGCAAAAGGCAACAGCGATAGGGGGAGATATGCCCAATTAAATGCAAAATTCCAGAGGTTAGCTAGAAGAGATAAGGAATTATTTTTAAACAAGCAGTGTGCGGAAGTGGAAGAAGACAATAGAATAGGAAGGACAAGAGACCTCTTCCAGAAAATTAGAAACATCGGAGGTAAATTCCAGGCCAAAATGGGTATGATCAAAAACAAAGATGGCAAGGACCTAAGAAGAAGAGATCAAGAAAAGGTGGCAAGAATATACAGAAGCCCTGTATAGGAAGGATAACAATATTAGGGATAGCTTTGACGGTGTGGTCAGTGAGCTAGAGCCAGACATCCTGAAGAGTGAGGTTGAATGGGCCTTAAGAAGCATTGCTAATAAGGCAGCAGGAGACGACGGCATCCCAGCTGAACTGTTCAAAACCTTGCGAGATGATGCTGTCAAGGTAATGCATGCTATATGCCAGCAAATTTGGAAAACACAGGAATGGCCATCAGATTGGAAAAAATCAACTTAGATCCCCATACCAAAAAAGAGGAACACTAAAGAATGTTCAAACTATCAAACAGTGGCACTCATTTCACATGCCAGTAAGGTAATTCTCAAGATCCTGCAAGGTAGACTTCAGCAATTCATGGAGCGAGAATTGCCATATGTACAAGCTGGGTTTAGAAAAGGCAGAGGAACTAGAGACCAAATTGCCAATATCCGCTGGATAATGGAAAAAGCCAGGGAGTTTCAGAAAAACATCTATTTCTGTTTTATTGACTATTCTAAAGCCTTTGACTGTGTGGACCATAACAAATTGTGGCAAGTTCTTAGCGGTATGGGGATACCAAATCATCTTGTATGCCTCCTGAAGAATCTGTATAACGACCAAGTAGCAACAGTAAGAACAGACCACGGAACAACGGACTGGTTTAAGATTGGGAAAGGAGTACGGCAGGGCTGTATACTCTCACCCTACCTATTCAACTTGTACGCAGAACACATCATGCGACATGCTGGGCTTAAGGAATCCAAGGCTGGGGTTTAAATCGCTGGAAGAAACATTAACAATCTCAGATATGCAGATGATACCACTTTGATGGCTGAAAGCAAAGAGGAACTGAGGAGCCTTATGATGAAGGTGAAAGAAGAAAGTTCAAAAGCTGCCTTGCAGCTAAACCTCAAAAATACCAAGATTATGGCAACCAGCTTGATTGATAACTGGCAAATAGAGGGAGAAAATGTAGAAGCAGTGAAAGACTTTGTATTCCTAGGTGCGAAGATTACTGCCGATGCTGACTGCAGTCAGGAAATCAGAAGACGTTTAATCCTTGGGAGAAGAGCAATGACAAATCTTGATAAAATAGTTAAGAGCAGAGACATCACACTGACAACACAGGCCCGCATAGTTAAAGCAATGGTGTTCCCCGTAGTAACATATGGCTGCGAGAGCTGGACCATAAGGAAGGCTGAGAGAAGGAAGATAGATGCTTTTGAACTGTGGTGTTGGAGGAAAATTCTGAAAGTGCCTTGGACTGCAAGAAGATCAAACCAGTCCATCCTCCAGGAAATAGAGCCAGACTTGAGGGAATGATATTAAAGGCAAAACTGAAATACTTTGGCCATATAATGAGAAGACAGGACACCCTGGAGAAGGTGCTGATGCTAGGGAGAGTGGAAGGCAAAAGGAAGAGGGGCCGACCAAGGGCAAGATGGATGGATGATATTCTAGAGGTGACGGACTCGTCCCTGGGGGAGCTGGGGGTGTTGACGACCGACAGGAAGCTCTGGCGTGGGCTGGTCCATGAAGTCACAAAGAGTCGGAAGCGACTAAACGAATAAACAACAACAAATCTGTTTCATCCTGGAACTCCTGCACCTGAGGTCCCATACTGTGCTTAACAACCTTGTACAAGAATAGCAGACTGGAAATTATCCAACAGGATGGGACCTAGAAAGGGCTTTTTCACCAGCTCTCCTAAGGCTGGATGTTCAATGAAGGATTGACCGTCAATTTGACGGGATCTTCCCTGGCTGCCTTAAACAGACAGAAAAGGCAAGGGTCAAGGGTACATGTAGTTTGTCTTACTCTACTAAAGAAGTTGTTAACATCCCCATGCTGTATGAATGGAAGCTTATCTGTAATATCAGAACACAAGCAAACATATAGGATCTGTTTCTGACATATGAACAAGAGTAATTGTTATTGAATCTAGGGTGGAGAAGGTAGTCTCTACATATTTACTAATCATGCATGCAAACACAAATTACAGCATGTTTACATCATTCCTATCCCAGTGTTGCAATAGTCCAAGCTGTTCCCCCGTCCCCTACAGTCCGAGTAAAGGCCCGCCGGCAATGACAACTCTGAACTTAATGAGATATAAACACTCTGCTGTCCCAGGAAGAGAAGTTGGTGATTAATGTGATACTGCTGTTTGAGGGAAGGTCTACTTATACTTATTCAGTCAATTCTGCTTTGAAGAGAGGTCCTTAATATATTCCACAGCCTGTTGTCTTTGTTTTTTTGGAAACTACTGCTCCCCTGTGAGAAGAAATCCCTTTCTGGCTAATGTTGCTGCAAGTGAATTTCTAACGGCTGATTAAAACATCCGTATTTAATTGTTTTCCCGGGATTGTATTTTGCAAGATATTGTGTCTCAAACCTCAGCATATTTTGCATTTCATAGCAACTTTTGAACTAAGACTGGAATAGAGTTGGCCTCAAGACCTTCCACAACTCTCTTGATCTTTTCTTTCCATGGGCATTCTGTCAGCTGCGATTGTGCATCCATTGCTTAGGCTGTCTGTCTGGTGCTTGAGATATTTTTCTTTACTGGATTGTCTCCCTATAATCCATCTACCCCTGACACTTGGCCGAAGCTTTTAGTTGCAGTTCACTTATATATTTTGCTTAAACTGGCACTGTGTTTAGAGCTGCTTTTTATGCAGCAATAGCAAACACTGTAAAATGTGTGCTTGTCTGCACATGCGTGTCCACCCTGCTACTCTGTGGCTTTCTTTAGATAAGTAGTGAAACGTGAATGGATTTTGGGGTGAAACTATCAATTCACTAGATTATCAGGAGTCTAATTCTTAGAGCTGTGTGTTCTGAAAATAATTCTGAAGAAGTGTGTTGGACTTTGTGCAAGCACAATACTTCTTAGCTGTTCATTCACATTCACCCTTCTTTGTGTGAAAAAAGTGCCACTGCTTGAAAAGTCATGTTAATTTCAATCTGGGGATTCCTTGAAGTTTCATCATCTTTTTTTCAGGCTTACACAAAAAAGTGGGGCAGCTTTAATGACTAGGAGAGACAGGTTGCAATCATGTGAGTTCACAGGCACTTTTTCTGAATCTTGTAGATTTTGGGAGGGGAGGAGTGTTTAGGAAGTGATTGACCCCTATTATATGTCATAATGATAGGTGGTTGACTTTCCTTTGCCTATATTGCTACCACCACATCATCATTTCCAGATTTTCCATATCCCACTTGCAAAAGTGATTTTTGTAATATATTAACACAGCCTAAAGAGCAAGGTGGCACATATATGACTCAAGGTGCCTTTGAGTCAGTGTTGACTTCTGGCGACTGCCTGGACTAGGCCCTGCAGTTTTCTTGGCAAGATTTCGGAAGTGGTTTGCTATTAACTCCTTCCCAGGTGGCTTTGGGCCCAAGGCAGGACTAGAACTCCTGGTCTCCTGGTTTCTAGTCTGGTGCCTTAACCACTGCGCCAAACTGGCTCTCTATTTTTAATATACATTGGAGGAAAAAAAACTTGTCCTGTTAGAGGGCGTTTGTATGTGAATCTCTCTAGTAAGCACTTGATAGAAAAGTATCTCCAGTTGTCATTCTGCTAAACTGTACAATCATCTGAAAAAATGGAGGAGAAAATTACTTCCATTGCAAAGGATGGGAAGAGGCAAAGAGGAAAATGCTGGCCTTCATATGGCTCTTTTTGGTGTCTGCTGGCTTGCTGATGGAGGCTAGCCTTTGCAAGAAAGGAGCCTTGTTGCATAAAAATGTACACTTCTGTGTTTTAGGAGGTGGGTCTGCCCTTTTACCTGCACCTATCCCTCCTGTCACCCTCGAAGAGAAGGGGACCATCACCAGGTTACTGGCTTCAAAAGGAGCCACCATCCAAGAGTTGAATACCATTCGAAAGGCGCTCTCCTTGTTAAAAGGTGGGGGGCTGGCACAGGTGGCTCATCCTGCCCAGGTAAGCTTATTAAAAGTTGTCTTTACCCAATAACTGTTGGTTTTAAAAGGAATGCCCATTGTAGTTTTCTAGGTTCAGTGTGGTTGAAAGAGGAATAAATTTTGGTGCAGAAGATCAGGATAATTTTAATCCTCATCGGTGTCAGTGACTTTATATCAGCCAGCTCTGTTGCAGTAATGCTTAAACATTTTAAGCAATCAAAAATATCTAAGGAATGTAGGGAAATAGTTGTCATTGATTCTTAATGTATTTTTAGTGTTCTTGAAGAAATCTTTTAGCTCTAAATTGAACTGAGGAATGTGTGTACAGAGTAATACAGTAAATGCAAATTAAAACACCCAGAGTGAATTATGCAACAACAATGATCTATCTGTAAAAAATAATTGCAACACAGGAAGATCCCTGTTTTGGTACATTAACTTTCATCCAAAGCCCTTTCCAGAAGTTCTTGCATAATTTTACTTTCCTTTGCATGACCATATGGGCTCAGGGTTTTTTTCAAAAATAAAGTGATAAATTCCAGTCTTTGAAGTGAATAGATTAATTGAGCAGGGGAGCTAAAATTCTGTGCTAAAAATCCCAAAGCATTTCATCAAAAATCCTGATTATTCAGCAGTAATGAATAATATGAATTAAGTAAAAAAAACATTCCTTGTTACTTAATCTTTGTTTTACACAATTTGTAAATAATTTGGGTTGAAGGATTTAACTTTTTAAAAGTTATTCTGTTTTGCATACATTGCATGTACTTTTAACAATTAAGGACACCATAAATGTAGGAACTATGGAATATGATCTATTTCTCATAAATGTGAAGGACAATAAGTAATTCCGTCAGAGTAGTAGGAAAGAAATTGAGGAATGATTCATACTTTATATGTCAAACACAGTTCTATTTGTTAGTAATACACTGAGTTCCTTTTTTTACAGCATGAGACATGTAATATATGAAGACATAGATTAGCCACATCATTCATTCCCATTTTTTCAGCAGGCAGGAAATGTGAATGAAGCTGTCTTTTCTGTCCAAGAACTCTGAGCTTCATTTCACATATATAGGATTTCTCCTTTTCCCCTTCAGTGCAGACTCAAATGTATATGTTATTTAGTGCATGATTCCAAGTAGTACAATTAACCAACTAAAACTTCTTACAACATTGACGTAATTATTTTATTTTAGTCCATGAATCTTTTGGTTAAATTTGCTTACGGAGAAGAATGGCTTTCTTCATTCTTACACCCTTTACAGAAGGTACCTTAATAGAAGTAACATCCTGTTGGGAACTGCCTTTTTAATAAATTGTTACTTGCTACTTGCAGTTTTTATAAGGCCTCATTAATTTATTAAATGTTATAATTTTAAGTCTGTTTTTCAGAAGTAAATCTGATAAAGGGTTCAGCAGAGGTTATTTGTGAAAAAGGTTGGTTAGGATTGCAGCTTCTGTGATTTATAGCTGAGTTTCTAAAATGCCTCCAATTGGAATCTATAGTTTCTAAGGTAGGTGGGGGTTTTTGGTACCTTCAAGTCAGTTTTTGACTCCTGGTGACTGCCTGGACAGTCCCTACAGTTCTCTTGGCAAGGTTTTTCAGAAGTGGCTTGCCTTTGCTTACCTTCCAGGGCTGAGAGAGAACAACTGGCCCAAGGTCACCCAGCTGGCTTTGTGCCTAAAGCAGGACTAGAACTCACAGTCTCCCAGTTTCTAGCCTGGTGCCTTAACCACTGCACCAAATGTGCTCTCAAGGTAGTATTAGAGAACATAAAAATATTCCACATGGTATTTGACCTTTGGCTTCTTTTTTCCCTATTCAAGTGATCATCTGATCTTGCAGACCCAAAGTGAGTATAACATATGAAGATGAACTTGTGCTCAGTAGCAACTGAAACTCAAAGATTCAGTTCTCCCCAAAGCTAAGGTTGCTATGCATATTTGATGGCCAGAATAAGAAATTGCAAAGTAAAAAACTTAGGACGTTTGTGCTTATAGCAGCCAACTTAGTTGTTGCTAAACAATGGAAGTATCTGGATAATATTTCAAAGGACAGATGGAATGATGAGATCTGGTCTACAGTTTTATCTGAAAAAGTGTCTGACAAAATCCATTTTGTAACAACCCAAACTAGTGGATCATTGTTTTATAAGGAGTGGTGGAAAGTCATTCTTTATATAAGAGATAATCATCCTGGAAAAAGCTTATTTCAAATATTATAGGCATATTAAAATTCAATTTTAAAAAAAATCAGGGTAGGCATAGCTGAAAATATGACCAAGTTCCTACACAACGTGAACAATATTTATCTGTTGCTTCTCTCTCTTAGGTATTGAGCCTCATCCTCTCTGATGTCATTGGGGATCCACTGGACATTATAGCAAGTGGCCCAACTGTTGCCAGTTCTCACAGCATGCAGGACTGTTTTCAGATACTGGGCAAGTATGATATATTGAATAACTTGCCAAAGTCTGTGTTGACAGTCCTCTCTAGCTCTGTCACAAAGCATAACACTCAGCAAGACTATTCCCATGTCTACAATGTTGTGATTGGATCCAACAGACTAGCTTTAGAGGAAGCCAAATGCCAGGCAGAAAAGTTGGGTTACCTGACTATACTTTTGAGTGATGCTGTGTGTGGGGAGGTCAGCGCTGTTGCCCATCTCTATAGTCTATTGATTCAGTTTGTTTGCTTGAGCCTTATGAAAGATGCTGGGAATAGACCTTTAAAAGACACTGTGAAAGAAATGCTCGCAAGCTTTGCAGGACAGCTGGAGATTCCAGTCTTGAACCTTACAGACACTCTAACAACTCTGAAAGAACCCCATGCGGAAAACCCCATTTGTCTTCTGGCAGGTGGAGAAACCACTGTGCATCTTCAAGGAAGTGGGACAGGTGGGAGGAACCAGGAACTGGCTCTGCGAGTGGCCTTGGAGCTGCACAGAGTGAAATCCACTGTAGAGGGAAGCTTTCTTAATAAATACGAAGTCATGTTTTTGAGTGGTGGAACTGATGGACAAGATGGGCCAACAGAGGCTGCTGGGGCCTTCTGCAGCCAGGATCTGGTGGAGGAGGCTGAGCAGGAAGGCTTTGATGTGGAAAACCTGTTGTGCAATAATGATTCATACACATTTTTCACCAAGTTCCAAAATGGACATCACCTTTTGATGACAGGCCTGACAGGCACAAATGTCATGGACATTCACACTGTGTTAATCAGAATCCGAAGCACTTAGTGATGCAACAGACATTTAGCTGTTTTTATTAAGAAGGAATCTGTGGACCACCTGAATGGAGTGTCTCTGTCCGAGCTGTTGATATCAAAGGCCTGATGGAAGTTACTGAGAGACCAGTGAGGGATGCTTGTTGTCCTTAATTAGACCAGGAAAACAGCTGCTTGAAACTATCACAATTAATTTTTGATAACAGAACTTTGTTTTTTAATTATTTTAATTGATTTTCATAAGAGCTACAGTAATAAGGAAAATACATTTAAATGCCTGTACATTTAGAGGATAGTAATATAACAGTAATGGCCGTGAAGGCACAATACAGCAATAAAAGTGATAATGGGTCTGTATATTTAAACAAATACTATTATATTGGAGCAGCCATGAAATTGTACAAAAATGGTATTGCCAGTTTAAACAAGAAATGACCTTTAGCAATATTTTGACAGATTATTTCAACAGTCCTAACTTCTGTATGAATAGAGGTCTGGATAGACCTCTGCCTCTTTGCTGTAATCTGCTTTAAAGGCTTGTGATTTAGGTAATCAAGAACATTCTTTTTTTTTCTGAGAAAGCAAATTATAATAATATTAATATAGGGTACAATCCAATGGGAGCTAGATACCACACGTATCATTAGAATTCCAGGGGGAGGGGGTAAGAAAGAAATCCAAAATCTACTAAGGAGATTTTTTTTCTCCATTAAGGTTAAATCAGCATATCATTATACAGAATGAATATAGTGAAGGTTAATAGTATTGTCTACACTGAGCCTTTGTGAAAGCACAGATGAAATAGTGTATGTTTTGTCTTGAGTATATTGCAGACATGATTCTTGTACCCAAAGCTATATTTTCATATAAACTCACCAGGACACAGTCTTTAGGAGTGTGAAGAATCCCTTTGATCAGTTGTGAATGGACCAGGCATTAAAACAGGAGCTATCATGGTAGGACACAGGGCTCCTTAACACAAAACTCTATTCAGTCTTACTGGATGTCATCAAGATGCCACCTTAATTTCTCAATCTTCTGTTGCCTAAGTTTGATTATAGATCCACATCTTTTGAAATTGTACCCTTGTCAGATGTTAAAAATGAGTTTGTCTCACAGGGGGGCTGCTTCCCCCCCACCCAACTTTCAGGCATGTGATGTTATTCTCTTTCAGGCATCTAGAAGTACATAGTGTATGTCTGTAGACTGGGGGCTTTATTTTGTTTTTGCCTGTATAGCTGTTGACTCAAAGGATTCCACGCAAGCAGGAACTGTGATAGGGCAAGGCGCTTGCTCACATGGGGTTCTTCATGCACATGGGGAGCTTTCCTCTCCTTCAGACTTCATGAACATAGAGACATCGTAGTAAGAGAATCAGACATGACATTGGGAGGAAAGGCTGGTTTCATATGGAAGCAATACTGTGATAACATTGTAACTCTTTTCCCCATGGATTTGCTCTAGTTTCTGAAGCTAATGCAGTGCAGCTTACGTTTTATGTATCATTCCAAAATAAAACATTTTCTTTAAGAATGTTTGTTAGACTCTGCCATGTGACCTTGGAGCATCAAGCCTAAATCCATATACCAGATGATTTTCTCCTACCATATCTGAAAACTCCTAACACAAAAGCTTCAGATCAGTGATCTCAAGTTTGCATTAGCTATGTACTCCTGGTTTCCCAACATGAAAAAGCAGCTTGTCATTGTATGTTAACTTATCCTAGCGTGAACTGAGAGCTCCAAGTTTCCTTTCTTCAGTTATAGGGTCCACATCTAATGAAGTTGGAACTGAGAATCTAATTTCCATCAAGTTCAGGCAGGATATGCATTTTCTTAACACCTGACCATTTCAGTATTAGCGCCTGTTATTGGAAGAAGAGTCTGAAAAATAGGCTAGATGTGCTGAAACTAATGTAACCTTGACCTTGCTCACCTTTTGTAATGGCTTTTTCTTGCTGATTGATAATTTCATGGGGGAATGCATTGTGCAGAATGGAAGCTGCAAGCATTTTACGTATTATTTCACCATTGACTGGAAAACAATGGAGCCTCAGGTTTGTGACCTTTCTAACTGTATCAAGCCAGAAGTCACTGTCACTCCGATTAACTCCTCTAATCCCAGAGAACAAAGACAAGAAAGCCCTATGCAGGCAACTGTTGCCAATTTGCTGCATTGCAAAATGTAGCCCACTATTGGAGCATCATCACCAAGTTCATCTGTTCGTTTGGATAAGTTGAACAAAATAGGTTTTGATCATATATCATCATGACTTACGATATATGATAATGACTTATGTGAAGGTCACCCAATATGATTCATCTGAGCTAAATATTGCTGTTTCTTCTAGTAGAATGGGTGAATTAGAATACCAATCCATTTTTAAATAAGTCCTATGGCATCTTAATGACTACAGTAAATTTAGTATTCCATAAGTTAACCATAACTTAGTTTTTAAGTTACTACAAAATTCTGTCCTTGTTTTGCAGCAAACTAAAATGGCTGGCCCTCTGGAACCCTTTCTTAAATATGTATACAGAGTAATTTTATGATCCTGGGGAACCATAGGCTTGATCAAATCCCACTTAAATTAAAAGGAGGAAATTTATATTTGATTCCCTCTCCCACTGACTCCACATTGGACTCTTCCTTAATCAAACCTCCCAAACGTGGAAAACCCTCAAAGATTTGCTGGGTCCTAAGTCTCCCTGAATTTCCATCAGGCTAACTAGCATCAATGCAGGGACGCGGTGGCGCTGTGGGTTAAACCGCTGAGCTGTCGATCAGAAGGTCGGCGGTTCGAAACCGCGCGGCGGGGTGAGCTCCCGTTGCTCGTCCCAGCTTCTGCACACCAAGCAGTTCGAAAACATGCAAATGTGAGTAGATTAATTGGTACCGCTTCGGCGGGAAGGTAACGGCATTCCGTGAGTCATGCTGGCCACATGACCCGGAAGTGTCCTATGGACAACGCCGGCTCCAAGGCTTTGAAACGGAGATGAGCACCGCCCCCTAGAGTCGGACACGACTGGACTTTACGTCAAGGGAAACCTTTACCTTTACCTTTAACTAGCATCAATAACATTTAGACAAGACCAAGAGTTGTTCCATCCAGCTGGATACAGAACCCTTTGCTGGTATATTAGTGTTTGGAATTCTGCTACCAACAAATCTTTTTATTTCATTGAAACTGAGTGCACAATGTAAAATACTTAGACAAACCTAGCTTTTGCTACCTCAGCATTACTATATATTTTCAAAATACTACCTATTTGCAAATCAGCGTTTGCTGTCTCCTATTGAACTAAGTGTTTACTATATGACCAAGTTTTTAACAAGCTGTAGTAAACTAGATCAGAGTTTATTGCAGTGATTATCACATTACTCGGCTGCCCTTTAGCTGATCATCTAGCTACATGGAACCCACGCATCTGAGAGCAGAAGCTGCTCAGCTTAGAAAACAGCCAGGTGGGAAATTCCGTGGCAAAGATCCATGTGATCAGGCTTTGCTCACATGATTTGGTGGCTAAACTTGTTTCCCAAATACATGAAAGCTGTTCATGAACAAATATCTTCCATCTAGCTGGCAACATTCGACAGATGATCCCTCTTACACTTCAGAATAAACCACCTCCACAGTTATTGGATAATTTAAAACCCAACAAGAAGTAGAAAATCTATTGAAAATGAAACATATTCCTTTGGACATTTTGTTCTTTAAAGGCAGTCTAGAAGTGGTTTAGAAACTTTATTTGTGTATCTTCTCTAAACATTACATTCTTGCATTTTGATCAAGAAATGAAAGATTAAAGCATTGGTTTCTAGCTGTATTTACAAGATGGCAATGTAGAAACCACATCATTATTCACAGAAGGTTCAGGATACATAATCGAGTAAACCCATTTCAACTGGATGAGTGGTCTTGGGGTGCAGGGGATGCTAAATATTTATCACTTGGTCTCCAATCAGGTTACCTAATACAATACTGTACAGAGTATTCCTAGCAGGTACATGTTACCTTACTACATCTGGAACATTTCTGTAGTACAAAGCAATCTGTCTTTGTTTCTTGGTGTTACTGCATTTAGCTGCCAATGAATATATCACACTTTAAGCATTTAATGGCATACGAATGGTTAATGGCCAATGAGATGCTTTTTTTTCCAAAGTATAAGTGAAGAACTTTTTGTTAAAGGATGAGGAATTAAGGACTGTATTGCTAATATCACTCAAGGATGAAAGCCTACTTATATCTGCCTTCCTGCACAGGTTTGAGCCAATTTTGTGTCCCCGTCATGTTTTCTGTATCCCCCACAGCAACAGCTTCAGGAGCAAAAAACAAAACAGTTTCTTTTATATCAGCAGAGTTCTTCATTAATCCCTGGAGATGCTATTCAGGCGTGATCTCAGGCTCATTCCTTTGCAGCATCTACTTCTCCCGGGTAATCCCATTGCTCTTAAAACTGTGTGTGTGTGTGTGTATTTAAAATGAACATTTCACTGATCGTTAACATAAATACCTTTTTCAAAAAAAAAAAGCTGATAAAAACAGATGAAAGGATGTTGCTGCTTGAAGCACCCTTCACGTTAGTGTTCACTTGGCTCTTCTTCGTCTGAATATTTTTATTTCCCACTTTCCTTTCCTTTAATGAGGTGAAACTAGAAATGGGGAAAGTTGGTCAAGGACAACAAGACTAAGAACAAATTTTCTAAACACGATGTACATACTTTGTGGCTCTTAGTGTCATTGGAGAACCATGCAAGATAGAGAAAGAAAAACGTACAGGATGTAAGCAGATCAGGGAATTCTCTTGCTGCCACAGTAGAATGATCATAGGAAGGACTATGTATAGGAGGGACGGCAGGGAGATGCAGCTAGACTCCACTACTAATTCTTTCCATTCTTCTGATGCTGCTGGTTGAAAACCACAGTGTAATTTTTCTAGCGTATCTTCTATGGATTCCTCAGCAAAGAAAAGTGACCAAAGGGGGAGACTTACAAATGCATTCTATGAATTAGGACGTTTGCACAATGAACGTAAAAGTCTGATCTGCAAGCACCCGTGCCAATAAGGCACAGCCCCGTGTTTTCTTGAATCCACAACACCACGTATCACCATTCCGTAGTTGCTGGCTGAGAGTGTAGTTCATGTGGGAAGTCACTGGTTTAATTATTGTGCTGCAAACACATAAGTCATTGCCATACCCGACAGAATACTTGTTTGTATCTGGTGATTTTATTCTACATGAATAGGAGAAGAAATGTGAATTAATCATTTTCTCTCATTTCAATAATGGTTTTGCTAGGAACTGGTTCTGCCAGCACCACAGGAACTCTATAAATATTAATCCAGCAGTAAAGTGTTAGTAGTTTAATTTTTATTTACCATCTGCAGTAATAGTGACTTAGAAGGCTCAGAGAGGAACATAATATTAAGAATAGTAAAAAAGGCAAGTGTCAGAATAGGAGAACTTAAATATAGCACCAGGAGATTATAGCACTATGTACCTTCGTGTTGATGGCAATATGAACATTTCTTGATCTAAATGGGATATACTTCCATAAATAGCCGAGGCAGGGAAAAGATAGGCAAGTCTCAGTTGTCAGAGTGTAGAAGTACAACACTCTGCACTACCCAACAAGTATTGTAGAAGGAAGATAGCATATGGGTGGCAGGTCTTCTATGGTTCTGGTGTTTAGCATTCTAAAATGTTCTTGCAACATTTCCCCATTTTTTTCCAGAAATGAGAGCAGTATGATATAGCATCCTTCCTAAACCCAGGTAGGTACTGTATTGATTGAAGTCCTGAACATCTGGAGAGCCTCAGGGTGAGAATCACTTTTAGATCTGTTTACCTGTCATTGATTGATCCCAAAGCAGGGTGGCACCTGCTTAGTGTTTGGGACAGGAAAACAGCAGAAACACCCAGAACAAGACTGGAAAGTTGAAAAAACATTTAAGAAGAAAGCAATGCCAATCATGTCTGTATTGCTGCCAAGAACATTGCATGGATGTATTGATGGAGTTACCAGGATTCAGGGTCAACTTGAGAGAGTCTTTTAAATATATGTTTATTGCACATGTCATTCAGGCAATTCTGCAAGGTTTTGTAGAAGTTACAAAATCTGCAGAACTGCTTTGACTGGAGAATACAGTAGTGGCACTCTCTTCTATCACTTGCAGTGCTTCAGTCTTTAACCAAATCTTCACCCTGTTAAAGATGCCCCAGGAGGAAGAAATGCTCTGCTGAAGTTCTAAAGCTGATTTTACCCTTTGAAAGTGTGGAATGATTTTTTTTTTTAATGGTTAAAACGCAATTGTGTTTTTGCTTGACTTTGATAGTGTTAGGTGAGATAGGTCAGTCAAGTGTTGCACAGAGACTGACAGTTTAGGTTCTCGAAGTATTATCTCTGTGAAAGGATGGATACTGTAGTGACATCAAGGCCAAACAAGAAAACAAAGCAGTGGCTTGAATGACACTGTCTGTTGGGTAAAATGAAACAGACATCGATTCCACTGGGCAGGATAGAGCCAGATGGGAAGAGGCTCCACAGCACAGCAGCTGGTACTTTCTCAGGGCTGAACTCGTTTACGTAAGTGGAACACTTGTGGCCAAACAGTGCTAATGGCTGAGGATAAGTAACTACCTTATTAACAGTGGAAGCTTTTGGCACTAAATTAAAAACCTTGGCTTCTAGCCTTTCCATTGCTCTGAACTCAGGAGACATTAATATCCCTTCTCCCCAGCATTCTTATTATCGCTTCATTAAGGATCAGATAATGATATGTATGGGTAGTTTATTCTGCCCAGATTCTGATTAATGGCTAATGTTTCACAAGGTGTTAATGGGTGCTTTATGAAGTGAGCAGAAGGGGTTCTCCAATAATCTCTTTCACAAACTAATTTTGCCATTTTCACTAACATGACAGATTTAACACATTCTTTATAAAAGCCCCTGACGCTGCCTCAGAAACTTGTGGAAGGATTGTATAACTGCAGCAATACTTCTGCCACAACATATCCTGGTCTGCTTTCCACTAAACCCCAACTCACAAAACGCCACGGGTGCCACTTGGCTGCAGATGAAGATGTTTGCCATTTGCTTCTTTGTCAGGCAGGGTCAACGGCAGGACGTGTCTTCACCCTGATCTAAAAAGAAGAGCTCCCCTCAGAAGATCTGCCCTTGACCTCAACTTTTCAAACAAGAAGTAACTTAGCTCACTGTTGAATACAAGCAAAGGGAGGGGCATAAAAGCATAGTCATCCTTCTCCAGCCATTACCGTAAATAGCTCTGAGATGTTTTAGAATAGGAAGCGGCATACATATGTTTCAAGTAAGTATAATTACATACATACGAATAAATAAATAAGACAGCCTCTTGAAAGTATTTCTGCCATTATACGTGCTTCTCTTCAAATGATGGTGGAGAACCACTTCAGAAAGCTGCTTAGATGCAGGTGCTTGAAAATACTGCTCTGGGCATGCTTTCTGTAGTTGAGGATGAACTACCTACAGCACCCCTACGTAGATGACCACGCGTGAGAGAACCTGAATAAAATAGGGCTTGCCGAAGGAAGGAAGGATCTAACACAGACCAAAAGGTTCGCTGTTCCCACCAGTCCTGGATAATTCTTAGTAGTATCTGGTTTCTTCTTGGTCTTAAATGATGGGCCAGGTAATTTACCGATAGTGAGAAATAATTCTGACATGGTTATGATTATGTGTTTGTGAGGAGCTCTTCTCAACCTGAATAAGGTTTTAACAATCATTGGTTCTTTGCTTTATTTTTAAAACAGTTGCAGCAGAAAACACTGAAGCCTCAACTATTTCTCTGAAGGACAGACTGCATACTGAAATCCCATAATGTCTAACCTCATCTCAGATTGATGACATTCTTATATTATCATCAAAGTATTTTGGGTGTTTTAGGGATTTGGACTCTCATAGTTCATAGCTAAGTAGTAGAGGTGAGCACAAAATGTATTTTTTTTTTCTTTAAATTCAGTACAAACTCCTGTATTTCTATAATTCTGCTGAACCATTTCAGATCAGATGCAGAAACAAAATCTGGAAGGAGGAGGGCAAGGCTGCTATATATCACCCCCTTTCCAGCTGCCAGTGCAGCGTGTCCTACCAGCCTGCCCCAATCTTCCCTGCACCTTCTGTTCCCATCTTCCCCTCAGCTGCCCCATCACTAACCCAGTGCAGTCTCAGCCACCCCCAATTTTCTCAGCCCTTCCCTTTCCCTCCCTCTGTTCAGTTGCAGCCACTGGCCTGTGCCCTTGTCCTTCTGCAATGTCCCCAACAGGAAAGGCCAGGCTGCCTGTGCATCACCTCCCAGTGGCCTGTTCACCCCTGAGGCTTCCCAGTACCTCCTCCCCACCTTTCCCTAGGGGCAACCAATGTGCTTGGCTTTCCCCACTCCCTCCCACCTAAACCCTCTTTACCTGGACACAAACAGCCTGATTGGACCCCCTAAAAGCAGTTGTCCTGTGCTTTTAGAACAGTTCAAGCCTCTCATAGTTGGCACATCCCTACTAGGTAGCGCATGCTTTCAGCATAATCCCACAACAGAAAAGGAGCAAGCCTTATGCAATGGTATTGAGTCAATTCTGCATGTTATATGAAAAGTCAGATTGTCTAAAAAACACACCCTGCTGCTACCCTTGTTTAGGAAGAGGCTTTGCTTACTATGGCAAAAGAGAAGGAAAAATGGTGCAGATGAAAGCAGCATATAGCAGCAACACTTGACAGATATTGATGGAGACAATTCTCTCCCCTGTTTATGAAGGACCAAGTTCTCTCCACTGAACAAGGCTTTCAAAGATGAATATCCTCTGTTGCAAGTCCCCAATGTATTGCATGGCTTCAATCCCTATATGAAAGTAGCAATATAATCACATAGGAATAAAAAGCCATAGAAGACAATGGGATAAATGGTGTATCCATTATCTTGCTCGGCAAATTTGCTGTAAATTCTTCTCTACTGCCTCTTTCTCCTCTTCTTTTCCCCATATACATTTTCATGCCACAACCTTCATATTCAGCATTCAAAGAATGGAACAAGGTTTAGGCTGAACCAAAGTCATCAAGTGTCCTAGGACTAGTGCTGAGTTGTGTCAAGTAAGAGAAAGTTAAGGAAGGAAATGTGTTACCTTGGGCTTGGATAAAGAGAAAGTGAAAAAGGAGTAAATGAAACATGAAAATGGAAACAGTCTTGCTTCTATGTTTTTATCTCTGCCAGTGGACTATGTATATTTATTCATACTATTAATGCTTATATTTTCATTATTCATTTCACATTCTTTTAGGGGACTATACAATCACCTTTGAGAAAAGCTTTCTTCCAAAAATACAGTGTGACCTTGGAATCACACTGTAGAAACTTATCAAACTGTAGTAGCCTCAAGTGCAGACATTTAAATTCAATGTATCAAAATAATTGTGGGTTGCTTTGATATACTATATACTTACATTTTTTGGGGGAAAAGATACTATATTTTGGTCTATTACAAATAAATGTAAAACTTATTTTAGTCACTAAAGTTGTGCAAAGCTTTAATTTATCTTATTTTTCATTTATCTTAGTCATTAAGGCTGTGCAAAGCTTGCAAATGAGATGCTTTTGCAAAGAGTGAACACAGGGCCACCTCATCCCTGATGTTCTCATGAACATTGGCCTTGGCCTCTTAATTTCTGACCTTGCTAGCTGAATAAAGACATCAATGGGGGCTTCTACT
The DNA here is from genome assembly GCF_035149785.1 of Candoia aspera. Taxonomy (NCBI): domain Eukaryota; kingdom Metazoa; phylum Chordata; class Lepidosauria; order Squamata; family Candoiidae; genus Candoia; species Candoia aspera. The sequence goes on from NC_086154.1 coordinate 58,008,957, forward strand.
TATATTTTCTAGAAGATAAGTAGAATACTAATAGAGCTGGGAAACCTGATCATGCAGTGTTCCCAGTCAAGTGGAGACCTTTGCAAATGTTCAAGCCAATGCTTTCTTCCCTTAATGTACTACTGTAGCATTAGCATTCATTATGTATTATTGACTTGATTGGGCTACAAGATACACTACTTGGGAATTATACAAAATATAGTCTAACCCTTTTGGAAAGGGCCAAGTTGGCAAAAAATAATTTAAAAAATGCTCACCTGTCTTTTGCACCAGTGTTGGTTACCCTTCTGGAGCTTGTTCCCAGTAATCACGAGTCTATGAGAAACTGCAGAAACATAATAATAAAAATGGCTTTATGAGTAAACACCACAGCAAGACCTGATAGGGAACATGTGTGCCACAGCCTCACAATTGCAATCCCAAATCTCTGTCATCTGAAAAGAGCCAATAATTCAACATACTGTAAATTGGCTTACCACAATGAAAGGAAGATCTGATTATCTGATAAGAAAAATTGTTCTCTATTACAAGATACAGATGTTGGTTTCTTATTTTTTAAATTAAGCAATCACTAGTATACCAGTAAAGGCCCAATTATTTACAAGATCTTAATCCATCATTTCTCGTGCGCTCACATACACACCACATACTGGTGTGCAGATTCAGCTCCAGAATCATGCAGTTTTATTTGAGCCATCTTTAAAATGGCTATAAAATCTTGTGTTGACAGCAGTCTGGAGTAACAACTCTTAACGCTATATAAAATTAGAGGAAAAAACACAGCAAAGAATTTTTTTAAAAAATCAAAGAATATTTGTGTGTCCTTCAGAGGTATACTAGAAGACCTAAAAGCAAACACGTTCATATTCATTTGTGCAGAACCTTCCCATTCTGAAAATATTTTAATTGCCTTTCCTTTACCAAAGGCAGCGAGGTGTGTGTGTGTGTGCGTGTGTACATTTTGTTATCTCATTTCCAATAGATGTGAGTATATGTGGCATATTTTCATCATAGAAAGATAACTTTATAGAACTGTTTTGGCTTTCTTTTTGTTCATGATGAATAGATCCTTAGAAGGTTGCTTGTGACTAACAATGGTTTGGTATGAGTCAACCAATGGATATTAAATGAATATAAAGGTACACCTTTGAATGCTGGAAGACTCAGGCAGTTAATATTATCATGCTCAAAAACCTGTTTCCTTTGAACAGAGCTCAGGCAGCTCTTTAAAACATACCTGAGCCTGGGGCAATGGAGCAAGAGGGAAGACACAGGTGAAAAAACTGCATCAAAACTGGCCTGTTTCAATTAATTATTAAGCTCTTTAATCATGATAACAGCAGAAAAGGCCCTTTTTTCACTGTTATTCCGTCTTCTCAGTTTCTAGCAGTTTGGGGTCTGCTGCAATCTGAGCTAAAGAAAGACGATTAAAAAAAACCAAATGGCTTGGTAGATTGCTGTAACAAATTTGTGAAATATTTTAAAGATATTGTCACTATATGATTTGGGCTCCACAGTTAGTGTGTATTGTTTCTGCTCATCCCACCAGATCTAGGAAAGAGGTGTGCTCTGGGTCCCATCTCTTAAACAATGTTATTTTGTTGCATCCCAGAATCTTGCATTCTCAGTGGCAGCACCTGCCCTATGCAACAATATCCCCCCAGAGATTTGGATGGCTCCAACCGAGTTAGTCTTCTGCAAGGTGATGGAGTGAATACAGAAGATGGCCTTGAAGGACAGAGGGAAGATCTGCTACCAAGGCAACGATCAGATAAACAGAACTTGAGCCCAGGCTGAGAAAATAGTTTGTGAAATCACCTCAGACAGCCCCCCACCCCATTCTCATGAAGATACAAGAAGTAGCACATTCAGACTTGCAAGAAACTGTTGCTATACCTATTCTAATAAAAGTAGCTTTAGGTCTGTATGGTGTCTGTTTCTAAGTCTGGTCTACCTGATAGGGGTGATAGGTATTGAAAACCTGACAGTTTCCCCAGGCATTTGGGCCAGGTAGTCAGATGAGTTCTGCTGTTGTGGATGTGTCCCTCCCACCCTCCCCTGTAAGTAGGGTTATTGTTTATCCTTCGGCACCTGGGGTTATGTGTTGTGAGTTTTTCTGTGTTTTAATCCTTATAAGCTGCCCAGAGTCACTTGTATGAAATGGGTAACTCTAAAAATCATATAAATCAATCCATCGATCTAAGAGCAGAAATAGAAAAACATGGATGATTCTAGTCTTATTAGATAACTGTTGACTGTTAAAGTCTCAAGGATGCAGGCTTCAATAAGGAATAATTTAGTAGTCCATCTATGACCTTTGTGCTACATAGCGTATTATGGCTAATATGGAGGAGTCTTGCTGGGTGCTGAAGGTTGAAAATGTCTTATGGAGAAAGGAAATACAGTTACTACAAGGACAGTGAGCTAGATGAGGAGTGGATATTTTGCAGCTGAGATGACTTTTTTGATCATTATTTTGGCCTTCAAGAACCATAGGGGCATGACTGATGATGACACCACATAAGGGATTATGTTATTTTGGTCCATTTGAAATTAAGTTGAAGTGGGTTTAAGGGACAAAAGGAATGCCTTAAGTATGGCTCTGACTTCAGATACCCATTTCACTCTTTGAACCCCCAATCCCTAATCAAAAGAAGCATTTTGGGCTTGTCCCATCTAGTCTGTTCTGAGGGCTGCAAAATGAATGTTAGGAAACCAGATGCAGGCCACAAGACACAGCTAGGCATAGGAGGACCTTTTCCAAGAGTGAATAAAGTGGTCATGACCCTACTGATTCTCTTGGAACCATCTGTGACTTTTGATATCATAGGTTACAGTACCCTTTTTGCTAGCCTATCTGGATTGGGTACTGAAGGTCTGTATAGTGCATGTCCAGTTCTCGTTGGGTGTTTGATTCCAGAAGGTGGTGTTATGGTATACCTGCTCTACTCTTGGCAATCATACTATTGATTTCTATGGGTCTGGGTGAGCTTACCTTAAAAAAATGGTTGGTACGTTACCAATATGCAGTGAATATTCAGTTCTCTCTCTTTGTCATTAAACACAGACAAAGCAGTGGGTGCAATGTACTGAGGGACAAAAATGGAGACTCAGATGAGATAGGGTAGTTCATCTACTTATCTGAGTACTATTCAATCTGTTTAGAAGAAGATTGTATTCTAAGAACCAGGTCTATACTCCAGACTTGCTCTTAAATCAAGCATTGGAACTGAGCACATGAGTGATCTCTGAGTTGTAGAGAAGTTCTTATAAGTTTAATCTGCTACAACAATTACTGTCCTATCTGGATAGAGATACACGTTACAATTATTCATGTTTGATAGCCTGCTGATTGAACAACTGCTTGTGTTGGGTGTGGGGCAGCCTTCAAATTGGTCCAGGTACTTAAATTGGTTTAAAATAGAGCTGCAAGATTGTTAACAGTGACTGGCCGATAAATCTTAGAATGCTGTTCCTTTGTAATCTGCATTGCCTTCCAGGGCCCAAATAAAAGAAATAGTATGAAACTTTAAAACCCTCAAGAGGTTGGGGTGAGATTGTCTGAAGGATTCCATATATTATATTGCCCTGGATTTGAAGATCATGTTCAGAGCTCTCCCTTGAGTGCCCTTGCCAGAATGAATTGAGGCAGGAGGCTATTAAGGGAAAAGCTTGTCCAGTGGTTGTGAAGGTGCCTGATATCAGTTATAGAGTCTTTGGGAGCCAGGTGAAACTTTTTTTTCCTCTGCCAGCTTCTTTTTTTAAAGTCCTTCCAAGTTAAAAAAAAAAAAAAAAGTAGTGTTTTTTGATTGCTGTAAAATTTATTCCACATTACTTTTAGGATTTATTTTTCATTATGTTATTTTATCATTTTAAATTGTAAAAATGCAGAGAACATCAGTGGTTGGAAAATATAGAAATGCAATGAATATATTAAATTAGATTAAGGAAATAAAATAACAAATCGGTCTGGGTCAAAAAGTTTCTGAAAATTTTGTTCTTCTATTGACAACAAGAACCCAACATAAATACTCCTCAGCCTTGTTTTAATTTTACAGCCCATCTCCTGCTAGTCTGCTTCATATCCAGAAATGTGGAAATCGCACTTGTGCATACAAAGGAGCTCCCCCTCCTTTATTTTTTAATGACAGAGACAGACAATGGATGTGGGAAAATAGCACCTGCAATTGGATCTGCTGCCAAAGGGGCACCACTTCATGTGGCATGCTGATAACACTGACCGGAGCCTGGCCATTATGACAAGAGCGAAGGCGGTGTGAAAACATGCTCAAGCCAGTCATCTGCAGGCAGAAAAAGCTATTGGTGCCCCACCTCCTGCAGCAGTGAAAAACTGCAGAAAGAGAGCATCCCTTCCGTCTGCTATCTACCACTATGACAGGGTGAAAATGAGAGACCAATTTCCAATCAGGCAAGTAGAGCGAGCTGTTCCAGCAAGCTGTCAGCACCTGGTATGCATGCCTATCAGACTAAATCCCCTGGCAGCCCATTAGAAGCTGCTCTGGGCTGACTGCAGGATATCTTGACAGGAAGCCAGACAACAGAGTGAACAAACAGAGATATTCTGTTAAGAAGGTGTGTGGGAGCGATGAAATATGGGATCTATTGCTCTGTTAGCCTTTGTTTGATGACTACTTACAGGACTGCTTATTTTGAGAAGGAGAAGCAGGGGACTTACATGGAAGCACGGATGTGTCATGCAGAAATCCATGCATATGTGCCTAAGGGGATGTAGTCATACGCAGTCTGAAAACATGCAGCGGGCCTTCTTTTGTTAGCAGAAATATCATGAGTTTTTTAGGCATCCATAGATTCGTGTGGGCCTCTTTGAAAGAGCAGTATCTCAGAAGCGTGCTGTTGCTCCTTTTGCAAGTTTACACAGCTTGATTTGTACAGGTTAGTGCTCGTCTCTCCCCATCTGCCTGAGTGCAAATGCTGACAAGCATCTATTGTGTTTTCTTCTCTTTTACCATGCCTCCCCATTCTTACCCTCCAGTCAGGGAAGTAAGTTGCTGCGTGAGGACATTCCACTGTTTTCTGCAGCAAATAAATAAATAACTAAATAAAGTGGAAGTAGCGCCCGTGTTTTTGGTCGGCGGTTCGAATCCGTGTGACGGGGTGAGCTCCCGTTGCTAGTCCCAGCTCCTGCCAACCTAGCAGTTCGAAAACATGCAAATGTGAGTAGATTAATAGGTACCGCTTCGGCGGGCAGGTAACGGCGTTCCGTGTAGTCATGCCGGCCACATGACCACGGAAGTGTCTATGGACAAACGCTGGCTCTTCGGCTTTGAAATGGAGATGAGCACCGCCCCCTAGAGTTGGACATGACTGGACTTAATGTCAAGGGAAACCTTTACCTTCACCTAGCACCCGTGTTTACATATAACTTTAAACATCTTCATACACACTTTGGAAAAATTGGTTTCATGCCAGTATCTGCCGCTGCAGCTATAATGTCTAATATAATCCTAACTTCCAGTGACATTACTAATATGCTGATCTAAATCAAACTTTAGTGCTGGTAGACTCTTCTGGGTCATATTCAAGGGCAGGCTACATAGTATATGTGGCAATAACCCAGATGGGATTTTACCACAGTATAGATGACTGTCACCAGGCCATCCTTGACCAATAAGAGTTGCAGCTGGTGGATCAGTTGGCTGAATGCTTTCCAGGCCACTTAAGGCCACCTGAGCCTCAACCTTTCCAGGGTTAATTTTTGAACCTATGAGTTGTGAATCCAAACTGCTTATTGACTCACCCTCAGCCCTGTACAGCGTTCAGACTCTGATGTAACACGGTACCACCTGATCTGATTCTAAGGACAAGAAATATATAGCTTAATTTAATCAGCATACTGGTGAGATTCTCCCACCCACCCAAGTACTGTCCATCATTCAGTGGTTTCAGATAGAGATTAAGCAGCAAGGGAAACAAAATGGACCCTTATGGGACTCTGCAGCCTGGCAGCCATAGACTGAGCAAAAGGTACCTAAACCCCTCTGGTGTTGAGGGAGAACAGCAGTGCCTCCTATTCCAGTAACAGATAATTAACAAAGCAGGTTCTCATTATCAACAGTTGCTGAGAACTCCAGGAAGATTAACAGAAGTGTATCTGATCTGCCCTGGGGAAAGACAGGGGAACTGTCAAGGCAATCAAGATAACTTCAGTAAGAAACCAGAATTGAAATCCAAATGGAAGATCCATATAATCTGTAATTTCTTAAAACACATGAAGCTAATAAACTAGAACGCTGTCAAGTACTATGCCCAAAAGGGGGTTATTTACAACAGATAGACTGTTTTCAAGAAGGTCTAGGGATGTCCTCTTTAGTAAGAGGTGCAAAAGCAGAGCATTCTGGTTTAATAAGACATTTACAGTTCCCTGATTCTACTCCATCATTTCCCCCTGCTATAAAGGTTGTCCTAATTTAGCAACTGCCTCATTTAGTGACTGTTCATGTTACGACTGTGATGAAAAAGCAATTTTGTGACCAATCCTCATATTTAAGACCTTTGCAGGTTTGTAGAGCAAAGAAAAGCTGAAGTAAGATCGTAAGCACAGTCATAGTTTCAATTAATGTCTGCTTCACTTAATGACTAAGTTGTGGGTCCCAATTGTGGTTGCTAAATGAGGACTACCTGTATCTTAATTGCCAAGTTGGGCTAGGATCAAAATTACAGCTGAAGACCAAAGAGATGCAAGTAACTGAAGCCTCAGAAACTGAAACTGAATCCCAAAGAATGATCTTCCCAGACAGTGTTGCAATTATGATATGATGTTCCACTTAGATAAGAACACTTTCACCCAGGGGCGTGGGGGGGGGGCAAAAACTGCCCCTTTTTAATGTTAATGGCACACTTTCCATGTGTGTAAAAAAAGGTGGGGCTTTGATTGTGCAGTTGCACCCGCCATCTTGACTTTTTTGATCTCTCCTGCAGACACTTTGGTTTCATCCAAAGCACTTAACATCTTAATAACAATGGGTGACTAAGGTTCAGGAACTATCATTACTGGCCCACTGCCCAGAAGTCCCTTAACCAATTAAAACTATTCTGATGGATAGCACCTCAAGGATGCAATAAAAAAGGTAAAATAAACTATTGTCATGAGTGCCGTTGAGCTGAAGACATCAGCGCAATGGCACACATGACAATAACGAGGAAACAGGGGAAGGGGCTCAAGATAAGCAGCCATCAACTCACAAAGACGAAAGAAGAAGATACAATGGCTAAGCGGATCGCGAGGCACACCCAAGCTGTTAGCGCTAGCGCAACGGAGATCGCCCAGCTGACAGCAATCACCGGATGAATAGGGAAACCGATGATGGGCGATCCCGGAGCGCCAGCGGGGCCTCGCAACCCCTCACCTACCGGCAAGACAGCATGTGGGACAAAGGGGGGGTGACGTAACCTCGAGTGAGGGGGCGCTGACCGGCGCGGGGTATTTAAACCCCGCACCGGCGCGCTCCTGTCACTCTCAGCTTTTTTCTACAACTGTAACTACACTATGAATAAACCAGAGCCTGCTTCATCTGAACCAGTGTCTGTGTGTTACTCGGCGGTAGGCAGTGCATGACAACTATTTTGCCTCCTCCATAGCCCTATACTAGGTACAGCTAGTGCTCTCACTTATGCTCAGTGGCCTTCATCTTTAAAGCTATGCCATTCGACAGCCTATTTTAGCAGCATTCGACAGCCTATTTCAGCAGCATCCAAAAACCAAGGGGCATTCTGGGATTGCCAGCACCAAAGAGGGGATTCAGAGATAGCCATTTCAATAGGACTTTCCATCTCATCATTCAGTAGTGTGACAAGGCTTGACAAGAACATCAGCCCTCTCAGCCTGGAAACCTCCCAACTATTCAAGAACCTTCTGATCTCATATGTCTCCAGGAACAGACCATTCTAATATGCCAATTAACCTATAGGGAAGTTCTGCCACCACCAATCTAAATCTTACTAAGAAATGGTCTGTCCATGATAAAGGAGTCATGGAAGTCCCACCACAGAAACATTTTTTCTGTTTAGTCACATACACACACAAAAAAGCTCCTAAGTATGATCTTGCTCATGCATCAGACTGATGGTTATGAGGCCTATTGTTATCTTGATGACCACAAAGTTCTGAGCTGGCACCATTAGGGGGCATGAGCATGGAAACTGCCCCCAAGACCACCAGCCTGGAGCTCTCCAATACTGTTTCTGAGATCCTCTTAGCTTGACCAGGGAGGTCTCTGATGAATAAGGCAAACAATGCATCATTCTTTCACTCTGTCCCAGCATACATGCATTTAAAATGTGCATTGGAATAGAATGGTTTCCTCAAGTAGACAATGGAATCTCTAAAGATTGTAGCAAAATTCCCCTGCCTCTCACTCTCTAAGCCTTGTTAATATATGCCAGATTGACCCTCTTATCCACAATCAAATCATGAAGGGGGGTTGTCTTTAAGATTAATTTTCAAAAGAGGATATGGAGGGTGTGAAGCAATCCTTCAAAAGTACTCTCTGATGTCACACATGCAAAAAGGAAACAAACTCCTCAGAACTTCGGTACCCTTATTTAGGACCATGATCGGCCACATCTTTTCTGTACAATCCACTGAGATGAGTAAGAGTTATGTAATTTGTACTTATTTGTTCTTGCACACAGCACACATATCACATCACCCATACTACATATTACACAAGGAGCACTGAAAAATGGCAATTAACATGGACATGAAAATAATCCAGTTGGATCTGGTTGCTGCGTTCAGTCACCTGAAATGGTATTCGTTGACCCAAAAAGACCCTGTACCTGCAGGAAGATGCTAGGATGAAGAAGAAGATTGAAAAATGGCATCTCCAAATACAGTCTGCTGTACCAGCTTTCTTCCCCCATTCATTTGCATGCTTAGACCTGGCTTTAGTCTCTTCTATGAGTGGCCAGGGAGTACAGTGACATTAGAAAAAGTAAAAATAAGTTCTGTCACTTCTGCAGTAATGGCCCTGAGAGATGTGACACATTACTAATGTTAAGAAGATGTGTGCTTGCTGCATTCGAGAAAAGGAAAATGAGATAAGCAGGTCTTTTTATAGTGCTTAAATAACAAGAGCATAATTTGAAGAATCTGCTATAAAAATTTTACAGAAGTAACATTGCCACTGCATCAGCAAGGCATAAGTGTTTTCAGTGGCATCTGTTCTTTTGGTAAACATCAACAAAATATTCTAGTCTGTATACAAAACATATTTCAGTTCACCTGTCTACCTTTTTCATTTCCTAGTTATTTATGACCTCTAGCAATGTAAGTAGAATATCCTCAGGATATATACATCCCCTCCATCATTAGATGTATAAAAAAATATAGACCCTGCACCCTGGGAATCATTGGGGAGTTTCTAGGAGTGTTTCAACAAGCCTTTCTGAATGAATTACTCTATTTTCACCAAATGTATTTGCTTAGCAGCACCTCAGTCTTGAGATATTCAAACCAATCCAGAAAACACCTGGTTACCCACTAAAAGTTATACAATTTGATTGTATTCCACCCATGTTCTAATTGAGATAATCATTTTAAATGGGGGCAATTATTATTCATTTATTTAATTTACTTTAATTTCATTTTTATTCATGTGTCTTACACATATATGGGAATTACACCCACAGCAGTGCTTTTAAGCATCTGAAGGCATTGTCTGTTGTGCTCCTTACAATATGGGTAGGTCAATCTGTGGTTTGGGATTCTATGCAGCTTTCACCCTCAAGGACAGAATGTAGAATTGCAGAAAAATGGACCACTAACTACCTATTGCCATTAATGACATGAAGCCAAGCTGGTTGATCTCCATCAGCCAGCTGATCACTGAGCAAGGGAGAGAGAGGAGAAAGTGTGTGTGAGGGAGAAAGAGAAAATTGTGCATGTGTGAGTGTGTGTGTGTGTGTGTGAGAGAGAGAGATAGGGCTAGTGTATGTGTGAATAGATGTGAATATCTACACCACCCTGATCCAGCAAGTTATGTTGCTCTTGGAGCTGAAAAGGGACCTCTCCAAATGTTCAGCTCCCACAATTCTCATAATGATCATGCTGCTAACGAATTCTGGGTACTGAACTCCACACCTCTGGAGGATGTCCAGTTGAAAAAGGCCATCTTACAACAATAGCTTAAGTTGGTATTATTATTCTCCACATTACAGATGGTGGGGGTGGGAGAAGGACAAAGGAGAGTGGCTTGCCTTACATGACTTAGTGAGTTCATGAAGGTGGTGACAATCAAAAGAGGAACTTTCTACTATGCAACTCACTCATTTAGTCTGCGTATTGCATTAGTTTGTCCAGATTTTGGGCACAAGACACAGAACAGTTAAATGTTCATCAGTGCTTCATAAGCCACACAAATAGCTTGTCAAATCCACTCTGCTTGCGTAACCAGAGAGACAGCAAAGTTAGCTGCTGATAAATGGCAGTTATGACCCGGACAGATACGAGGAGCAGAGCTTGCAGGTTGAAAACTATAATTCTGACACAGCTGTTATCTGACTTCAACTGTATTCAGAGTAAATGCAAAATTAATTTGTTTCTGAGAAGTTGAAGATACTGAAACTCTGTGGACTTCCTGAAGGCCAGGCAACCCACAGATCCTTTGATTGCTTTGGACATATTGTTCTGGACTCAGTTCCTTCATGCGTGTGAGGAGAGAGGAGAGATGGAGGGAGAGGGTCACAGAGAGAGAGGAAGAAGGGCTAACCTTTGGAGAACAGGAAGAATTCTTTCCCTGGTAGTCCCACTTCTCTCTGCAGAGCAGTAAAGCAGAGATAGTAACTGTTCCAAGGAGAAGCAGGGAGGGTGGTAACAAGAACCTTGCCAAACCTCTCTTTGAAAGCAGGCCTTAACTGCAAGCAGCCTCCTTATCAAAGACACATCAAGGGCCAGAGGCTTCGGGTGTAAGCAGAGGCCAGATATCTAAGACTTTAGCACTACAGGAAATTGAGGACAGAACTACACATCACCACAGTCTGCAGCCCCAAAGACCAATCCTATTTCTAGCATGGTTTTCTCTCTTTAAGCACCTGAAATATATATGAATGAAATATGTGACATGTCACACGTTCTTCCTCTATGCTGGGTGAGGAATACAGGAGCTGAAAAGGAATTCAAGTTGGGGAATGCCTCCTAACATAGTTCTATTCTGTACAGTTGAATCTTTTTCTTTCCCCATGCCTCAGATTGTTGCAGATTTTTTAAAGCAAACAAATAAATGAAATTCAATCATAGAGGAAAATACTAGTACATGTTATTAAATTGTTCGAATCTCAGAGTGAAGGCATTATGGCATTCTAAATTGCACCTCCCTCCCATTTTGTTTTCTATGTGCAGATTAATATCCCAGAAAAAAGATGCTCCCTCAAAAAGCAGTCATTACGCTAGCATTAATAAGAGCTTGGAGAGGAACACTGACATTGTAGTCTGCTCAGCATTCAGTTTTCATACATATTTGACGTTAGTTCTGGGAATGTTATGTGCATCAGACAAAGGTATTAATAGCCAAACGTAATTGCACATCTGCCTACCAGGGGAAAAAAGCATGGCAGTCAGCACGCATATATTTGCCCTCATGACACAGAACATTCCTTTCTGACATGCTACTATATTAACAGATTGTTTTATCAAACAGAAGCACCATTTTCACACAGATTTCTAGTGCTTTGAGGGATAGGGTTCATCTTGAAAAACAACAACAACAACAACCATATCTGTATCTATCAGGAAATGATAAAAAGCAACAGATCTTTCCCAGATGCAATTTGTGAGTCATATTGTCAATATTTTACTAAAGGCATAAAATTTAAACTTTAAAATGTAAGAAGGGCAATCCAGTCCAACCAGTGAGACCAGTTCTTCCCCAGAATAAATGGAAGTGACAGTCAGAACAAGGTTTCATGTATTTTCACATGTCAAGAAGGCAAACAATCTGAACAAACCTAGGAACAAAATTTAAAACTTTTATACTTGACTTCCAAAGCTCAGATATAAAGAAACCATTAACTCAGGAGATCTGAATGGGGAAGAAGTATAAAATAGTTAAGTTTTCTTGGGTTCAGGAATAAGGATGGACTGTATTTTGAAGAAGGAAGGAAGGTGCTAATCTCATGGAGGAAGTCTATGACAAATGTAAATATGACCGTGATGGATAAAGAGATTTCAGTAACAATAATATCAGACTAGTTAAACCTTATAAATAAACAAATACATCCCTATGGAACTGTCGTAGTATAAACGTCTCATAAAGGAACAAATGCAGCACTTAGTCTCTTGTTGGACTGAAGCAAGAGAAAAGATACAGATGCCTTTGAGTAATGGATATGGAACTGTTACTGAGGGTATCCTGGACTGCGGGAAGAATTTGTGATTCAGTCTTGGATCAGATAAAAGATGACCGTTCTGTTGAGACAATGAGCAGCAAGCAGAAACTCACATACTTTAAGCATGTGATATGAGTGGATGTTGAATGAGAAAAAATATGCTTGGCAAGGTTGAGGGAAGCAGATAAAGGGAAAATAGAAAATACAATAGAGAAGGTGGATGGATGGGATCAAAGAGATTACTGGAATATCCTTGTAAGAGTTACGAGGTATTACTAAAGATGAGATGTGAACATTTGTCCAATTATTGGGAGATGAGCTCAACTTGAATAGCACCTAACCAAGCCCTGATTAATTTATTTCAAAGTATTTTATGGTCATTATAACAGCCATGGGGTTCTGTCAATTCATTATCAATCTGGCGTATATCATACCTTGGACATACTGTTTTTGTAATTAGGTAGAGATAATGATTCCTGTCTGGGCTTTGGATTTCAGTGACCTCTTTATCACGGATAGACCAATTCCTCATAAGGCTTTAAGTGGCAGTTGCAGATCCTCCCTAAGTATATCCTTGCTAAATTAATAGTCTGCTCCTGGATTTACAGAATCCAAGGTTTCTTGAATGTTTGGGTATATTTTCCTAGTGACAATCTGTCAAACTCTTTGTCATATTGTGGAATGATGATGTGCAAAGAAAGAGCAACTGACTTTCCTCCAAACCCCTTCTTTGGGACCTGAAATATAGCATGTTCCATAGCTCTCAGAACATCCCCAGCTTAAGACAGGCAAGTGCAGGTGACAGAAGTCTAATGGAATGCCACCAAAGGTAGGCAACAATACTATAACATGCCTACAATGTATTGTTTTGCCTTCTTCATTGCCTCCATGCTTTACTAGCCAGAGGAATTGTTTTGGATGAAGTAGGAGCTTCTTCTGAGTGGCCCAGTAGCAATAGCTCCTGAAGCTAAGCATTTTGAGGAGAAAGTTGCTCATATCTGTAAGTTTCGTTCTTTATTTTTAGTTTAAGAACACTGTTAATGCATATATACAGGTCCAGCCATGAAACAAAATATAATTTTGTAACTTCTGGCCTATATTTGAGCCTGAATGTGCAAGGTTCCCCGAGGCCTGAAAAATATTTCAAGGGTTCCTCCAGGGTCAAAAGGTTGAGAAAGGCTGGTCTAGAACAAACTATAATTCATGTAAGAGGAAAGATTTGGGGGGGGGATTATTCTGAATGCACAAATCTTTTAATGTCAGTGGGCAAACTGGGTTTGAATTAACTGCATCTTGTTTCCTTAGAGCTACTGGGGAAACAGATCAGGGTCAGGAATATCACACTATTTAACTGTTTCCTCCTGCACCATTATTTTGATGAAATCTCTTCCCCACTCCCCAAACTTGCTATCAAGTCATGAAGGGAAAATTTATTCTGTAGTGGTTACTAATCTTTTACACTTCTTAAAAGATTCACATCTCTTTAAATTCTTAGACTGAAATTTCATTGCAACAGTTACAGATTATCTGAGAATAATGGACTGGATGGTAAAAATAATTGATGAGATTTCACCATTATTTTTAAGGTTTTGGTTGAACACAAAAAGCAGCTTAATAAGACTTTATTATTTGATTAAAAAAAAACTCACCAGATACTCTTCCTTCGTATTACGCATTCCAGTTTTGCACCATTTTTTAAATAACCATGTTTGATAATTATATAACCCATTAAGTATAATTATTGCATTAATAATTTTCAGACTGAAATAGAATAACATAGCAAGTCTGGCTACTGCAAAAGAGTGGGGAGTCAATTAAAAGAAAAGATAGGTTGGAATAAGGAAGGCAGATTAGATCTTTTAAAACCAAAACACAATTACTGTGTGATGCTGTCACACTGATCTGTGAAAGGTGGCTGCCTTTGCATGCAGTAGGAAGCAGTTTGTAAAAGAAGTCAATGACCTTTTAGGGAAAAAAAGCATGTTGTGATTTTGCTCAATGAAAAGTATTATATAAATGTATGATTAGTGTTATTAATCAGGGTAAAGTACAAGAATATATATTAGCCCTAATTGCACCACTGCAGATTTAAGAGGCCGGTATAACATTTGCTCTGCACTTTCCAACTGTTTCCTGCTGGTTCTGGTTTTCTAAGAGCGCAGTTTATATAGTGACTTCACAATTACGTGGAAATATATCAGAATACATGTGAATAAGAAGTGATGTTTCCTTTGTATGGTACCACAATACAACAGTTGGGATTGATCTCCTTTAGATGGTCAAACATGTTTTCTGTTATAAGGAAAGTAAATTCTCATAGCTTTCTTAACCGCAATGATACCATCATGATGAAACATGCAGTGTGACATCACAATGCAAGCTTGATTTTTCATACATGTCACACAAGTATGTAAAGGATGGAATTTCCAACATGTTTTATGTCTTGCTCCCCCTAAGTTAGATGCTAAGGCTTCTAAGAGATAGAACGGCCAGGGCAAGCAATCTGTACAGTGTATCACAGAATATAGAAAACACAGGAGAGCATGCTCTCTTGTGTCATTTTCAAGAAAAATAAATGTTTGAGCACCATTCCATCCGTTTGGCACCTGAGACCTATCATGAAGGAAATTATTTTCTAATGAAATCTCCATTTACTGGATTGCAATACAATGAATTTCACATGTAGCGGACAGCATCATGCAAATTATGTAAAATGATGCAAGTGGCATGATTTGCATCATTTTTGAAATGACATCTTCATGCAACAATTGGGAATGATGGACACCTCTGCCTTCCACCTGAGCTGTTAAATTGTGGTTTCAGGGTATTAGCAAACTCGCTCCACCTATAGAACCTGTATAGTAACAGATAGAATTTTAATGGACTTCTCAAAGCTTGGGAAAGTGAATGGCGGTTTGCAAAATATTATGGGACATTTGCACATTCATCCTCTATCAGGGAAGCCATTAGCATTTTTCTCACCATTTTAAGTGGCAATCAGCAAGAGGATCAAAGAATCCTTGCCCTAACGAACTTCCTGATATACCGACTGCTAAAGTACACACATTCAGTCTCCAAGATTATGTAACCCAATCCTTTTTTTCCTTTCAATAAACCTGGTTAATAAGACTCTGTGAGAATCTGGCCTTCTTGGTTGTGACTGGCTGCCAAGGAGTTGACAATTGTTCTAACTGGCAAAGATTTTATCCTTATATTCTATTTTAATTAATGAAAATCTGCATAGCCAATGTCTATCATGGCCTGCACAGAATATTTGCTGAGCATCTGATTTTATCATGGAATCTTAATGCAATTCCCTGGGCTAAGAATGTTGAGGAAGCACGGGGTTGGATAAGGGGCAGGGGCAGTCCTGGAGTCAGGAGTGGGCAAGTTTTGTTGGCCAGGGATTCCAAATTGCCCCCCTAACAAGCTGGAATAATGCAGGATGCCTTCTGGTGAATCAGTAATGCCACTGGAATGAAGAGGGGTTATTTTTACAGATTTTTTTTTAAAATGAGGATTGTTTCAGAGTAGAAATTGTTGAATTTCAGTAGTAGTGTGATTTTGAAGGGGAGCAGGAGGGAGAGATTGGGGGTGGAAATGAGAGCACTTTGCCTTCAGAAACATCCCACTGCCATTCTTGTTTTTGCTGCTGCAAAACATCAGTTATTTTGCTAACAGTGTCAGGGTGATGGGGTGCTGCATATAAAACCTTGCATGATGCATTGGAGCATGGGTTGCCCACCTCTGCATTACATAAACACAAGCTTTATTTTATTATATATCCAACTAAGGCCACTGCCTTATCTTCAGTTCTCTGTCAGAAAGATTTAACAGTTCCTTCATCCATTATTCATGTAAGAATATCCATTCAGAATCAAGTGTAAAGAGGCTATACTGCTGGCTCCTCTAAGAGTGGTGTACCAACTTATATGCAGAGAGAATGATGCACATATATTTTCCCTGGAGATACACAATCAAGGTTCTTGCTTCCTAGAAATTTTATGATAGAATTCTCTGGCTTAGAAATAATTACCCAATGAGCAGATATTTGCCACTGGATTGGTGATATTGGAAATGAAATCAAAGGCCTCTTTCTTCATTTCTATATATACCTGTCCTTCACTAATAATACCTGAAAGGAATTGTTGTCTAATTAATCTGTATTCTCTTCTTTTCATCACACTCATTATTTTTCCACACATACAAACCACAAGGAGCCAAGTGGTTTAACATGACAGATTCTGAAGCACCTAAAATTCATCTATATGTATATGTCATATTGGTATAGATGGTTTATTTATTTATTTATCAGATTTGTCACCACCCATCTCCTCCAACCAGAGGGACTCTGGGCAGTTTACAGCACAGAATAAATATACAATAAAAACTCAAATAAAAACACAGTAAAATTCCAATAAAATCCCATTAAAAACCAAAACAATTCCTTAACTACCCCAGCTCATAAAATCCAGATGGCTATAATCTCTTCAACCATCATGAAGGAGGGGCACTTCAAGGCACCAGCCAACCCCAAGTAAGTCGATTCTCCTCTCTGCCCCAAGCCCGGTGGCAGAGCCAGGTCTTCAACTTCCTCCAGAAGGCTAAAAGCGATGGGGCTAATCTTACCTCCGGGGGCAAGATGTTCCAAAGGGCGGGTGCTACTGCCGAGAAGGCCCGCCTCCTGGACCCCACCAGATGGAATTCTCTTATTGATGGGGTCTGCAGGATGCCCCCTCTGCATGAACGGGTGGGATGGGCTGATGATACGGGGAAGAGGGGGTCCCTCAGGTAACCCAGTCCCATGCCATGTAGGGCTTTAAAGGTGATAACCAACACCTTGAATTGGACCCAGAAGCAAACTGGTATCCAATGCAGCTCACGTAGCAAAGGTGTTATGTGCGCCCTTCTAGGGGCGCCAAAAATAGCCCACGCAGCCGCATTCTGGACCAGCTGAAGCTTCCGGATACTCTTCAAGGGTAGTCCCATGTAGAGCGCATTGCAGTAGTCTATATGGGAGATCAAAAGGGCATGAGTGACCGTCCAAAGGGCTTCCTGATCCAGGAAAGGGCGCAACTGGTGCACAACACGAAGCTGTGCAAAGGCCCTTCCAGCCACGGCTGCCACCTGCTCTTCCAGCAGGAGCCATGAGTCCATGAGGACCCCCAGGTTACGCACCTGGTCTGTCTGGAGCAGTGCAACCCCATCCAGAACTAAAGATGACAAAGTCCCGGATACAGAGGAACCCTTAACCCACAACCACTCCATCTTACCACGGTTCAGCCGAAGCCTGTTGTTCCCCGTCCAGACCCCTACAGCCCCCAGGCACCGAGAGAGGGCAGTCACAGAATCACTTACCTCACCTGGGATGGAGATATACAACTGAGTATCATCGGCATACAGATGATACCTCATCCCCTGGTGACGGATGATCTCGCCCAGCGGTTTCATGTAGATGTTAAATAGGAGAGGAGAGAGGACCGAGCCCTGCGGCACCCCACAAAGGAGAGGTCGAGGGTCGGATCTCTCCCCCCCTATCACCATTGACTGGGACTGGCCCTGGAGGAAGGAGGTGAACCAGCGCAAAACTACGCCACCCACCCCCAACTCCCTGAGCCCCCCCAAAAGCATACCATGGTTGATGGTATCGAAAGTCACTAAGAGGTCAAGAAGAGCCAGGATGGATGCACTACCTCCATCCCGCTCCCGCCAGAGATCATCCATCACTGGTTCCTTCAAAGCCAGTGAGATGTCTTTAAAGATATTTCAGTAATCTAACATACTTCTAAATGATCAGCATCTTCTTGGACACATGAATCAAAGGAGATGGGGTCTCTTACTTTGTGACCTGCAGAGCTCTAAATGTGGGTAAATGAGAGTAGCAGTTGAGGTGGAGGTAGATCATGAAGTTCCAAAGCATCTGACAGAGGGATTCACAAGAAGTGCAGCCTGCATGGAAAAGAAAACTGGAGTGAACAGAAAGGCCAAATCTGTTATACTATGAAAAACTATAAAGACTCCTGTGAAGAAGGTGGTAGATAACATGATTTTATGGCCATCAACATCTTTGCAGACAATTGCATTTTCTGGTAGGTTCCTTGCACCACCTGACTTTATTTGGTTTGGTTTTTAATTTAAAAATAATTAAATGGCAAGTTGGCATACTGTATGGCAAAGCACCAGACTTTGGCATCAGACTTATTTATAAGAACACAAATATACTTTTAGGACCCTTAGAGTTCCCATAAACATTCTTAGATAATACAAATGATGGGTTGGAAGTATGCGCTTGTGTAATCCTCCAGGGGTCTTCTGAACTGCTAATCCCTTCATTCAAATTTGGCCCAGCTCCTGATCTGTAATAAAGATAATCACATCTATCATCCTGCTCATGTGCACACAGGCACCCATACTTGTCAGGAACTCAGGTTTTCATAGAGAGCTCATTGCCGTCATTAATCCAGGCCAAGGCAAGTACGAATAATTTATGCCAAAGGCAGATGCAAAAGAAAAAACAAAATACCCATTGAATTAGGCTAGAGATGTTAGCCTAATTCCCTTCAGCTATTACATCCAGTTTGCTATCTCACATGCAATCTCCATTTTTACCCTGTCTTACAGCTTTACCCATTCCTCTTTGGGCATAAGATTCAGGAAATCTCACAGCTGATGGTTTATAACATGGAAATGGAGTGGGGGCTGTCAACACCAAAGCTGCTGGGTGAGCTTCAGCCTATTTTCCTTTATTTTCTCCTGGATTGGTGCATGTACTATGCACCAAGCAATTTAGCAGGGGGAGATTACTTTTTTGGATGCTTATGGAAGGCAGCTGACACTAAAATCCAATTGTAAAAGATTTTATTAAATAAAAAGGAGAAGAAGGTATCTGAGAAAAAATGCAATACAGAATAAAGCAAATATAAGGCCATAAAGCAGTTTTAGTATTGTTTATACTGAATAATTTAAAAAACCAGGCTGGAAAACTCATAGCTTAACTGAACAGGGTCTTCACACTCAAAACCTCTCCCATTACATCCCACCTTTGCTTTATATTGTCAGGGATTTAATGACTGACACTTGGAAAATATTCTGCCACTCAGGGCTAGGCAAAGGGATTACCATACTAATACTTTACACATAATCAGAAACACTTCAGGATGCAAGTAGAATTATTAACCATCACAAGAAAGGAAGACAAAAGGGGACACTGAGAATCAAATTAGTATTTTCCTTTTGCCATTGACACATTTAAGATTAAAAGCCATGTCCTGTGGATTTGGGAAAAAAAATTGGAAAAGATGGGCTCTGACAGGTTTTGATAATACAGAAAGTAGTATTTTGGCACACAGAGGCATACCTATTTTGCCTAAGGCTCTTTTCTACAATTTATAGTTTTGCTTGTCACTTACCTACACTTTTTGCCATATTGTTTATCATTCAGTTTAAATTTAATGTTCTTCAGCAAACCTTTCTGGGATAAAAAAGAAACATTCGGAGTGCCCAATTCCCTTTCCTAAATTATATCTTTTTTGTACCAGTTTGCTTCTATTGCCTGTTCCATACTGGCTACAACTTCAAAGTCACATTTTTTTATTTGGAAAGTACTGATTCTTCTGGGGAAAAGTGATGCAATCAATCCATCAAATATGAAAACAGAACTGAGAGTAAATGATAGTACTGCAGAGTAAGGATAGCTACTGTTTCCTAAAAAAAAAAATGGCACTAAAGCATGAGCCAGCTGGAATGGTACAGAACCTTGCAATGAATTGTTGCTACCACCAAAATGAGAAATATGATGCAGGTGGATTGCTTAAATGTCACAGGGAATGTCACCAAATGTTGAAAAATGGCCCTTCCAAAGACTGTCAAATGGGGAGAACACATTTCTCTTACAGCATCTAAAAGATCAATGAGATTGCTGGCTACAAAGTGCTGTAATCTTAATAATCCTGCATAATCTCTGAATGCCTATATTCAAAAAGTTGTTCAGCCCTGAAACTGTTCCTTGAAGGAGGTCATTAATCTTTCCTGCCTGCATTTCATAATTCAGCTGTTTACATCCCCATATATCAGTGGATCACCCTGACTATTAAGGAAAACAAAATCTTAATTGACCTTGCCTCTTCAGAAAGTGGTTATTTGAAAAATGCAAGCAAACTCTTTCTGCTATAAAATGGCATGCAGTTAAAAATATGTCCACCTAACGCCTAAATGCTTCTTCACTATAAATACAAAACGCCAAACTGTGAAAAATCCTTACTCATACTAATGATCACATGGACACACCCACTTAAACAACTCATCTCAAGGTTCTCCTCAGCAAAGCAAGGTATTCAAAAGCTAGTTCAAAGAACTATGCTGAAGCTCCAGTGCTAGATTTTAAAGCACATCCACTCATTTGCTTTTCACTACCTGAAAAGTAATGACACTCTTCTTCCACCTTTACTGCTATCCCTGTTGTCCTCTACTTCAGTTTTAGCAGGATGACAGGGATAGCAGTAATGGTGGAAGAAGAGTGCAGTGAGTAATGGCTGTGTTAACCGGCTGTAGTTACAGCCTGTTGGTTCTGGTGCAGCAAGGAAAGCTGATTCTGAACATGATTACAGATGTGAAAGAAGGATTTCGATCCAGGTTCCCTGGATTCTTCCAAGGACCCTGTCAAACATATTCTCCGATAAAGTCCAAAAAACAAAAGACGGCTCACAGAGGCTATTTTGTGAGAGAAAATGTTGACCTAAATACCTTAATTACAGCTAAACAAAATGGAGGGGGGGGGAGAGAACCCCAAAAGCCACATTTAAATTTTAACATAGAATAATGTAACTAGGAAAAAAGAGGGAAAAATGGAAAGATGCTACAAGAAACTCCAGAAGTTTACTGTTTTCTTATATATAGCCATTAGACACCAATACTGAAACTACAAGATGTTGTAAGAGGAGACCCTTGTTAGTGTACAGCAGCCAAATATCGAAAGGGATGAAGGGAGCTTTAGTTATGAAAGCTTGTGCTTTTTAATACAATTCGTTAGCCTGAAAAAGTGTTACTAGACTCCTTCTGTTTTGAGGCTGCAAGAGTTAAGTGATCATTCTTTGATGGTGTATGGTCTGTCTAAAAGTCCCAGGAGATATGCAGAAGTGCTACACAGGAGATTTTTAGAAATCATATTGAAGTTCTGTCTTATCAATGCCCAGGGAACCATATCTATACATAATAAATCTACAGCTTTCCTATTTTCTATCATAGCCTGTTCAAAGGAAATCTGAGAAAATAATCAGTGAAGTGGCTACAGACCAGGCACAGCTACTGATGGCAAACAGAAGGCACAGGAAACAAGGTGGACATATCTGAGACATGTTTAAAATGAATGCCTAATAATAGCATGTACGTAAACCTAGGGAACTACATAACACAGTTACACATTTTAACACCATGCTTTTAAGTACACAAAAGAACATACACATTTGTGTTACGTAGCAGGAAAATTCAAGTAGGCTAGGTTGGACTACACTTTCTCATGCAGTGACCTGATGCTCACCATGGCATGCATCCCCTCCTTTTTATTTTGCACTTTTGAATCCTAAATGACAAACCCTAATTTAGAGTGACATCCGTGCATGAAATAACTGGTTCTGATACTGGACAACAGTTGTAAATAGCCAAATCAAACATTGGTGCTAAATCAAACCAATGAGTAATAAAGCATGACCATATAGACTGTGTTTTGTAGATGTATGCTTTAATTCAAGAAATCATATTGCTTCTCTGTAACGAAATATATTTTCTTGGAATATATTTCAGAAAAAAATGGTAAGGGGTTAAAGGTCTCTGATTTATGTTTTAAAAAGTAACTCCATTCAATTATATTTGTAGGCTGCTGAGGAATAGTTTACAAAATCCAAAAATCAGCCGCAGAACCAAATTTGTAATAGTCATTTACTGCACCTTACAGAAGCTCAATCCTTTGGGGCTAGAATTTATGTCTTCTATCCTGCTGTTAAGTCTATACTGTCTCTATAAATAATGGGATATACACACTGTATAAACACTCTCACTAAACCAAAGTTATGGTAGGATAGCTGCTGCCTGTCTCTTGGGAATCAGTGCACCATCTTTGGAGAGAGTAATAGGATTTATTCTTTATTCTCTGACAGCCAGTCATTGGGGTGTAATTGGATTTATACGGTAACCCTTAAGGAAGATTCCTGCATTTTTTTTTAGAGAATATAATAGAATTGAAGCAGCACCTCCTGATTTCAGACAAAATTAACAACTGCAGATCAGCCAAATTGATCCACAGTCTGCAGATAAATAGTATGGCATGCATTTAAATGCTAAAAAATTAGAGTATACTATTAGCCACCCCTTCTTGTTGGTAGTATCAGCTCTGCAGAGAAGGCAATAGCACCTTTAAATCTTTTCTTGGTCAACCTAGTTTTCCTTACAGTCTTTTCATTGATTCAGATTGATATAAAATCAATTTTTCTAAAGAACTGAAGCATAATTATCTGTGATGTTTACTAGGACTGTAAAAATTCATAGCATTGATTTTTTTTCAAATGGATGAAAGCCTCCATTAACTTGCTTTCCAGTTCTTTTTCAAAACTACCAATACAAGTAATTACCTATTTTCAGAAATAATCCTAGAAATAGAACTCTTCAAAGGTAATAAAATCAATTTGGAGCATTTCCCCCACTTTACACAATCATAGCATCCTAGCTACTTTTACTTTACAGCTATTTTACCTGCTATTTTTAGTAGATTTTCTGTTTTGTAGCGCAGTGAAAAAGATCTCTTTGGGAAGAAATACGGTACCCAGGATAGCTAGATAGGCAACATGTAACTGAAACAGTTCTAGGCAGAAAAAGGCAAATCTAAAATAACTCACTGAATAATATGAATGCAATCAATGTAAATTTGATTGCATTCATATTATTCAGGGAGAATATAGGAACTAAAATAAAAGTATTTGATGAAGGTATTTTGAACTTTTTGTGTGGAGCCATTTCTGTTGATCAGTCAGGAAAAGTTATCCTTTCCACAAAGGGGCAGGACATCTTTATCGTGGATTCTTGTTAAGCTTTAGGATTCTCTACAATTTATTTTTGCAACAAATAAATTAAAGCATGCACAGTCTGTGAATAGAGAAGCAAATGTCTTTTCTGAGCTGCAACTCCATGCAAGCAACCAAGAGCCGGGCAATGGATGCGTCTGGTGTTCCAAACAGCCTCTTCAGTACTGTTTCTAAAGTTGGCAACAACTGAAGCCACATCTGAATGTTGTTATTTTTTACATCCACAGTATAAATCCAATTCTTTTTAAAACCATTGTGACCTCTGAAACAGTTGTTTCTCTGGTCATGAAAATCACCATTTATTAATGACCACATGATCTCTAAAATATATAAAATGTTATTACAAATGAGAATACTAAATGTACAAATTAAGCAATGTATGAATAAATGGGAGAAAAATTTTGGATACAATATTGAATATGATGTTTGGGAAAGAATGTGGACTAAGGGATTAAAATTTACATCAAATTATAATTTAAAAGAAATTTTTTACAAAATGATGTATATGTGGTATACCACCCCTGAAAAATTATCAAAAATGTTTCAAAATATGTCAAATGTCTGTTGGAAATGTAAAAAAGAAATTGGAACTTTATACCATATGTGGTGGACCTGTAAAAAAGCAAAAAAATGTTGGTCATCTATACATAATATAATTTGTAAAATGCTGGCAGTTAATATAGATAAAGTACCGGAACTCTATTTATTGGGCTTTATGAACAAAGATTTGGAAAAAAACTATGGAAAACTTCTACTGTATTTGATTACTTCAGCCCGAATTCTCTACGCTGCAAAGTGGAAAGAAGAATTAATCCCATCTGTGGAGGAATGGATACTTAAATCCCTAAATTTGGCGCAAATGGCAAAATTAGCAGACCAACTAAATGATAAAAATATGGAAGATTTTCAAAAGGATTGGACACCTTTTTTCAAATATGTGGAATGGACTCAAAAAGTTAATATGAATATATAGTATATAGATAGCAAATTGTTTAATTGTTTAATTGCTTATTAGAATTAATGAAGGTAATTTAGAGAATTAAGAAAAAAAATACTTTAGGATACTAAGCTGTACTGTCTAGAAAGTTGGAAACCCTAATCTTTCTATTTATTTATTTATTTTTCGTCTTATCCCCTTTTTTATTTTTATTTTTTTATTTACATACATACATACATACATATATATATATATATATATATATATATATTGTTTTCTTCCTTTTTCCTTTTTTCCCCTCTCTTCATCTCTTTTTTCTTTTTCTTTCTTTTCTTTTCTTTTTTGTATTGTAAGATATTATTGTTTGTATGTAATTCTATGTTTATTTGTATGTAATTTTTGTTTGTATGTAATTCTATGTTTATTAAATAAATTAATAAAGATTTCATATAAAAAAAATCAACATTTATTTCTGTGGGTTCTCTGACTAATCCTGAGAAGGGCCAAATTATACTGCTCCTGTATAAGTTAAATTGAGTCCTATGAGGGAAATTCAGTCTGTTAAGATCAACTGGGATTGTTACAATCAAGTGAATTGTTGAATGCAGTCTCTTAATACTTCTGCATGGGAAATAAATGTTTATATGTGGGTTAAGGCCAACATCTAACATGCCAAATTAAGAACCTTAAGTAAAAATAACTATTATTTCCAAACCCACTTTTCTTTCATCTCACAGGACATGGATTTTCAGGCTTTTAATTCTTTGATACTCAGTATGTACTCTATAGCAAACCAAAAACTGCTTAACTTTGTGCAAAGTTTTTGTATTTTAGTTCTCCTACTCAGGTCTATCTGGGGAGTTCCTGTTCCAAGTGGAAGCTGAGCATCTTAAATCATTCTTACTATTGCTATGGGTATTTTTTCCTGTTTGGATTTTGTTTTTAATAACTTGTAATAGCAGAAGACTAGCCCTTGGGAATGAAAGGATTACTATTGAATATCTTCCCCTATTTGCTGGCCTTTTAGAAGCTTGATTTATGTTAAAACCTGGAAAAGCTGGAGGATTAATTGAGAACTGAAGGAAGGATGTGAATAAGTAGTTTGGGATTTCAAGGACCAGAGACCTAAAAACAAAAAACTTTTGTGATTCAAGATAGCTCCCAAATACCAACCAACTTCAAATAAATTCCCTAATGTGGTGGGGAATGGCTACTGAAATTTAATAAATAACTAATAGGGCTTCCTCCATTCACCCATGTAAGAAACTGCAGCTACGCAAATGCTGTACAATATTTCTGTCCTGTTGTTTTGTACAGCTGGACATCAACTGGACAAAGCCCAGAATCGAAGATTTCCTACTGCTTCTTCTCTAACTATAACAGACAGCAAGACTTTAGGGTATGAAAGGGGAGTCCCAGCATACCCTTATTGTGGGCTCCAATTAATTCCAAATTCTCAGCAACATTCTGGACAAGATATAGCTCTATTTTTCACCCCAAATCCTACAGTACACTCTACAGAATACTTGCAAGATTTTTCAGAGCTGCTCGGTATAGCTTTTAGACGTGGAGAACAGTTTGTAAAATGCTATAAAATGCTCCTTCATCCACAGACATAGGCTCTGAAGAGCTCCAAGGTCATTCACTGTTCCTCTGCCTTCTTTAGAATGTTACATGGTTAACATTAATATATGGATTGGTGTCATAGTGAAGTGTCCTGTTAAAATATATTCAGAAGCTCCTTGGATATCATGGATGAAGGCAGTTACAAGACACCTGCCCTAAACCACATATAGTATAATATACAGTAACACCGAATGGGAGGAAAAATGACTACTTTGTTGATTTGGAGAGAAGATATGTGAGTAAAGCATAAGTAAGGCTACTTCAATTTATTCAGTTTCTTCTGATGCCAAGTATGAACCTGTAGTTTCCAGCTATGGTAAATTAGCAAAATGTGGGATTATCTCCATGGAAGGATGAAAAATAGGAGAGGGGGAGCAGTTCGAGCTATGAGAATATACTTTTATTCTTTGTCTCATGGATTTTACAGCAGATTAAATACATGAAATGTGTGAATCTAATTTTGTCTGACTTGTATATTTCTTTCAGTTTCAGCTAGCTCCTCATGATATCAGGAAATAAGCAATGTTTCTACAGTGTTTAGAACTGGCTGATGAATTTTTTATTGAGTTCTGTAAAATATATTATCTGTAATCTATTTTCTTCCCATGTATTCTCATAGTATTCGTCCACTTTCAATAGCTGAAACATCTTTCTACGTACTTAACAGCATTATATCTCTATCTGCATCTCTAGCAGTGCCTCTCGGACTTCGTGAATTTCTATTTCCGTTTCTTACATTCACTATCTATTCTGTACTCCCCTGTTCCAACTAATCCTTTTCCTTTTAGTTCTTCAATAACTATTCTGCATTCACATATCAGCAGTCTGCAATAGCTAAGTGACTCTAGGGAAAAAGGACATTTTTGACAATTTGGAAAATCCTCACCCTTCATTTATTTAAAGACATATAACCAACAAAACATCAGAAATTACCCCTCACTTTCCCTGCTCATGTCTAGTGGCTAATTTAAGAAAGACCAAATTAAAATCTGTGGAAGAATCTCCAAGGAAGGATGAAAAATAGGAGAGAAGGAGCAGTTTACGCTATGAGAATATACTTTTATTCTTTGTCTCAGAATTTTAAGACAACTGATGGAGATATATATACTAAAAAGTGATAGCTGGATGCACTGCAATATTTTTGACAATTTCTGTCCCTACTTTAGGAGATAGAATCTCATATGGCATTACTATACTTGACTCTTATGTTTGGTTGGCTGTTACTTTGGTGGTCTCAGCAAATGGAATGTTGATTTGGTCAATTTTTATTGGTAAATAAATCACAGAATGATTAACACACACTAACTGACAGGATAATCCTTCAAAGCTCAAAGTTTTCTTCACCAGTAGTTAGGTAAGGCATTCTCTCTGTTTCATATCTATAGAACAGATGGTTGTATCCAAAAAATACAATTTCACAATATGGTGAAATTTCACATATAGTATGCTTCTGTTAATTGGGGTGGATGGAAATATTCAGTCTCTTACTGTTTTTGCTGCACTTCCCCATATCTGTTGTGGAGGGTTAGGGATGGGAGAACAGAAGAGCATGGAAGGTGCTGCAGGAATCTGCAGTGGGGAGTTGGCAAAAACTGTTTCCTTCTCCTTTCATTGTTGAGAGATTCTGCTGGAATCTTTCCAGTATTTGTAGAAGGGCCATTCTGGATCAAAACCATTTTCTGGGAATATCCATATTCAGTTCCAAAAATGAAAACAGGGATGTGCATGCCATGTGTTTTTGGTGCCCAGAACAATCCAGGATCTTGTTGAAGTTGGCTAGTAATTTCCTGCCACTTTCTAATGGGGGAAAAGTGGGAGGCTTATTATGACTTAAATACAGTCCACCCCCAGCAAAGACCTGAAAAAGCCTAGACCCTGCTCCTTTACATGATGGTATAATATCATGCCCACCAGTCTTTGATTAATGAAATGCACACCAAGGCTCTAGTTTAGCTTAGTGATGTTTTGTGTGCAAACTGCAAGTCTCCTCTGTGGTGGTTTCAAAAACACTGCACCTCAGGCTTCATGCTCTCAAAGGTGATAAGCAGTGGCATATTAAAGAGTTAGGAATTAACAATGCACTCATGGAGCAAATTCCGTGTGTGCGTGTGTGTGTCAAATCAGGTTAGTTGGTGGTTGCCATGCTACAATATTTATGCATGTATGGGGGAATGGGGGTGGAGGGGTGGGAAGTGAACTGCAGAGCCAGTTTGGTCTAGTGGTTAAGGCACCAGGCTAGAAACCAGGAGTCTGTGAGTTCTAGTCCCGCCTTAGGCATGAAAGCCGGCTGGGTGACCTTGGGCCAATCCCTCTCTCTCAGCCCAATTCACCTCACAGGGTTGTTGTTGTGGGGAAAATAGGAGGAGGAAGGAGTGTTAGGAATGTTCCCTGCCTTCAATTATTTAATAATAATAATAATAAAGGCAGGATTAAAAAAAACTTTTAAAAAAATCTTGCCTTTTTTGATTTGCCTGCACATATAACCTAACAGTGTAATTTACACTTTTCTCAGACACTATCCTCATTGCAGTCAATGCTTGGAAACCAAAGAATTCCACCCTTCACTGTAGTCACCCCCTATCCCAAAAAGTTTCCCAGCTTTTGGGAACCAATGTTTGAATGAAGAAATGAAGGGCAGCAATTATGTGGATGGGAAGGGAGTAGGGAATATGAGCAAGACACATCCTGTAAGTGAGCAAAAGTAGCTGCTTGAGATACAAGCTATTAATTCTCATCATTTGTCCACTGCTCTAGGTGAACAACTAATGATTTAAGTGCAGCCCAGCAAAATCCCAGCTCCAATTAATATAGTTCAGATCCATCTCTCTCTGTGGGAATTGTTTTGCCTTGAGCATCCCCATTACAAATGCATCCTCTCCATTCTCCCTAGCTATCAATCAGACAATTCATTGTCAAAGGTGATTTGGGGCCTTAGGCAATCCCACCTACTAGTCTTTCCTTTACATTTCTTTTCTGAGCTAATTGGAATGCAGACAATAGGAATGCAGATGGCCCAGGCTGTTCTGCGCTGAAGTCTTCCTCTGCCTTGTTCTGTGAAAAAGGTGAAACCTTGTTCTAGATATTGTAAATCTTAGATCTGCAACAATAGGAATTGGCAATGATTGCTCATTCATTGCCCAGACAAAGAGGTGCATAGCCACAACTAGAGATGCTCAGACATGGAAAGCTCCTAGTGTTATGAATCAAAGCTCACTGTGGAGCAATTCCACCTTTTCCTTCTGAACAGATATATATTTTTGGTAAGAAGACAGACAAAGGGCAACTTACACAACATGCTGTGAAAGGTGAAAGGTCCCCTGCGCAAGCACCGAGTCATGTCTGACCCTTTGGAGGGATGCCACTTTTGCGATGTTTCCTTGGCAGACTGTAGCGGGGTGGTTTGCCATTGCCTCCCCCAGCCGTCACCTTCCCCAGCAAGCTGGGTGCTCATTTGACCGACCTCGGAAGGATGGAGGGCTGAGTTGACCTGAGCCGGCTACCCGAGAATCCAGCTTCCGCTGGGACTGAACTTCAGTCATGGGGAGAGTTTTGGTTGCAATACTGTCGCCTACCACTAAATAGAATGGATAGATGGTGATTCAGCACATTGTAGAAACTCAGCCATTGGGTGAAAACAGTTTTGTTTTCTTAACCTGGATTTAGAGCTAGAGTGTTATGTGATCCCTTTCAAGAAGTGGTAGGTAAACATAGGAGGGTTATGTATGGGAAAAGAGCCAATTTGGTCTAGTGGTTAAGGCACCAGGCTGGAAACCAGAAGACTGTGAGTTCTAGTCCTGCCTTAGGCACAAAGCCAGCTGAGTAACCTTGAGTGAGTCACTTTCAGCCCTAGGAAGTTTGAATTCTGAAATCTTGTCATGAAAACTGCCATCCTGGCTGTCACCAGGAGTCAACACTGACTCAGAGGCACAAAAAAATTATATATACAGTATATATATATATGCATGCATTCATAGCAACTTTGTATCCTCTACAAAATTCTTTTTTTAAGTCAAGGTGATTGAGCCAGTTGGCCTAGTGGTTAAGGTGCTGGGCTAGAAACCAGGAGTCTGTGAGTTCTAGTCCCGCCTCAGGCATGAAAGCCGGCTGGGTGACCTTGGGCCAGTCACTGTCTCTCAGCCCAACCCACCTCACAGGGTTGCTGTTGTGGGGAAAATAGGAGGAGTAAGGAGCATTAGGTATGTTTGCTGCCTTAAGTTATTTATAAAAATAATAAAGGCAGGATAAAAATTAAATAAATAAATAAATAAATTCATCTGGAAGAATCTCATAAACATATCTTACTCTTCAGCTAGGATAAGAGTTACCCACAGTACTTTAAATTAGCCAGATGTTTAAAATAATGCTACCTAATGTACGTGTATATGAATGTATAGTACACTATAAATGAGTATTTCAGAAGTGAAGGGAAAATGCTTCAGATAAGAAATTCCAAATTTCCCAAGATTTTTTGTTCAATCCAGCAAAAATATTAGGTCCCACTCCCCCCGCTTCATATTGGCAAACAACATTAAACAGCAGGTTTCATCACAGACATTTTTCAATTTAATTTCAAACATATATCTATATCTATATCTATATCTATATCTATATCTATATCTATATCTATATCTATATCTATATCTATATCTACCGACTCTATGGAAAAACTGCTGCTGCTAGAAAGGCTACATGCATAGTTATGATCATAAGGAATCCTCTTTTGTCCTGGACAGTTCACATTTTAATTATTGTCTTGGATTCATTGGCACCCCAAACCTGTCCTCTAAAAGGCCAATATTCCAAAATGATTTGACACATGTGAAGTATCATAGGTTTATTTTTCTTTGTCTCTAAAGCATTTTTATATCTATAGATTTAAAGTAAAGTTGGTGCAAACTGCCCTACATTCTGGGAGCTGAAGGTGTGTTGCTCTTTTTATCAAACTACACTTTCCAGCAACCTTCCACTAACTCCATGTTTGGAAAGGAGGGAAAAAAGAGGCAGCTGCTTGTGTTCTTGCTGAAGTGGAGTTAGTGGTTCATCCTGCCTAAAATTCCTGGGCTTATACCATCAACTCAGCTGGGTTCCCAAAATGGACTGTACTGAAGCTTCTTTGCCTGAATATTGAATAGGGAAGCCATTTATCTTGACTGTCCCTTTACACCTTTTTAAATGTTTCACACAAAAGTGTACAATCCATTGATGAAATTGAACTCTGATATACTTAAATATATCATATCTACTGACAACATTTGAGAAAGGGCAGAAAAAACGTTTTGCCCTGGGTTTTCTCTGCAGCCCTGATGTCAGTTTCCATTTTCTCTTTCTATCTGCCCCATCACTTCATCCTGCAGTAATGGGTATAGACTTGGAGTTATATGATGGATCCATGCTTCATCTGATTGCTTGTTAAATTTTCTGATGTAACACTACTTGTCAAAAAACAGTGTGTCCCTTTCTTAATTTTTGAATTTGCTCTGCTTCCTTGCCATTGTTCTGAACATAAGCATCAAAATAATTGTTGTTCTGTAATTGCACCTGGATTATTTATTTTTCCTACAAAGCAGGCTTTTTCCCTTTTAGAAAGAAACCTAACTTTTTGAAAGTGACAGTGCTCAGAGAGATACAAAGGTTCCTTTTTTACATCTCAATTAATCCAATTGTAATGATAATTTATCCCCTATCCTTCCTCCTCCTTATCCATCAGTAAGTGGTGATCTGCACGCAAGCATGTTTGATCCAAATATGGAAGAAAACATAGGACTACAAGGAATCCCAACCAGGGAAAGGAAGGGGAGGGAAGGGTAATTAAACAAATGGACTAAAACTTAAATTGCCATATGTTTGATCCAAATATGTTCTCACCATTTTCAAGGAGTTTTATGAATAGTTATAGATTAATGCAATGATATCAAGTTTTCTATAGTTAGTAACAAAGCCAACAAGATTTTTGTTATTCAGTACATAATTGGATGGGTTTGGCATGTTTTTCTGTTTAAGTATTCCACAGACATTTTCACTGAATATGCAACATACAATCTGGATTTTTGCATAAGTATGTATAATTTGAATTAGAAAAACATTTAGCATCAAGAAATCTTCCATTCTGCACTTCAGTTATTCAAATTGGGATATGCCTAACAATTTCCAGGGAGGTCCAGGTTTGACGGGGGTGAAGGTATGCGGGCGGTGTTTTCAGAAGATATTTTTTAGAATATGTTTGTGGGTTTGTTTTTGGGCAAGGATGCTTGGCTGAATGATGTAGTGAAAGAGACTATGGATAGGGAATAAAATGCACTTAAGAGAATGATTTCTGCAAACAATAAGACTGAGAGAAAGATGCTATATAACATGTATATAGAGAAAAATATAATTGCAAATAATATAGCCAAAGAGCAGGGCACAATTAAGGTTCAAAGAGGCAAAGAAAATGCAAAGCAATTTTGTTAGAAATAAAAAAAAAATGTTTTGGAAGTGACTGAAAAGACCTCAAGCAAAATGAGTGGCATTAAAAATAAAAATGATGATTTGCAGTTACATGGAGGTAAAAGAATGCTTGAAGGAGTCTTTAGAGATGTGTATAGGAGTAAGAGTGATATGTTGAAAAGAGTAATTGAAATGGATAGTATAAAAGTTAGTGGTCAAGGGAAAAAAAGGTAAGATGGAAGTTGTAAATGTCATGAGAACACTGAGAAATAATATGGCTGCAAGTGTAGATGATGTAATAGGAGAAATGTTTAAATTTGGATGTGTTTGAATTAATACATATGAAGACTACCTAATATTCACTATAAATCATTGATAGATTGTTATGATAACATAAGAAAGTTGTGGCTGGATACACTGATGAGATCCTCAAAAAGAGGGAGATGAAAATATTAAAAAACCAGATGCAATGCATGAAATGTTGTATGGTTGTGGAGGAAGTAAGGATGCTTTGCAAAGATAGGATGGTACAGAGAGAGACAGTGAATGGCATTAGTGTAAAGATTTAACCATATTACCTTTTCTTTTTTTTATTTAATGTCTTTAATGTCTTGCTGCTTTTTACTACTTTTCTGCACTTTGCATAACCAGGAATAGCAGGATGGATGGATGGATGGATGGATGGATGGATGGATGGACAGGTAGATACTCTCTAATGGACCTGTAACATATTTTCAGTTTTAACATCTATCCCATGTAAAAGTTCTTGTTTTTATGTTAATTTAAGTTGTGGTTTTTTAAATGGTTTTTAAATGTATTCTGTTTTATTGTGTATGCTGCCCAGAGTCGCTGTGGGATGGACGGCTATTCAAATGTGATAAATAAATAAATATTGCTTTCTAAAGATAATATATCATTTCCTTAATTTTAACTGTGCAATAAGTAACCTGACAATATTTCAATAAAGGAGTTTCAATGAAATTCTTATCTAAATAAGTTCCAGTCTTTTTTGTGATCAGTGATAGCTCAATACGCTTGGATAGGTTTTATCTCCCTCCTTTGTGAAGGGATTTTTCAGCCACAGTGAAATTAATTAATTAGAATGTGATACTTAATTAAATAACCTTGGGAATTGCAGCAAAAGGAACTATCCTTCCAACTTCAGACCTTCAGTAGTCTATGCAAAGCCCCCTTGCATCCCGCCTTTCCTACATTCCTCTGGAGACAACATAAATAGCAATGCATCTTCTTGATACAAGAAGAAAGCTCCTACGTTCTTTAATTAAGGGGAGTTTGTTTTTGAAATACAGTTTTGACTGCCAAAAAGCTGAGATGGGCTGGCAACAAGACACCTTTCTTAATGAAATCAGAGCTGGTTGAAGTAAGCATTCAGTCCAGGACACCTGTGCAGAGTTGAATGGCCTTTGTGAAAGCATCTGACAAATGTTAACAACACCTCTGCTATGGCAGATAATTCCCACACCTCCTTTCTCATCTTCAGATTACTGATGGCAAACAAAGGCATTAATCACCAAATCCTATGCAGCTTGCTAGGACAATGGCTTTCAAGATAGCTCTTCAGAGTCTAGGGACTGCTTCTAAATACACATCACCAGTTTTCACAACAGTGGGAACCCACATCCTCAGTCCTAATGACCAGTGTTCCTCATTGCTGTTCTGTCTGGATCTGAAGCATCTAAAGTTTATAGCCATGGGATTGCCACACTCCAGGGCTTCCTTCTGTATGCGCCTGCTATATTTATCTTGTGATGAGATTAATGAAAGCGGTCAACTGAACAGAAGGCCTTACCCCTGGCTGAATATAATCTGTTGCATGTGGGCTGTCTTTGAATATTGAAACTGGGACCATATGTGATAGGCCGTCTGTCACTGTCACAAGCTTCCAATTTATTTTCACAGCCAATTAAAGGTGCTGTTTTGCACCAATAAAACTCCATGAGGAATAGGATTTCAGTATCTCCTCTCATATGCCTTAAAATTAAATTTACAGACACTTCTCCGTGATTCCTCTGTGTATTTCCTTAATTTTGGAGGGTGTCTTAAAAGTGACTGACACATTTCTTGTCAGTGGTCTCTCTTCATCCCAGTAATAGCACATTAAGCATTTCAGCAATTGTAGTCTTAATTTGTACAATCTTGTATTTTTGTATTTTGAAAATTCTAGTTAGCAAAGTTAAATGCTATAAAAATACAAAGACTGGATATTAATTGATTGATTAAATAAATAGATAAATAAATAAAATGCTATTCCTAGAGAGGCTTCTTGACAACTTATTGCCAGTTTGGCAATAGGTTAAGATTTTTAAGAAATTGTTTCTGTAATGTCAAGTTAAGTATTTTAATATCTACTGAATTTCTAAGATGAAGTTAGAATGATCTCTTTCATAAACGTTTAGTCCCAGCAGTACCACTGATAGTTTTAGTGCTGCTGTTATTTGCTTCTATGGTTTTAGCACATGTGGCTTGTTTGTTAACTGTTGTGCAAGTTTCTGAGCTGGGTTCTAAGTTTCAAACAAGATTTATACATTAGACTTTATTGTGTTATGTTTTATTAGCATTTGCAGTTTATACAACACATGGAGAATCTGCTTTATGAGGTGCCAAAGAAAGCAACGACTAACCAAAAACATTAAATGAATAGTTATTTGAGGAGAAATGGAAGTGAATGTGTGTGTTTAGCCTAAAGAACAGAAGACTGAAAAGGGGCTGATAGCATAGCTCAAATACCTGAAGAGCTGTTATACAGATGAAGGGAAATACTTGTTAGCTGTCCTGAGTTCAGGACTTCATCTAATTGACTTAAGTAATGGGGCATACCTTAGAGTCTTCATCCCATATGATATTTCACTGATAACCATTTAAAATATGAATAAAATGTATACGGAGTTCTCTTTGGATCTTGATAGATGAGGTCTTTACTCTTTGGGGGAAGGTTAATACGCTTAATATGTAGGTATTTCCTAGAATATTATACATCTTTGTATGCAAACAACTTTCAAAAATTAATACAAGGATTTATGAATTTCTGTGGGGGATTTCAGTTCAAAATGTATGTTTTAAAAAGATACAGTGTCTTAAAAATGAAGGGTTTGGTTTTCCAAATCTTGAATTGTATCATTTTGCATATCTATCGCCTAGCATCAAATTTTGGATGACTCCTCTTAGTGGAAATTCTTATTATTATTTTAACTCTTTTAGAATATTCATATATTACATCTTGGGATCAAAATATAATAGTTCCCCCTACTATTACATTGACTCAAAACTGTAATGCATTATTTCTAGGAATTGACCCTTTGATCCTTTTTCTTATGTTAAGTTGACACTCTGAGATAATTCAGGTCTCAAAATCAAAGTAAAAAAACTATTATATATAAAATTTCGATGGAACCTGAGATTTATACTTTGGTTCAATTAAGACAAAAACAATGAATGTTTTTCTTTAAAGGACAAATACTTTCTGCCTAACATCTATTGACATCTCACTTCGGACCTATGGCATTTCCAGCCTTGGAAACTCCTATGTAGAGAGCATTGTATGCTATGTTGTTGGTTGGCAAACCACGACAGCTGTGCGAGATGCTTATTTACATTGAACCTTCCTTGAACTTCCATAGTGGATAAGGTTGTAGCAAAAACTTTCCTCACAGGGCAACAGGAGCTGTAACCTGAGCTGTGCCAGGAGGCTATCAGGGGGGTTACATGAGGTATGCATTGCTATTTAGACCAATCAGCCTTCTGCTATGTGAATTACTGTTTTAGTGCACTTGCTTAACTGGGGGAATAATAAAAGAGAGCTTACGGCTTGAATCGGGGCTCTCATCCCAAGAAACTGTGTGTCGTGTATATTCTTCATGAGAGACCACAAGCTCTCATCCCGAGGAAGTTGTGTCTGTGCATTCTTCCTACATTCTTCATGAGAGACCACAAGCTCTCATCCTGAGAAAACTTGCAGCCTGTGTATCCTTCATGAGAGACCACCACAAGTGGTGACCCCCCCGACGTGATTCCTTGCAACCCTTTACTCACCAGCTGGAATAGCTACGGTGCACCTCAACTGAATCGCTGGACGACTTCAGTTCCCTTTCGTGAGTATGGGGAGTAAACTTTCAGTAGGGCAGAAAGTTCATGCCAAAGAACTGAAATGTCTGCTAAGGAATACGTTTATTAAAGCAACAGGAAAGCCTTATGATACAGACTTAAAGACAATTGAGGAACTTTTAAAAATTGTATATAGTAGATGTCCCTGGTATCCAGAACAGGGATCATTGGAACTTGGAGATTGGATAAGAATAGGGAAGGAATTGCATGAGGGTGTTCGAGCTCCTATGTCTCTGTTAGCATTGTGGAAGAAGATTAAGGAGGCGACTGAGTATCATGCTCAGGCATTTAATGCTAATACAACCACTTCTTCGTTGCCACCTCCAAGCGCCCCACCACCATATCTTTTAAAACCAACTCAGGGACCCCAATTAACAACTCCGGGTCCTCAAGTGACACTGCCTGCTCCTTTAATTCAGCCTGTTGTGGCACCTGTAGAATCACAAGAGGAAGCGATGTACAAAGGAGCTGTTAGAACTGGGTTTGAAGCTTCCATGCATGCTGGAACCTTATCAGGAGAAGAGTTATTGGAAGGTTTAAACGCCTTCCCTGTTTCTGAAACTCAAGACAATACTGAAGCAGCTGATGAGCTTCTCAAGTGCATGGCTGCAGAAAATGCCAATGCTGATTGTAAGAAGGCTTTACAGTCTATCATTTCTCGACCAGAGTATTCTCTGGCTGACATGTTAAAAGCTTGTTTGGAGGTAGGGACTAATGCCTGGCAGATGGGGACTTTAGCAATGGCTCTGCATAAGGGACGCCTTGGCAAGCCTACTGGTAATTGTTTCAATTGTGGGAAGCCAGGACACTTTAAAGCACAATGCAGGGCACCGGGGGGAGGAGCAAATATTGTCAGAGGGACCAGTAATACTCGTTTTAAGCCAAAAACTCTTTGCCCAAAATGCAAATTAACTGCTTTACACATGTTGGTTTAAGAACAATTACAAGCTGGTCATCTTGAGCCAACCACCAGTCCTTTTAATACACCAGTTTTTGTCATTAAAAAGAAATCAGGCAAATGGCGTATGTTGCACGATCTGCGTGCTATTAATGCTCTTATCATGCCTATGGGAGCTTTACAATGTGGGATGCCTAACCCTAACTTAATCCCCAGAACTTATGAATTAAGAATTATTGATTTAAAGGATTGTTTTTTTACTATTCCTCTTTATCCGAAAGACAAAATGTTGTTTGCTTTTACTGTGCCAGTTTTGAATGCTGACCGGCCCACGCAACGATATCAGTGGAAAGTTTTGCCTCAAGGGATGTTAAATAGTCCCACCTTGTGTCAAATTTATGTTGCTACTGCTTTAGAACCTTTTCGACTCCAATATCCAAAATTGTTAGTTTATCATTATATGGATGATATTTTAATTGCAGGTCCTTCTCTTCCACTGTCATGGTTGCATGATTTACAGACATGCCTAGGAGAATATGGTCTTGTCATTGCATCAGAGAAAATTCAATCCTCTGAGCCTTTTTTATATCTTGGTCATAAGCTGATGCAAACCTATTCTCACCCCCAACTACCATCTTTGGAGATTCAATCTCCCATTTCGTATGTTAAGCTGCAGCAGCTTTTAGGGGCAATAAATTGGCTCCGTCCTTATATTGGCCAAACAACAGCGGCCATGAGCCCCTTATTTGCTGCCTTAAAAGGTGGCAAAGACCCCACAGACTTAATTACCCTATCAAAGTAACAACTTCAGGTTTTACAAAATATTCAAGACAGCCTTGGCCAACAGTGGGTAGATCGCTGTCAAGATAACATTTTTTTCACATTGGTTGTTTTATCAACTGGCAAGCTTCCTACTGCGGTCTTTTGCCAGTTGCTTTTTTACAAATCCAACTCTAAACCTTTTGTTTTCATTCTTGAAAACCTCCTGCACATTCCTCATCGTACTATCACTCCTTTGGCTTCTTTGTTTGCTACTTTGATCTTCAAAGGGCGCTCTCGTAGCCGAGCACTAATTGGGTTGGATTTGATTCAAATTATTGTTCCCATCCCGCTGCGAGAATGGGAAATTTTTTTCTCTGAGTCTTCTGACTTGCAAATTGCTTTGACTGATTATGTTGGCACTGTCACCTATCACTTATCATCTGACCCTCGTCTATTGGCTGTCTCACAACTGCCTCTTATTTTTCACTCTATTATCTCTTCTTTTCCTTTGTCTAATGCTTTGACTTTGTTTGTTGATGGTGGCAAGGTTTGGGGGGCGGTGACGTGGCAAACAGGCTCACAGTGGCACACAAAAATCACCCCTCCTCAAACCTCTGCACAGCGCTCTGAACTTGCTGCTATGATTTATGGCCTTCAACTTTTTCCCTCCCAGCCTCTCAATGTTATCTCTGATAGCCTATATGTTTCTCAAATTGTTTGTTCTCTTCCTGGTGCATATGTTTCTCCTTCTCTCGATGAAAATT
Organism: Candoia aspera; assembly: GCF_035149785.1. Taxonomy (NCBI): domain Eukaryota; kingdom Metazoa; phylum Chordata; class Lepidosauria; order Squamata; family Candoiidae; genus Candoia; species Candoia aspera. Next base: position 58,047,930 of record NC_086154.1, read on the forward strand.
TGCTGTCACTTCTTCTCACTTTGCAGGATGTTTTGCATAACTGCAGACATCCTCTCTATGTTGCTCATATTCGAAGTCATCAACCTTTCCCTGGACAGATTTCACTTGGTAACCAGATTGCTGATGCAGCCTGTCGTCCTTCTATCCAGTTGTTGTTTTCTGCTTCCCCCTGGGAAAGTCACAGTCAATTTCACCAAAACGCCCGAGCTTTGGCTCGACAATTCCAACTGCCCATCTCACAAGCTAAAGCCATTGTTCAACAGTGTGATGCTTGTTCTCAACACGTGTCTGCTAATCAGATTTGGCAAATGGATGTGACTCAATATCCCTCCTTTTCTCCATGGAAGTATTTACATGTTACCATTGATACCTTTTCTGGCTATATTTTTGCCACTCCACAACGTGGAGAGGCCACAAAGCATGTTATTAATCACTGTGTTCGCTCTTTTGCTGTCATGGGCAAGCCCTCAGTCTTGAAAACTGATAATGGGGCTGCGTATTGCAGCTCTGGCTTTGCCTCTTTTTGCCAGCAATGGTCTGTTTCTCACCTTTTTGGCATTCCTTATAATTCCACTGGCCAAGCTATTGTTGAACGAGCTAATAAGACTTTAAAGTTCTCCCTGGACAAACACAAACTTAAAAATGGGGGAGTATTACCCTCATTGCCAAATATTCAGCAATGGCTGAATCAGGTTCTTTTTACACTCAGTCATCTAAATCTTTCTTCAAATTCTGACACTGCTGTTCAACGTCATTTTGGATCTCAAGTCACGTTACCAAAGCCTTTGGTATATTATAAGCAACTTCCTGACCCTACCTGGAAAGGCCCTGTTCCCTTATTGACCTGGGGAAGGGGATATGCTGCTCTGCTTCTTCCCACAGGTCCATTGTGGGTTCCTGGACGTTGTGTTAAACCATATCATGGCGGAATGGCATCAGGAACTGAGGAATCCAATTCCACAGTTCGGACAGATGCTGCAAACCAACTCCACCACAGGAGCCACCACCAACAAGGCTCGAGTGCCACGCCAACAACAGCACCGTCTGACATGGGGACAAATCAAAGCTCTGGGAATGCAAGTGAACCAACTGTTGCAAAAGAACAATCTCCCTAAATCAGAGGACAATTTCATTGTTGCCATTATTGCTTGTTTGAATGCCAACTCTTTTATTACCATTTTATGTATTTGCTTGTGTAGTTTGTTTTCATTTATTCTAGCCTCACCTCAGCATGGATCCTGGACTCTGAATATATACATTCCGGATCTACAATCACTTGCTCACACTCTACAGAAAATGGACTGTTGGGGTTGTTTGCACGCCCCTGCCTATGGCCACGCTGGACTTCCTCTGGTGGCAGTTCCTCTCTTTGTAACCCACTGGCACAACCAAACCTTTGTGCCAGGTATTCGCACTGCTGCCCCAGATAATGTGACCATAGTTCATTTAGCCTCTAGATTTCAGACACTTGCCACATTGTGTTGGCAGTATATTAACCCCAACAGTATTAACCTTGGCATTTATTCATCATGTACTCATATGTTTAATATCACTATACAAATATTTGTATTATTTGCATTAATTGCTGTTGCATTTATTGTTTCCCTCTCATATCTTCCATGTGCCCTCAGCGTTACTCTCCTGTGTATCAGCCTCTATTCACAACAGGAAATGGCTTGCTATAACTGAAAATAAAAAGGAGGAGATGTAGAGAGCATTGTATGCTATGTTGTTGGTTGGCAAACCACGACAGCTGTGCGAGATGCTTATTTACATTGAACCTTCCTTGAACTTCCATAGTGGATAAGGTTGTAGCAAAAACTTTCCTCACAGGGCAACAGGAGCTGTAACCTGAGCTGTGCCAGGAGGCTATCAGGGGGGTTACATGAGGTATGCATTGCTATTTAGACCAATCAGCCTTCTGCTATGTGAATTACTGTTTTAGTGCACTTGCTTAACTGGGGGAATAATAAAAGAGAGCTTACGGCTTGAATCGGGGCTCTCATCCCAAGAAACTGTGTGTCGTGTATATTCTTCATGAGAGACCACAAGCTCTCATCCCGAGGAAGTTGTGTCTGTGCATTCTTCCTACATTCTTCATGAGAGACCACAAGCTCTCATCCTGAGAAAACTTGCAGCCTGTGTATCCTTCATGAGAGACCACCACACTCCTAATCTGCTACAAGTGTCTATTGAATCCTATGATACAAACAAAATCTTACAATTGCTCATTTTAAAATTCTGATGGTGATTAATCAATTCAATATGCAAATGTCAGTAGTTGAATAGAATAAGGAATTAGAGATTCCTATTTTGCCTAGACAATGGAAAAAGATATTAATAATACTACAAGCTTCAATAATTCTTAGATTATATCTTATTCAATAAAAATAGTATTTTGGGCTTACTGGGGATGTTGTGTTTATACAGAAAAAGCTTCAGTAAATTGTCATGTTGTTGGAGATGCAATAAGATTGTTGTTTCATTTAAACATATGATCTTACAGTGCCTTATAATTGTTTCATTTTGGGAGAAAGATTTTATTTATTTATTTATTTATTTATTTATTTTTCAGATTTTGCCACCTCCCATCTCCCCCCAGAAGAGGGACTCTGGGCAGTTACTTGTATTAACTCAAGTTTGAGAAAAGATTTAATATTCTCAGTTGTTCACATTCTTTTGAATTGTATTCCTATCTGGAAATTTACACTTGAACAAAAAAATTGGATTCTCTGTGCCCTAGTTATAGCTAAAGGGTTTACATGGTCCCAACTCCTCAACGATAACTGCAGAATGGATGTTATTAGTAATTTATGAACAAATCCAATATTGACGCACATTAGCTATGGATGATTATAATTAAATATGGCTAATATTCACCAAAATGTTTATATAGAACTTTCATATGTGTGTGTATTCATAAATACATATATGTGAATATATGCCCTTTATGATTTTTTCTTTTCTTTTCTTTTCTCAATTAACCAAAGCCAAAACAAAACAAAACAAAAAAAACACAGGAGGATAGATTTTGTTTTTAACTACAGGAGAAATATCTTAATAGTTATTTTAACTATGGAACCAACTACACAGAGAGATTGGACCGTCATTTGCTGGAATATGTTGGATGGATATCCTGCATTAAATGGGACTTACAAGATAGAATCCTACAAGACTTCCTCCAATCTATGACTAGTCTTAAGAAAGAATAAAATCACTGTGCGTGGCTGAGAGCCCTTGCTGCTAGACACTGTTAATTCAGGAATAAAATGCTGTCCAGCTTATTCCAGAAAGTCAGACAGTTCAGAAGGAATCACTGAGGAATTTCTTTAAAGCAAACCAAAAGCTATCACAAAAAAGAAATACAGATTAGATTAAAACATCTTGCTGAGCTATGGTTTGTTTATCCATTGTTATTTAAATAAGCTACAATTGGCTAGATTCAATCACAATAAACCATAAATCATAGCGTCTAAATCTTGGCTGGTTCACAACAGGCAAACACACTACATTATGGCTTAATGCACTGTATGATTGTAGTAGTAAACAGTTTTTAATCAAATTTGTGGTGTTCAACAAGCATGAGAAGGCAAGATGCCTCACAGCCACATAGGTATTGTGTATTCGTGCAATCTGAGGTCAGGGATTAAACTTAATGAAAGTAATTTAAACAGTTTTCTCTACTTGGGAAAAAAAGAGAGATCTTTCTGGGCCTTAATCCATCACTAGGGTTACTACTATATTTCATGTTTTATATTTCTGAAAAAAGAACTGTCCATATGGGAAAGCAAAGTGCTTTGCTCAACAGGGCCATCAGGTATCATTGTAATGTGCGTTGCTATTGGCAATACAGCAAAATTAATCAAGGTTGTGCACTGCCTATATGTGATTCTGCAGTTAAAAAGGTATGCTAGAAAATTGAGTCGTGATGATTTCCAATTCTTCCTACCAAGCTGTTTCTTCTCTTTGTTTCTTTGCCCTGCCATGGCTTCCAATCCAATAAAATGAAAATTGGCCCTTTTTCCTGGCTTTTGGAATAAAAAGTAGTAATTAAGAAAATTAATTAGAAAAAAGTTAATCATCTTCTAGTGTCTTGGGTCCAACAAACCATCTAAGCATGAAAAATGTTTGGGAGCCACAGACGCCCTTAATTAAGCCTGCCCTTCTTTGTTATTTGGCAAGGCAGACACTGGCTTCCTCATCAAGGATACGAATCAGATTTTTTTTCCCCACAAGCATGAATTCTATCTAAATTTTCAACAAGACTTTGCAACAATGAGAATTTGCAGCTGTTTTTTACAACCACCCTGCCTGCTTTGTTAAAAATTAACACCAATGAGGAGTTTAATTTAAAAAAAAAAAGTAGTAGATGCTGCCTTCAGATGTTTTGATCAGTGACTGGGGAAAGGGCCTGAAACTCACAGAAAGGTATGGAAAGTGGAGAATTGATCTGAAAGGAAGGGAAAAGAAAACTGAGGCTATAGGAAAGAACTAAAAGTTGCCTTCTCTGAAGGCTTCTTTCCCCATGACCAGTCTAGTCCAATTGAACATTTTTATTTTGTTGCGTTTTAGCAAAAACTCCTTTAAACAAAAATAAATCTAATTCTGTTTCCTCACTTGCAAGTCAAGAATAACATTTCAGTATTCTATAACATTAAACATTAGAGAATACAGACCCTTCTGCCATCTCACATGCATGCACAAAGTTGGTATTAGGCACAAAACTCAGCATTTGAGAATGTTTGGATTTCCACAGCACAAAAGATAAATTCTCCATCAAATCAAGCTTGGGTTGCAATCGCTATATTAGAACACAACCATGTAGTTCTGTTGGCAACAATGTATTGCCCTCTTCTTTGATGCTTTTTCATCTTTCCAGCTAACCTACAGCCCCCAAATTTCCTGGTGGTTCACCACCTATATATTCAAGTCCCCCATACTAACTAGGTCCTCGCTTAGCTTCAATATTAGTCAAGTTTGGCCTCATGAAGAAAATCTATGTATGTGGTCACTAAGAATCAACAATGACTTGATGGCACATAATCAATCAATCAATTAATCAAGTTTGGCTAAGTGTTGCCACCCAGCAATGCTTCCACAGTATTCCAAAGCTACTTTCTTCTTCTTTTCCTTTCTATACACTTGAGTTCTTTAAACATAAGATTGCTCTAAAACTGTAATTCTATTCCTTTTAGAATGGCAGAATATATTCAGTATTTTTGCAGGGAGGAGAACCAGCTGACAGACTGTATCAAGAGCTGCAGGCTGAATTGATACTAACAAAATTGGCCAGCTCATTATGTCTGCTTCGTAAAATCGAGATCATTTTTCAAAATCAGAGACTTGCACTTTCAAACCCAAAGATTAATTTGCCACCTGTGCTTCTGTTTTGTTTATATTTGTGGTCTGTTTTGAAGTCTGGAGCAAAAACAAGACAAGTGCTGCTGACTGCAGGATTCCTTTTCCAAAGTGGTGACAAACTGTCAGGAAAACACACATTGAAGTGTGCTACCATCTTCTCAGGAAGCCGAAGAGGAATCCAGATGACAAAAAAAAAAACCAACCCACAGAGTTTGAGGACATGCTAATGAGAGACTGACGACAATATGGTTCCACTTTCTATTTCAGTTGCAAATATGGAAATTGACTGAAATATAGCAGACAAATTCTGCTTCAAGAACTGTGATTGGACAACATCCTCCCTGTTAAGCCTGTGCACCAAAAACTGGCTGAGATTGATTGGGGTCTGCAGTGGGCAGAGGTGGTCATGGACAATGCTTCAGTGACTCAGGGGTTAGACTAGGAGTGGGGAGACCCCTGGTCAAGTTCACTTCAGTCACAGAAGCTCACTCAGCAGCCCTGAGCTAGTCACCCTCTCCCAGCCTAACACCCTCACGGGGTTGTAGTTGTGAGGATAAAACGGAGGGAGATTCCCATGGAAGCTGCTTTGAGCTCCTGGTAGAAAAGCAGAATATAAACTAATGAATAAATATATGGTAAAAATATGCCATATATATGAGAGGACAAAGATTTTCTTTTCTGTTTTTTGGGGGGAAGGCAAAGTTGTCCTCCTCCTGCCCCTGTACTTCAGGTGATGTGTATCAAGACTGCAGGCTGCCCCTTCTTGCCATATAAAAGCGGGCTTTCTCTGTCAGGGCACCTGCCCTCTGGAACACCATTCCCCCTCAGATTTCTACAGCCCCCTCCCCCCAGACACTATTTAAAGGAGCCCTTAAAACCTGGCCATGAGCTAGAGTGGCCAATGGACTGCCTGTGTGTTGTTGCTTCTGCTTCTGCTGCTGCTCTTCCTCCTCCTCCTCTTCCTCCTCCTCTAACAGCCCTTGTAGCTTCTATGTATCTGTTACTGAAACATCATTCTGTCATTGAACACTGAAGTTTGATCAGTTTATCAGGGTTAACAAATATTGATTATTGGTTTGCCTGCCCTTTGAAAAGTCCTATAAATAAATGTGTAGTGATGGCAATGACTTCTACACATGTAATGATGTGTTGGGTAATTAAGTATTTTCAGCAATGGGAAATACAGGTATGACATCTTAACAATGAAGGCAGCATTTTCCCACAGGCATTGGGTAAGGCCATTATGTGAATTTGCTGTTTAAGATGAAACCGATTGAGCATTTCCCTCCCTGGCATGGCTATTTTCTCTTATTTGTTTGCTATTTTTTATTGTTATTAGTTTTTTTTTAAAATACTCCCAAAGCTACCCAAAGCTGTTGGTGAGTGGGCTGATTTAGAAATGGAAATTATATGTATAAATAAGATTGTATAAACATTCCTGAGCCTCAGTTTGAGGAAAATAGAATAAAATCTGGCTGTGGGCACTGAAAGAGGGTGATCTTAGGAAAACTCTTCACCCAAAGGACCCACAAAGAGAAGTATAGTGTGGTGTATGCTTATAGTGTCGGACTGAGGCTGGGACAGGTCACTGAGGAACTGTGGCCTAGTTGTACTCAGCCTAATCTGCCTCACAGGTCAGTGGTGGGGAAAAAAATAGAGGGTGGAGCGAAAGAAGAAGTGAGACAGAATTGGTTTAGAAGTGACCAGGGAACAGAGTAGATTTCCCCCCAGCCAAAATAAGAGAGAAAAGATATAGGCAGGGAGAGTATAATCAGGAAGGTGGCCAGCTAGCCAAAGAAGAAATGTTATAATCTTGGGTGACTTCAATTATTCTCACACTGATTGCATAGATTTATACTCAGGTCTCAATAAAGACTCAATTTGATTATATATAGGAGACATGACTGTGCCTTAAATCAGCTAATTATGGAACAATCAGCAGAGTCAGCATGGGGGCTGAGAAAATGGGACAAAGGTTCATGCGAATGAGAATGACCATGGACAGCTCCAAATAAAGTTGAGGGTGAGGGGAAATAAGCAGAATCTAGGTCCTGTTCCCATTTGCAGTTTCCTCTGACAACCCAGATTTTCCCCCTTGGATGCACAACATTTCCTTTTTCTCATCCTCAGACCAGGAGTGAAACAGCCTTAAGTTATCAAGGGAAGTAGTAGTACTGCCCCCTTAAGATGAGGCTTCGATGTATGTAAAATACGTTAACATTTTGTCACCTTGGAAGGACCTAAAGAGTCCTTCCTTGGAAGGACCTAAAGAGATGCCCTGAAGGGGATCTGATTAGATATGTATTTTGGGAGTGTTGAGAGGTACAGACATGTCCCCTCCCCTTTAGTCACTAAATAGCCTTCCTGGCAGCCATTATTTTTCTAGATTTTGCCATCTCCAATAGCATGTATTTTCCTTGGTTCCTTTCATGCCTGTTACTTCCCCTTTCTCTATTTTTGAAACACAATCATGGAAGAGATTAGGATATTACTTCTGCAACAGTTTGAAGTCAGTTGGGGGCTTAAGTAGGTTAGCCCTACATTCTCTCCTTAGATGGAGAAGACAGTGACAATATAGGCTAGGGATGTGTTAAACTTATTTATTTAAAATAATTGTAAACTTCTCCAACCAATTTAACCTCTGGGCAATGAACAGCAAAGCACTTTGTTTTGAGTTCAAAACAACCCATTTTGAACTTGAGGCAATGTTTTGCATGCAAAATGAGTTGTCTGCAAAATTTCGAATTGCAAGTTTTGAAACATTTCCAGTGGAAACATTTTGCATACACTCCCAATATTTGCATATTCTTGGGGGATGTGTATGTTCCTGAACTAAGTTCCCACCCTCAAAGCCTTTTCTGGGGCATGAGGAGGGAGTCCAATCTCTCTTCACAACAAAAGCTTACTAGCAAGAAATATTTTACTTGATGCAGGAGGATTAGCTGACTTACCTAGAAGCAAAACCACTGTATTGCCAGATTCAGTATGTTCCATATATGAAATATTTCTCAGAAAATCTAATCCAGTGACAATTCCTTATCAAAATGAACAGTTCCCAAAATGTGGGGGAGGGGGGGAACTAGGTAGACCACTAGAAAAGTCAAATCTTCTCAAATGCTTGGGTGATATTCATGGCATGATCAGAAACATTCCTCAAAGATCTGTATTAACAGGGGTGGGGGTGGCACCCCTGTGGAATGTCCCTGGACTGGCACAGGAAGCTGTCACTGCCTGACACAATATGATATGTAGGGGCCTTTCTCAAATGAAGAGAAAGTTCCAGAGGAGGTGGTCTTTCCCCTATTCTTTCCTGTTCTCCTGAATTTTCCCTACCAATTTCTTCAGGTACTCTCCAGAAACTCCCTCAGCTGAGCTATATCCATCATGATAACCTCAGAGACATAGCAGAAGATAAACTGAGAAAATTGTGAAAGGATTATTTAAAAAATTAAGCAGATTGCAACAAAACTAAATGAAGAGATTATATCTTAGCAAGATGCTGGAACCCAATAATAGACGCAGAGCTCCAATATGATTTTGTTGATGTTACAGTAAAATCATACAACTTCAGTTACTAAAATCACCATTCTTATAAGGTAGCCATTATAATACTATCCCCTCCCCCCAGTGGAATCTCAGTGTGAGAATCAGAAAATTATTAGCCTCCTAGATCAATATCTTATCCCCTAAAATTGTATTGGAGATCTTTATAATATAAGGTAAAATTTTAAAATGTAAAGAGGCTTTCAGAGTATTTGGGGTGTGTACATGTAGCTAGGTTTGACCCAATAAACATTTCATACTTGGACTTGCCAAAAGCTTTTAACAAAAATTCATCACCATAAAACCCTGAGTAAACAGCTGTCTTGGAATAAAGAGTAATCTCTTTTATTGGTAACAGATTAAAGAACAGGAAATAGACAATTCTGTGCAGTCTAGTGAAATATGCAGAAAGAGCCTTCAATTATCTGGGTTCAGGCATAAGCACCAAGGTAGCAAGTTTATGAGGCACTTAGGTGAGACATCCAAGGCAGACTGTGAAGGCTGAGTGGACAACATGCTGGAAATTAAATTCAGTATGGTTTGCCTGTTGAGCAAAACAAAACATAATTTTACATAAATGATGATGGGAGCTGAATTGGTTTAGACCGTTTAGGAAAGAAAGGACTTCAGGGAAGTGAGCAGTTTACTAAAAAAAAGCAAATTTAGTGTAGAGCAGAACTGAAAAAAATAAACTCCTTGGAAATTATTGGAAAAGAAATTGAAAGTAATGCTGTCAGCATCATAGTATCTATACTGTACAATGTAACATATGACAATATTTAAAGAACTGTGCAATCTTCTAATTGCTAAATCACCCACACAAAACAAACAAGCGCAGGAAAGGGCAACCAATGTAATCAGAGACTGGATCACTTTTTGTTCAAGAAAAGATCTGTTTAAGAATCTTCAGGAGTTGATGATGAAAGAAGGATAAAGCTTAATTAAATTACGCATGCATGCTAAAAAACTGAGGACAGACAAAGTCTGCAATTCTAAATTTATTCAGTAGTGAATATGGTCAATTAAACACAGTGAACTCACATAGGATCGTGCTGGAAATATCTTTTTACATATCACCAAATTAAGGTAAGCATTTTGTTGCAACAGAACATTATGTTGGCCTTTAAAGAGGAATTTGTAAGACCATACAGAAGATCTGTCAGTAGCTATGGTATTCGCCATCGCAACCCAATGGCCTCTTAATTTTCAGAAATGTTTGAATCCTGGATGCCAGTGGGCCACTTTCTAGGGATTCTGACTTCTCACTGATAAACAGGATACTGGTCTAATTGACCTTTTAGCCTTCTCAGTCTTTTTCAAGTCTTTTTTGGTTCAATCCATGATAATGGATGGCTGAAGTTCTAATTTCCACCTTTCTTCTACCCATCACTGCACAGATTTCATTTGTGATCTCCATAATCAGCCTTGCATCTGGGAAACTTGTTCTTAAGACAACACTGTTTCCATGCAACAAAGGTAAAAGAGGATGCTAAACAGTATCTTGTGTGGCCAAAGCACTTTTCTTCTTATGCCAGCTTCAGTGGCATTTCTCCTGAGCTGGAGAAAAAGCAGGGCTGAACACCATCAGTTAGGCTGGCCCTCAAAAGAGGACTGACACAGAATCTGCAGTTCTCTTTCAAGATCAATGTGGAAATGGCCGGTGGGAGAGAAGAAGAAAAAGGAACTGATTATGGTTATGTGGGCATCTGAAGCCATTTTATCTGGGCTCACCACAACCTCTTGCCTCTCAAAGTCAGAATACTTCTGCTTTGTCAGCTTCAGCCAATTATTTTGACTGTATGTCATGCCAGGGGCTATGAAGAACCCTACTGAATTGCCAAATTTGGAAAAATTTATGTACAGTGGTTTATGTGCAGCTGTAATGAATTAATCAATCATTATACAGTGATATTATCCTAATTCATTGGAGAAACGTATGTAGTCTAAGGAAAGCAAAAGAGAACAAGACTGTTAAGGAAGTTGGAGGGCTTGGAGATGTTCCAGAGATTAGTGTTGAAACAAGTCATAATCTAAGGATACAAAGCCAAAGTATGGGATATAGCTGAAGGTGCTGAAATTCAAGATCTCTAAGCCAGAAAGAAAGAGGCTGATAAAATAAGTATTTACATAGTGAAGATAGATAATATGGTTTACTCTCTACTTACAACCACAATAGGGACCCGAAAATCCATAATTAAGTGGTGTGGTCATTAAGCGAGGCATCACATGCCCGCACTTGATTTTACAACATTTTTTGCGGTGGCCTTTAAGTGAATCACACAGTTCCCCATTGATTTTGCTTGTCAGAAGCTGGCTGGGAAGGTTGCAAATGGCAATCCCATGACCCTGTTGTAAATACATGCCGGTTGCCAAACACCCAAATTTTGATCACGTGACTGCGGGGATGTTGTAATGGCTGTAAGTATGAGGACCATCATAAGTCACCTTTTTCAGCACTGTCATAACTTCGAACGGTTGCTGAACAAATGATCGTAAGTCGAGAACTACCTGTAGTGAGCGCCCAACTCATGTTCCTTAGTTCCCCTTTCTCCATGTTTTGCTCACAGGCCACATTTTTATATTTCCTATGAATGAATGAGTGCATGAATATATATCTACACACACACACACACACACACACACACATGAGTCGAAAGAGGTGTATCCTGGTGTTTTATTAATTTGTAATGAAATTAAAATTAAAATAATACATAATCAGTTTTAAATACTTGCTGTAGTATTCTTATGTCTTAATCATAATGCGCTTGTCACTGATACTCCAAAAGTCATAAGTTCCTAAATATAATTTTGACTTACAATATATGTTTTGGATTTTTCATAATACAGATGCAGGAAGCAAGCTTCCATAGTACATATTGGGAGTAGAAGCTAAATTTAGCTGAAAAAGCTAAAGCTTAAATTTAGTTTGATATAATAGGAATGAGAAGGGCAGAGGGGTCCCCCACTTTCCTTACCTTCATGATCTTTTTCTAACCTGAAGATACTAACTGACCAAAATCCCTGGCTGAAGACATTCTGTACCACTCCCTTTCAAAGGAACTGGTGACTAGAGATTTTCAGTAAGGCCAACTGTTATTATGATTATGATCATTTTTATTTATACAGGGCTATAACTAGATTCAGAGCTTTTTAATGAGCAAACTGTGGCAAATGATTATTGCTTGCTATCACAGAGCATTTAGAGATTAACACAAAGCATGTTTTTCAAAGCATATTTTTCCTTCCTCCCACAGATAACATATAAACACCATAAATTACTCAAGTGGAATGGTAACTAGGTAGAAGAGGGTTCCAAATTAGAATCAAAACAAATCCTTACTGTGGTCATAGGTCAGTATAGCAAATCAGATATGGAGGAACAGGGAGCTGGAAAAAAAGCAAAGTGCATGGCTCTCAGGCAACTGTGATTTCTGCTGGGTAGGTACAGAACCAGGAGTCATCATCCAGCAAGTTATATACAGGCTGAACTCAAAGACTGACTATCTAAGCAAAGGGGGAGTTATTTGTAAGTACTCTGAATCCAAAAATAATGCTAAGAACACAAGAGGTAGACAGAAATAAAGCTGAAAAGCACAGTGAGAGGTGAATTGATACTTCCAATTGCCCAGAACTTCCTGTGCGAAAGCATTTATATGGCAGCAGGATAAATGATTGAGCAACTTATTCTCATAACTTCTTCAGGATGACCATTATGCCAAATCAGAGAGATACTGAACCATGGTGGCAACAGGTGCCACTATACTTCATCTCCTCAAAACCCATTTTTCTTTTTCAGATCTGCCAAGGAGAAATCCAGGCATCTGCTACAAACCCCATATAAAACTCTTTTTTTCTTTGCATTTCATAGAAAAAACAAACAAGAAGCAGAAGTATGTCACTTATCATTAAAATATGTAAGACAAGTTGATCAGGACATAATTGTATTCATACTTGGATAGTCTGATTAAAAAAAGAGGAATGCTTGCTAACCCAACCATATTCTTATCTAGTTCATTCCATCCTTCAATCAGTCATTCATCCAAGGTATGCTTCTCCAATGCAGCAACCTTCAGATGTGTTGCAATTGCAACTTCCAGAGTTGATCATGATGGCTCGTCAGCTTGTGACTTGTAGACCAAGCACATCTGTTTAGCACCAGGTAGGGGCGGCTGGTTAAAACCATGCTACAGAAAAATGTCAGACCTGTAACAAATCATGGAACACCCGATTTCAACTGTGGTTAAAATGCTCTAGGCCACTCATTGATGTGCACTTATGTCAGTTTTGAAGAACTACCTTGAAAATGTTAAATGTTAAATGTTAAACTTTTTTTACAAGCGTTTTTTCCCCTTCCCCTTTTTTCTCATTATTGTTCCCAGAGTAGGCCAAAATACTGTAATGAAATGTTATGGGTGGGTTGGTTACCTTATTTCAGTGGCAAAGAATATGTTTCTAATAATTTGGGAAGAATGATATATACCCAATGCTTGCTAGAATGTGAGCCTTACTGATCATAATGGGAATTACTTTTAAGTAATTATGCATAAAATTGTGCTATATATCAGACTGAATCAATGGCAACAAGTTAATCATAACTGGGGCCTCATTATGTACAATAGAGCTTAACTACAGCTAGATCAGAAAGTCAGACATTAAAATATAACTGCATAGTAAAGAATAGTATATTCTAAAGCAAAATGGGAGAGTCACATGGAATACTTTGAAAATAGTGAGATTAACTTGTTCGATGGTTTGAGCTAGTCAAATTTGCTCTCCTCCCGTTTTTTGTAAAAAGGTACAATCAGGTAATCCAATAGTAACAGAATATGTGAATCAAAATGTTGTATTTGGATGTAGTCACTGTCATCACACCATGCATGAACCCAAAAATGATATAAAAAACTGAAAGCACAATATCTGGTTACAAAAAGTTGCTTCCCTTCCTCTCCTTATAGAACTCAAAACTGGTCACCCCATCTGGATCTGGACACTTTTTGAGGTTATCCAAGGAGACCCTCTGGATGTATCCACTTCTTAACTTATTTATTTAAAACTTTTGTATGGCTGCCCGTGTTAAACAACTCTGGGCAGCTCACAACAGCAGTAAAACCAGTAACTATAAAACATAATCGTAAAACAATCAAACAGTAAAACAATCAAACGAAAACAGAAACCCTGAATCTTAATCATCTGCTTAGGATGCCCCGCAGCAAGCTCCAACTATCCTCATTCCATTCTTTCTATTCTGTTCTATTGTATCCCAGAGCCTCAGTGAAAACCCAGGTCTTAATGACTTTCTGAAAGACTAAAAGGTGGGGGCCTGTCGAATTGCCAGAGGAAGGGTGTTTCATAAGGTAGGGGCAGCCATGGAAAAGACATGCTTTCGAGGCCCCACTAGGTGGCAGGATTTCAGGGAAGGGATCTGGAGCATGTCTACTCTATCCAATCTTGTGGGATGGGCAGATATTCTTAGGGAGAGGCGGTCCCGCAAATAACCAGGTCCTGTGCCATGTAAGGCTTTAAAGGGGATAACCAGCACCTTGAATTGCACCTGGACGGAAACTGGGAGTCAATGCAGCTTATGCAATAGAGGTGTAATCTGGATGAACCTATGAACACCCAATAGTGTGTGCGCCACTGCATTCTGGACCAGTTGTAACTTCCGAGTGGTCTTCAAGGGCAGCCCCATGTAAAGTGCATAGCAGTAGCCCAAATGGGAAGTGACTAAGGCATGAATGACTGTGAGCAAGTCCTCCTGGCCAAGGAAGGGTGCAAGTGGCGCACAAGATGGATCTGTGCAAAGGACCCCTTACCCTGGCTGCCACCTGCTCATCAAGCAGGAGCCATGAGTCTAGGAGGAACCCCAAATTCCATACCAGCTCCGTCAGGGGGAGTGCAACCCCATCCAGAGTCAAAGATGAAAAGTCACCAGACCCTAGGGGGCCAAAAACCCAGAGCCACTCCATCTTGCCATGGTTGAGCCAAAGTCAGTTCCTCCCCATCCACACTCTTACAGCCTCCAGGCACTTAGACAGCACTGCAACAGCATCACCTGCCTGGTCAGGGGTAGAGATGTATAGCTGATTATCAACAGCTTACTGATGATTCTGTACCCCGATGCCTCACCCAGCAGTTTCATCTAGATGTTAAAGAGGAGAGGGGAGAGACCCAAGCCCTGAGGCACTCCACACTGCAGGGGCCTAGGGCTCAATCTCTCCTCACCCACCAACACCGACTGGAACTGGCCACAGAGAAGGGAGGAGAACCACTGCAAAACGGTGCCTCCTACTCTCAAACTCAGAGCCAGTCCAGAAGGATACCATGGTTGATGGTATCAAAAGCTGCTGAGAGATCCAGGAGAGCTAGGACAGTTGCACAACCCCCATCCTGAGCCCTCCAAAGGTTATCAGCAAGCACAACCAATGCTGTTTCAGTGCTATCCCCGGCCTGAACCCAGACTGAAAAGCGTCCAGATAATTCACTTCATCCAGGGCCCTTAGAAGCTGCGTGCCAACCACCCTGTCAACAACTTTCCCCAAAAAGGGAAGATTGGAGATTGGACAAAAGTTGTCTAACATGCCTGGGTCCAAGGATGGCCTCCTGAGGAAGGGGAACACTACCACCTCCTTCAAGGCAGGAGGTACCACCCACCCCCACAAAGAGGCATTAACCACTGCTTGGACTCAGCCACATGCCACCTCCCAGAAGGGCTTAACCAACCAGGAGGGGCATGGGTCCAGAACACAGGTAGCCAAGCTCTCAGCCACAAGGACCCTGTCCACCTCTTCAGGATCAACCGGCTCAAACTTCTCCCAGATAACAGGGCTCAGACATGTCTTCATCACTTCCAAAGGATCTGCCCAGCCAGAGTCCAACTCTGAGTGAAGTTGAGTGGCTTTATTTGACAGATGCCAAGGATATTCCTCACAGCAGCCCTGTAGGACCTGCCCACCATTCCTAGGTGGGACCTGGTCACCTGAAACAGGACCGCTGGACGGCTATCTGCAGATGCAGTAAGGGCGGAGAAGTAAGTATGCTTCGCTGCCCTTATCGCCACAAGGTAAGTCCCAATATAGGGTCTTATCTGTGCTCAGTCAGCTTCACTCTTCACTCTGTTGACTTAGAATATCCATCTGTTGACTTGTACCACCTGAGGTCCTAGGGCTACAAGCTGGCCTATAGATTTCTGCTCAAAGTTGCTACCATATCGTAATTTTTATGGGGAAATAATTAAATACATAGGGGAAATGGTACATAATTTCTGCCCTGGGCCATACTGTTTATTAATTCTTGGTTTTGTCCTGGATCAACTTCCTATGGCAATGTAATGAATGACATGTAAAAGCCAAATGTGACCCTGAGTCTGAAAAAGCTGCACAACCCTGAGTTAAGTGGAAAGTAGTTGATGAGCAGCTCTTTTCTCCTGTGGTGCTCTGCAACACCTTCCTGTTTCATGTGTCTGGCATTTGGTGTGCTACACTACCTCTGAAGCTGGAGGTTGTTAAATACCACCTCTACATGCAGAGACAGTGTGAGGTGAGTAGCATCTTCTGGGAACATTAATAGCAGAAGTTATTGCCTTTGTGGTCTCTGGAATCCCCACAAGCAGCTGCTTTTGTAATGTGGAAGGGTAGGCACAAGGTTAGATGAACCATTAGTCTGATGTGGAAAGCTGCTTCTTCAGCTGAATAATAGTAGCCAACTTTACACAACATGTTCAAGCCATAAGTGCGCATATGTGTGTGGGTGGCAGGATGGATTCTCTGAACTGTACATCATTCAAATAAGTAAACTGGATGCATAGATAATAACTTTTGTGCTATAACAACCATGGTAAAATAAGATACGATGCTTTTTTGTATCTACAGATGGCATTCATTTAACATCAGCCAAACCTTGGCACAGAGTGATGTGAATTCACCTGCAGTTTTGTGGAGTGGGTGTAGACATTGCTGCTGCCACCTGCTTAACACTTATTTTGCAAGAATGATTGCAATGAGCTTGGCAGCAAAACTTTATGCTGAAATGCCAAGGAGGGGGGACCCACAAAAATACATGTACAGGTGTTTCAGAAGTGAAATCCCATAGTAGGATGAAAGAACAAAAGGAACAGATTGTTGCAGAATTTAGAAATATACTTAATGGAAAAGTTAATGTTTTGCCAGTCAGAAATCTTGTCAAAGTCACAAACACACATTCTGTGGGAAAGAGTTCTCAAAGAATCCACCTGTTCTAAACATATTCTCTATCATGATTTAACAACTCACTCTACTACTTGGTGCTGTGTAGATAGATTTTCTGAAACACCAACTACTGTATTGGAACAGCAGCTGTCTTCACACTAAATCTTGCACAAAAGCTTAGCTGCTGAAATCTATGGTCTTGCTCAAAACGAAACCAAAAACGGCTAAACTTTTGACCCTCGTGAAGGCATCTCCGTGAGAAACCTAAACTCCTCAATTCCCTCTCCTGAGTCAGGAGGATCACAGTACAACGTTGAGGCTCATTGCCAAACCATGTCATCATGGCGTGGAAAAGGTCACCCATAGGTTAGTGCCTGAGATCAAACATGTTGCCTCTTCTACTATCCGTCCTCACTTCTTTCGTTTCTGCCACTAATCAAATACCATACTAGGGTGTCTCACCAAGCCTTACTGAGAAATTAATTTCAAAAGGTTTCGATAAGAGCTCTGTCATGTGGACTGAGACAAAGTTAAGAGGCTGTGAACACAGGGCAATGATAAATGGTGGCTCTCTACCAAACTGAGAAAAAGCGTCCAGAGGGAAATCACAGTGATAAGAATTAAGATTCGTTTTCCTCAACCTCTCCATTAATGATTCAGGAGAGGAATTAAATAGCAATGTAATAAAATTCCCACATGAATCTAACCAAAGAGTTGCACTTTCCAAGGAGGAAATAAATTAATGCAAAGCAGGTCTAGAAAATGATGGGTACATGCCTTGAGATTAATCTTGGAAAAATATAGGCTGAGAACAATGTTAAAAGAGGTTGTTTGGACAACAGTTCTGAAAAGAAATGTTTATAAGGAAGTATATACCTGCAATTCATCAGAATGATTTTAATTAATCTCTTTTATCTTATGATTTAGAACACCTTATCATAAAGGGAGCCTATTATCTGTATTAGGTATTAGTTATACATCAGATTTCCCCAATTAAGTAACTGCAAGATGTGTTGGACTGGGATTTCAGCATCTGAAATACAGTATATCAGGAAAACATCAAGTTGGAGAAGGCTGAAGAAATAAAATATGAAGAAATAAAATAAAAATGAATAAACAGTGGGGAAAAAAAGACAAACATAGCTATAACTTCCCTGTCAGTGAGATCAAGGGAAGCAACCTCTGTTACAGAGAACTGTGTTAAGAAAGTGATGCAGCGAAGATGGGAACCCTCTAGATGCTGGCTAGGGTATTCTGGGTGTTGAAGTCCACACATCTTAAAGTTACCAAGTTTGAGAACCACTGCTCTAGTTGTTGATAGGCTCCAACTAATGACAGCCTCAGGCAGCATCTAATGGGTATGGAAGTTAGAGTCTAGCAGCATCTGACCACAGGTCTCTCAAGCTGCGGTTAATGTTCTTCCTTTCCTTCTATGATCCTGCAACCTGAATACAGCTCTCCTTGTTCTCCCAGTCCTGGATCTGACTTTGCTGAGTTTTGCCTTCTCTCTTATGGTAGGTATGAGATGAATCCTCCAAGATAATTACATTTTGCTGAACCATTCCTGCTTTAAAACATCAGATAAGGAAAGTTACAATGGTTAGAATGATACTTGATATATCCCAGCTAAGTCTTCTCTGGAAAGGAGATATCAGCATTAAAGTCTGCTTGAAATTATCCAGCTGAGCATGAACAGAGAGGGAGAAAAAATATTCCAAATGACAGTGTGTTTTGCCTCAGTTATTGAAAATTACTCTGTCACCTTTCTAATCTTTGTAGATAAAACTGCGTTATTTATGGGAAATGTAAGGTTCAGGAGATGAGGACTTCACAATATATACTCAGCACATCCCAGCTTTCAGGAACTCTCTCCACCATCCCTCCATAGGACCTGAATGGGAATTGCATGAATTACATGGTAGCTGTCTGGGAATGATGTGATTATAATCTAATATGTAGACAGGATGAGATCTTGGAGAAGGCTGTCCTGTAAACTTCAAATATTTTAAAATTCCTTTGATTTAATGTTAAATGTTGATAGATATTTATATATGCAAAATAATTAAATGTTACTAAAATGTTGCCCAAGAGCCAGTTTGGTATAGTGGTTAAGGCATCAGGCTAGAAACTGGGAGACTGGGAGTTCTAGTCCTGTCTTAGGCAGAAAGCCAGCTGGGTGTCCTTGGGCCAGTCACTTTCTCTCAGCCCTAGGAAGAAGGCAATGGCAAATCACTTGTGAGATCTTGTCAGGAAAATTGACAAGGAGGGGGAAAAAATTGCCCAGTTTTCTGACTTATTAGTATCCCTGGTATGAAGAACCTTCAAGTTCTCCTGGTTTTGAAATGCCACGATAAAGGTTAGTATTGCAAAGACCCATGGAGATTATGAGAGCAGTCCTTCTTCTTTACTTGCCTAGAGAATTAGCAGGCAAGAAAGGAAATAAATTTCAGTAGTGAGGAACAGCCTCTGCTACTGCCAGTCTTATTATTGATATTGAGTAGGGATGACATTTGGATTTTCTGAACTCAATCCCCACTGCCATATTGCTTGTATTAGTAAACTAAGTAAGCCAATTTCCCAAAACATCTGAATATACTTCTTTTTCAGCTTCTCCTTAAATGTCTCAGCAGGGAGCAGCACCTGTCTAGGCTCAGGAGCTAAGTGGGGTTGAGTCTGAGTAGTAGACTCAGTTCTTTGTATTGCTGATTAGCAAACTTTTTCAGTTTCACAGAATTTTTGGCCCTAGACATTTCTGCATCTTATTCTCCAAATGTGAGTATTTATTCTTGTAGATATAATATTATTTAACATTTATCTGTGCCTCATTATAATGGTCTTTACGCATTTTAATTTATAGTAAACTGTTGTATTTTCATTTTGAAAATAAAAGATGTATCTGTGAGATGACTGGAGTCCCAGCTGTTTCTGCTGCATTTATCTTTTCTGTATTGTTTTTATTTATATTCAATACTTGCAGCCATATTCACTGAATTTAAATATGTTCAAACTTAAATATATGATAATTGCATCTTTCTTTTGTTGATGTGGAGGTAAGCCTAGCCGTTTCTAATCAAATGACAAATTTTGTAGGTATTTCATTTCTTCACCAATTTCTTCTAAAAATATTCTATTCCCACAGTAATAGGTCCTGCTGGGAATCTATGTTTTTATAAAGATGGTGTGATTGACTGACAGCAAATTCATTTTAGGCACAAACATGGATTGTGCAAATACATACTCTTCTGAGAAATATACTGTATATCTTCCTCCCTTCCACCCACACTGTCATGGCATTATCTAGGGATGATTCCTCAGAGAAAAAAGATGGGTCAGATAATCTTATCAAGCCCTTATCCAGTCAGGTCAGCTGAATCAGCCAGAGAAAATCCAGGGAATTAAAGTTTACTCAAGAATAACCAAGAATGTGTGCATGGTATTGTGGTTAGATCATGTTTAATAAGGGGGAACTACAGCTTCTAGCATAGCCTTCCCTAAGCCAGGTGCCTTCCAAATATATAGACATCAGCTACTAGAATCCCCATTGCTGAGAAATTTCTATAGAGCCCAGGTTGGGAAGGGCTATAAAATTCTACTATTTTAGGAGAAAACTATTGCTATTTTTACATGTATTTCCTTACTTATGAGCACTTGAGTTTGTTCTGGAGGGAAGCTGATGATTCTTCTTAGCAATTACTTCCAAGTAATATAAGGAAAAGAAAGGGAGGATTTAATGTGTAACCATCAAGTGGTTATATATTCATATCCTCAAGAGATTAGATGCCTGATAAAGCTACAGGCATGAAAGCAACAGAAATTATGGCTTTATGTGAAAATCTGGCAAGGGAAACACTAAACCTTTGTTTATAACTGAGAAAGAAATAAAGGGTGTATTTTTAATGCAGAAACACTTCCAGCTTCTAGCACTGCTCTTTCATTCTCAGCGTCATATGAATTAGGAACAAGAACGATCAATTGGATACAAGAACTGTCTCTGCCAAAGTGGGACTGCTCATCCCAATTCTCTACCACCAGAGAGGCTGGAATCAACAAGGCAGCAGACCGGTTCCTCTCTGGAAATAACAACTGCCCTACAGCAGCAGTAGGGGCAGCTTTGGATCCGGCTGGATAGGTTTCCTCGGTACCTTGTTAACAGCAGCATTGTCCATGATTCAGAAGGCAGTTGCTGCTTTAGCAGCTGTAAAAGCAAGCAACTGAGTGGAAGCTACAAGAAATAGTTGTTGCCCTATCATGTCACCTGAGGAAAAAGACAACTGACTTCACTGCACTATCCTGAGATGTTTCCAAAGGATCCTTATATTATGCAATCCCCCTAGCTTATTCATAGAATTCTATATGGGGTCCTGATAAACTGTGCATATATAACTTCCTCACATTCCTAATTTTTATTTACGTTTATAAATTCATTCAGACATCACTGTGAAATGCCCCCTAATTGGTAATGCTTGTAGATCAAGATAGTAGAATTGTAAGAGAGCGAGTATCCTACACCAGAGAATCTTATTTTTAATGCTCCTGTTTAAAAAAAAAGTGATATTTCCTGCACTTGTTCATTCAGCTGCTTCATAACTTAGTGATCTCTCATCCCTTTTAGGGACAGATGGGAGCCAAGACACATAAGCAAAGCAAATGGAATCTAGAGACACCATTCGAGTACGACTCCTGACATGCCATGGGAAAGAACAGTCCTACTGGCCACATCTATTTCTCAAATAAATCCCTTGACATAGATCCCATTGAGCTATTATCAGTACAGAGGGACTGGCATCTTTGCCCAAGCCATGGTCAGCGCCTTTAAAAGGACACTGGGTTCACAAACTTCCTTTCTTAATCACTTCTGGAAATTGCTTGTTAACAGTTTTTCGGATATTAAGACTTTCAGAACAGCAAGTTTCATTACACCAGGTGAATATCCTTCAATCCTTGGTGAAATAAGTTTTATGCAAGTTTAAGGACTTTAAAAATTCTTATTTTGGAATAAACAGCAAAAGGTTGATTAGAACATTGATTTTGGAAAGTTATAAATGGACTAAGGGACCAGATCGATTTGAAGTAAGATTTGGAAATTAATTTCAAGAGTCCTTCCTGTGGGCTGTTTAGAATTTTATAAAAAAAAATATGAAGATTTTGAAATTAAGTATAAGAAACCTTCCTGTGGGAAGATGATGATTGGAAAAAAAACATGATACAATGGGACTTTGAAGGCTGGACACTAGAGGGAACCAGAAAGAACTAAAGATTATAATTAAGAGAGAAGAGACCCACTAATACAGAATGGAGCAAACTACTCTAACTTTGAAAGGATTCAAGGATTCAAGGTGATAAGTCACTGAAAACATTTGCACTTGTCCTGATGAAGGGGGAAATCATTTCTTTACATGATTCTTTTCTTTTTTCTTTACTATATTCTTTTTTTCCTTTAATGTTTTAAAAATTCTCTACACTTTTTTTTTCTTTTTATATTTTTCTTAGTTTGTATTAGTTTTTTATCTTTGCATTTGTAAACTTTAATAAAAAATTTTATTAAAAAAATATGTGTGGACTGCAACTCCCCATGCTGGCTAGGGAATTCTGGGAGCTGAAGTCCATACATCTTAAAGTTGCCAAGTTTGAGAAACGCTGCACTAGAGCAAAAGAAGATTAGATAATCTGAATTGCTGAAGACAGACGCTGCCTACTGCCCAGCGGTCATTGTTCTCTTTCTTGCCTTCGTGCAGGCAATGAAGCAATCTTCCTACCAGCACAAAGGCAGGGCTGTTCTTTATGCTTTACAGATCAGTTGTGAAGCTTACAATGACAACAGCCCATAATACAGACCAGAAAAAGATTACCTGACATAGTTGCCTCCTTTGTCTTTCTAGGCAAGCACTAACCATTAGCCAAATGAATGGGATGGAAATAAAGGGATAGGATGATCAAGGTTAGGCAGAAGGTAAAACATTTTTACTTGTCACCTGTTTATGGACTATGTCTAGCATACATGCTTGTCTTGCACATATGTATGGTTCTTATTTCTGATTTTGTTATTGATGGCTTTGCTATATCAACATGAACACTTGCCATTATGTTTAATAATCACTGTCTAAATACTCCATGTTTGTTCCAATGCTGTGATTGAACACCAGATATCTACCATTTTCCTTTTCTACTCCCACCTTCCATCCTGGATGCCACTATAGTTATTTAACTTATACCTTACTCTGGCAAATATTCAAGGTGACTAATAAAGTGTTAAAAACCAAATCAGAATTAGAGGAGGAAAAACAAAAATTAAAAATAACACTAAAATAGGTACTAAAATAATCTATTAAAAGTGTGGTAAAGATATGTATCATTACAGCTTTTGTAAATGCTGAGAAAAATAGAGATCAGATGCAACCCCTAAGGCATCTGATAGCCTAGGAATAATGCAGAGGGCCCCTCCCACATGCCAGAAAGACAGGCATCAGACAGCAGGGGCATTTCCTGTAGCTGTTTCCATCTATGCAGGTACATAATGGGAGAGCCAATTTCTTAGCTTAGGGCCATACAAATAAAAATGGTCACTAGATGGCAACAAAGAGAGTCCTTGGTATTGCTTTGCTGCCATCTAATGGCATGAAATTGTCAAGCTGTTTAGAACCTTAACGGATGGCAGCATCTGGCAGGGATGCACAGCCAGGACTCGCTGCTCCTTGGATGGGAGACCTCCAGGGAATACCGGGGCTGTAGATCAGACTGGGGTGCCAAAAAACATTCCAGAAGAAGGCATGGGAAGCCACTTCTGTACAGTTGTCAAGAAAATTGTATGGAGGTGTCTGTGAAGTCACCAGGAATCAAACTCAACTCCAAGGAGACTTTACTACAAATGCCATCACCTTAAATTATGCCCAGTAAGCAAAAGTGACAACCAGTGCAGATCTTTCAGTATAGGCAGCATATAATTCCTGGACCTTGAGCTGATTAACAGTCTAGCCATCATGTTTTACGTTAACTGTAATTTCTGGTCAAATTATTGAGGGTAACCATACAACATGCATTGCAGGAGCCGAGATGGGATGTAACAAAGGAATGGATATTTACTGCCAAATCAAGTGGCTCAGGACGGATTGCAGCTGGCACACTAGTTATGCTTGCACAAGGGTATTCCTTGACATAGCAGCCACCTGTGAACCCAGCGACAAGGAGCATTCCCAGGCTGCAAAACTGATCTTTCAGGGACAGTGAAAGAACAGGTTTCTGAAAGCAGAAACCTTAATCGCTCAGTTCAACTTCCTATTTATCTATAGCAACTCCATCTTATCTGGATTCAATTTCAGGATGTATAATTCCTTTTCCTAGAAAAAGAATATTTGTACATTTCAGTGTACCCGTTGGTAGTTTGCATCTTCTCTGACACATCATTTTGGCAAGGTGCACAATGGCAAATCGACCAATACACTTAAAAAGTAGGACTAGAGTTGCTCTCATTGTATATTCATTTGATACATGTGGTAACAGCACATGTGAAATCAGCATGAATCTATCAGAAGAGCTGTCAGCTGTTGTCTGTTATGCTTAAAAGTCTTCTGCTTTCTAAGCAAGCCAAGTATTTAAACATAGCTTGCACATATTCATTTATTTCATAAAATACTTCCTGAATTACCTAGTAAAGTAGTAGTAGTTACCATTTAGTTTGTATCTGCTGCCAGGAGTCAGACTCAACAATTTGAGGGACAAGAGGAGAGATTGTAGCTCTAAGTTTCAAGACAAACGACACAGGACACTATTCATATTTACCAACTGTGTGAATAGCATGTTTAAATAGCAGGTATTGGGGTGGGGGAAGGAATCTAGACTTGGACTCTGGCATGGGTTCAGCCAACCAGCATTCACACATGATGTAGCATACAGATGGACTGGATTCATTTTGTGAAAATGTTAGGAAAGAATAAGCCATACGCCTGATTCCTCCTCAAAATCAAATGATCAGTCACAGGCTACGCTCATCTGCGATGATCCTACATCATATTACTCATGAACCTTTAAATTTTAATTTTAAATTGCAAGGTTTTTTGATGTCTTATCTTAATAAACCATGCTATGGAAGCCACTGTCGCACTATGTTCTGTATTACTGTATTCAGGTCTGTTTATGTGAGGGAGGATGGCTAATTATTATGTTAAATGTGGAGTGGAAGAACCTCTGGAAAAGCATCCAGCTATGCTGGAATCATAACCACTATCAGATTTTCATACAGATGGTGATGGTAGAAAACAGAAATTAATTAAACAATCAGCAGCGACTCATTCACATTTTGATTCTACCTCCCTATTACAGAAAATGCACCACTGTGTCAGACTCAGAGGAAATAAGTTCTCTATGCCACAGCTACCAAAAGACAGATTATCAAGTCTCATTAATGCAGCTAAATGGTATGTCTAGATTAATAATACTGTACTCACTACTATCCATGAGAAAGGGAAGATCCCCAATGATCTTCAAATGGTCTGCCTTCTTATCCTCTTTCGTGAACTTGTACTTCAGGCCCTTATGTTGGAGTTGGGATTTCTAAGCCGCTTTCTTGACTGCAGCTCCAGTCTTCCCAGACTACTGGCCATGTTAGCTTACGGTGATAGTTTAGACTCTTATCCCAGATTTAAGTGAATTGAAGTTTTATTTATCCAACACATGCAGGCTCAAACACACATGTCCTGTTGTCACAAATAAAAACTTATTTGGAGCGGGAGGTTATTTCCCATTCTTTCTAAGACCTCTTTCCAGCAAGCAATATTGCCCAAACACAGCTTGCACATTCATCCTCTTACATTATTTTTTTTCTGAGCTACTTTTGGAGCAAAAATGTATTTCCCCTGTCCCCACCCAGGGACAGACTAATTAGATGAGACTCCTTACTTAGTGAGAATGTCCCCGACAGGTGACCACTACTTTTCATCTGATAATCCTACACACTTTCACTCGAGCATAGAGTTCCATGATCCCCAGCCTGGAAATTTTTTAAATCAACCTGAGGCAGAAAAATGTGAACAAAGACATTGTTTTAAACCCGCATTTCCATTTGTTTTTCAGTTCAAGAATACCACCCCAATCTTCTCTTCCATTCATAATGGAAAAGATAATAGGATCAAGGAATCTTCCCTTGATTTCAATCATGTCAGTTTTCTTGTTACGGAAGGCCACTCAGGAGCAGATGTTTTCCTGTTTTAAAGTGCTAATTTACATGGAGTTTTTTTTTTTTTTTCCACAGAAATATCATGATTCTTTTGTTCTTGAATACAAACATACCCTCTTCCCCCTTCCTATGCCCTATTTATCACATTCAGAAAATTCAGCTGCAGCAGGCTCCTCGGAGACACTCTTCTTCCTTGCTGCAACTGGACCAAGGACCCTGAGCTGGAGCTCAAAGGAAGAGAAGCAGGGCAAAAAGATCCAAGATTGTTATGAAGCGACAGGACAATTTAGAAAAGACCAGGGTAGAGATTCCAGTTCACCACAGAGCCCTTCTTCTGGGGAAATGATTGTATTCCTTGTTGTCCTGAAGAATTCAGGTGAAGATAGACGGATACTTTTGAGAAACCACAACAACTCCTTGGAGTTTACAGAATGGGGCAACCTTAAGCTGCTTTGCTATTTTGTTGCCTGTTGAGGCCTCTTTTAATCCATACTTGCTAACAAATGGTGGTTTAAAAGATGAAACTGGGAACAGGTTACAGGGAATAATATTTTAGAAAATACACAAAAGCAGAATTTGCCTGGAAAGAAATACATCTCCTTTGTTGCATCATTACTGCCAAGTTGCATCCCTCAGCATTTCCCATTCTGTTCATAACCTACAGTAGGTAGGATGATTAATGCTTCTTTAATTTTTATAGTTATACAACCATTTTTCCATATGAACATTGGGTATTTTTGACTGGCCATCATCCTACTCTGTTTAGTGCCAAGTTACCCATTTGAATAACCTGGAATAACTACAGCTTCATTCTTTGGGGATAATTTGTCCCTAATCAGATTGCCCCAGGTACTCTTACTCCCCTATCCCCCAATCATTTTAAATGATAGTGTATTATATTTCAATATTAAGTGTTCATTTTTAGTATAATTGGAAAGCCTGTTTATGCAAACTTTTATTCTAAAACAAGTCCAAAACCTTCACACGTCTACACACTGAGATCCCTCAGTTCTTCCTGTCTCATTTAACCTACAGGTATTGCGGATACTGGAAATCCTAGACTTAGTAGCCTATCTAGCATCCTCAGTTTTGCTTCCATGAATGTGTTACATTTTCTAATGCCATTGATACCAGTGTGGACCATGACCTCTGCTTTCTTCCTGTATTTTTTTCTAAGCTATAAAAGCAATGCATGTTCCCAATTCCTAAACTTTTGGGCAGTATGACCACCATAAACTCATCTTCTGTATCAGTAACAATTTAGCAATCCATTACTACCAGGATCCACCTGCTCCTCACTTCCCAGAACCTATCCTTGGTGGAAGAAGGTATCAGTTCATGAATCTCTTCCACAGAAATGCTTTTCTCATCTTTAAAATGATGTCTTATTACCCCACAATATCATTTTCTATCACAGTCAAGGAGCCACTAACTCCGGAATGAGATACTTTACCACATCCCTGGAGATCTTACATCTGTGTGTCCCTTTCAAAGAAAGTTACGGTAGTTGGAATTTTCATCAAATGAATGCATTTTCCTTTAGATATATTGAGGCAGCTTAGCTGCTGTTCATTACCCTTTTCATTATTTCTGATTCCACTTTTGATCAAAAAGCTTTAGGAACACAAAGCTAGTTTCAGAGCAACATAGATTTCTTTGCTATGAAAAGTGCTCTTCAAATGAGATTCTAAGTAAAAGACATTTTTGCTTATTTCTGTGAATGCCAAGCTGGAATATATGAGCAAACTGTTTTTCAGAACGAATCTGGCAATAAACCTGGTGGCCCCTCTTCAGAATAAGCAAGTGCCAAAAGTAACCACTTGCTTTATGAATGTTTCTTTTTATTGCATATACCGAAACTAGAAGTGTACTAAGTGCATACAATCTGACATAGATTATTGGAATGAATCCAATCCATCCACAAAGCCTTCTAATTGACAATGCCAGCCTCCAAATCAATTTCTATCACCTTTCAAAAGAGTTCATGAAGCTAATTCAAAAGTCTGCATCTCCACTCCCTGCCAGCATTAATTTTTGCTCATTTAGTTCTATTGCAGCCTAACATGATCAGAAGTTGTCTCCCTGCCCTTGTAAAATTCTATTTTAAGAATTTTCTTGGGAAAGAGAATTATTATTAAACCTCATAAAGACCTTACTGATGATATTCCCTGATTAGATATTCTCAAGATATATTTAAGCTGTGCCATCATAGCCAGAATTATAGTCTGAGTTTATATAGTATTAATGCATAATTAGACCCAGTTTGGTGTAGTGGTGAAGGCATTGGGCTAGAAACCGGGAGACAGTAAGTTCTAGATCCACCTTAGGCACAAAGCCATCTGGATGACCTTGGGTCAGTCACTCTTTCTCAGCCCTAGAAGGGAGGCAATGGCAAACCACTCCTGAAAAACTTTGCCAGGAAAACTGCAGGGATTTGTCCAGGCAGTCTCCAAGAATCAGACATGATTGAACAGATTTTTAAAAATGCATAATTAACTTATACTGTACTTTAAGCTTTTATACTTTAAATTTTTATCCTTTGCAGCCAAAGGTGGTGGACATCTATACAGCTGATAAAAACAAGACCTGGAGCTGACTGTAGTTCAAACCACAAACTTCTTATTGCACAATTTAGGATCAGACTAAAGAGATTAGGGAAGACCCGCAGATCAGCTAGATATTCCTAAAGAATAGGCAGTGGAGGTGAAGAATAGATTTAAAGGACTGGACTTAGTAGATAGGGTCCCAGAAGAACCATGGACAGAAGTTCACAACATTGTTCAGGAGGTGGCAACAAAACACATCCCAAAGAAAGAGAAAACCAAGAAGGCAAAATGGCTGTCTGCTGAGACACTAGAAGTAGCCCAAGAAAGAAGGAAAGCAAAAGGCAACAGCGATAGGGGGAGATATGCCCAATTAAATGCAAAATTCCAGAGGTAAGCCAGAAGAGATAAGGAATTATTTTTAAACAAGCAATGCGCGGAAGTGGAAGAAGACTACAGAATAGGACAGACAAGAGACCTCTTCCAGAAAATTAGAAACATTGGAGGTAAATTCCAGGCAGAAATGGGTATGATCAAAAACAAAGATGGCAAGGACCTAACAGAGGAAGAAGAGATCAAGAAAAGGTGGCAAGAATATACAGAAGACCTGTATAGGAAGGATAATAATATCGGGAATAGCTTTGACAGTGTGGTCAGTGAGTTAGAGCCAGACATCCTGAAGAGTGAGGTTGATTGGGCCTTAAGAAGCATTGCTAATAACAAAGCAGCAGGAGACGGCAGTATCCCAGATGAACTGTTTAAAATCTTGCAAGATGATGCTGTCAAGGTGATGTATGCCATATGCCAGCAAATTTGGAAAACACAAGAATGGCCATCAGATTGGAAAAAATCAACTTATATCCCCATACCAAAAAAGGGAAACACTAAAGAAAGTTCAAACTATTGAACTGTGGCACTTATTTCACATGCCAATAAGGTAATGCTCAAGATCCTGCAAGGTAGACTCCAGCAATTCATGGAGCGAGAATTGCCAGATGTACAAGCTGGGTTTAGAAAAGGCAGAGGAACTGGGGACCAAATTGCCAATATCCACTGGATAATGGAAAAAGCCAGGGAGTTTCAGAAAAAACATCTACAGGATTTCTGTTTTATTGACTATTCTAAAGCCTTTGACTGTGTGGACCATAACAAATTGTGGCAAGTTCTTAGCGGTATGGAGATACCAAGTCATCTTGTCTGCCTCCTGAAGAATTTGTATAATGACCAAGTAGCAACGGTAAGAACAGACCACGGAACAACGGACTGGTTTAAGATTGGGAAAGGAGTATGGCAGGGCTGTATACACTCACCCTACCTATTCAACTTGTATTCAGAACACATCATGCGACATGCTGGGCTGGATGAATCCAAGGTTGGGGTTTAAATCGCTGGAAGAAACATTAACAATCTCAGATATGCAGATGATAGCACTTTGATGGCTGAAAGTGAGGAGGAACTGAGGAACCTTATGACAAAGGTGAAAGAGGAAAGTGCAAAAGCTGGGTTGCAGTTAAACCTCAAAAAAAAAAAGATCATGGCAACCAGCTTGATTGATAACTGGCAAATAGAGGGAGAAAACGTAGAGGCAGTGACAGACTTTGTATTTCTAGGCGCAAAGATTACTGCAGATGCTGACTGCAGCCAGGAAATCAGAAGATGCTTAATTCTTGGGAGGAGAGCAATGACAAATCTCGATAAAATAGTTAAGAGCAGAGATATCACACTGACAACAAAGGTCCACATAGTTAAAGCAGTGGTGTTCCCAGTAGTAACATATGGCTGCGAGAGCTGGACCATAAGGAAGGCTGAGAGAAGGAAGATAGATGCTTTGGAAGTGTGGTGTTGAAGGAAAATTCTGAGAGTGCCTTGGACTGCAAGAAGATCAGACCAGTCCATAATTCAGGAAATAAAGCCAGACTGCTCACTTGAGGGAATGATATTAAAGGCAAAACTGAAGTACTTTGGCCACATAATGAGAAGACAGGACACCCTGGAGAAGATGCTGATGCTGGGGAGAGTGGAGGGCAAAAGGAAGAGGGGCTGACCAAGGGCAAGGTGGATGGATGATATTCTAGAGGTGATGGACTCGTCCCTGGGGGAGCTGGGGGTGTTGACGACCGACAGGAAGCTCTGGCGTGGGCTGGTCCATGAAGTCACAAAGAGTCAGAAGCGACTAAACGAATAAACAACAAACATACTTTAAACATGCAGTGATGTACACTGGCCACAAAGCCTATATCACAAACTAATTATATACATGGTATGGTTGCTTTGTTGGGATTAGAAATATGCTATTGCAATTAGAAATATGTTAAAATGGCAATATTCTTGCCAAGTGCATAGCATTGGAACCAACTGTGTCTCTCTGACTGAATTTCTATCAAAGCTGCCGTTTGAAATGGAAGAGAAGGAAATGGGCTTTAACTGAATTTCCCTTCAAATGTCGTCTGACTACTTGATTTAAAAATGAATGCACTGTGAATATAATCCAATGAATGCCCCATCCAGGTTGTTGAAAGAACATTAAACCTCTCCAGAGAACTGGAATGAAGAATTTTGCTTGCTTCTTTTGAGCAAAGAGCAGTTTAGCGTTGAGAAAAAAAAGTATTAATCTGTCTCTTTATTCATTCACACATTTACTGTGTGCAGGATCACTCGGGACTACTTTTTGTAGTCCAGTAAAAGGCCAGGGAAAACTAGCTGCACACCCGTCTCCACCTCAGTTACAATAGCAAGTGAAACACAATGAACTCTGTAGAGCTTCATGGATTAGTAAAAGGATCAGACACTGGCACATGAAAGGCAATGCTCTCAGGTGGCTTCAGAATGGCAGTCAAGAGCCATTAAGAGGGGCCTTTCTGTTATGTTTAGAGAAAAGATGCATAGAAAAATATGATGACCTGTCATTCTTCCCTTTATGCATCAGTTGTGAATTACATCTCCCTGAGCAGCACTGGCTACACATTGTAAACCACAATGCAATAATATTATTTCATCTATTTATTTAATGGTTTAAGAACATCCGCAAATGGGAGAGATGTTCTGTTTTTTAAAAGTAATTTCCAGAATTTAGAGCTTTCAACCAAACTCAATTATCCCTACTTTTTTTTATCTAGCTAGTATACACACAAACACACACACACACACAAATATATTATCTAATACAACCAAATCAAATAATAGCCTTTTCCACACCATACTAAAGTTTTATATCACATAGATGACTAGAAGCAGCTATCCTTCATAGCTGTATATAATCCTGTCAAAGGAGCACATGGTCAAATTATATTTGCTAAACTTACATATAGCTATGGAATGCTAGATATCATTTTTTTCTGAATTAAATAATACTGAGCAGAAGGTCCTGAATGTGAATTCAAGATGCCTCTTTCATAAACATATTTATTTCCAATATATGCACAAATGTATATCAGAGTCTGCTTTTACTATCCAGTTCATTTCACCATCCCTGTTTTTGTTTTTATTATGTGATACAGAACGGATGTTGTTATTTGGCTGTTGTACAATTCTTGGGATGCTCTTGTCCTAACTTTTGTTAAACGACAAAAGAATTGATGGTGATGATCAATGATGAATGATATTATACATCAGAAAATAACTGGGCATAGTTTCATCCAAATAACCCTTCATTGACATTTTCTGCAACTTTAAAAAAATGGCATCAAATAAGGTAATTAAATATAGGTATACTGAATTGGAGGAGTTTCAAGAACATTACTTTTTTGTTGTTGGTCTTGAAATGAAGTAGATGAAATGAGGTCATATCATGAGAAAAGTGGGTTATCAAAATACAGACCCACAATGAGACTAAAACATACTGATCTCAACCATCTGCTTCAACTCAGAATTGAAAAATAAAGATGTACTTGCATGTTGCATAGCCAGAGACAGAATGAATGGCACAAACACCCTTTTGCAACTGTTAGCCATCACCTTTTGGATTTGGTGTTGCTTGCTCATCTCAATCTGCAAATGAACAATAATTGATAGAAGTATGTTGTATATTGCAGATCATGTTACAAGAGTCTTGGTGTCTAGCTCTATGAGGAATTGTAATAATACTTTAAGCACAGAAGAGGTTACTCCCAATATTTATATTTTTTAAAGAAGAATTCTTAGTGATTAGTACTCTTCTTTTATATTATGGCAGGGGGTCCTTTTTCAAAGGTATGTGAACTATACTATATGGTTGGAAGAAAACGATAACTAGCACATACCACCTGGAAAAAAGACTTCATGAAAAAATCAATCACAATAATATAATATTATAATGTACTGAACAATCCAGAGAGCAAATCATTGCTGAACTACAGTCATTAATGCAACTTCTCTAAGCTGATATCTATCAGATGTATGGACTTCAACACCTGCATTTTGCAGCAGCCCCCATGGTAACTGGGAAAATCTGATAGATCATGTGTACACATCCATAAGGTACATATAGGAAAAGCCTGCACATATGTATTCTAGTGGATATAAACCATATCATTTTACTTGTTTAATGTTTGGTAAAAAATAATGGCTTACTGGTAATGCAGTTTGGAAGACATTTTTCATCCAGACTGATAACTAACAGGAGGAATAGCTAGGCGGTTTCACAAAACTTCAAAACAATGACCTGGATTTTGAAAGATAGAAGGAGGAGGAGAAAAAATGAAAGTAAAGGCTACGGGAACTGTGGAATGATACAGTGATGCTGAAATGTAAAAGTAGAAAAGAGATGACTAATATAAACTATAGCAGTTCCACTAAGCAACTTACAGTATCAAAATAAGCCAAGGGCGATTTTCTTCTTTTTGAAACTGGACCTGCCTCTGTGTTTGGGTGAGCACATGCATGTTGGAATATGGATGTCAAATCGGAGGGCTGCAGGGAGCGGTCCTGAATCTACAAAAGGAAGGAAATCACTGCCAGCAAAAGAGGCATGAAAATGCCTCTGGCCACAAAAAGCTGTCCTAGACTGGTCTAATGCACATGGAATGAAGTCAATTGTGCAGTGAGAACATTTCCAGTACTCCCAAGCCTCACAATCTATAGCACGCAACAGCAAATATTTTAGAACGTTCAACTACAGTTACAGCAATAAAGCAAAAATGGAGAAGGAAAATAGTTTTTCCAATAAAAGATATAGAAAGTGTTAATGGAAGGAGGCTGAAAAGAATCAGGGTGTTAACTATGGGGAACTGGCACCACTGCAGGAATACTGGGTTCTTAATTAGAATACAAATGAATGAAGATGAGAGAGAGTATCTGAAATATATTTAGTTTCAAGTTGGAGTAAAGCATTCTCCGAATTAGTACAATTAGCACAATTTAGGATCTTTGCTGTGTAATTTGCTCTGTTGTCCTTTCTTCATCCCCATCTCTGCCTTGAAAAAGCTGTGGGGGGATAATTAAAATTCTTGGGAAAATATGGCTGAAACTAAAAAGCATTAATCTTCTCTAGAGATTCTATCATGCCCTGCTACTTTCAACCCATTCTGCTGGAAGATACAGCATCAGCAGACATTTTGATGCTTTCATATTATAGCCCATGATTTTTTAAAAACAAAATATCTCAGATCTCCAAATTGCTTGAATTAAACAAATTAGCCTTTGAATTTCAAAGTGCAGACTCAAAACCAAACACTGCCTCCTTTGAATTTTGAACCTCCAATTTAAATCAACTCACGGACTATTCGCATGGATCTACTGAACAGTAAGATATGTGAGCTGTGATACTGCAGGTCAGTCAGCACCTCCTCATGGCACTCTTAAATGCGACAGTGCTATTTTATCTAATCTGCACTGGAAAATCCAAAAACGAGCCCACCATCATAAGTGTGTGATGCTGCATTTTGTTTTTGCTATTTCTCCTTATAAATGGAATTGAGATTCTGCTGAACAAGATGAGTTGCAAAGGGCACAGCATGAACAAGAGGCAGAGGTCAGCAACCATTATTAGCTTCTGGCATTATCCCTCTAAAGATAACTTTTGAATTATAATTTTAATTGAACTATAATTTTATCAGTCGTGTGGTGCATTCATTCCTTATCGAGGGACACAGCCTTTCACCATCATTTTAATTCTGTTTCTTTGCTTTTCTACAAAACCAGATATAGGTAGTATTAGTCATATGGAAGCCCACATGTGCTTTTTCACATTCTCATCTATGCTTTAAAAGGGAATAATTACATTTTGTTGCAGTAAAATCTCCTGTATAGGTTCTACTATCCCTGCTAAATGCAAGTCATTCTGCCAGAAAATGTAGCATGAGCAGGCATTTTGATGCCTATAACATGAAAATTATAAGCAGGTACAAAAACATGAAAAGTTCTATATTTTCTCCCCTGCAATGAAAAACGTTTGAGCTTAACTAGACAAGCTTAACTAAACTAGCAAGTACCTAGACTTGTATGCCTGTCTCCATGTGTGCCTGTTGTTCTCAGCAGGGAATCCTTCTGGCTGTAAGTCGAACAGTCTAAGAATATTACAAGATGAGGGTTTTCAAACGATGGACCATAGCAATGATGATCTTTTGATGTTTGTCCTTTGTAAACACTAATCTAGCACTGCAGCTGTTAAACCTGAAGTCTCCTGAGCAATAGCTGAAGCTCTTAAAAGCAGCTACATTTCAATAAAATCATAGCATCACACTTTTTGCGGGCTATATAAATTGAGACTTGTTAAAATTTTCAATGCTGATGATGTGGGGTGATTTTCTTACAAAAATAGGGGTTCCAAAAGTATGTGTAAGTTTTTTATTTTTCAGCTGTGATATGTTAAGAGTGTATAATAGCCTGCACAAACCTATTAGTGAAAGAGGAAGAGAAATCACAGCACTTCCATGTCAATCTATATAGTTCCCTGGCAGTAAGGCGCTTATACTTCTGAATAATCATGTATAGGCTTGCCTTGGAAGTCTCTCTTTGCATAACTTCGGTTATTCATAAATCATGTTCTGAAGAATCGCTGTTCAGTCAACATATGCTGATGGTTTTTGCCTGAATAAGTTTTATGAACTGAGACCATCTTAGACTCTCTCTCTCTTTGAAAATATTTAATTTTTTTTAAAAAAAGACAAACGAACAATTGTCTGTATTCCAACATCTTGTCTCCAATGATTATGGTTACATTTTAATGAAGTATTTTATTCATTAATGGAAACGTTTCAGGTAACACAAGATCCAGTCTTTTTATTGCTGGCAGTAGAAATGTATCTTTCTTCTCTAAGACTGAACTTTGAAGAAGCCAGTTCTGCAATCATAACCTGACCTGCTTATCTGTTCCCTTGTGATGTCACCAAAAATACTTCTGCTCTATTATTGGAGCACTTGAATCATTTATTTTATTCCTTTAAAAAAGTTGGGGAAAAGTGACGAATTAAAGGATAGTCCTTGTACCATTTTTTTAAAAAGCAAATAACTAGAATCAAGGGAAGGGGGGAAGCAAAATAGTTGAACTAGCATTTAACTCTCCAGTATGCACTCCTATAACTTGAGTTCCAGAAATGGGAAAAGGCTTGGCTTGCGCTATATCAGAAAGATAAGCTATGAACTTTTATATTTTAAATATTCTATTAATATTGCATTTGTCTTTACCCATGGGTACTTGTGCCTTAGGACAGATGCAGTGAGCTTTCTGACTAATAGCTGTTATATAATGACTGTAAAAGCACTCAATATTCCCATCTTCCATGCATTTCCCTGCGTGATTTCTGGCCTCATTTATTTCAGTACTAGCTTTTTTTGTTCTGTTACTTTAAATCTTGCCAGCTGCTTTGAAAACCCATGGGTCTAGGAAATTGGTGTAGGCAAATTCTTTGAAAGAGGTGCTTCACAATGTGCAGTAGTGTGTAAGAAGCACCTTTCTTCCAAACTTTAAAGCAGCTGCCTCTTTTCCCCAGCTCTTGCATCTGCTTCAGAACATTTTCGGATTGTCTCTGCTTTCACGCGCAGCAACTTCTGAAGCAACGTCACAAGGCTGGAAAAAGATATAGCTGCTTTAATGGTTTGAAGAAAGATGACTCAAATGTTCTTTTCTGCACTGAAGTACCTCTTTCAAAAGATTTGCACAGCCATATAAAATAGATTACTGATTCTAAAAGTGGTGAGTTTCACAGGTGATAAGTTTCTAAGCTACTAGCAATTAATTTAATTGACAACCACAATAACTTGTATTATATGAACAAGCAAATGACCAAACTGTTTATCAGCTGGAATTGTGACTGAAAATATACTACACACACATAGTAGCCCAAACTATGGGTACAAGAGTTCTGGAGCTGGCACAAGGAGAAACTGGGGCATTAGCAATGGAACATGATCTCAGCGCCAGCATGGAAACAAAAACAGCTAATTGCACTTTTGCTACATCAAGGCAATTAAAACTGACAAAGCAGAGCACTCAGTCACTCAGCTGAAGAAGCTACTATGTGTAACATGGAGCCTACATAAATCTACAGTAGATAGATCGTTATTTTCCATCTATCTATATATTTCCGTGCATACACACATACATACACACTTGCAAAATCTCTCTGGCAGTTTCTTGTAACAAGTACTGCTTGGGATCCAGCAAATTTTGCCAGATGTTAAATTTTGCTGTAAATCATGGTGATGTAAGCTACAGCTTGTGCTGTCAGAATGAAAGTAATTCAACAGAAACAGGATGTTCACTTGTTTCTTGCTGAACAAAAAAGTGTCTTTCCTTGTAACCTTAATTTGCATGGATGATTTGCCCTGAAGATTTAGTTGTGATTCTTGGTAATTTTTATACGGTATGTTCTATTCCTCTTCAAACTAGTATATCAACATGATGTAGACTCATTGTTACTTTGCATAGCGATGCTGTGGTAGTTTTCTTCCGGTTATCTTTGACATTCTGTCTCCCATGTTTTAGTAGCTGCATAATGGAGGTTAAGATTAATAATCTCCTCAAGTGCTGGTTATAACCAGTTGGCAGGAATTGGTCATCAAATTTGCCATGATTTGCTTAACTATGATAGTTGACTAAGGGCAATTGCCCAGGTAGTGGCTCAGTTCTTACTCCATGCAACATCACAGTTTTATGATTTAAAGCATAAACGTAGTCATTTAACCTCTCCCTCAAAATGTTGAATTTATTGAATTATTGAATTTTGAATTTATATTGAATTACATTTGCTGAGACTGTCCCCCAGCTGTTGCATTAATTTTATGATAAGCAGGTGCAATGCTGTTACAATGGTGTTTTTTCCTGAAACAGTGAAAAGCCGCATGGCTCAGTGTGAAGAGGCTACTTCTTTTTGACCCGGACTGCATTTGTTTTTCCACAGCAGTTCAACAGGAATTAAAGCCCCATGGTGGGATGGAGGTGAATTTTATTAACTAACAATCTCTTGCTGAGTGTTTGCCAGAAGAATTTTTCAACTTTGGAAAGGAAATAGTTCAGTTGGTCAAAATACAATGCCCACCTTCAAAGTAACCTACCACTGAAACAATATTTTGCCTTCATACAACTTTAGTCTGGCCTTCTTCCTTCTCCCAGTCTTCTTCAGGGATTCCAGTCTAAACCTGAGATTCATTTCAATGTGGAATTTCTTTGTTTAGTATAATAAAATGGAATAAGTAGAAACAAACCAAGCAACTAAATTATTTTAGGATACATACAGATATATGGCTGGCAGCTTAACCTAACCATGTTGGACAGCTGCCAAAGGCTCACAACTGTTTCAAGGAACCCTGGGAAAAATTCCAAACAAATAGCTTCTCTGGTTAGGGCAGACCAAGGATCTTCAGGAGAGCAAAAGGGGGGGGGGGGAGTTCAAGGACTGCAGAAAGAGTAGACAGTAGAGTATTTGGGGAGATGTGGTAATTCTTCTGTCCAGATTGGAAGGCAGTCTCTCTTTCAGAGTAAACAAACAAAAATCGTAGAACCATATTAGTGTTCTATAAATGTCTGCACTGTTAAATGAGAGAATGAGAATACCAAAAGGAAGCCCTGACACCCCCCCTTCCCAAATCTTTTAAAAATGAAAGGACAGACATACCAAGAAAGTAATACCTGAGCTCAGATTGTCCAACTTCTCTGAAATTATGATGTAATAATCAGTTTTCTCCAGAATCCAACTTATTGCACAGGTCAGCAATGGTTTAAAGCAAGCTCTCTCCTGCCTCGATCTAAATTGTCTAATAACAATAGAATCAGAGGTGGAATTGCTGTGACACTGTTTTGAGCTGTGCTCAGTTTTTCTGCCTAATTCCTTGACGTAGCAAGTTGTTACTAACTCTTTCCCCCACCATGGACTTACTTGGTAGTGTCGTTCTTGCATGGATAACTGTTGTTCATTTTTGGTTGGCAATCAGAATTCTGTCATGTTTGTTTCCTTTGTGTTCTTATTTTTAACATTGCCAGATATGAGTGTATGAGATCTTGGTATGGAATGCCAGATTATTTAAAGTTGTCTTTTAGGCATATAATCTAAAGCCCAACAGTCGAATTCTATCTCTGTTTATTCAAAATTAAACCCCTGTTCAGTGTGGTTTGCTCTTGGATAAACGAACACAGGATTGTAATCCAAGGCTGCATGATTAGTTTATTATTGCTTTGGTTTTTTCATCTGTAAAATAAAAGTAGTAGACATAAAATCACTAAGAATTTTGCCTAAAATATGGATATGATAAAAAAAATTTAAAACCTACAAAAATGGAAGATTTTAACATATTTCTACCAAAAAATAAGTATTTACTGAATCAAAATATTAATTTGGAAAGAAATGGCTCTGTGGAATAAACCCAAGATACCCTTTCATATCAAACCAACATCTTTTGACATACAGATTTTAAAAAATTTGACGCCACTTTCTCACTTTGCAAAGAAGGCAAGCAAAAGAGGGTTTTGCAGCACAGCAGCATCTTAAGGAAGACTTTTGTGAGTTCAGGTTATACTTGTAGCCAAAGACATTATTGCTGCACAGTAATGTGTAGAGTGAAATCAGAGTAAGAGACATCTTTCTGTTCTTACCCTGGAGTGTAGCAGAACAATTAAAAGATTATACCCTGCAACTGCAGTAATGCAACTGCTGGTGCAGGAAGGCAAATATTTTTGTATCTATTCACAGCCCCCATCCACAAGACACTGAAAGAGAAACTTCTTTCTCTTGGTAGCACACAAGGAACTCTTTGGCTAAGTGTGCACATAGACCTACCTTTTGAAAGAAGAACAAGATAACCTTTGATGCTTTCCAATTCGGAGGACCTTTATGAAACTTCCCAGAGGGGGGTTACTTATTTGTAGTTAGAATTAAAAGGTTGAATGTGGAGGGACGGGAGAACAGTAAAAAAACTTTAACCAAATTTCAAAGTATAAATGTTTGGGTACTAGCTGAAGACAAGGCATTGGAGAACTAGCTCTTAGCATAGTTTTCCAGCATCTCAAGAACTATGTCACGCAATAGTAGCTATCCTTTTGCAAGCCCTGCTGTGGCTATAAACCTATTCAAACACTGACTTTATACCCCAAGGATGGGCATCACTGTACCCTTTTCATAACATCTCCATTTCCAAGGAAACTGATACACTTGCAATGGAGAAAGGAGAGAACGGGCTAATTAAAATGCACCATGCAACAGATTCTTTGACCGAGCAAGCATAGGTTAGACAAATCAACTCTGGCAAGAGAAGTGTATGTCAGAAAAC
Source organism: Candoia aspera (assembly GCF_035149785.1). Taxonomy (NCBI): domain Eukaryota; kingdom Metazoa; phylum Chordata; class Lepidosauria; order Squamata; family Candoiidae; genus Candoia; species Candoia aspera. The sequence continues at coordinate 58,088,408 of NC_086154.1, forward strand.
AAACAAACAAACAAACAAAAAACGGTTTTAAGCAGATGCAATTATATGCATAGGAGCTAGTGTTGTATATTCACAGATCAAAATTCAACACATCAGAAAAAACAATGAACATAATATTCAGAATATTAAGATACTATGCAATTCAATATGTGCATCTAGAAGATTACAAAAGGCAAAAAGATTCTGAGAAGAAGGAATCTGGAAGTCATATTAAAGCTGTTAATTGCAAAAGAAAAAGCCTAAAGATGATCCGAGGGCTTCAAAGATGTGTGTTGTATTTCATTTATTAAATAAATTTCAGTGTAAATTGGTGGGGAGGAGAGGAGTTAACTTTTCTTGGTAGCATAACCTAGTGGCTGAGAGGATGAACCAACCTTCCCTAAATAGGTGTCCTCCAGCAGGATTATCTTATTTCCTTAACTCACCTGAGAGCCTTTAACCTTGCCTTGCCTTGCCTTGCCTTGCCTTGCCTTGCCACCCTACCCCACCTCAGTGTTCTTCCCTCTTATCTGTAATAGGGACATAATAGTCATTTTCTTTGAAAGTTGTTTGTGAGGGGCACAGCAAACTATTTTAAAAGTCTGAACACTAAAAAGTGCTGTATGTCTTTTTCATATTTTAGGTGCTACATTAACTGAATTTTGTAAAGAATGACTTTGTATCTGTATACAATAGTCTAGCATTCCATGACTCACTTGCCCACTTTCCTTAGGTCAGACAGAATGCAGAACATTCTGAATACTAGCCACAATTAAATTCACCCACAGCCATTTGAAATGGTGAAGCTGATTCCATGGTGTAAACAAGAATAAGCTCTGATGCTAGCTCTAATTGCAGCAAATGCAGACACTGCATCTCCACCAGCAACAGTAGCAAATATTCTGCACAAAAGCTCACTCATCAGGGAGGTTTACTGGACTGCTTTTTGTTGGAGTTAGGAGACATATTAACATCCCCATTGCTGATGTTGCAGAGAAGGAATGCATGTAATATACAATGTAAAAGTTGTGGGGTTGTATATAAGGTGCCTGTCTACCGTTAACAGATGTAAAATTAAAGAAAACTTGTAATAGTACTGATAAAACTAATTAAAAATAAAATATCCAAATTTTCATTGTAGGTTATTCCCCTCCAATTGCATGCTTCAATAGATTATTTCTTGATATAATATATGGTTTGCATTTCGTCTGTTAAATTGAAATTGTGTTGCTGTAACTTGCTAATGCTGGTATTAAGCCTTGATTTCCATAGTAATTGAAAGTGAGCATTTCAAATTGTTCCACATATGGGAAGGTACAATTTTGACTTTAAAGAAAATTGCCTTTTTAAATTAAAGGACGCATTTAGTTGAGCCTGGTTTTTGATATTCTAAAAGGGAAAAGTCTTGCTTGCTTTTGACCAGCTTAACATACACTTTTTCTGACCTAGCACCTTTGTGCTATTATGCAGCAGTTTGGATCTAAAACTTAGGAGGGAGTCTGACCTGTCTGCATTCCTTAGTCACTTCTCCTCCCCTGTCCTTTATTTTCCTTCTTTGAGCTATCCATGAGCAGAGGACTAGACTGCAAGAGAAAGACACCAGGTATTAGCTTGCACAGACAATGAGATGGTATCTCACAAAAGGCTCCCCACAGCAGTGACAGCTCAGCAGCTATACTTGGTACAAAGAAAAAACTAGTCTCTGTTGTTTGGTTTTTTATCTTTAGATTCAATTCTAGTTAAATCTTTTGAAGGCAGTGACTGAAATACTAGTGCCCTTATAATCCAGGATTGATCCCTCCCTCTGCTCCTGTGAATTCAGTCTATTCATGGATGACCTAATTGAATATGTGCAGAAGGGGGGAATTGCCAATGATGATATACTTTGGCTTTAATAATAATCTTGGTGTCTAACACAGCATTGCATCTTAATACATGATAAATTAAAAACAAGTAATCATAGCACTAATGAATAATAGATCAGCTATAATATTAAAGGAAAATAATGGTCACTTTTTCCACCATATATACGTGACTAACATTGGCAATCTAGCACACTTGATTTAATTTTGAGAGGCCATGTCTCATTGTGATGACAGAAGATTCATTAAAAACTTATTGATATTCCCAACTCAACCTCTGTATCAGATAAAGTATAATGATAGAATTACTCATTCATTCCTCAAGTTAAAAACAAAGACTTATTATCTTGATTCTCAGATTCCATTAGGCTGCTTTCTTGCTGAATTATTTGAAGCTACAGTCAGAAGAGAAAAGGAATTTAGCTCCAAAAAGTGTATCTATAACAATCAGTGTACTATATAAAGGTTAAGAAAGAGCCCAAGCAAAACAATTCTGTTTCACATTTTCTGCTCAAGGGGAAATGGGATTCCCTCTTGAGAATCAATATCCAGGTCAAATTCCTGTACCCATCCATCAGTACATGTACAACAAACATCAATACAGAGATACACATACACACACAATCACAAACTGAGGGTACAAAACTTCTAGATTATTGCTGCAGATATAATGAAAAGGCAGGATAAGCAAGCATGTTTATATGAAGGTAGCACAAGATGGTGGGGAGGAATTAAATAGATTTAGGAATACTAGTTGGGTTTGATTTTTAAAGATGCTAAGCATAAGACTCTGATGTTACAAAAATTTACACCTTATAACATAAGCAAAGAAGCTCAATCAAGGAGATGAAAATAGTGCTGATAAGACATTGACATAGATAGAAACACCAATAAAAGCTTTCAGGCAGCCATATTGAAGCACTAGTGCAAGGACATCAAGTCCAAATGAAATACTAACACAGACTAAAAATGATCATAGAGGAAATAGCAAGGGAAGCATATCTACCTAATGCAAACACAGGGCAACATAAAACATACACAGATACTTGGGTTCACTCATTCACCTCCATATTTTTGAAAGCTGCTGCTGGTGCAATAAATGCTATCCTATGTTCTATACACTCTATCCGCCCTTCATTTGGTTTCCTGTTTTCAGAAAAGCCTAGTTATATTGGGGAAAAAACCATGTTTCTGCTGACGGAAGAATCCAGATAGGAAAACAATTGAAAACTCACTGTTGGTCCTTGCACCAACTTGTAAGTAAGTAAATTGCTTTTCCAAGATTGTTGTCTTAAAAAAAATACTTACCAGAATACCTGGAGAGAAGGGATGTTAAGGGGAGCAAGTTTCCTGCTAAAACAAAGAAGCAAGCTAAAGAGAAAGAAAGTGCAAGTGAGAGACAGAAAGCACTCTTTAGAGGGGGAAAAAAGAAAAGGGTGGTATCCAGTGAAACCAATTTTACATGAAGGAGGAGAAAAAGAAGGGCCTGAAAAGTTATCAAAAAGAGATGCAAATGTAAGGACCAAGACTGGATGGTGACTATACCTGAATGAAAAAGTGATTAGAATCCAGGGAGTACAATAGTAAGTTTGTTAAAGTGTGTAGAACCAATACAGATATTGAATTTAAAGGTATCAGAGAGCAAAGTGCCCTGAGGTGATCAGAATACATATATTTTGTTCAGTATGAGAGAAGATACTGAAGTCATAGAAGAGTGATACTCTTAGGATCTTCATATATTTCAGTCACTGAATATTTAAATTGTTATGAAGTGCATGATCCGGTTTATGAATGTCTTACTTATAATTGTCACTGGAAATACTGTACATACTGAGATAAAATACAGGAATAATGGCTCTATTACCACTAAAGTTCATGTTACCTTGGATTTCTGGGAGCAGAATATTTTTGGGAATTGGACTTAAGGTGAGAAGATCAAGGTTCCAATTCCCATTCAGCTCCAAGGTTCACTAACTTTCAGGCAAAGCTACTACAAAATTATAGGCTAAATTAACCAGTTGCATATCCAGAAGAAGGGAGAGGTCTAGGTAATATGCTGGTAAAAAATTGCTCCAAAATGTTGGTGAAGTTAACATAGGCTTACAAACAGAAACTTTCCTGGTGGACTGCGATGAGTAAGAAACATAACCAGACAAGGAAGAATAGCAGCTTTTTACACAATGGTTCAGCCTAATGGGAAGGCATATTTTGGAAATACTCTGCCCAAAAATGACATCTCGGATTTAAGCTCCTCTAAATCTTATGATGCTAACATTTTAGAGCCAGGCTTGAAATGAACTTGGCTCTTTGCCCCATAACTAATGACATGGGCAGTTTCTCTAAGTAGTATTTAGCCTACACAGAAGACATTATGGGAGAGTAGTATAAAGACACAACTAAGAAAACAAATAAGAGTAGAGCATATCATGCTATAAAGTTTGTCTCTAATCTGATGAACTTCAGTGAGTATTCCTGAATCCATTTGCAGATTTGCTCGAGTGAAAATACTGCATCCTATTACTGCTAGCAATGCACAAAACAATGCTTTCTGCTTTGTTTTTTATATGCCTGTAAAACAGTGGTGCTGTTTTTCCAAAATATCATAGTCATGCACATAATTGCAGCAGTGCCCATACTGTTTGCTCCCTCTCCAGGCACCGTATACCTCCAACTTTGGTGGTTAGCCATTTGGGGAAAAATGTGACCTGTTCCTTCTTCATGCTTCTAGAACACCCAAATGTCAGGGGATATTGTTATGTCTGGTGACCTAATTCAGAGGCTGAACTGTGAGATACGCAGAATACACAATCATTTTTATATAACTACATAATATGCTATGTCATTTCTTAGAACATGAAAATAATAGTTCATATGTAGATATGTAGATTCCCCCTACCTAAACATAATTTACAGGAATCTCCTGGATGGACAGAACAGTAAAGCACTGAACACTGAGTGTATTCACATCTTGGAATTTGATCCCTTAACATATCCTACCAGTGATTGTTGAAACACAGAATAGGAGAGATACAAGGTTCTAGCTGCTAGAAAAGAATATCCCCATCTTCTTATAATTTCTTATAAGTTGTTGCATTGTGTTGTTAATGCTGTTATATAGTCTGTGATTTTAATGCAAGCATCATTAACGCCTCTGTTAGCAAACAAAGAGCAGCATATATCTGAACTAGTCACCGTGAATTTATTAAATGAAAAATTATTAGATGTGGATGATGAACAGGGGTACTGCTCTCGCTTGTTTTCTTGTTTTAGGAGAGAGACAATTTCCTAGGTGTCATCAGCTTCCAACAAGCAACCCTGATATACTCCTTAGTGTGAGTGACTAGCAGGAGGCTCAAGTGGTCTAGCTCTTTTGTTCCTCAGGGATTCTATTTCAAACCAGTCTAAAATCACAAAAATGAACGAGCTCTGTCTCATTCTTACAGGAGTAAAGTAGTTGCCAAGGTGGAACTGAAGTAATATGGCGGCTTGATAAGACAAGCATATACTGGGGCCAAGATAGTCTTTGTTATTACACAGGACAGGCAGATATTACTTGCTGTACTTTTCACCCACAAAAAAATAAATGTTCAAATTTTGTTCCTGACATTTTATAAATTACTGGGGCTCAGCATAGGATGCACGGTTTGAAAAAAGGAACTCTACTTGATACGCATGCAGACTGAATCACTCACAAGGGTACTTGTCTAGCATACTGTGATTACTGATAGATTTTTCTGTCTAAATTTTGAAGGACTTAACTACTGTCCACCCCAAATGTTTATTAGGCAGACCTACAGGTTGGATATCAGAGTGGGTACTTTTGTCTATGCATGTTCAAATTCTAACACAAATCCTCATTTGACTATTATCAGGATGTACTCCCAGTTCCTAGAATAAGGGTGGGAAGAAGATGGATTGTTATCTACTGGCAACAAAATGATACCATACATTAAGCTGCCAAAAAAAAAAAAAGGAGAAGGAGAAGGAGAAGAAGTTGTAGTAGTCGGGAACCAGTGTATTTCTGAAAGAACTATGAGCTCCACAAGAAGATTCTTGTGTTCAGGTATATAGTGTGGTGTGTATCTTTTGCATCAGCTTCCAAATATGGGCATTGCATTTTTAAAAAAATAAAAATAAAAAGTAGATTCCACAAGCCTGAACTCTACTCCTCTCTAGAACTTGCATGAACTTTTGAAAAAAACATTTTTTTAAAAAAAAAGATATGACTTTTAAGCTAGGATTTTATTGTGTTCCAAATTTCAGTTTAGCCTCTTTCCCCTTTATCTTCAAAGTAAACACACTTCTAAGGAAAGAGACTATCATGTCAGAGCTTTCTCTAGCATTGCAAATCTTCCTACAACTTGGAATAGTAAGTGATATGAGTATGTGGGAGCAGATGCTCCTTACTGAAGGTTATGTTCTTTCTTCTAGATAACTTATGAAAACGTACAAAACAGAGAGACACAAACACATACAAAAACAGAGAAAGAGAAAGAGGAATGTTAATATTATTAGCAAATGCTCAGAAAGATAACTTAGACAAAATCTCAATACAGAAAGAAGAAAAGATAGAACTGGTAAGGAAGCGGCCAAATTCTGATTTTAATTACAAAAATGTAAGTCAAAATGACTTGCTTAACATCAAGGATGAAATAACCATAAAATGCAAACTAAGATCAGAATATGGTCCTTTGACATTAAACCCTCTAAGAACTATTGGAGAGTTTAGGATGCTCCTGATCAGAAAGCATGTTCCGACTGTTCTGTTGTTCAATTACTGCAGTTAATTTGAATTCTGTTTCCAAGTAGCTGATCCAAGGGAAAAAAAATATCAACACCTTCCAGCCAAATAAATCAAAACCAGGATCTCCACAGTGAGGTAATGATGCTGTTACCGCCCCTCCCCCGCCCGACACCAAGCTTTCTCCCCCAAGATCGAAGAGGAAGCCCACCGATGCTCCTCGCCTTTCTCGAGGGCACTTTTTGCACACCGTAACATTTTCAGTCTTTTGTGCCCATATTTATAAAGCAAAAGAAGCACGGCTGCTAGAGGGTTCTGCCCTACTTCGACATGATTTTTACCTTTTCAAAGACCCGACTCAAGCAGAAGGCAACGGGAGAAAAGGGATCCCGCTAGTGAGAGCTGAAGCTCAGGAGAAAGAAAGTTAGTTCGGGATCCAACACCTCAGAGCTGCTGGTGTGAGTGCGAGCCTCACACTTTCCCCGGATCTTCGCCTACTTTCAACTCTCGGGCTGCCCACTTACACGCGCCTTCCTCCCCTTTCTTGTGGGGCGCAGACCCTCCCTTTCCCAACTGTGCCCGAGAGACCTCCCGCCGCTCTGCTGTTACCCAGAGCATCTTCCCTCTGGGCTGCGAGTCGGCTTCAGGGAGCGCTTCAGACCCACTGCGGATCTCTCCCTCCCTCCCTCACACACCCACTACCACCTTCTCGTGTGGCCTCTCTCTCAACGCCTTCCCCGCTCTCCTCTCAGCAGGTCTGGCTGCAGCAGCCACTTTCAGAGGCTCCCGGGAAGTCCTCGCCACCCGACCTTCGAGGTGAAGCACCGGAGAAGCCTAGCTCCCGCTCCCCGCCTCAGCCTTCCCTCGCAAGATCGGTCCCGACTCCCGGCTCCGAAGCGCCAACACGCCCCAAGGAGAGGCTGGTGCTCTCTTCCCGCTAAAGACTTGCACCTCGGAGGAGAGAATACCCAACATGAGGTCCATGTTTACCGGCTTGGAGCTTTCCGAAAAATGACAGTAATCCCCATAATAAAGATGCATTTATCTTGCTCTCCCCCGGAGCAGGGAGGTCGCCCTCAGACACCTGGCAGGGCAGATCTCGCCAGAGCGGCAGCCGGTGCGTGAGCGAGCGGGGAGACGCGGACTCCTACCTTGAGCGCCTTTGCGGTCAGTCCTTGGTGCTGCCGCCGCCGCTACTGCCGTCCGGTCCTCTCTGGCAGAAGTGAAGAAGGGACCCGCTCGCCCCCTGGCCGCGCGCTTCCTCTGCCTGCCTTTCCTCCACCCGCCCACCCTCTGCCCGGACGAGCAGCGGGAGGGGTGCTGCCGAGAGAACAGCCTCGCTCTCCCCCCCATCTCATTTCGCAGCCTGCAGTGATGAGCTCGCTCGTTCTGCCTGTCATTCATTCCCTCCTCTCAACTCTCGAACGCGGCGCTTCGCTCGCCCTTTCCAGAGTCGCTGCTGCTGCTGCTGCTGCAGAGCCGCGGCCAGCGGGAGGAACGCTCGGTCCGAGAGAACAAAGCGGCCAGTGGCAGGCACCGCCGGCCCGCCGGCCAGCCAATGAGGAGCCGCGAAGGGCATCAAAGGGGACCTTTACCTGCGCTCCATCCTTGTGGAAAGCGCGGAGGGAGGGAGGACTTTCTGGGGCGGCGATGGGGGGCGGGGCAAGACCTCTCGGGTCGCTGTCGTCAGTACGCAACTCCTGGGCCCCAAATTCTGGAGGGGCGGCCAGGAAGGAACCCTCCGCACTTTCCACCTTCCCTTAGCTGCCTTTATGGGCTCTTCCCCCCTCCTTCGGCTGACTCAGGCAGGGCTCGGGGAGATTGATATGGTAATAAGCGCGGGGTGGCCATACTTTCTCATTACTGTGGAAACCGAGGGGGGTAGGGAGTTCAGGACAAAGGCCGTAAGCGAGGAGAACAAAACCAGTGGCTGGCCCTGGAATGTCTGCCATTTCTCTCTCCCTCTCCTCGCGGCCTCCTCCTCCTCCTCCTCCTGCCTTTTTTTTTTTTAATTCAAAGCGCCCATTTGCAAACATAAAGGGACAAGACCGCTGCGGGAGAGGAAAAAAGAAGAGAGGAGCGGGGAGGACCCTTCTTCCTTCACTCTGTCTTCCCGGAAAGCTTCCCCGTTCGTCAAACCTGCAGTAAATGTTAACGTAACTGAGCTCGTTAAAGTTACCCCACATGGAGTTTTAAAGAGAGGATTGGGAGAGGGGGGGTTGCAGAGGAAGCCCAGGAATTTTTTTGTCAGAAATGGGCGCCTCGGTCCTATTCTAGAGATTCATCCAAGGGGCAGCTGAGTGCTTCTAAGGAAGTGCCTTACCTCAGGAGAAAATGGCCTTCTCCTTGAATCGTGGTAACTTAAGGTGGCAAAAAAGTGTGGGCAAAGGAAGGAGATAAGGCAAGAGCAGCTTCAACGCTGAGGATCCTTGCCCCAAACAAGGGGCTTCAGACTTGGAAGCTCCCTGCCGCAGGGAGGGTCACAAGGGATCTGCTTCGAACTTCTCAGACTTCGATGTGCTTCGCCCAGCATCACCAGCTTCTCAGGTCCGTAAGGTGGTTTTCCACTGGTTTATTGCTGGGACTACATTGCTGTAGATGAAGGAGCCAGAATAGAGGAATATTCCAGGATCACTATATATGATGCTCATTTTGTATGGACTTTAGACAGAGAAATTAGGGGAAAAATGAAAATTATATAATATTGGCACTGACAGTATAACTCTTGGGGAATATTTGTATTTGTAAAACTTTTTTTTTTTTTTGCAGAGAGTAGATTGCTGCACATATTTTGCTTCATCTTAAAATACAGTTCAAAGGAAAGTGAAGAGAATCTTCCTAGTGTTTCCTGGTTATGGGTAACTGATACTAGGGGAACCTGGAGCCACTCAGTTTGAGTTCATTTTTGAATGCCCCAAACACAATCTTTTGTAGCATAGCCTCCCTGTTTCTCCTCTTATAAGTGTTCAGCTTCCACTGGATATATGTATTTGAGAGAGAGAGGTACCTACATGTGAAAGACACTTTGTATCTTTATATTAACCAGATCATTAAGATGGAGATACTGTGCTGAGATTGGAAAAACTTAGTTAAGGGGCAAAGAAACATTGACATCCTAAAGATATGTCTATTACCAGAACTTCATTGGAGATATATTATTGGCATTCACTTCTCATGCCTGAATTTATGGAAACAATCATGACTCAGTGACATAGCATATAATTTGGAAGCCAATCCCAGCATCTTCAGCAAAATAAGACTCCCAGGAGCAGGGTTACAATATTTGAGCTGCAGTAATCTGGGTAAACACTAGATGGTAGCAGAGATACAAAAAAACTCTAACCCTTTGCTACCATCTTGTGCTTGCCTGGATTTTGCAGCTCATATATCCCAACCCTACCAAAGAGCCACATATAATCTTTCAGACAATACTGAGTTGGATAGACTAATATAATATAAGACAACTTTCTCTCTTAACTGAAATCACATTGCTGTCCCAATATTTTGTATTTATATAAGTATATGGTACTGAAGAAATTCAACTGCATACTTTGCTTAGTTTGCAGTTTGCTGCTTTTAATGAATCCATCCATGACCAGGAATCTGTATTGGTGGTGAGTTCATGGGGGAAGGGGTGGAGAATGGTGCATTCTGAAGGAAAAGGACACACAGACCTACTTCTGGTAGCAAAGGTAAAGGAAGTGAGCTATAAAGCGCTGGGGGTATCACTGACATGCTTTGCCTGAGGGCACCATAACTTTCCTTATCTAATGATGTTTAGATGACTGCAGGCTCTCCCCTGATTCTGCCTAGCGGCTAAATCTGACCTATATTTTCCAATTTTCACCTATCAGCAACTTCCCTTCTGGAGACCAAGCCAGATAAATGCTACAAGTGTGAACTGTGATAGGCAGGGAACTATTGCCTACTCTTCTTAACCTAGTAATGACAATGGCCTAAAAATGTTGAGGAAAGTACTGAAATAATACAGGAGTTTTCAAAGGACTGTAAAAAAATGGCTTTGGCTGAGATGTTGGAGAACTCTGGCTTGGCCTAGAGTCATGTTTTCTGGCTAGCTGAATAATAATTTAGCAAACTGGGAATAATCTTTGGTCTGCATTTCTACTGTCTTTGCCCGCCTTCTTCCTTCCTTATTTCAGCACAGACTTCCATGTGCTGAGCTTCATTATCTTTTCCAATTACATCTGAATGTCAGTTTTAACTGTACTGTAACTGTGGGAATATGCTATAAAAAGAGAACTAGAATTTAAACAAAGAATGATGTATCTTTGACCTCGTGATGTGGCAGAATTACAACCCCCAAGAGCCCCAGCCAACATGGCTAATAGGGAGAATATTGGGAATTGTAATTCAGCCATTTCAGGTGGGCACCGGTTCTCCTCCTCTGATTGGAACTAATCAGGATCATTGTGTCAAAGCCAGAGTAAAAAGGAAAGAGAAGAGGCAAGAAAGAGGAAGCACCCAGTTCCAGGGCGCACCTTGGCTTGTGAACTTATGGCTTAGCAGGTTGGAAAATGTACAGGGCCATGGGCCATCTACATGCTGGAGTAGCACTACTGGAAACTAGGTGCTCCTGGTTTACTTTAAAAAAAAACATACATTTTACTGTTGTAAAGCTTAATGATAGAGTAACTATGCTATATGGGGCAAAAGAGAATTAACAGAAAGTAGTTTTTTAGGGCTAAACTACATGCTTACTTTTTAAAATAGTGTATTTGATTCAGAACATATTTCTAGAACATTTTCCTTATGAAAGAAAAGTATTGGAAACAGATACTGGTACCATATCTCTTCATTTTTGAAAATATATTCTGAACAAGTGAAAAGACAGTTGGCATTCTCTGCCAGTGAAAGCAGTGCCAATCCCATTTTGAGACAGAGAAAGATGGGTAGTGAGAAGGAGGGGAAACAGTTCTAAAACTGAAGTCTGTGGGGGTTGCTTGTTTTGGCTGATCAAAATTCGTAATATACTTTCAGTTTTTCCTAGAGTTTACCCTGTTAGTAGATGAGATTATTTGTATCTCCCACAATGGAATGTTTAAGATAATGATTATCTTGAGAGAAATAGTACATCCCAGTATAGACCCACTGTGCAATTTAGAATGTCTGGGAATCTGGATTGCCACTGAGAATCCCAATCCTTTGGTATTTTTAAAATAATATACATCTATTTTTACCCATTCAGTCTGTCCATTTCTTGGAGACTGCCTGGATAAGTCCCTGCAGTTTTCTTGGCAAGGTTTTTCAGAAGTGGTTTGTCATTGCCTGCTTCCTAGGGCTGAGAGGGAGTGACTGGCCCAAGGTCACCCAGGTGGCTTTGTGCCTAAGGCGGGACTAGAACTCACAGTCTCCCGGATTCTACCCTGATGCCTTAACCACTACCCCAAACTGGCTCTCAGAAAATAATAAATATAATAAATAAATAAATAAATAAATAAATAAATAATGATATTACTTAAAATAATAATACAATTTGTATAAATCCCAAATGATTAGGAAGGTGAAACCAGTTGGCTACATTGACCAACAACTATTTATTTAAACAATTTATAGAGCTACCATCTCACTGCAATGACTCTGGGCAGCATACAAAGATTAAAATCATCATAACAATATAAACCTGTGATGCCCGATTAAACAATAACCCCTAAAATAAGAAGTCATATCACCAATAGAGCTCACTTAACTGCCTGGCTCAAATGCCTGGGGGAAAAGTCATGTCTTCAGACATTACAGACAAAGCTTAAATTACTGCTGACTTAAACTACACCCTGTTTCACAAACAGTGGGATGGCTTCCAGTGGCCTCAAATTCCATAAACGGGGTTTCCTAGCTCTGGAGTTGAGCATTCTGAAAAATTCTACTTGAGGAAAACTTTGAGCTATCACAGCAGCTGGGTTGATTTCTTCTGTCCTTGCTAAATCCCAGAAACCATCAATATCAATAAACTTCAAGGCAGCCATGATAATTAGGTTGAAAGTTCAGAGCTGAACAAACTGCCAGTTTGGTCTAATGGTTAAGGCAACAGGCTAGAAACCAGGAGACTGGGAATTCTAGTCCCACCTTAGGCATGAAAGCCAGCTGGGTGACCTTGGGCCAGTCACTCTCTCTCAGCCCAACTCACCTCATGGGGTTGTTGTTGTGGGGAAAATAGGAGGAGGAAGGAGTATTAGGTATGTTCACTGCCTCAAGTTATTTATAAAAAATAATAAAGGCAGGATAGAAAAATAAATAAATCAAAATGACAGCCATCAAAAGTTTTTTTTTTTATTCTGTCATTGGGTCACATATAGCAATAAGCAATACAGTTGGCTGGGTTTATACATTTATTTTATTTTTACTTATTAGATTTATTAGATTGTGCTGAACCATAAACTGTGATAAACATTGGGTCTTTCTCCACTTGCACTTAACTCTGTGTAAGTGTGTGTGTGTGTGTGTGTGTCTGTGCCTGTGCCTTCGAGTCAGGGTTGACTCCTGGCAACTGCCTGGGCAAGTCCCTGCAGCTTTCTTGGCAAGATTTCAGAAGTGGTTTGCCATTGCATTCTTCTTCCTAGGGCTGAGAGAGAGTGACTGGTCCAAGGTCACCCAGCTGGTTTCGTGCTCAAGGCAGCACTAGCACTCACAGCCTCCTGGTTTCTAGCCCAGTGCCTTAACCCCTACACCAAACTGGCTGTCATAGTCATTCAGAAATTACCCATTTCGCAGGAAGGTAAAGTGCTATGGATAAAACTCATAGGTTGTTTTCTCCCACCCCCACTCCCACTCCCACTCCCACTCCCACTTAAGACATTACATTTTGTGTTCAAGGCAGGACTAGAACTCACAGTCTCCCAGTTTCTAGCCTGATACCTTAACCATTACACCAAATTGGTTATCTCCCTAACTGTGGCACAAACATAACCTGGCAACATCTTCTTTCTGCCATGCCTCCATTAAATTGCCTTCAACTCATCTCCAGCCCACAAGTGAGACAGATTTAAGTTGTTCTTGGACGTATCAGTGTCAACATAGTGGCTTCCTTCTTGTTATAACCACATAAAAGGGCTGATCTGGGGGGAAAAAGATGCTAATACATAGTGTGCCTTTGAAGCAATGGAAAAATAGTTAAAGAAGCATTTTAGAATTTATAGGTCTGCCCATAGGCACATTTCCAAAATGAAGGAAGTGTAAAACAATGCAAAGGGGCAAATAATGACAATATGCGTTCCTGCTTCATCCTATTCAATATAAACATTTCTGGGAAGAGATTTCACACTCATTCCATTCATTTCTCTCTATTTTTCCTTTTTGTTTTCTTTTACCTTTCTCATTCTTTTTCTTTTCTCTTTTCTTGCTTTTCCTTCTTTTTCCTGTTACAGATGAAATGTTCTGTGATCTGTGACATGGGTCAGCAAACTTTTTCTGTAAAGGACCAGTTCCTACCCTGGTCTGCAGGTGTGGCTGGCAGGTCTGCAGACCAAAGAGCTTGGCAGCCATTAGATGGCACTGGCCCACCAGAAAGGAGGATGCTGATAAGCCACTGCTGCTGCCCAGGACACCCCACCCCAGCTCTTGGCCCCACCCCTCATCCTGGGAACACAGCTGATGCTCAGGGGGCTTGACAATCTGCCACTCACTCATCCATCCATCCTTAGTTTGTGGGCTGCATAAAAACAGGTGGGCTGGATTTGGCCCACAGGCCGTAGTTTGCTGACCTTGGATCAGCAAATTGGAGTGGCAAATAAGAGCTTTGCATGTAAAAATCCCTAGGGCCTGGAGACCTGAGAGACCACTTGTCTCCAATTGTTTCTGCCCACTGAGTACGTTCCAGCAGAGTTGGTGCGTTCCTGGTCCCCTTCATTAAACATTGACATCTTGTGGGACCTAGGAAGTGTGCCTTCTCTGTTGCAGCTTCCACCCTCTGGAGCCAGAGATGGCACCCTCTCTCCTAGGATTCCAGAAAACTTTGAAAACCTGGCTTTGGTCCCAGGCTTGGGGTTGGTATTTGTTATTTCTTTAATGGCCCCTGTTTTGTTTTGTGGATTTTGTTATTAGGGCATTTTAGTCTGGGCTGCCTTTGATTTAATATTTTTAGCTGTTTTTATATCTTCTTTAATTTTGTGCACCGCCCAGAGTGCACTGGAGTTTGGTGGCCAATAAATTTAAACAAACAAATAAATAAAATAAAAATTGTTGAATAGCCCCAAAAAACCTCAAAAACATATGACGTGGAGTGGAAATAGAGTGAGAGGAGGTAAATGATTCAGCAATTTTACTGAAATTACTTCAGTTGCTTTGTCAGTGCAGTTCTAGCACTATTCTCTCAAAAGGTTCATATTATTTTCTAAATATTTGCAATGGTACATATTTCCAAAGTTCATAAACTTGTTTTGGCTATGGACAATTTTTTATCAATAAACTAGTATTCAATTATAGTTACTTAGGAGTTCACTTAAGAGTTTATTGAAACATACAATTAGACCAGGGTACCCAAACTTGTTTCTGCAACTGTGTATTTAAATTAGCTTTGATTTATTCATTTTTATGGTCAACTGCTGATCTGCAAGTACTGGGGAAAAAGAATAGTTATGCTCCATCCTTTAGTATGTTCGTACGTATCGTAAATCATTAATACAGTTCTGTTTTAAAAATTCCTCTGCTTTGGCTAATCCTTACTTAATTCTCATGATGTATTTCAGCCTTCTTATTTGTATGCCCTATAGATGTAACTACCTATAGCTTTCAGAATCTCAAGCCAACAGTCCAACAGATCTGGACAGTGCCAGGTTGGGGGAGATTGAGGTAGCTAGTGTTGTTCTCATTTTCTTTTCCATAGGAGTCTTAGGAGAACACCTGAAAAGTTAATCTAAATGTTAGTCTGTTCCAAACCTGCCACACAAAATTAACAACCTGTTGTTAAAGAAGAACTGTTCCTTCTGTGTCTTAATGCCCATAACGAGTACTTCAGTGGATATCTACAGGCCTGTTATTCCCTTTTACACCAGCAATTATTTGTTCCAGCTTCTAGCTATGCAGGCATTACTACAAGTTGAGGCAGCCTTGTCTTCAAAGCACTCTGCTGGTGTAGGCTCCAGGAAAGGATTAGTTTATAGTCTAGTAGACACTGAGGCAATTATGCCTTCTGTGAGAGCTGGGAGCATCTGGATTTGGATAATTTAAGTTATTAGAGAAATCAGGGAAGCAGAAGACATTTTGGGCAAGGGCAGCTGCTTATTATGCATATATATATCTCTGCCAGAAAAAGAGACAGGAAAAAATGTACTCAGGGGGAATAGAGTAGACTTGCTGTGGCTGGCTTTAAGGTAACAGGAAAGCTACATAAGTTTTACAGGAATTTTGATATCAAGCAGGAAGGATTTTCAAGCTGATTCTATAATAATGGCCAAAAATCCAAGATTAGACACTCAGAGGCTTTTTTACTCAACAGAGCACATAATTTCATGCATAAACTGGAGCAGTCTTAGCCTCTTACAGAGTTTCAAGAGTGTCTGCATGAAAAGATGGATACCAGAATGTCAAAGGCCATATAAGGAACCTCTCTGAAGCTCGAGTTAATCTCATATTGATTGCAGGTTGTACTTAAAGGAGACTGTACTGGTATATGGGTCAGAAATAAACAATGATTTCAATATGTTTTCCTAAAACCAAACCAAACCAAGACAGTGTTTTTAGAAACTAGTGGGGTGATTTGGTTACATATTTTGTAATCTGCCCTTCCTTTAAGGACCTTGGGATCACCTATAAAATGTGCTGGTTTTCCATTTTAGCCATGCAAAACATCTGCCAGCCCTATGTCACTCATCAAGGTTCATGGGTGAGCAGCAATCTGGACGTGGTTCTTCCTGGTTTGAATCATTATAACACAGTGTCTCCATGATTAGGAATAAGCATAAACACATATAACTCTGTGGAGTCCTTGGTGATCTCTGAGCTTGGTTGTTTGCTTGCAGACGTTTCATTACCTGACTAGGTAACTTCATCAGTTCCTAGTCAAGTAATGACTCAGCCATAGTTTCAACTGGGAAACTGTGAGCATCCTAGACCAAGCTAAATCCAAAAGCACTAGGGAATTCCTGGAAGATAAGCAAGGATTAACACCAGAGAAACAATCAAGCAGAAAACCATACCCTAATCAAGGAACTATCAAGGAGAAAACCCCACCCCCACCAACACTGGCAGGGCAACCCCTGTATATAAATAGGGAGCAAGCCCCACACTCACCAGCACTGATGAAGTTACCTAGTTGGATAATGAAACGTCTGCAAGCAAACAGCCAAGCTCAGAGAGCACCAAGGACTCCATAGTTCAACCCTAAGCTACATGTGTTCTCTTCTATTGAAACATAAAATTCTTTTGCCTGTGGATGTGACTACTTAGAACTACTACCATAATATCTGCATGTTAGTTGAGTTAAGACAATGAACATTTATTGTTGGTCATTAAGTGACCATTAATTCACTCACTAATATAAATTAATCTATCAACATTAACAAAAGAGAAATAATTGTGCACAAACCATCAGTTTAAGTAAGGCACTGAGAATGGAAGATGGCCATAGACAAACAAGTCATATCTCCCATGAAATAAGGTCTCCCATGAGATCCTAGTAGAGAAGATGGAAATATATGGGTTGCATTATATTACCATTAGATGGTTGAACAATTGTACCCAAGTGTACATCAGTCGCTGTGCATCAGCATGGAAGTGTTGAGTGGCATATTGCAGGGCTCTATTTTGGGCCCTGTGGTGGTTTACAAATTTATGAATAACTGGGATGAGATTAGAAGACGTTATCAAATTTGTCAATGTTACCAAGACGGTCTGATAGCAGGCACCTTAGAAGACAGTAAAAAAAATCAGGAAGACCTTGTCAAATTGAAATAATGGAGAGAAACCAGCAAGATGAATTTCAACAGAGAAATGCAAAGACCTACTTTTGAATAGAAAAAAAAAATCAAAGGCATGAATGAATATAGGATGGCGAAAGCAGGGCAGCAGTACACGCAAAAAGGATCTGGGTGTCCCAGTGATGCAGCTGCAGAAAAGCAAATGCAATCTTAGGCCGCATCAGCAGAAATCTAGTGTCAATCAAGAAAAGTTATAATTCCTCTCTATTCTGCATTGGTCAGAGTGCACCTATAATATTGTGTCTAGTTCTGATTACTGCATTTTAGGAAGGACATTGACAAAGCAGAGTGTGTCCAAAGGAGCTGAACCAAGATGATAAAGGGCCTGGAAGGAAAAACTTATAATGAGGAAGGGTTGGAAATTTGGATATGTTTAGCTTGGAGAAGAGAAGGCTGTGGGGAGACATGATCTGACTTCAAGTGTTTGAAGAGCTGTCTTGTAGAAGATCAGAAAGTTCAGAGTTATTCCAGAAGACAAGAAATGTTGTTTTTAAATTACAAGGAAGAAGATTTGGGTTGGGCGTTAGGGAAAATAGCTTAACAGTTAAGAGCTGTTCAACAATGGACAGGCTGCCCTGAGAGGTGATAGATTCTCCTTCCCTGGAAATGATAGAGGTTGGATGGCAATCTGTCAAGGATACTGTAGTAGTAGATTCCTGCACAGTGTAGGGGTTTAGAAGGTTCCTTCCACCTCTTACATTTCTATGCTTCTCTGTGCAATTGGTGGTGGTATAGCGCAGCTCACTGCAAACTATATCCAGCTAACCAAACACCCTGGGAAAATTCTCATACTCCATATCCAATGTACTGGATACAATGCTGCATTGTATTTACATGATTAGTCACAGTAGATATTTCAGTGCAGCATGGGCAAACCTGCAAAGGACAATATGCCACGTACTTGCTCTATATTCCATCCCAGAAAATGTGCAGTTTAGAAGCAGTGACCCTTCTTCCATTATCTGGCTAAAAGCAACCTATAACATATAAAACCAAACAAGCCTTTTCTTTGGGTCTTTCCACCCAGGTTTGCAGTGAGTATACATTTGATAGGAACTGCAGCTAATTCAGGTGGTCTGACGAACATATACTTTTGTTTTTATCCATCCTTAACTTAGTGAAAGAAAATCAGTTTTCTAATAAAGCCTTTGGTCATTTTCACCCATTACAATGCTCCTCTATGTTAATGTCTGTTGAGTCCCATGTAACTAGAATTCATTGTTATGGATAAAATTTACGGAACAGTGTTATGAAAAAAATTAAATACTGTAAAACACGAAGTTCTTACTGGCTTCACTGATAACAATTAACTACAGTATATGTTCAATGGGAAGTTTGTTAAATCTAAAGTTAGCAGAGACAGCATCGGCAAAAACTCCAGCTAGTTGGAGTGCTTGGGTATTATAATTTAGTCTAGATTCCTCCCTAGCTCCCCTTCCCCTCCATATTGTTTGTGGGAGGCCTTTTGTCGTGCATTGCCTTAAATATGGGATCTAAATTCCTTATGCTCAATGAGTTGAGGAATGCCTCAACAACATGGAGCTGGAAAAGGCGCTCTTCTTCATCAGTGTGAACCCCATCACCTTTGCATGTGACTTCACCTCAGCAGGTGGGATGTTAAACAAACCAAAAGGTTTTAATGAGGCATGGAATTGGAACCAGCTTGTTTGCTCAGTAAATTGTGCTGGAGCACTAAGGGGGGACAGTGTTCTTTAGATCCTCTTTTTCTACAGCTGGAAGACCTACTCAGCACTGATCCTCAGGGTGACAACCGAGCCCCTGCCACGGCCTGGCACTAAAAGAATGGGTTGCTCCAGGCACTTTGGTAGGGTGATTTGGTAATGAAGCTACTGCAAGATGAAAGTGAGGATCTGGCAGATTCTGGCTTCCACAAGTTACATTGTTAATTTGATACCCTTTGACAGCACCAGTCATTGCTGGGCTATTAGTACACTGTCCATAATTTTGCTTGTTCTACTCTAACTAGCCACCAAATGTCAGAGGATCTGGGCAATAATTACAGAGACATAGGGAAATAACTTTCTGCAAATATCATCAAGCATGATCTACAAAATATATATCTTCATTTTTTTTCTTCATCTCACAGTAATTGGGCTCCATCTTCCATTGGCATACTTAATACTAAAGTACAAGAGAGTGAGTTGAAAAGCAGAAGTGTGAAGAAAGGACAGGTGGAAAATTACAGATGCTGAAAAGAAGTAGAAGAATGGGAGGAAGAACGTCCAGGAAAAAAAAGAAGACTTGCTGTGTGATGTTAGAAAGATGCCAAAAAAGAGGCAACATTCCAAAACCCCAGGCAGACATTCAGTTGGTGAAGAAGGCTCCACTTGTTGAATTGCTGTCCTTCTCAAACTGTAACTGTTAACCTATTAAATGCAGAGAAAATTTTAAAAATGGTAACTCAGCTTCAATAAGTGTTGGAAGGGGGATGAACAGAAGACCAGAATTCATTAGCCAAATGTTGGATATAAGTCATAATTAAAAGCAAAAAAGCCCATCTTGCTGTACCCAAGTCCATTTGCAAATTACTAAAAAAACCCTTCCATTTAATCCAAGATGTTAACACAGAACCAAACTGGAAGATATGCAAGAGATATTTAATGTTTTCTAAAGAGACCAAAACAATTGCATCCAAAGCAAAAACAGAGGAAATATTTGTTTTTAGCTACCTCCCTGTTATTTATTAGGTGTCATTTAATGCCAGTGATGGAAAGGACTGTTTGGTTTGCAATGGGCTTGTAGGTTTACCTTGATGTATATGCAGGATGACCAAGATGTCTTTTGTTAATTTCTTAGGAGAACTCTACAGGGTCCTTTTCAAAGGAAAGGGGAGTAAGGCTTCATTTACCCCACCCCCGTGAGGAAGATGAATGGGAATTCTGTGGAGAGGGAGCTCTGGGGCTAGAGAGCAGGTCAAGCTCCATTTTCATTCAAGTCAGCTGATCTTGTTGCCACGGTTGCTGGTTGTGAACAGTGTTGCCTTTGGACAGACATCTGCTCTCTTGGAACAGGGCTAGGTCCACCAGCATATTTTATAGAGGGGCTCAGTGAATGGAAGCAAGCAACTTTCAGTCATCTTTGCCAGCAATTTAGGCAGTTAACTCAGAGGCAAAATCTGTACTGAGTATCTGATGGAGTTTTTAAAGGTTAATAAAAGAACTCCAAGCAGCAAACAGCAATCTTGCAGAGTAGAAGCGTGAACCAAAAAAGGAACTTGCAGATTAAGCTTAATTACGTTCAGAAATAAATTCAGTCTTCACACTGTAGTTAGATGAAGAAGAATAGAGATAGATTACTTTTATTCAGTAGATCTGGATACAGGTAGATTCATAGTAGACAGCACTTAATCATCACTGGTTCTTTGAGGCACTTTCTATGTGGAATAGAAAGTGTGCATGCAAGCGAGATGGTAGGGGGAGGACTGCATTCCTGCAGCACCTCCTGCTTGCATGTGTACCAGAAGGGTAATGGAGATTGTTAATCCCCAAGCCCAAGAAGAAGGAGGAAGTGGAAATCAGGTGACCCATGTGATGTCCCACAAACAGAATAGAGATACGTTTGCTAGACAGCCCCCCTTACGCTTATGAGACAATGCTGAGTTGACCCCTGATAATTCCAACAGTATCCACATTGGATCATCTAAAGGGGCTTCACCTCTTTGGCTCAAGAACTTTTTCTGGCTTTATTTTCACCACATCCTAGCTTCAAGGAACCCCCCCCCCCTCATTTTTGTCCTGGTTAGAGACTGTATTCCTTAACAGCAAACTTGCCCCTTAGTGTATGAAATATTTGCTCCCCAGAATGCTGTATATCCTTGTGACAGTGATAGTATACATTGCATAAGATATTGGTTTGCTTATGCTCAGATGCTTTTAATTGTTCATCTCCTTTCCTGTGATGATGGCACGAAAAGGGGCTTAACACCTGGTTGACCTTGTCTTGTCTGGGAAGCTAGACAGAGTTGGGCCTGGTCAGGACTCGGGTGGGAAATCTCCAGGAAATTCCAGGTGTTTAAGTTGGAATGAGACGTCAAAAAGCATCCTGGGAAAAGGCCAGGGCAAATAATCACATCTGTGTTGCTGCCAATAAAATTGCACAGATGTATAACCAATAAACCAAACATGACCTGAAGAAGACAAAGGTCCTTAAGGCAAATTCAGTTTAAAAAAGCAGATGAGTACATGAAATAAGAAATGCAGCTGCTTTCCATGTTGGAACCACTGCTTGCCATGATGTTCAAGCAGCAGAAATGGAACATAAGGTTGATGGGAGAAGTGTTGTACATCTTTAAGTATTCTGAAGACATCGCTGCTCTAAGAGACTTCTAAGTGCTGCAGACCGATTCCTTGCACCAGCTTGAAGAATATGTGCCTGTCTGATCTCTGCCTGAGAATTCGTTCTAAGTATTCGATGCAGTTGAATCTCCTTTTAATAACTACAGGGCTTTCCAGTGCCTGCCCACTGATGGAGTAACATCTGCAGGGGTTCCCATTTCTTTTGCCCGGACTCCTTTACTTCCTCTTTCCCAAGTAAGAATGCAAATATGGCTGCAAAAGTACTTCCAGATAGGGAGCTTCCAGTGCTATCAAAGAACTGCTGTCTCACTGTCAGTTGCAGAGAGAATTGTCATTGACTTCCCTCTCTTGGGGCCATTGCTCTTATTTTATATGGACCCCCTCCCTATAGTCTGCACGGTAATTACCACCTGACTATTATACCCAAAGAAAGGGAATGCCACTTCATCTGAGCAGTTTTCAAAAGCTCCCTCCTCGGTGTAATCCCTTAAAAATGGTTATTTAACATTGTGACTACCTGATGGTTGTTTGTGAAGTGTCAATAAGCTAAATGTTTAAAGTTTGTTTGGACTGAAAATGCAAATTGAAAGCATTTCACTGAGGAAAAGAATCACATTTCTAAAACGGTGGCAACCAGGAAGGGCAGCAGGTACTCAAAACCAATTATTTAATTAGCATTATCACCTTCTTTCATTTAAATTCAATATAATATTTGTAATAAAGCCAGGAAGGCATTTGAGTGCTAATTAAAACAAAACTGATTTAAAGCATTAGTAAATAAGCTGATGAAATGGCATTCCTTTGGACAGGTATTGTACAAAAGTGGCACATGGTTTCTGAAGTAGAGCTTTTTCCTCTTGGAAAGATGGTAGTATATCCAAGGAAATCTCCACATTAGTAGTCATGGTTTTACACTGTTGTCAGAGACTCAAAAGACATGTGTCAGGCATGCTTTAATCTGAATCCCTGCACTGAATAGTGGTTAGATGTGAACGCCTAAATAACTCTTTTCAATTTTATGATTCTATGACCATTTATATATTGAAACTTATATATTATTCATTTTGTTTAAAATCCCCAGATAGTTTACAGTATTAAAACCCAATGATATCCTACTATTATAACACACACACACACACGCACACCACACAAAACTTTGAAGCATCAACCATTTTAGAGGTGGCAAGTCTGGGAAACGGTACAAATAAATTATTAATCTGTTGAGTCCCTCCACCCCCCCCCCCCCGGTTCTTATAAAACCTCATTAGGATGAACCCTTCATAAAGCAGGCATCTGAATAGAGAACAGCCTCTTCTGCACATTGATTTAGGGCCTTTCTCCAGTTGGAGTTAAAGTGATTTTCTTTCATTCTTGAGTCAGCACAAAACAATGCCAGCATAAAATTCGCCGTCCCCCTTCATTCTTTATCCTGCCTCTGCTGTGTCTATTTGGAGTTCTGTTCTGTGACTCTTTGGCAAGAATGCCAGCCATCAGGCTAGGTGATCCGTTTCCCTCCTCTGAATTTGCTCCCATCCCTCTTCAACCCTTCACCAGCCATCAGGGAAAGCATCTATCAGTCAGGGCATTACAGCAAGCGTGGTGTATGTTTCCCTTCAAGACATCTGCAGGTTGATTTGTCTGTTCCTCCCCCCACACCCCATAACTTGAAAGAAAGGAGCTGGTGGGATGACACCAGAACAGAAATAGCCTGAGAAAGCAGGAGGCAGACCGCGCTGTAATCGTGCAGCTACTGTAGTTATGTCCTGAAGAGAAGAAGCACTGAAATTCTCTGGATGCTGGGCAATCACCTCTCGGTTCATGTGTGTGAGCCGGGGTGGGGGTGGTGGGGGTGGGTGACAAAGTGACAAATACAGGGAAATGGGCAAATAAACAGAAACACGCCCCCCACTTTTTTCCTCAATGGAATAGCAAAGGACAGCTTTGTTCTCTTTGTCCTTGCTGGAAGCTGGGAAAGGCGTGGATTTCAAAACACAGGTATATCTCTGTGTATATGAGAGAGAGAAGGAGGGAGGGGGAGAGCAAGGGAGAGGCATAAAAGAAACTTAGCAAGCAACGTATTAATGGAGAAGGCAAAAGTTGAGAGAGAAATAACTATGGTAGAGACTAGCTGGTGACTAGACAGGAGAACGTGTCTATTTCTCAGTACAGGTAGCCTTCACTTAATGACCATTCATTTAGTGATGGTTCAGACTTACGACAGTGCTGAAAAAAGCAACTTACAATCAGTGCTCACACTTATGACTGTTGCAGCATCCCTGCGGTCAGGTGATCATGATTTAGGTGCTTGGCAACCAGTTCTCATTTATGACCATCGCAGTATCCCAGGGTCACATGATCACCATTTTCAACCTTCCCAGCCAGCTTCTGGCAAGCAAAATCAATGGGGAACTGTGTGATTCACTTAACAACCATGTGGTTTGCTTAACGACCAGTGATTTGCTTAATGACCGCTGCAAAAAAAGTCATAAAATCGGGTTGGATTTGCTTAACAATTGTTTTGCTTAGCAACTTCCTGTCTCAGTTGTGGTTGTTAAGCAAGGACTACCTGTATTCCCAAAGGATACTTCTGATCAGGTTATCTCATGGAGTGGTTTCTTCCACTTCACTGGAGGTTTTCAGACGGAGTCTGGATAGTCATCTATCAGGGATGGAGTAGTGAATCCTGCAGTGTGCAGGGGGTTGCACTTAATGATCTTTTAGATCTCTTCCAACTCTATGATTCTGTGATTTTATGATCACCCCCATAGCAGGCAAGCTGATAGCCCTCTAAGGGAATAAACAGCCAAGCACAACAGATTTTACATATTGTTGCAAAAGTTGCAATTAGATGGTGATGGATTAGTAAAGAAAATACTAATTTTATTCTACTCCAGTTAATGACCACAAGGCTTTCTTACTCACAGGCTAGAGATGAGATAAGAGCAACATCATGGGACTAAGGAGGGAAATTCAGGTATGATTACGGTGCTGTATTTAAATGCAAGCATGGGCAGCACTACAGGTGACTAAGTTCACCCATTTGCTAAGCCAGAAAAGCCATGGTTCCAAACTGTAATGTTATGCTCAAAATCAAAGAAATAAAATTATGGCATGATGTGTAAAGCTGTCATGTTAAACTGTAATTGTGGTTAGATCATGGTCTGTAGAATAAATCAGAAAGAAGACAGGGTTATCTTTGAGCAAAATAATAATGGCTTGTTTGGCCAATTCCTAGGCTATTTTTCTTCCTTTTTAGTGCTCTTGTTTTACACTCCAACTTTGGGTAGGCACAAAAAGACATCAGGAATAAATCAGGAAATAATAAGAACACTGTGAACTCAATTTACTTATCATATTGAGCGAAAGTTGCATTCGATAAGTCAGCAACAAACCATGATTTCCAATGGGTTCACTGGACCCTGGTTCATTCATTGACTTTCTCATTCTCAAATATGGCTAAATCAAAAACAAACCAACCATATTACAGTTAAGTGTGGATTCAGTCGTTATGTCAATGCCCTGTACAAAGTGACTGTAAAACATGAATTCATTTCACTCTAAATACTAAGTATTCTATAACTTCAAATACTGAGTTCACAAATTGCATTAAGCCACCAAGTATTTTGTTTGGTTTTGGCTTAGTGTGTTAGATGAACCGAGTCCCCGTGACTGGTAGATCGTCATTCACAGCTTTGCAGTCTCCATGAAGCAGGCCCTGTTGGGTGAATCCTGGCAAACAGCCCACTACTCTGGTGGAGTCTCGTCTTTGGGGCTGCACAGGCATCCAGAGCAAGACCCAAAGAGGTCACCTGTGTCGTGATGATGTCACTCAGATGAGGCATGTGATGTCACTTGCTCCCTGTGGACAACCCTGTTGGGCTGGGCTATGACTGGCTGGCTTTGGGGGCGCAGCCTGTCCTGTGAGCCTGCCACCAGCTTCTAAGGCTATCTCTCCCTTTCTTTCCATAAGGGGGGGGGGGAATCAAAGGCACAGCAGCTTGCCAATAGGCCACCACCCTCCCTTGCCTTATTACTGCAACCAGCATGTGCTGCCACAACAAGATTAAAATGATTGCGCCATCATTTGTTTCATATTTTATAAACAATTGGGAGCAGGTTTCCCAGCAAGCTGAGTCTATCAATCAAACTCATACAAAGTCCCCCTTTGAGCCACCACTTCCAAAAAGAAAGAAAACAAAATTGGACTAATTTATTATTCATTCGTTCATTAAGTCTGTATTAACCAGATATATTATAAAAGAAAACAGAATTATGCCTTTTGATCAGGGAACTCTCTGCCATGAATATTCATAGCCTCCACTTTGCCCCCCTTGCTTCTCATCTGCACATGTGACATCTATTGTGAGGTGTTAGGGGGTCATTCAAGCACCCCCAACAAATCTTCAATCTCAACCCCCCTGATGTTGGGGGCTGATGGCACCATCCATGTCACTGCTGGTTGGTGGCCAGCCCTTCCTGTGGGGGAGGCAGTGAACGCTGCCAACCTGGACACCCTGCAACTGAGCAGCAGCAAGATGGTCTTGGCCCCATCGACAGCCACATAGGCATGAAAGACCGTGAATGGTGTCTCCTATAGCTTGAGGCCTCTCTTTCAGCCTGGAGTTCTTAGAGTAGTGTTTCTCAACCATGGCAACTTGAAGATGTGTGGACTTCAGCTCCCAGTCTGCAAATCTTCAAGTTGTCAAGGTTGAGAAACACTGTCTTAGAAAGTTAATTGGATAGCTGGAAGCCCCCAACCCTAACCATGTGGCTGTCTTTGGAGATTAAGCTGAACCTGGTTACTAAACAAGGACTTTGTGGCCTCCTCTATCACCCAAAGGGTTAGGTTTGCACAATGTAGCATGCCACCAAAAAGCTAACCAAGATTAAGACAAGCCAAGTGTAGCATGTGCTGTGAACAATGAAGCAAATTGTGGGAACAGCCTTTGTGAATGTCATTCTCTGTATTTGTTTTTATATTGCAACTCTTAAAAAACAGTTAGACCTAACGTGTAACTAATTAGCTCTTTAGTGGGAAAATGATGCAATCAATAGGATTCTGTCTGGGGTTTTAAATGCACATTCCTGGCTGCTGGGATCCATTTTAGTGTGACCCTGAGCAGGTGAAAAAAGCCCGTGGCTAAGCCATCCCACATACCCATTGTGGCATTAAAACAGCGTTTGTGTGTGTTAAAAAACTGAAGTGGCTGCCATGACGTTACAATTGAAGCTCTGCCCATTTTTAAGGTATGTTACACATGCAACACATAAAAAGGGAGTGGGGCTTTGTGTGGTCATGGCCACCAGCTTGACTTTTTTGACCTCCCTTTTGGATGCCCCTGCTGGTTTGAAACTCTCTTGTTTTGCTCAGCAGTTATAGGAATTTTGTGCTAATATCTGAATACATAGTAGCTGAGCCCCAGTTCCAGTATGCTAGTAATAATGGAAACACTAAGGTTGTGTGGGTGGGTGGTTGGGTGGGTGGGTGGCTGGGTGTGTCTCATGTTGCATTTCAGTAAGGCTTTGTCCTAAACTGGGGAATCACATGATGCCCATTTCCATTTCTTCTTCTCTATCCCAGGGTTCCTGAATTTTTTTGAGCTAATAGATACATATAGATTGTTAAGTGTCCTGGGCACTGTCACAAAATGGCTACAGAGGGAGCTGGTTGTTTGGCAAATGTCTGCCATGTTGGGCACAGTCAGCCATTCAGAAATTAACTGTTTCACAGGAAGATAAACTTATGCATGTGCCTTCAAGTCAATGTTGACTCCTGGCAACTGCCTGGACAGGCTCCTGAAGTTTTCTTGGCAAGATTTTTCACAAGTGGTTTGCCATTGTGTCCTTCCTGAGAGAGAGAGTGACTGGCCCAGGGTCACCTTCATGCTCAACCAGCCTCCTGGTTACTAGCCCGGTGCCTTAACTACTACACTAAACTGGCTGTCACAGTCAGTCATTCAGAAATTACCCATTTCAGAGGAAGGTAAACTGTTATGGATAAAACTCATGGGTTCACCACCCCACAACCCCAACTAAGACATTACATTTTGTGCTAATTATGTTAGCATTAGCCACGTCAGGGACCAAAAAATTCAATCCTTCTCCGACTGTGATCCTGACTGGATTTGATGCTGCAATTAGGGTTCATCAAAATCATGGCTGAAGCAATAAGGGTTAAATCTCTTTTCCCTCTGTGCAGTTGCTCTAAAAAGAGTGAAAGAAGGAAGGAAAGACAAGTAAATTAACCCAGTTGTTAATGACACATTTAGTGTTAACAGTTTAGATGGAAAGCTAGAAAAGAGCACCTGATTCTCAACCTAAATATTGCATCTCCCTTCCTCTAGTATGAGATGGTGAATGGATTATAAAACAATCTCACAGCTGCTGGGATGATTATGGGGTATTGTGATAACATTTTGAAAATGAAATTTGAATAAGTGAGGCTCCAGGGTTTCTGCCACTGATTTATGGAGTTTGATCTGAAATACGTTTACTCACAGCTAAATCAAGTTGGGTTGCTGAGATCATGTTGCTGATATAAATGGGTATTAATTTTTTTTGGGGGGGGCCCTTCATTAGTTTTATCTTTCCTGATTCAGCATACAAGTTAAGCATCATTGCTTGGAAGAAAACAGTTATTGAAGAATACCTGATGGCATTCCCCAAAAGCACTAGGCTAAGTAAGTCAACTGCCTTACCATTACATAGGAAATAGTTTTTTCCTTAATTAAGTAGTATTTATTTAATTTTAATTCATTTACAATATTGTAGTAATTATATCTCCTCTCATTCTTCAACATTCAGGATTGAAATACAATAATTTTTCTGCAGGGCTGCTTTGATTTTAATTATTCAGTATCTACTTCTAAATTCTTTCTGATGGGAAAGACGATTGGAATGTATCATATGATGTATCTAAATTCACTTTTATAATGGTAGTTCAAACATTGCCAGTTTCCTTTGCAGAAGGGGAAAAAAGAAGTGCCAGGAGGGGACTATCGACTTCTTTTCCTGCTATGGCACCTAATATTGCTTTGACTGGAGCGGCTGGTTGGTGCTGGCAGTCAAGGGAAGGGCATGGAACAGAAGATGAGTCCAACAGCTAGGTTAAGAACTTCTACTT
The DNA here is from genome assembly GCF_035149785.1 of Candoia aspera. Classification (NCBI taxonomy): domain Eukaryota; kingdom Metazoa; phylum Chordata; class Lepidosauria; order Squamata; family Candoiidae; genus Candoia; species Candoia aspera. The sequence goes on from NC_086154.1 coordinate 58,117,360, forward strand.
CATACCTGCGCTGACAAGCAACAGAGCAGCCACCGTGTGCAGGGAAAGGAGTCAGCCAACTTTTACAGCTGTTTCACAGTGCCCCAGTTGTCCAACTCAAGTCTGCTGCCTGACACATGCAGGATGGCAGCCTCTTTAGGACAAAGGCTAGAGGAGAGGTAACACTATCCATTCTCTTGCTGAATTGGCTTGGATGTAGAAACACATGCGATCTCTTTCCAAGACCATCCCTAGTGACTTTATTTTACTTTTTAAAGGACGTTCTATGAACATACGGAGAGGAGGGGAATGGGGTTGTTTATGCCTGCCTTCTGCACATTCATTGCAAATTCCCCCTTGTATACACAGAGAGCTTGCTTCAGCAGTCAGGAATTGTAGGAAAGCAGAGATCATGATCCCATGGAGAAGCCTTCTGTGCATCTAACCATGTAGCCATAGGCTAGAATATTTGAAAAAAAAAAGGCTAATTCATGTGCAAATTCTCACTATCCTTGTCTTTCAGACTTTAGGTATGGCTGAGCACTCACTGGTTGCATTCCTAAAACATGCTGAGCAATACTGTAAACCATGGCTCACTGTCTGTGTTCACACAACACATTGTATTACAAACAAATGAACCACACTATTATGTATGCAGGGGTCATCTCCTCTTCCCTTCATCTTTTATTTTTATTCATTTTATTTAAGGAATTTATAAGGCCATCCATCTCATAAAGTATGACTGTGGATGGTTTACATCAATAATTTTTTTTAAAAATCAAATAATATTATTGGTACAAAAATGTGGAAGAACTCTTATAACAGCAAAAATGTGGCCAGGGGCTGACTGGAATTGATCATGAATTGCTCATATGCAAGTTGCAAGTCAAACTAAAGCAAAGAACAAAGCCAACTGGTTTTCAGGATATGATTTTGAGCATATGCCCACTGTGGAATGAAATCAAAGAAGTTGTTAAGGATGAATGTGAAAGGAGACTTCCAAAGACCAAGAAATGGAAGAAAGCAAATTGGACGTCAGAATTGACAGTGGGAATTGCCAAGAAGAGAAGCCAAAACCAAGAAAGACAAAGATCTCAGGAAGGAGCTTAACCAAGAATTTCAGAGACCTGTTAGAAGACACAAGGAGCAATATTAGAGCAACATCTGTAAAGACATCAAAGATGGAAATGGACATGGAAAAACAAGGAAAATTTTCCAAAAGGTATCTGAACTCAGAAGAATTTCCATCCTTGAATTGGTATGCTGAAGCACATGGATGAACAGATAGTAGCTGATTCAAATAGCTCAAACAAAATGGAAAGACTATACAGGGTGCAGGTAGTCCTTGGGTTATGTCCATTCATTCAGCGACTGTTCAAAGTTACAATGACACTGAATGAGGGGGACTTACAACAGATCCTTGGAGTTCCAGCCATTGCAGTGTCCCCATCTGATCGCGATTTTCAATGTTCCCTCTGGCTTCCCACAAGCAAAGTCAATGGGGAAGCCAGCAGGAAGTCAGAAGTTGGGATCACATGAGGTTCTCACTTAATGACCCACATGGTCTCTGTTTAATGATGACAACTGGGACTGCCAGAATTGCCATTGCTAAGCGACACAGTCATGTGATGTTACACTTTACAACCACATCACTTAGCGATAGAGCTCCTGGTCCAAATTGCCGTCATAACCCAAGGACTGCCTGTTGTCCTCAGTTAATGACCATTCGTTCAGTGACTGTTCAAAGTTATGACAGTGCTGAATGAGGGGACTTACAGCCAGTCCTTGAAGTTGCAGCCATCACAGCATCCCCACAGTCACATGATCATGATCTGGGCATTTGGCAACCAGATTGCAATTATGATGGTCACAGCATCCCATAGTCATGTGATCACCATTTGTGACCTTTGCTGCTGGCTTCCAACAAGCAAAGTCAATGGGGAAGCCAGCAGGAGGTTGCAAAAGGCAATCACGTGATGTTTTGCCTAATGACTGTGCAGGATTTGCCTAACGACCACAACTGGAATTGCCAGAACTGCTGTTGTAAGTCAGCGCAGTCACATGACATCACACTTTACAACCACGTTGCTTAGCGACTGAGTTCCTAGTCCCAATTACCATCATTAACCAAGGACTACCTGTATAATGAAATTTTGTTAATCCAAAATACCTTAGAAGATATTCCTTATTAACAAGAATCTCTGGTACTAGAAGATGAAGTTAGATCAGCACTCCAGTCATTACCATGTCTGAAGCATTTAGGAACTGATGGAATATCTACCGAAATCAAGCAACAAAAGAAGAATCAGTAAATTATACTGGCAAATTCACTGTTCTGATAGCTGAAAATGCAAATGATCTGGAAATTCTAGTAATGAAAGTCAAGAAGCACAGTGAAAAAATGGGGCTCTGATTAAATATAAAGAAGACTGAACTAATGACAACAGCAACCAGCTTTAGAATTAGCAGTGCAGATACTGAAATTGTGGATAGCCTTTGCCTTTTTCGATTGGCTATCAACCATAAAGGAACCAGCAATCAAGAAATATACTGCAGACTAGCCCTTGAAAGGATAGCAGTGAAAGCCTTGGAAAAGATATTCAGACACTGTGATATGTCTGTACCTACAAAGATTTAAATCTTCCAGGCAATGGTTTTCCATGTGACACTCAATGGAAGCAAAAGTTGGACTCTGAAGAAGCAAGAAGACTCTGGGACATATCATGAAAACAAAAAAAAAATGGACCATAGAATAAATCAGTTCAGAGTTCTCACTTGAAGCACAAATGACCAGGCTCAAATTGCCATATTTTGGACACATTATGCAGAGATCTAGCTCTCTGGAAAAGTTTATGATGCTGGGAAAGATGGGAGGAAATAAGAGGATGACCAGCAGCAAGATGGATGGCTAAATCCTGGCCCAGTGGACAGGAGAAAAGCCAGATCTTTCCAGCTCTACAAAAGGCAAATAGAGTCAGGGCTGTCTGAACTTCAGAGCTGGGGGACCTCATTCCAAAAGGCAGGTACAACAATAGAGAAGGCATGTTTACAAGGTCCCATGAGATGACACTGCGGCAGTGAAGGGACCTGGAACATGCCCAGTGTGTACAATCTAGTGGGATGGGAAAAAATAATTGGAGCTAGGTAGCCCCACGGATAACCAGCCCTGTGCCATACAGGACTTCATTGGTGACAACCAGCTCCTTGAATTGCACCTGGAAGCCTACAGGGAGCCAGTGCAGCCCACAGAGTGGTGATGCTACATGGGCATTTTGAGGTGGGCCAATAACTGCTCATACTATTGCATTCTGAACCAGCTGTAGGTTCTGAGTGGTCTTCCAGGGTAGCCATATATACAGGGCACTGCAGGTTGCCAATTGGGAGGTGATCAAGGCATGACTGACTGTGAGCAGAGCCTCCTGATCCAGAAATTGGCCCAGTTGGCATACAAGATGAAGTTGTGCAAAGCTGTTCCTGGCCACAACTGCCACCTGCTCCTCGAGCAGAAGTCATGCGTCCAGGAGGACCCCAAACTGTGCACAGGCTCAGAGTGAGGAGGTGCAGTTCCACCTAGAGCCAAAAATGAAAAAAAAACTCTAGTTCTAGATCCTGGGGGCATGGGGGGAGGCAAATCCACAGCCACCCAGTTTTGCTAGAGTTAAGTCAAAGCCTGTTCTTCCCCATTCGGATCCCCACAGCCTCCAGACACTGGACGAGCACTGAGACAGCATCACTTGGTTGGCTGGGGCAGGGATGTGCAACTGAATATCATCAGCATACTGACGGTACTTAACCCTCTGCTGACAGATTATCTCACCCAGCAGCTTCATGTAGATGTTAAAGAAAAGTGATGAGAGAGCTGAGTCCTGAAGCACACCTCAAAGCATGGACTTACGGCTGAACCTCTCATCCCCAACAGTACCAACTGAGAAAGGAGGAGAACATTGTCCTCACCACTCCCAGTCCCCTGAGCCAGTCCAAAAGCATACCACAGTCAATAGTACTGAAGTCTGATGAGAGATCAAGAAGGGACAGGAGGGACAATCTGCCCATATCCCTAGCTCACCAATGGTATCAAAATGTGTGACCAATGCCATCTCAGTGACAATACCATCACAGATAATCCATTTTTTCCAGGGGCCTTTGAAACTGCAACCCAACCACCTTCCCTAAAATGGGAAGGGTGGACAAACATTGCCCAGCTCTATTGGATCCAGTGATGGTTTTGTGAGGAGGAGCGGGACTACTGTCTCCTTCAGAGCTGTTGGAAACACCCCCTTTTTGTCCTTCTTGCTGGTTTTGCTTGCCTCCCCTTTACCCCCTGAGGTTTCACAAGTCACCAGTGCTTTAAAAAGGGAGATGTATGCCATAGTTATTTTCATATGTTGCCAGCTATCTTGCATGTCTTTTGTCATGTAGAATCATGAGATATGACTAAAAAAAAAATTCTAGGAGATTTTCTTCAGAATTTCATGTAGGTTATTAAGAGCATAGGGAATAAAGAAGAACCCTGCCCCATAAGTAAAGGCCAAAAAGATGAACAAGCTCCCTCCTCCCTTACCAACTGCACCTCTGGAATCTGCTGTCTAAACTGTAACCCAGTGGTCTAGAAGGACATCATGTTGGATTGTACCAAAAGCTGCTGAGAGCTTCAACAGAACCATCAGGGACAACTTTCTCCTGTCCAAGTTCATGGAAGGCATGCTGACCATTCTCATTCACCCCCCAAATCTACTGGAGGCCAGTCAGTCACAGCTACGCAGATAATCTTGGAGTGATTGTCATTTCATTGTGGAAAAGTTTGGGAATATGGGGTTTAAATCTTAAAGCACAAAAGCCTCAACTTTGTGTTCCACAGGTTGAAAATGTATTAACAGTACGTTCATATGTTTCACATGCTATCCAAACGAAACGGCACCATCACAGTGTCAAACTGAACAAAATTGATTTCATTTACCAAAATATTACTTATATAAAACAAACTAATAATGAAATGAGCCTTGCCATTTCTTCCTAAACCTAATTTGAAAGTAAAGATTGTGCGCAATGTTGCACAGTACAAAGACAAATTCATCGACATGAGCTAATTCTTGCCTGTGTTCCAAATATTAATAGGACAAAACATTCAGAAAAAGACCTCTTTCCACTGTTGCACTACTTAATCTCAGCAAGCCACTAATAGCAAAACCCTCAATGTTTGCTATCTATTGATTGACTACACTTCTAAGATATATTGAATCATTACAAGAACTAAATCAAAACAACCATTTTGTAATTATTTTCTTTTCACATAGCCCAATTTCAAATATTATTTTTGTCAGGATTCCGTAACAGGATTCCAGGCATTCTTTCAAATCCTCTGAAGTCCTGGGGAAGTTCCATCTGTTCCTTTTCACTGCATGTAAATGATTCCAAAGAATGAATCAGAGTCCTAACTAGGTTGGGAATATAAGCACACCCTGGCATAGCTGGATCACTGTAAGGGACAGCATGCAACTGAGAAGGAGTACCACGATCAACCAGGGTTAGACATATATATGCACGTGATGGATACAGGAAATGGGTTTTATCTTGGGCTGTAAAGCTCATTCTCCATAATTTCTCCAAGACTGGGGCATGGTAGAGAGAGTCCACATACCAAGTATAGCATTATTTTGCTACGTAGAGAGACTCTGGCAATTAAGAGAAACAATTTACTGGGTAATGGTAAATATATTAGTTTCTCTCTGTCTTATAGCTGTGTGTGAATTGAGAGTAGGTACTGAAATAAGGATTTCCACTAGACTCTTAACACTGATATTACATGCTCTTACTCAAGCCCATATGCTGGACTTTAAATAGAGTGTTATTTCAAGGTTAATTTGTACCTGCTTTTGATATTAGAGCTCCCTGGTTAGAGGATATGTAAATTCTTATCACTGCTATCTCACACAGTTCAGTCTGAAACTGCAAGATGCACATTCTGCATAACATTGTTTTAGGGTTTTCCAGCTTCCATTGTGTCACCATCACAATTCATCTTTCAGGTAATCACTCCTGTTCCCATTTTGAAAATAAGAAATTGAATCAGTACCACTATCCTGTGCCTGAAGGATAAAGGTGGAGGAGTGAGGCATGCCATCTAAAATCTTTGTGGGGCTCAATCTGTCTATTCATGATTGTTCTGATGAACCTCCTCAAATTGATCTTCAGCATGTGCATGGACTGGATATCACCACTGTGTGTGCAAATATTCAAATGGGGATAGCAGTGAGCAATGTACTGCAGAAAAAAATAGCAGTTATTGAAAAAGCTCTGTTTTCCTTAACTGATGGCAGATCTGATTTCTCCATTTCAGTATTCCTCACAAGTGGGAGCTAGATTGTATGCTGTAGTACTAAAGATGCTTATGTGAGAATCCTTTCAATTATCTCTCAATTATCCATTTATTACTTATTTAATATATTTCTATACTTATTGCCATTCACTTCTCAAAGTGGTTTATGCTAAAAATATGAAATACAACAACAACAACAACAATAAAAATATTAGAACCCAGTCATTAAAATGGATAGGAGGAAAACTGAAGCCAATCAGAATAATTGATCCTGCACTCCAACAGAGAAGTTTTAGGTGGTAGTTGCCATAAAAGCCCCCTTGTGAATTCCAGAAGGAGAGCATTCCAGAGTTCTGGTGCCACCATAGAGAAGGCCCATCCATGAGCAATAGCAAGATTATTCCTGTCAGACTCAGAGTATGCTATAAGTGCTACCTTGATGTTCTTAGCAACCACAGAATCATAGAGTTGAAGGTGCATCAAAAGTAATCTGGTCTAATTCCTTGCTTGGTACAGGACCAGCTAAAGCATTTTGTATAGATGGCCATCCAGCTTCTGTTTGAAGACCTCCTGTGAAGAGGAAGGCATCGCTTTAGAAGGCAATCTATTTCACTGGTTGATAGCTCTTAGTGTCAGGAAATTCTTTCTGATATCAGATCTGAAACTGCTTCCTTATAGTTTCAACTCACTGGGTTTGGTCCTGTACTCTGAGGCAACAGAGAACAAATCCCCTCATTCCTTCATGTAACAAACATTTAGATATCTGGAAACCACTTTCATATCTCCCCTTAGTTTTCTCTTGTGCAAAGTTAAACACATCCACTTCTCTTAATTGTTCCACAGTAAACCCCCCTCTGAACTCATTCCAGTTTGTCAATGTCCTTTAGATGTGGTGTCCAGAACTGGAACGGCATTCCAAGTGGTGACCGACAGAGGCAGAGTGGAATGGGACAGTAACCTCCCATGCTCAGGACTGTATGCTCCTGCTAAAACATCCCCAAATGGCACTTGGCTTTTTAGCAGGTATATCACACTGTTGTCTCATATTCAGATTGTGATCTGCTAGAACACGAAATGCTTTCACATATACTACTGCCATGCCAGGTCTCCACCATCACTGTGCCCTCCTCCCTCCCTCCCTCTCTGGCAGGACTTTGGTTTTTTTCTTGTTACATGTAATACCATTCATTCTGGCCCACCGTTCACATCTGTCTAGATCCTTTGAATCTTCTTTTTCTCTTCTAAAGTGTTAGCCACTCTTCTTAGTTTTATATCATGTGCAAATTAGATAATCATTCCCCCAGTCCCTCCATCCAGGTCATTAATAAAAAGGTTACACAGAGCAGGGCATAGGACAGAGCTCTGTGCCACTCCACTCAGTACTAATCTCCAAGTTGATACGAAGCCATTTATGAGTAGTATCTGAGTGTGGTCATTTAGCCCATTGTAATTCATCTGAAAGATATATTATTTAGCCCATATGTTACCATTTTATTAATGAGGGTATCATGAGAGCCTTCACTGAATGCTTTGTTGTCATGAAGATACATTATGTCTGTGGCATTTTCCTCAATCTATTAAACTAGTTACTCTGTCAAAAAAGGAGATAAGGTTAGCTGGCTTGACTTGTTTGTGACAAACCTGTGGTGGGTCCTGTTAATTATTAAATTCCTACCCAAGTGCTCACAATTATGCTGTTTAATCTGTGCTCAAGGATCTTACCCAGTAGACATCAAGCTGAGAAATCTTTTCTGTCTCCTTCTTGTTCTCTTTCTCGAAGGCAGATCTGGATTTGGTCTTTTCCTGTCTTCAGAGATCTTGTCAGTCCTCCAGGAACTCACCATGATGACACCGAGGAGTTCTGTGATCACCTTTGCTACTTCCTTCAGTATCCTAGAATTTCATCCATCTGACCCTGGATCTCCGAATTCATTTAAATTACCTAAGCATTATTTTACCCTTTCCTTATCTATCCTGAGCAGTGGCTCCCTCCTTCTGCTAGTGGCACAACAGTAGGCAGCTAGAGTTTCATTTCTCTTCTGAGAGAAGGCAGACTTAAAATATGAGGTAAGACCTTCTCTCTTCTTTTCATCACTTGTTAGCAAACAACCAGGTCTATAATGGCGAAAGCAGTCTGTCAGGTGTACTGTCCCCAGCTACCAAGGGCCCTTACTTGTCAGAAGCAAAAACTTGAACCTGGCTAATTGGCAGGCAGTGCAGATGCTCCAGCAGCATGGGAACATACTGTATGCAAGGCTAAGCTCTCCATTCATTAATCTGGCTTCCATGTTCTGCACCAGTTACAGCTTCTGGATCAAGTGCAAAGAAACCTTACAATAATGTAAATATAAGTTTATTAATAGGGTTATTTAAAGCATTCATAAGGGGCTCTTCATGAAGTGTGTTGCTTGGGCAAAGCACCTTTTCTTGAAACCTTAAAGCATTGGTGTCCTATGGAAGGCTTCCACATCTGTTTGAAGGCTGTCTCAGTTGTCTATTTATGCTGGGACCAAGAGTGAAATGACAGCTGAAGACAACTTTAGAAGCAGCTTCATGAGTTTTCAAAGGACATAGTTATTGTACTGCGTCAGGGACGGGCATCAACAACTCACTGGCAAAGCACTCATTTTGAATGTTTGGCACAGCCCTAGTTATTAAAGAACAAACAGATGTAGCCAGGCTCTCTGGAGTAGTCAATATACCAACTGATGTTGGCAGCCCTGCCCATGAGATCATTTTGGCTCCCGATGACAATAACAGTGATGACTATAGGAACACCTGCCTGTCTTTTCTGAGGCCTGCAGTCCCATTTAAAACAGGCACTCCAATTTCCAACTAGATAACTAGAGGTTCTAAGGTTAAAATTCCATCCATGCTTTAACTTGGAGAATAAGCCTTGTTAAAACCAGTAGAACGCTACTGAAATTGAGGGGATTTATTCAAGTGAATGTAAGATTTCATCAAAAGCTTTTTTTTTTTTTTGGCTGGAAAAAGTGTGTTGGCATGAGCAGAGCATAGCCCCTTCCCCAGTGTTAAAACAGCTGCATCCTTTAGAAGGCCCTCATGGTTGCTTCAAAGGCTGTCTGCAGCAGGCTTCCTATCTGTGTGCGTACATGCACTGCTACCTCATTTTGGTGGTGGTTCCAGCTGACCGATTGTCACTTAAATGAGCTTTGTAGAGTGTCCCTTTCTAATGCTTTGCACAGCTCTGTTAAAAAGTCTAGTCTTTCCTAGCATGAGTACATTGGTGGATTAGTGCCTCTGTTCCTTTCTCAAGTTTTTATATAATAGCAGCAGAAGTAAAATAAAGAAATAAATGGTGAAAAATACACAAACTTATGTAGTTATTTATATATCATTTGCAGATAATTTGCCTAACCCTAATAGAGTGTAACATTAATTATGGTTCCTTTGTAAAGCTGTCTCAAACTCTATTTATACGAAGATATGGTATATGGTAACTGATATGTTAGGATCAGGGTTGGTGTTTCCATATGGCTAGGGCTTGCTTTACACACCTTCCTAAGCCATTATGTGATTTGTTTTCAGTTATTATATGAACCCAGCCATTGTGGTTTGTAAACTGTGTGTTAGGGATCTGCACCACCTGTCCCAACCTAGCATCCTCCACTCTCTATATATGGACCAACTCCTAGCTCTCAGCTTCAGACTACAGTCTCTAATTATCAAGATCATTCTGATTGTTTTTTGTTTTCTAGGGTATTATTTATTTATCCAATTTGTCCCTGCCCATCTCCTCCCTTCGGGGGACTCTGGGCGGTTTACAGTAATCAGTTAAAACAATAATAAAATCCACAATATAAAATCACAATAATAAATAATATAAATAAAAGTAAAAAATAAGAAGTCCAAGTGGCACAAGAATCTAAAGCAATCCAAGTGTAGGAGGAGTGGTCTATAGCAGCCATCCCCATGTAGATCTATTCCCCTCTCCACCCCAAGCGAGGCAGCAGAAGCAGGTCTTCAGACTCCTCCGAAAGGCCAGGAGCGATGGGGCCAATCTCACCTCCAGGGTCAGCACGTTCCATAGGGTGGGTGCCACTGCAGAGAAGGCCTGCTTTTTGGACCCCGCCAAACGAAGTTCTCTTAGAGATGGGGTCCACAGCATGCCCTCTCTGCATGATCGGGTGGGACGAGCTGATGTAATGGGGAAGAGGTGGTCCCTCAGGTAACCTGGTCCCATGCCATGTAGGGCTTTAAAGGTGATAACTGACACCTTGAACTGGACCCAGAAGCAAACTGGTACCCAATGCAGCTCGCACAGCAGCGGTGTTACATGTGCCCTTCTGGTGGCACCAAAAACAGCTCATGCGGCTGCATTCTGGACCAGCTGAAGCTTCTGGATACTTTTCAAGGGTAGCCCCATGTAGAGTGCATTGCAATAGTCTATATGAGAGATAACAAGGGTGTGAGTGACTGTTCAAAGGGCCTCCTGATCCAGGAAAGGGTATAACTTGTGCACAGCACGTAGCTGCACAAAGGCTCTCCTGGCCACGGCTGCCACCTGCTCTTCGAGCAGGAGCCGTGACCCCAGGAGGACCCCCAGATTATGCACCGGGTCTGTCTGGGGCAGTGCAACCCCATCCAGAACCAGAGATGTTAATGTCCCAGATACAGAAGAACCATTAACCCACAGCCACTCGGTCTTACCAGGGTTCAATTGAAGCCTGTTGTTCCCCATCCAGGCCCCTACAGCCCCCAGGCACTGAGAGAGGGCAGTCACAGCATCACTTACCTCACCCGGGATGGAGATGTACAATTGAGTATCATCATCATATCGATGATACCTCACCCTGCGGTGACAGATGATCTCACCCAGCAGTTTCATGTAGATGTTGAAAAGGAGCGGAGAGAGTACCGAACCCTGTGGCACCCCACAAAGAAGGGGCCGAGGGTCGGACCTCTTGCTCCCTATCCTCAGAATCTTAGCTACTATGTCATTTGCAAAATGGATAAGCATAAGCTCTACCTCCTCATCCAAATCATTAATAAACATTGACAGAATCCAGGATTGAATCTTGTGACACCTACTTGATATTTCCCTCCAGTTTGATAACTAATCAGTGTTGATTTGAGTGTTGATTTGAGTACAATTGTAGAGCCATCTATGTACCCACATAGCTGTTACGTTATATAGCTTATCCTTAACTAGTGTGCCAGAGTGGATGTCATGAAGTGCTTTGTCCAATACTTTTTTGACAACACACATTAACTCTGCAGCATTCCCACAATTTACTAAGGAAGCTATCTGATCAAAAAATGAAATAAAGTTAGTTGAGCACTTGATCTTGAGAAATTCAGTGTGATTTCTGGTAATTACTGCCCTGTTTTCAAGGTGCTTATAGATACAGTCTCTTTATAATGTGTTCTAGAACCTTTCTGAATGTCAAACTGATTGATCTATAATTCCTTGGATCCTCCTTTTCCTGGTTTTGAAGATAGGAATAACATTTGCCCTCATCAGTCCTCTGGCATTTCACCAGTTCCCCAGAATTTCTCAAAGATAATACATGGCCAGACCATCAGCAAACTTCTTATTACCTAGGATGGAATTCTGGCTGTGGAGGTTTAATTTCACTCAAAGTAAGTAGGTAGTCTCTGGCCACTTTTCTGTCAGCCTCAAGCTTCAGTCCTACTCCTTCATTTTACCCTTCATAATTGCTGAGTGGCACATGCAGTATATTGTCTTGTTTGAGAAGACCGAGACAAAATATGAATTGGAAGAGCTCTTTATTACCTATTATTATTCTTCCGTCTTCATTGAGGAGGTTGTGTACTGATTCTTTCTCTATCTTTTATTTTGAACTTAACTGAAGACACCCTTTTTGTTGTACTTCACATCTTTCCCCACCTCAGTTCCTTCTCATTATTCAGAGATTTTTTTTAAAAAAAATAGCTTAATAGAAAATAATATTTTTTTATGCATAAGCCAAAGTAGGTCCATTTCTGACCTGGGGTGTTGGCAGGCATATAGTGGTTCAATTCACGCAACATGCTAAGCCACAACAAGTATGTCATGCTTCATTTGAACCCAGCCTAGATCCTTTCAATGTGATCATGGGTATCTAACCACAGTAGAGAATGCATGCAAAGCGAGGCTTCTGGAATTAGAACAGAGCAGCTGCCAACAGTCTGATTCAACTATTCAACAGTTCTCCCATTGGATGTATTTGGAGATTGGGGGGGATTTTTTTCTCTGCAGAATCTAGTCTGATTTGGCCTATTTTCAGATTCCATCTTCCTTTTATTGATTTCTTTCTCCACATTAATTTGGTCACATTTTCTCCAGTTTTTGGAGAGCTGTCATGCCGTTAGATAGATGGACAGAGTCCCAGATCCCTTTTACCCAGTTCCTTTCCAACATTCCATAGGGGTTGGAAAAAACAAAAATGGTGTTATTGTACTGACTGAAATCATACCTCTTCACTTACACTTCTCTCCTATAAGTTAGATGACAACAGCCTGTGGACACCAGTTCACAGTTGCCTTAGAGATCTTTGAATGTCTAGGACAAAGCATGAAATGACTTGATAGACCTGTTCAGCCAGGCATGCTTACAAAATCTTTTCAGATTTTGTCCATGTAGCCACTATCTGTTTTCTGGTGAACACTTGCAAAGCCTTCCTACCAGCCAATTTACCCATTAAAACCCCCATACTGAAAAGGGATGACAGTATGGAGTTACCTATTTTTTCTGCACCCGTGGACTTATCTGCATGGAGGCCTAGGAAATCTGCTCCCCTTATGTCTCTCTCAAGGATTAAACTACTGAACAGAGAATGGAACATTTGTTGTTTCCACAGTGTGAAAAAGCAGCATATGTCTCAAATTCCACAGTATATGGAACAATGCTAAGAAGCGAATAGGTTGCCTGGTACTGCATATCCTGGGTGTATGAAAAGAGGTCTACAAAGCTAGATGGAGGAGAATAGAAAGGTCCCCTTGCGAGGAACAAGATGATGCTACACCTATGGCTGGTTCTCTACCAGGCCACCTGTTTGTGTATGTGCATTACTGCATATTGGCTGTGGGTTCTGAATTAATAAGACCTCTCTTGCTTATGGGACTGAACGAAAATCAGATGGAAAAACAGAGTAAGAGCAAACAAAAACAAAGGAGAAGTTGGAAGTTTACAAAATGGTGAGTAATTTCTCATAAAGGTAACAATAGGGACAAGTGTAATAGATTATATACTAGGAAAAAAGTGGGTTTTTTTCATGCAGTTCTTAATTAACTTCAATAATTCAGTATCATTTAGGTGCCTTTCTAACAGGAATAAACAAAATCTGGAGGAAAAATCTACCTTTGGCTGTTAGAAAGAAAGAGATCCACCATGTTCAAGGTCATCACGTCTCTACCAATCCCCATTTTTGGGATAAACATCTGGGGGTAAACATTGCTTTAATTCCTTGCTTGAGAGCAAGTGATTGTTGGACTAAATGATGGAGTAGAAGAGTCTTCCCACCCTTGGGGCTTTACAAATGTGCTGAATGTCTGGCCTTAACAACAGGTCCCTTTGGCCATGCTAGCTGGGGATTGTGAAATCCAATAGTTCTGGAGGGCCCAGGCTCAGCTGTTTCCTGCATTCCTATAGTTTTCTACAGGGTCTCCCTTCCCTAACTTGAAGCTCATTTGCGAAAGGAATTGCTGCTTCCATTGTGCATATGTATTTCACATTCACTTTTGTTAATCAGAATTTGGCACACAACAAGGTGGACAGGTTTTGCTCTGTTGTGTCACTGCCAGTGTTGGAAAACTGGGGTAAGTGATGGCTTGCCTGGAATAAGTTTTGTGATTTTTTAATTTGTGCAGTTAAAAAAACAGATGGCAGATTCCTCAGTTATTTTTTATTGAGCTAAATATTTTGTAAGCTTTTTTTTAAAAAAAGAGTTATCACTTGTGCTGTTTAAACCATGATTAGTATTGCTTTGTATGACATTACTTATGTGCCTTAATTATCTCTGATAGCCATTTTGCCATTCTTTGCTTGCCTGAAAACAGTATTTTACAAACTGGCAGCCAGCAGCAGGGTACTTATATTTTAGGCTGGTTCACATATATTCTAAGCCAGAATTTTTTAAACCATGATTTGTTAAACAAGTTATAGTGATATGGTCAACAAAACATTAGCACAGATTGCTAGCCCAAATTCTAACAAATTAAATTATGCCCAAGTTAGCACATTAAGCTATAAACCATGGCTTACAAAACAGAATAGTTAAATTCACACAACATCCTTAGGGCAAAAAGCAAAGCATACAAGGGCATGGTGTGGGAACCAAGGCTATGGGCATAAATAAATAAATAAATAAATAAATAAATAAATAAATAAATAAACAAACAAACAAACAAACAAACAAATAGAGAGTTCCAGTCCTGCCTTAGGCATGAAAGCTGGCTTGGTGACCTTGGGCCAGTCCCTCTCTCTCAGCCCAACTCACCTCACAGGGTTGTTGTTGTGGGGAAAATAGGAGGAGGAAGGAGTGTTAGGAATGTTCCCTGCCTTCAATTATTTAATAATAATAATAATAAAGGCAGGATAGAAAAGAAATACATTAAAAATATTCCTAACTTCTAAATTGTGGACTTTTTCTGACTTCAGAATCAATGTATAGTAGGTAGATTTCATTTAGAAAGGCATCTTAGGCATATTTAACCCAAATATGCATGAGTAGACAATCTCTCTCTTCTTCAGTATAAACCACAAAATTATATATGCTCTGGGATCAAGACTGATTCATGATTTCCTCAGTCACTCAAGTCTGAAGCCAGTTTGATTAAAGTGCAGATCAATTACAGTAGTATTAACTGCACTTATGAATGCTCACAAAACTCTAGCCTAAACAAGGTTATTGCCATGCCCAAAATAAATATGTGGAAAAGGGAGTCTCTTCAGAAAGAAGAGAAAGAATTGAGTATGAACCCTCAAGACTTATTAATCAATCAATCAATCGATCGATCGATCAGTTCCTCCAGGCAATTATTTCCATGCCACCATTGCCATCTGCACTGGAGTTCTCTGTTCCTTCAAGAAAAAAGTTAGTGGATTCAGTGGGATTGTCAGATGTGGAGTTTTGAAAGAGCCCTGGACAGCTGTTCCGCAGGTTTGCAAAGGTGCTGGGTTTGGAAAGACTTGCTGGGCTCTCAAAAGAATGTGGATTGGGATTTCAGGATTTTGCTCCAACCCCTTCATTTCATGTTCTGATCCTGATTAGCCTTCACTTGTCCACAGGAACTCTGTCAGGCTTCACTCAGACTGATACCTGTAACAGAAAATGTCTAGGCAGAGATGCCAGAAAAACCATTAAGAATGAAGAAACCAGCGATCGCAACCTGTAAGGTGCTAGCCATATATACTGTACAGCAGACACTCCAACTCCTTATTTCAACTTTTTTGCAATACTTGATGTCTACCTCAACAGTACTATTTAATTGTTATAGGAAAATGCTATAGATTGAGAATTGTCCAAAACACTTATCAGTATTAACAATAGATCAGAAATTTTAATTTCTGCAAATGTAACTTGGACCAAATTGTGAAATCCAAAGGTATTTAGATTGAATATTCTGCAATTCCACAGTTATAAACAACCTTGATTCCTCTTGTAATAACTCAAATGACTTTAAAACTTGATCAGCAAAGAGCTGATTTAAAGTATTAGTACCCTTATTAGCCCATGATTCCCCTTGCCAAATTAAAAAAAAAAAATCAGACTGGCATTATCTCAAAATGTGTTTCTCATGTGAATAAGAATCAAAATTATACTTTGATCTCCACAAATTCTAAATTTGCCTTGCAGCCTAATACTGGAACTACAGCAGAATTGTGGCTAAAAGTGGAGCTAAACCTTTGCCACAATATCGGAAGGGTCAAATAATAAATAATAATAATTTGATAACTCACTTAAAGTCCATGAAGAAATAGAAGTCAAAATATATGCCAGGTGATAAAGCTGGAAATCAGGGTAGTTGAAATCCCCATCATAGTGTGATGATTATAACCTAAACAGAAAAAATCTAGGGGGCTGTCTTCCTGTTTCTTAATGAGGTGTCAATCTGTTCAAAACACCTTATTGGCAAAGGAACATCTTTGAGTATATATAACAATCATGAGGCAATATTCATATTTACAATTCCCCTTCAGCAGCATGGAATGTTTGTCTAAGTGTACTGTCTCTATGTATATCAGTATTAATGTGAGATAAACCGATATACTGTATGTCCCTCTACAAATGAAAGTTTTCTTGGTTTGTATTCTGAGATATTTAAAAGAATTCAAGCAACAAGTGAAACCCCTATTCTTATATATTTCCATTGGAGCCTAAAAGAAGTATAAAAGACTTGCTTCAATTAATTGAATAGCCTGATGATTTACCAAACAGTTGGCACAGAACATTCATAATTATTAATAATATATCATTGGCATTTAATAACAGCAAATCTTATGCTCAGAATATCCTTTGGTTGCCTACTAAGGCAGGCCAATCATTCCATATCAAATTAAATATTTGAAGAGATAAAGGGCATCCTTGATGAGTTCCATGAGATATCTTGATAGATGAGGAAATAGTTCAATTTTTGATAACCTTGGCAGAAGGATTAGAATGCCACATATTAATCCAGTTGATAGAAAAATAAGGAAATTCATATTTAATCAAAACCTTCTCCAAAAATTTCCATTGCATCATATCAAAGCCTTTTCCTAGACTCCATAATATTCCCACTGGCAATTTCAATTTTGCTGGATGTATATCTAAAATAACAATGTTTTAATATTATCTGAGGTTTGTCAGACTTTCAAATCTTTCTGAATCACCTATATGGGGTAGGGGTAGGGGTAGGGATAGGTGGTCACCGCTTTACAGTGGTTTTACTCTTTCCTAGGTGGGTAGTTCTAGTCAGGGATAGGATGTGAGAAATTGGCCTAATGGGCAACCCCTCATAAGATGCCCCACGATTCAGTCCTACTGTCCCCAGCCAATGCTTTATCTCAAGCAGAGGTCCTGGTGACAATGACTCATTTTTGTATCACCATAGATTAGATTACTGCAATGCACTTTACTTTGAAGTTATACTTGTAAGCTGCACTGAGTGCAAAATGCAGCAATCCACATACTGGCACATAAGATCCACTACAGTGACAGAACATCTGTATTTGTGGGCACTTCATTGGCATCTGACAGTTTTTTTTAATACAATTCATAGTGATGGTTTTAATTGATAAAGGCTTCATTCCTAAGGATCTTCAGAATCGTGTCCTCTACAGGGAACTGTCCTGTCATGCATGCTTGTCCTGGGTAGGAAAACTCAAGTTCCCATACGTACGTGAGGTGAGAGGTGTAGTGGCCTGGGCCTGGCCATGGAGATAATGCTTTTCCCGGGAAGCCCCCAGCTTACAGAATAGCCTCTCCCCAGAGGTCCAATTTGCTTGAGGTCTTTTTGAAAGATGGTAAAAACCTAACTTTTCTGCAGGCCCTCTGAGGGTTGTCCGTCACTGTTGTTCAGCCTGGGGTTGGTGCTGATGGTTGTTTATTCATTTTATTGTACATGTTATGGTTTTCAGTTTTATTGTAAACCATCAGGAGTCATTCCTTGATTATGGTGCCCTATAACTATAATAACAATAATAAACACAATAAATAAAAGATTGGGAGATAGCCTTTAGTTTGGGAATAACTGCAATTGTAAATCAGTGCATCACCAAACCCCAAGTGGGACTCCATCCTGCCCCATTCCTGCTGCAGGGCTGTGAATGGCAGATGGTTTCCTATCATCTGGTGATGTTCAGGAAAGGGGAGGAGGACAAAGCCAGATGGTTTAACCAATTGCTTTGCTTAACAGACACACACACCACTCAAAACAGGACACCACCATTCAGGAGTAAGCCAAAACAGAAACAACAGATGCAGGATAAGGACTGAAGATGGAAGCAGCAATTGTTATGCCTTATGGTTTCCTGGTGACTCAAGAATAGGTAGTCAGTATTTTAATTTCAGATTCCAGACCCCAACTGCTTGAGACCCTAGACCCCTATTTTGTTTTGTTTTTCCTTTCAGAATATCTTCTTTCTTGGAAGCTGTAGGAGGATACACATAATGCCTTTCATTCACTGAACAAACGTGTAAAAAGTCTGGTTATAGTTGCAGGCTAACTATTCATTATTGCCACAAACTTTAAATCAGTTCCAGTAGTTATTGTTTTCCTGATTGAGTTCACATTACAGATTAATTAAGGCATTAATTATCTTAATGTTTGGTTTGTTTTTGGCTTAATATTTTATGTGAACCCAGCTATGGTGATTTGTAAATCATGGTTCATGGCTAACATGTTATGTTAATTCAGCCAATTGTGCGCTACTGAAAATGATGGTTTAGTGATCCATGCTTAATGCAGTGCCTGAAGCCAGCCACTCACCCCACAATCCTCCCCCTCTCTCTCAAGCCATACACATTCATACATACAGTACATTCTGGAATACCTCACTGCATTCAGTGAAGGTGCCCAGGTATGCAGCTAGAATGGTGTCCAGGGAAACCCTTTCAGAGAGAATGCTCATTGGAAGGGGGCACAGAAGATAGTACCATCCATTCAACAAGTTTAGCCTGGGAGGGACCACTGTTTTTCCCATCCCCTCACCCAGCCCAAGCATCCCAAAGGGCAGCCATTACCCGTACTTTGTTTTCTTTCAGCGAACAAGGTGGATCTGTGCCTGGGATGGTTTAAGCTGGTGTCCAGGGGAAGACCTGCACTTCTGGGTCAATTTCACTCAGACGTGGCTGCTAGATCCCAGAGGGTTCAGCAGCCATGCCTGATGCCACATTTCCATCTGAATGAGGCATTATTCCACCCAGTTGGCTAGAGCTGTTTGGGATTGTTCTGTGACCCTGCCACTCACAGCCCGCTGTTTAGAAACAGAAAACCCAGACGCTTAATTCTGTGCACAATGGGGGAAGGAGATTAGGCAGCTCAAACACAAACAGATGAGCCCAGATTCTCCTTTTAATCAAAGCATCTTTACTTCGCTTAATTGTGTTGTATGTGTTTATTCAGCTGCACACACAACCCCTCCCCATGTGAGCAATCAGGGAGTTTTGCAGCCAGTTTGCCTCTGACACCTGCTGGACTAGATGTAGCTGCAGGCTTCCTCCCTATTTACTGCAGTTGCCCTTCAGCCTCTCCTGGCAGCCAGCACAGAGCACCATCTTATACAGTATAGGGTGTTTAGGTCTTTCATCTTGCTGAAGCTTTCTCCCTTAGTATGTATGTATGTATGTATGTATGTAAGTATGTATGTATGTATTTGATTTCTATAGCCACCCATCTCAGCGAGTGACTCTAGTATAATTTCTCCCCCAGCACACAGACCTTTAACTATGATCTTCCTATCTCTTTCCATCCGGGCTAGCCTCAGCAGGGCCACTTTGCACCCCTGCTAGTACCAGCCTAAGCTACAGACCAGGGCAGAACCCAGCTCTGGGGCTTGAGTGATTCAAACAGAGTTGAAAAGCAAACATGTCACCATATTATACATCCAGGGTGTAGCAGCTGGGCCAGTCTGAAAAGTGTGATGCTATATGTACCCAGTTGTGCATCTACTAATTTCATTTTTAAATACACAGTCCATGTGTATTCTAAATGTGTTGAACAACCACACTGAGCTAATGGACTAAAATAATGGACTAAAAGACAATTTGCAGAACAAAAAATATTTTCTTTCCAATTTCATTAACTAACATCTAGACAAATAACAGCATTTTAAACCCAGCACAGAGATGTTTTTCTTTTTTTAAAAATGATTAATACTCATTAACTTCATTCAGTATCAGTTTATTATTCATTAAATTCAACAAACTCTCCTTGTTAAAATGCTACCCTTGGAACTACATTGTAACCATAGTTACTGAGAGTTAAGTCTTGTGCAGACATGTGTCTGCATGTATGTGGGGGGCAAGAGCTTCATGTCTCCAGACTACAATCCTCTTATTTTTGGTAGAAGGAGTAAAATTTGTCTAGAGGAATTAACATGCATCATGGGGCCTTTCTCTACTATGACCTTAAGCTGGTATTTACTCATTTGGGGTCAGCACAAAAGAATGCTGGAATAAAATTTGCTGCCTCCATAGCCAATACCCATCTGATCACTACTGCATCTGTTCCAATGCTCTGCTGAATTGTGTCTTGATCTGTGAGCCCTCCACCTATTATAAGTGAAATAAGCCAACCAGCAGAGAAAACAGTGACCCATCAGGACTACAGCAAGAATGTGGAGGATTTAATTCCAGGATTTTGTCTGAGAATCTCTAGACTGGTTTGTGTGTTGCCCCCCACCCTTCCTTTGCCAGTTTTTGGTCTTCTCCCAAGTTAAAGTAATGTGAAAGAAAAATCTAATGAAAGATACCAGGCCAGAAATGGTCTCAGAGAAGAGAAAGGCAGTTCCTGGTTGGCGCCTTCAGAAGGACACATACTTCCTTTTCTAATCACTTTCTGAAATTGCTTGTTAACTGCTTTTCAGCTATTAGGAACCTTTGGAACAACAAGTTTTACAGCACCAGATGAGTTTTCTTCAATCCTTAGTGAAAGACAACAAAAGACATTTTAAATACAAGTTTAAGGACTTTAAAAAATTCTTTTGGAATAAACAGCAAAATGGTGATTAGAACTTTGATTCTGGAAAGTTACAAATGGTCTAAGGGATTTGAAATATGATTTTGGAATTAATTATAAGAATCCTTCCCATGGGAAAATGCTTTTGTTTTGAATTCTGTTTAAAAAAAAAAAAAAGATAGGATGCAACTTTGAAGGTTAGACACTAGAGGGAACCAGAAGGAACTAAAGATTACAATTAAAGGAGAAGAACACTTAAATTTGACTTACTAATACAGAATGGAGCAAAATATTTAACATTGGACATATTGAAGAATATTTTTGAACAATGGACCCAGAAGTTAATTTTAAGAGTGTCTGCCTCTATAGATAAACTGTGTTTAAAAGATGTTTTGGAAGAGGAACAAGTTTTACTGAACAAGGCTGAGATTGATCTGAAAGTGAATTTAAAAATGATAGACTACAAGAATGATATGGAGGACTTCCGGTTGGGACATGGTGGACTGAACAGCTGTGCCCATGGGCTTAGTGGGCAGAACCCACAACGTGGCATTTTTCTCAGGCTCAGGCAGGTTCTCCTGAAGCCCAGGAGTGTTTTTCCAGGAAAGGAAAACACTTGGAATCACCCCATCTGTCCTCCGGATGGCAGCTTGTAGCCAGAAGATCACAAACAGTGTTTGCGCTCGACTGGTAAGAGCTAGCCAAGAGGCTGGGATGTCACCATTCCCAAGCCATGCTGTAGCCTTAAAGGGACACTAAGACTGGCCACCCCATTTCTAAATCAACCAATTTATATTTCTTTTAAGTTTATGTACCCTAAGAGAGGCTTTCTACAGCAAGGAGAAGCAAGTTCTCTTGGTGCTTATCGTTATTTTTGGGATTAAATTTTCTTTAAAAAAATTCTATTTAAGTTTTGGCTTGTTTTCCATCCAAATATTAAGGAGGATTGATAGTAAATAATTGTCTCCCTGTTATTATTTTTGTACTAAATTTGAAGATATTAGCATTTTCCTACACATTGAATCGGCTGTTCTGAACTTTCAGTTTTCTGCTTCTACTTTCCCTTGGGAATTGTCTGCTTATCTTACTTTCACTTGTGTAAACACATTATTTGATATCTTTGACTTTCTATGATTAAGCTCCTAGGGTGCACCATAATCTACTGCTTGAGACATGGAAGCTCTTAAACAGACTGTTTCTGACTTCCACAGAGATTTCAAACAGATTCTTCCTGATTCCTGCCAAGTTTTTATGCAAGGCATTCAGGACATTGTGGAAAATATGAGCTTCAAAATGTGTCATCTGGTTGGGGATGTTGTGGATGAAACTGAGGAATTTAACGGTGATAGAAATGTCTCTTTGACTTCTGTTGAAATGCTGGATGAAGATTGGATAGTTGAGTTGAAGAAATTAAAGGGAGAGATCAAGTTACAAGCCATAACTGAAATTAATTTTCTGATGGAATGCCATGAAAAAGAAGGGGTTATTATGTATGGGAGGTTTCCTGAAGAGAAGTTGGAGTTTTTGAGGAGGGCAATTGGGCTGTTTGATTTTTGTAAGGAAAAAAGCTCTGTTTGCATTAGGGGTATATGTAAATGCTCTGGTTTATTTTGAAGTGGGATAAGGGTTTAAGAATATTTATCTGGATTGCTTTTAGGGTTTTGCTGATTTCATTTAACAATTTGGATTAAGATTATTAAGGTATAAAAATATATAAGTTGCTTGGTTTTGGGTTTAATATGATTAAGATTATTAAAATTGTTTTATCATCAAGTATAATGGTAGAAAATTTGTTTTTTAGTCCAATCTGTATTGTAGTAGACAAGAATGTATAGAATAGTAGTAGGAAGGAAATAATTAAATAAATGTTATCTTTGAGGGGGAAGTTGATTAGGATACGCACACACACACACACACACATATATACTGTTTATATATTTCTTCTTCAACTTTTAATATAAGGGGATGGAGCAACTATATTCAGTGATTTTTATAATGTCCCAAAGGATTGACTTATAGAAATAATGTGATTTTGGTTTAATATAGAGTAAGGGATTGGTTATGGAAAATTGTTGTATATCCTTGCTGTTAAAAGTCAGAAGTCACCTCTTTCTGTAATTCTTAAAAAAAAAAAATTATCTTGTGTTTCCACACTTTTTTAGTTTTGTGAGAAGGGACAAAGAAAAAATGAAAAGAAATCAAGTTCTAGGACATTATTTGAAGAGACTAAAGATCAAGATTGTTAAAAGTAAAAGGAAGGAATATAAAGTTGGTTTACTTGATCAAGGTTAAAACAGATATGTTATCTTTCATAATCCTAAATGGACTTTTGCTGATCAGGACTGAATGATGCGGCTTTAAGGATTTGTTTATAGATAAGAGATGGAATATGGGAAGAAGATATCATTTGTTGTATTTTAAGAGAAGCTGATAAATTTGTTGTTGTTTATTCGTTTAGTCGCTTCCGACTCTTCATGACTTCATGGACCAGCCCACACCAGAGCTTCCTGTCGGTCGTCGACAACCCCAGCTCCCCCAGGGACAAGTCCGTCACCTCTAGAATATGGTGATAAGTTACTAAAATCTATACGTGTTGTGATGAAAGGGGAAGTAATTTCTTTATATTTTTCTTTTCTTTTTCTTTTTCTTTATTATATTCTTATTTTTTCTTTCTTTTCTATTTTTCTTTCTATTTTTTTCTTTTCTGCACTTTCTATTGTTCTTTTTATTCTTTTATTGTTTTTATTTTGTATCTTTTCAATTGTGTTGTTGTTTATTTGTTCAGTTGCTTCCGACTCTTCGTGACTTCATGGACCATGTCAGTCATTGTAATTTTTAATAATTTTTTTAAATATTAAAAATAGTAATTTTTATTAACCTTACTATTAAAAAAAAGAATGCCCCCCCTCCAGGTCCTGACAAAGTTGTCCACATATGAGGACCAATGCAAACTGAATCCTGTCTTCCTGGAGCCTGGAAAATGCATTTCATCCAAGATCCTCCAGACTAGGCCCCACCACTTCTCCAAAACATTTCCTTAAAAGGGGGAGCTGATAGTTGACTAGGGTGGCTGGATTAAGAGAGGGCTACTTCCGAAGAGTATGGACCACCCCCTTTTTTCAAGGAAGCATTAATCCCCTCCCAAATCCAGCCACACACACCCTTCTGATTGCATGGATGAGGGCCCCTCTTCTCATCAGACTTTGTACAAGTAGAGTTAAGCTCAGAGTGAATGCAAATGATTTTATCTATAAAGGAGCTTTCAAACATGTCACAGTAGCCCACAAGAGGATCTTTATTGTCCCCCCCCCCCAAAAAAAAAGAAGTAGGCCACTTGAACAGACCTACCCTGGTCAACAAACACAAGTCCCCCCAGATGATAAGGATAGACATAAGTCTATTTTCCCACCCTTACTGCCATGGTATACTCCTGAATATGGGTATGCAACCAGTATCAGTCAACTTCATTGTTTTCCTCCACTGTGTGTTGCTTTAGATGGTTCTTCACTCATTTTAAATGACCCTTCACTCACTCAAGGAGCTTCCTGGGATCTGCAAGGGAAGAGAAGTCTCTGGGATGCAATCTTGTCCAAGATTTGAGCCATTTGTATTCCAGAGGTCAGCAAGACATGTGGCAGAGCTGCTGGAAAGGTTGCTGGGCAAGTAACTAGTCTGACATGCCTGCAGAGATTAGATGTACCAGTGAAGCACCCATAAATCCTAAAATCAGAAAAGTTGGCATCAAAAATAAGTTGGGGTGTGTGTGGGATGATATGTATGAAAGGAACTAAGGAAACAAAGTGCTGATGAAAAAAGCAAACATGAGGAAAGAAATGCCTACATTGGAAGTTGTCTAGGAACCAAAGAGGAGGAGGTTATGCCCTTCTACCACACCCCCAGAAGCTTTTCACCAAGGTAATGGTTGACCGTGTGTTACAGGTTACACATAAGTCATTGAGGAACAATATTGACTTAAGGGAGAAAATATTACTTTAAAAATGGTACACAAAATGACAGTTTAAGAGTGCTTAATTTGTGGGATAGAGCCAGTTTTGGTGCAGTGGTTAAGGCACCAGACTAGAAACTGGGAGACCATGAGTTCTAGTCCTGACTTAGGCACAAAGCCAGCTGGGTGACCTTGGGCCAGTCACTCTCTCTCAGCCCCAGGAAGGAGACAGTGGCAAACTGCTTCTGAAAAACCTTGCCAAGAAAACTGCAGGGACTTGTGAAGGCAATCTCTGAGAATTGGACATGATTGAATGGATTAAAAAAAAAAAGTGGGATAAAGACAATGTCAGGTGACCAAGGGGAAAACCACTGTGGCCAGGCATGATTGTGTAATGTAATGGTAATATGCAAATGCCTGGAGATACAAGTCATTTAAAATTCAACAGATACATAGTCATGCATGTAACTGAACATATAGATTCTTACAGAGCTTTGGCTAAACAGGGATAAGACCATCGGGGGTATGTGCAAAATCAATCTCCTTCCTCTTTTACAAGCCTTCAGATGAGTATCTGGGCAAGGCTGGGGCAAGCAAAGTTCATAACTGGTCCCTGTAGTGAAGAAAACGATTTCTGAGGCTTAGATACCAGAGTAAGGAATCAAAACTCAACTGCCAATCTAAGTAGTAGGCAGAGAGCCACAAAGCCTGGAAAATTGAAGTGCTGAGTAATCAATCAGGAACAGAAGGTATCCTTCTCTGTCAAAAGAGCTTTTAAAAGGGGAGAAGGCCAACTCCATTTGTCCTTTTTGCCAACCATTCCAGAAGAGATGGCTCTTCCCAGTTTGGCGCCTACCAGGTAAGAAATTCACCCCAACTTGGAGAAGGGTTGGAGAAATTTATCTGAGCTGTTTGCTTCTTTGTATTCTTAGTTCTCTTTTGTTCTACATATATTGTCTGTGTATCTGTCTATGTGTATTCATGTCTGGAAGATAACTGTGAGTAAAGCCTACAGGACCCATGAGATTTTCCTTTCCCTTATTGCCCTTTCTTCAATTCTCAATTAACTCCTGTTTTATGTCAGGGAAAGCAAACCCTCTAGAGCAGTGTTTCTCAACCTGGGCTACTTCAAGATGTGTGGACTTCAACTCCCAGAATTCCCCAGCCACACATCTTGAAGTAGCCCAGGTTGAGAAACACTGCTCTAGATAGTGGAGCTGCTACATAGGGTTAATTGCATAAAGGGTTAATTGCATAAAATATGCCCTAAATGGCTCTCTCACTCTCTGATGGGCATTAACAAATGCTGTACAAATGTGCTGTACAAATTTCCCTCCCAGTTCAAGCAATCCCAAGATTAAAAGAGTAGTTTTTACTGATGATATCTTACCCATTGATCTGCAAGGGAGGACCTGATATCTTGAAAGGGGGAAGCTTGGGCCAGGTGCATCTGCTTTGGAGTCCTTGGATGAGTCCCAATGTTCCATACATTGGAGTAGAATTGTATAGATTGATCACACTAAGGGTACATGATCCCCAAACCATGTTTCTTGCTTACAACTACTATTTGCGAGACAAAATTACGCATCTAACACATGCAGATTCTGTGATGGCCATTCATTATACCTGAGATGTTAATAGCTTGTTCCTACTCACCCTAGAATCAGCAATTTTCCCCTTCCAACAATGGGATTTGGGTTGACTTCTAGCTCCTTAATGTTAAACTACATAATAAACTGAAGCTTCATACTGACTGGGAATTTAGCTTACCATGCATCCTGGCTACTCTTCTGGGGTATCAGGGAAGAGGTTCAACCTGCCTATTACTAGTATAAAAATCAAGATAATTTTTCTCTGCAAAGCTAGACAGACTCTGCCTCCTAAAATTGCTGGAGGAATAATGGGGAAAGGGCTTGAGGAAGTCAATCCATTATATCCTTGTATGAGAGTGTGCATACATTACTGTCCTATATCTGTAGAGTGCTAACATGTATATGAATTGTTGCAGTCTCACTCCCCCGTCCTTTAGTTTTCATACCTTAAAGGTAAGATTTGCTTTATTTATCTGATAACATGCTAAAACCCTTCAAGAAGAGCAGTTTCTTTCTCTGGTGCATCTTTAGGCTGTATAATCACTTTCAGACAGTGATTTACCTGTTAAAGACATAGTGAAGAACAAAGAGGTAACAATTGTAACGTTAATGGGGCTATTAAATTATGAGTCTCCTGAAAGCATGCTACCGATAATGTTTATTGGATTTGAATATAACTAAGCTGCCCTCACAAAATGTTATAGATGATTAGAAACAAATTGTTTGGGTTCTGTAACAATTTAGCTATTGATTACCCATTAAGTAAAGCATCTATGAATCATTTATACAAACTTTCTCAATTATTTAGAAAGGGAATCTCATGGAATTAAGTAGCATGCTATGTTACAGATCTAGAACCCTGGGCTAAACTACCTTGTCTCTAGAAGACTATTGCACTTGTTGGAATACATGTTAATCCTTGGCCATCATTTAATCCTGAACCATCCGTCATGATAAGCCAATGGCTCAATTTAATTTATACATTGCTTAAACCAGTTATAGGAGTGGAATATGATTGAAATGAAATAAGGATCTAAGTAGGGTAAATGCTGTATGTCAAGTAAGGGAGATGTAAATTACATATGATTCATTTATTCTATGATATTTCTAACTCCTGCATCAAAATATTTCAGGCTGGGATACAGTAAATGAAACAACTCAGCACAACAACTCAGCGCACAGCCATAAAGAGACATATCCTTAGGCAAAACAATGGTCCTAATATATTCTAACTATACTGTGCAAAAAAGCAGAATGAGAGTCTATGACATGGGGAATAAGGTATGGGAGGAAACTTTTTCTAAGGCTCTTCAAATATTTATCTACAACCAGATGCTTTGAAAATTGCTCTCTTTATTTTTCTCATCTAAGAAGAATATAGCTGAAGATATATTGCAGGGAAAAACATACCATAAATTAGTGGTAATTGGCATGGTTACTTGTTATTAAATAAATACCTTTTACATCAATAAAATGCTGAAAGCTATGTGCAGAAGAATGTAAACTTATGAAAACTATCTAAAACACAAATCTAAAATATGTACAGATAAAGAATATTAAGGAGAATTAAATAGGCTAAAACCAGTAAGCTCAGCAAACCCTTTTACCAGCTGGAATATTTCCAAACAGCAGTGAAACTGATAGAAAGTTAGTGCTTATTTCCCATGTGGGGTCAACTGAAAGAATGGTAATTATGTAGTTAGAATGGTTTCTTCTCAGTTTTAACTACCAGAAAAACAGAAATGCAGAACAAAGCCTCTTCAGATGTCTTTGGCGAACAGAAATATATACAAGGGTGGTTCCCTCCCCCATCATTTACATACCCTATATGTACATCTACATTTGTACACACTTTGAACATTTCTCATGGGCAATTCCTCAATGTTTTTTATTGCTCTCCAGAAAATTGGGACATTAAGACATGGTCTCATATTGTTTGTGCAAATAGCAGAGCAGGACCAGTCATATAGAAAGAGGAGAGCATAACAAGACAAACAATGAGATACAGAAAACCTGTTTACATAAATTAGAGAAAATAAATAAGCAGGTATTTATAATTCATGCATAATTATATTTATGTATGTTCTCTCTCTCTCACTCACACACACTATCACCAAGTCCAACTCCCAGAGACTGTACACCAGCTGGAAAGAGGGGGGCGGGGTCTGGTGTGTGTCAAAGCCACAGTCCTGGATGCAACCCAGAGCATCCAGGAGTACATCAGTAAGATGGCACCCAAAGATGAGCTGCTGAGAGAATGTCTGAGGTGGCAGCAGACATGGCAGGAAGATCAAGCAGAGGAAGTGCCATGGCAAAACAAGACCCTGCACGGGATGTACCATTGACAGATAGCTGAGGTGGCTGACATTGGGAAATCCTACCAGTGGCTGGAAAGGGCTGGACTAAAAGACAGCACTGAGGCACTGATCATAGCAGCACAAGAACAGGCACTAAGCACCAGATCCATAGAAGCCGAGGTCTACCACACTAGACAGGACCCAAGATGTAGACTGTGCAGAGAGGCCTCAGAGACAGTCCAACACGTAGTGGCAGGGTGTAAGATGCAGGCAGGAATAGCATACACTGAACGGCACGATCAAGTAGCTGGCATTGTGTACCAGAACATCTGCACAGTGTATGGGCTAGACCCTCCCAAGTCCAGATGGGAGATTCCACAGAAGGTTGTGGAGAATAACAGGGCTAAGATCCTGTGGGACTTCCAGATCTAGATGGGCAGGTACTGGCCAATCAACCAGACATTGTGATAGTAGACATGAGAAGCTGAAGGAGTACCAGGGCCTGAGGGAGGAAATAGAGAGGATGTGGAAAGTAAAAGCCAAGGTTGTCCCAGTGATGGTAGGAATACTCAGGGCTATGGCTCCTAAGCTGGGAGACTGGCTCCAACAGATCCCAGGAACAACAACAGAACTCTTTGTCCAGAAGAGTGCAGTGCTAAGAACAGCGAAGATATTGCACAGAACCCTCAAACTCCCAGACCTCTGGTAGAGGACCCAAGATTGAGGAAGATTGATATCATGCATTGGGTGGTATGAAAATGAATGGACTAGGCAAGCAGGATGAGGCATCAGCCTGCTGAAGTTAGTTCCTCATGGGAAGACCACCAAAGAAATCTTATATTTGATGCCATAAGTGTTCTTAAAGAAAGGTACAATGTCACTAATGCTGAATAATATACAAAAATCAGATTTTATGCCAAAGATTTTCACTTGCAAACTTTTCCTAGGTCTGAAGACCAAATCAATTTCCATTAACTTGGTTTTAAGGTTTTTTTTAATATTCCTTATCTAAAACCTCTTGTTTTTACAAATTTCCCATTCACTAGATGAACATGAGGCACCACAATGTCTCACCTTAGAAAACTATGATTCCATTATTCATTCACCTGTCAGGTTGATACATAATCACAATGCTGATTAGTGCTAATTGAATAGTCATTTTAGCAAACTATAGGTATAAAGCTGTGTTTTTAGTATGCTTAAATTTCAATGTAACCCGATTTGTTTGATTTTCTGTATAATGGGATTCTCTTCTATGAATTCCAGATGTATTCATTAAATTCATTAGATGCATTAGTCTCTCTAATACGTTTATGAATAATAACACTGGAAATTACCCATATGCCAACTTGCTTCACTCTTTTTGTATATAGAAAAAGAAAAGAGTGAACATAGCTGAGAAGCTGGATCACTAAAGGTCCTTACTTACAACAGTTTTGCCTTATAACCCACATATATACATGTGCATGCAGAAAGACTGACTCACATATTGAGCCATGCCATGATTAATTAATTATTTGGTTTTGGTTTCAATATGTTGTGTGAGCGCAACCAATCACAGTTTACTCAATAAATGATAGTTTAAGTGAACCACAGAAATGTGATGAATTGACTATGTATAGAGCAGCAAAATGGAAATAGCTCTCCTTAGCATGCCTGTGAATACTGTTCAGAGCTGGTCTCCAATGGTACAGTTCAATCATCCTGTACACATGAATGACGCACTGTTCAGTGATATCCTAGCATGATTTGGGGCTGCTTGCCATTCCTCATGTTGTTGAAATCTACACACAAAGATGAGCAAGAGAGGCTTACTGCATTAGACTTCCATACCAAATCCAGTTGGAAGAAGAACAAATACAGGATGTAAAGGATCCATGGTTTTTACATTGCATAAATGGCTAAATCTGAGTGAAGTCCAATATTCTATAGCAGTGTTTCTCAACCTCAGCACCTTTAAGAAATATGGACTTCCTCAGCCAGCATTCTGGGAGTTGAACTGCACACTTCTTAAAGTTGCTGAGGTTGAGGAACACAGCTCTACAGCACAACATATTTCAGCACAGAATCACGTCATATATTGAGCACGGCTCCCATGTAATTGTAGATATATATGAATAATAACAGTTTGTCTTAAACAGTACTAGAGAGGTATAAGAACACTAGATTTCATGGTTTGCAAATAAGATTAAGAATGACAAACAGTAAGAGAATAATAGGTATGTTTACATGATCACTTTTCCAGTTACCATTAGATATGTTCCATTTATAAAGTTTATACTTTATTTATGATATTTTTAATCAATTGTAAATTGCCCTGAGTCATTTTTATTATGTGGAATATGTTAATGGAATTAACATTAGAATTAATGGAATATGTTATTGTTATTGTTATCTGTTCAAGATCCAATTATTTCCATGCCCCAACATTTGCTTCAAACAGATAATCCAGACTATTTGGGAGTAATCTATATCTATCATTCTGAAAGAGTTGAGTAGAGCGGGATTTTAATGGCATCTGCCACATCTTTTTATCCAAGCCATACTGGATACTTTTCTTTTCAGTGAGAGGGAAAAGTAAAGAGGAACAGCAGTTAATAATATCACCTGAATCGGCCCCAACAACAGTGTACGTATGTCTAATGCAAAGAGCCTACCAATTTATATTACATTAAGGGTTGCCAGCAAAAACTATCACTGTGGTTGGTCACAAGCAAGTCACCCAAATTCATAGTAGAAAAATGTTCAATTGATTAAGAAGTATGTCTTCAGGAGAATAATAAACCAAGACTAATCTAAGGGCGGGGGCTGCAAGGTCTGCAGTCATTCAGGCCAGCTATTTCTGTATCTTATTTTATTACAATGTGCTGTTTAGAAAATGTGGACTTAAGGTGAACTTTATGTTTTAAATTCTTGCCCTGCCCAGGTCACTCCAACACATCTGGGAATCTCAGTCAGCTCACTTGATGTCTGAGGTCAAAATAAATGACAAACTGCTTCAGAAATTCTCTTCAGAAAAAAACAGAGATTAAGGCAAGGAAGACTTTTCAACCAGACTGAGGTGACAGATGGTTAAAAGTTGTGACAGGAGGAGGTAAAGACTGAGGAAAGCTAACAGAGAGGAAAATGAAACTTTGATGGGGAATTAGTTGTGGTGGAAGTGAAGGCACCTGCCACCCACAGTGCCATGAATAGAGAGTGGCACTTCCAAGCTGAAGCAGAATCTAAAGAAAGCTAATAAGTGTGTCATACAAGATGGAGGTGGTAATAAATCTTCCAGGTGAACACTCGGTGAGATAGTAAGCATTTAGCTGCGATGCTATCTAGGACTTGGGCTTTGCATGCTGCTCAGTAAATTTTGTTCTTCCCTCTCTTCAAATAGCAAGCATAGGCAAGTAAAGAGAAGTAAACATCTTGTATCTGGCTATTCAGGAAGAGGCCTGGCCTTTGTAAGGGCAGGAAAGTCACAATTACTATACTAAAGGACACTGTTTACTTGAGAGGGATAAGGAATAAGTCATCCATGATGTGTTGGTTTTCTGAAGAAGATAATACCACAGTATGATGTATTGAGCTACGTTATTTGGGAAGGTTTTTCACAACGTGGGACCAAATCACTATCTCACTGGAAGACGAAAACACAATTTTCTAAGCAGAAGGTATTCCCTGTTCTCAGCTTCTTGGGCAGAAAAAAATAAAGGAAAAAACAGCTACAAAGTAAACTTCTGCCTCTCCTGAAGATTTCAGAACCACAGATCAACCAGAAGCTTCAAAGGTGATATAGAAGGGAGAGATAAGGATTCTGGCTTTTCTTATGGCCCACATAATTTTACTTGTAATGTGAGTAATGGCTCTTAGGAATTTGATTATAATTGGATATAATTCATAGCAATCTAATAAACATAGACAGAAACATCCCAAAATTGGAGAAAACTTGTGTTACTCTTTATGTTATTGACAGAGGTGATGAAACATGCCTCATAACAGCACAATGCAAACTCTGTCCCAATGTCACAAGTGCAAAAGGGGTGGAATTTGTTGAAACATCATGATGCATGATTCCTAATTTGTCCCCTCTTGCTATCCCTGTGAACTCCAATGGTTTCTGACATATCCCTGGCCTGATGGCAACAAAACAAATGTGAAACAATGTCCCGGTAGTTGAAAACTCCCATCACAACCACTGGATAGGGTTTGTTTGTTTTTTGAAACTTCAGTTATCTGCTTTAATAAAACTTCAGCAACTTTTCTGATTCATTTGGTGGTCTGTAGCAAGATATCCCTTCTCTTAGCTTGCCTTTTCTTAACTCAGATGCTTTTAACATCTGCATTACCCTCAGTCCAGTGGCTCTTTGTATAGGTAAGTTCATTCCCAATATACAGCGATAAACCGCTTCTCTTGTGTTGCTTGTTCCTCTGAAACAAGGTGTACCCATTAAAGCTAATATTCCACTGGTTTATTTCACCAGGTTTCTGTTACCCCTTATTACGTCATACTTGCCTTTGTGTCTCATGACATACAGCTCATCTTATTATCCATACTTTGTGCATTAGTGTAGCAACATTCAAAATAATGGGTTAAATACCCCACATTCAGAGTCCCTTTTCTTTTATACCTGTATTTTCTTTATTTAATTGTTAAACTAGTAATTTTCAAAACACTTCGCTTTACTGCTATATTTATTCCATTACCCACCAATTTATTACTTGCCAATGGTCTCATGGCTCTCCACCCCATTCCTTGTATTCTAATTTAAAGCTCTCTTGATCAGGTTAGCCAGCTGTCATTTAAATTGCACTTTGCCTCCTTAGTGAGATGAATTCCATCTCTGCAAAACAGCCTCTCCTTGAATTTGCACCTTTGTTGAAAACCCCAAACCTTTGTTGTTTGTATCAATGTTGCATCTGGAAGTTCCATTTAAAAATTGTCCTTCCTCTTGCTGGATTTTTAGTTTTAATAAGAAATGTTGATGAGAACACTTCCTGGAACTCAAGATCCTCCACCTTCTTTCCCAAAGTCATGAAGCTGTTCTTGATATACTGAAGATCTTGCCTCGCAAGTGTCATTTGTGCCCACATGGAATCTGTGATCAGCAGATCTGTTGAGTCTTGTCATTCTTTCTATCACATCTCAGATTTGGGCAGCTGGGAGGCAGTCAAGATGAAAGATTGTCAAGATGAAAGGTATGGACAACAAATGGGAGCATCTCTGCTTCTCATATTTTGGCCAGTATACAACAACTACAGCCAAAGTCCACCTTTACTACAAGCATGGTTATGCTACTCTATGCAGGTTAGGATTTTCAATTTAGAGACTACCTTGCAATCCAATATACTGTTATCCATATTCTATTGACTCAGATGGTTTTTTTTTCCACAATGCCTTTTTCAATTTTGGAATTCATTACCACAAGATGTGGTGCTGGCTATAGCTTGGCTGGCTTCAAAAAAGGGTTGGACCAATTAATAGAAGTCATGGGGATGAACAGCTATTAGCCTTGATGGCAGTATGACCATCTGCTGGGAGACTAGTGGGCTTCCTTGTGCAGTTGGTTGGTCACTGTGAGTCCAGACTGCTGGACAAGATGGGCCAGGGGTCTGATGCAGCAGGATACTGTTTATTTTCTTATAAGCAGTACACTGACACAAACACAAGATTGGCCTGGAGATTGGAAAAGATTGGTGTACTTACCTATACTGAATAAAGGAGATGCAAAAGAATAGTCAAATTATGAAACAGTTTCTCAGGCAAGCACAGTGTTGCTTAAGATCTGAAAAATAAGAAAAGTAATGGAAAGAAAAATATCAAATTAAGAGGATGGACTCTGAAAAGGGAGAGGGGGTAAAGACCAGCTATCTAGCACAACATGTATAAAGAAGAAAGCAAGATAATTTTAGGAAGAGATTTGCCTTTGTTTTATTGACTACAGCAAGGGTTTGACTGTGTAGCTCATTCTAGGATGTTGAACATATTAAAGCTAATGGCATAACCAGAACATCTGATTATTGTGGAGTCCTTGGTGCTCTCTGAGCTTGGAGCACTGAAGATGTTGCCTAGTTGGGCAATGAAATGTCTGCAAGAAAACAAACAAGCTCAGTGAGCACCAAGGACTCCACAGTTCAACCCTGAGCTATGGATATTCTTTTTGATTGGCATCTTATTCTATAACATAGGGGTCCTAGATGCATAGCTATAGCTCAAGCAGGAGGTGAAGGCCAGGGGGCAAGAGAATCTTTGCCTAGTTTGGCTGGTGAAATCAATTTTAGGCCATTTTTGGATTGGGACATCCATGCAAGAGCAACTTATGCCCTCATCTTCCTGCAGTTAGACTACTGCAACAAATTTTACATTGGGTGTCATGTTCCCCGTTTCAATGTTCTGTTAACATCGTAACGTTTCACGTGTCAAACCGTTTCTCCGTGTATACTCAGCTTGCTCTTTGCTGGTATTTTCCATTAGTGCTCTCTTCTTTGTTTTGGAACTTTGGAATGTATGTTTGGGTTTGCAACCATATTCAAGGTTACTTTCCCAGGCGCGTGTAACGGTTGCTAGCACCTGGGAGGAGGTGGTTGCTGACGGGTGCTGGGGCGGGACTGGATTGAAGGCAAGGGTTTTAAGTTTGTATTTGGCGCGCTTTTGCTCATTCTCAGCTTTCTCTGTATTTGCATACTATTCCTTTAATAAATCAGTTATCTTTAAGCCCGAGCTTGTGAGACTGAGTATTTGGGATTAGGCAACCATTACATTGGGCTACCCTGAAAATGATTGGAAACTGCAAGTGGTCCAAAATGCAGCAGAGAGGAGGAGGTAGATTCAACAGTGTAACATCTATGTTGAGATTGCTGCATTGGTTACTAGTAGGCTTTTGGCTCCAATTCACAATGCTGGATTAAAGCCCTATTTGGCTTTGTACTCTTGTATTTGCAGGATTGCCTTTCTTGACCAGAATGAGCTCATCTTGTGCATGCATCTCAAGAAGTTAGGAGGGTGGGATCCTGGAAGCATACCTCCTTAGTGGTGGCCCCCAGATCATGAAATATCTTGCCCTTGAAAGTAAAGGGAGCCCCCACTTTGCTTATATTTTGCAAAATTGTGAAAACCACTCTGTTTCAATGGACTTTTGTGGTGGACCTGAGTTTCATTTGTAATTATTATGTATATTATATTTTAATTTTTAGTACATAAGCAACTTTGAATCATGAGAAGTAGGAAGGTGTGGGATGAAATAGACTGACTGCTCCCTTGAAGCAATGACCAAGACTCATACACTTTGAGTATATGATGGATTAGAAAATACAGCTATGACTGGCTAGATTGAGGGAAGTAGAAGAAAGGAAAACAACAAATAAGGTAGCTGGATAAGATCAGGTTTATGACTAGAATAGGTTGAGTGTCACTGGGGACAGGGTGAGATGTGGGCCACTTTCCATGCAATCACAGGGACTCAGGCCTGACTCAGTGGTACCTAATCAATTGCTGTGAAACTTCATGTGTGAAAATGAAAACCTGACCACTATCGATCCATCAGCGGCAGTATATAGAAAAGCACATCAGTCTTTTGGACTGTCATTCTATTTTGGCTTTTTGCTCTCTACTCTTTAGGGCTAAATCATACATTTTGCAGACCCCCTCTCCTTCATGTTTTTTTCTTTAATGCATATACAGTGACAGGGCAGATGATATACCTGATTTGTTCAGGCAGCTGTAGAGAATAGTGGTATTTAACCCTTTTCTGTCTTTTTCTCAATCCAATTTTGCCCTGCCCATGTGCTCTGATTCTTATAGTGAAATAATAGAGAAACATGCATTTATTCATCACAGAACAGCACTCAGAGGTATAGTTTGACCCTGAGTCCTGATCAAAATATATGCAGCCTTTCTTGCCTCAGCCTCTCAAGTGTGCAGACTACCTCCCACCCCCATGTCCAATGTCCAATTACTGGATTTTCTGATAGCAGTTCTGGCTGATCAAGATACAGGAAATAGGGAATGCATACTCTTTCTTCCTCAGTTCCTCTGTATGGTATATATCAACCTGCCCCACATTTAACAACTGGTAATAAAAATGTTTTACCTTAAGCATAGAAAAGGCTTAAATTTGCAGCATAGAGGAGCAAAACAACCAATCATTTTTGGGAGTGTGGGGGGAGAGCAACATGCCACTAACTAAAAGAAAAGATGGAAATCTGTATAGCAAAAATGCGTAAAGACATGTTGCTTAAATGAGAAAACATGCAGTATATTTCAGCCTGCAACAGGGGCTATAAACTAAATGTTTTGGGGTTGTATATGACAGACTTATAGCACACATTGTGATCGACCAAGGAGAATGTACTCCATCAGAGATCAACTGTAGCCTATTCGTATATGAGAAGGACACATGCACAGTGCTAGCAGCAGTGGCTCTGATAGATTTCAAACTGTGCAGGGCTAGAAAAAGACCTGCCTATATACCTGCAGCTATTGGATTGTATTGAAAGGAGTTCATCCCAGAGAGGTGTTCTCCCTCAAGCAAATGGGGGATATTAGACAGTCATCTCTATGATGCACTAGTTGGATTTCCTCCTGTATTAGACGGGAGGGAGCGGGGTGGGTGGGACGACCATGAAGGTCCTCCAGCTGTAGGATTTTATCACTCTCTTTGAAAGTCCAGGCGGCTACAGACCAGCCTATCGGAGGCTACGTGGCATGCAGAGTAAAGTAAGCTAAAGCCATGCAAAAATCGACATCATCTTCTCAGGAACGACTGCTTCTGAATTAAACAACATTCATTAATCAATCAACAAAAAGTGGTGGCTGCACATAGCGAGGCAACGCTGCAGTTTTCTTGACGACGTGAGAAGAGGCAGCTCCCCATACCCCAGGCTGGTGTGGACTGCCTATAAATAGAATGTAAGATATTAGCTGTAAGTGTCCAGAGACTAGTGCTGTTGGAATCAATCCCCATTAAAAAAAAGGGGGGGGGAGGCGTGGGGAGGGGGCGAGGGGAGAGAAATCTTGCGCCTGGCTGGGTGATGAGACTTACTGAGCACTGTGTGCAGGAGAAAGAGGGGAAAAAGTCCCCCGGGGGCATGAAAGGACGGCGCTCGAATGTAAAGCTGGGGAACGCAGACAAACGTGCCAAACGCCGGGCTAGGCAGAGGCGATCCGCGGCTCCCAGCCCGCCTTGACGCAGGCAGCAGCCAGGAGAGGAGAGGAGTCTGCGGCGCAGCCTCCGAAGTTTCCCTTTCCGAAAAACATCTCCCCGCCTGTGTCTGGACTAGCTAATGAAGGCGGCTCGAAGAGCCGCGAGAGGGAAGATGCGCCGCAGTGCTGAATACTAAGGGGCGCGTTGCCCCAGCTGAGCGTCTCCTTCTTTCTAGGGCTCCCTCTCAGTCGCGTCTCTCCCGCCCCTGTAGCAGCCATTAAGAGAGCTTGGAGACTGAAGTGCGGCCCGACAGTCGCCTCTCCCTGATCTGCGCCCTTCCTGTCTGTCACACACTTGTCAAGGAAGCAGCAAATTACCTCAGCCGGCCTCGTCTCCGGCTTCTTTCAGGTAACCGGGACTGATGATCTCTCCAGTCCATCAGCAGCAGAGAGGAAAACCAGCCGGACTCTTTGCTATTCGCCGTGGCTGAGAGAACGGCAGGAGATGTGGGGAAGCGGAGCAATTAGCTCGCTTTTAATCACCTCAGGCCAGGTGTTACGCCTTTCTCTGCAGCTCGAGTCAGACCCCGAGAGCGCGCGTGGAAGGGGCTGCGGAGCTGGGCATGGGCTGAAAGCAGTTCTGGGCTTCTGGCGTTCCAGAAGGAGACGGGAAGAGGTGAGGACCATAAAGGGACGCAGTAGGTATCTAAAGAGGAAAAAACAATAATGACTGCGGTTTTAAGCCACAAATTAAACCAAATATTGATTGGGCTTCGCTCTGTGTACACATGAAATCATTTCAGAGGTGGAAAGTGAACACCTATCAGCCCTAGATTTAAAATTTAAATCCAGGGTAGGCAGAATCTTTCCAAGGAAGAAATATAATCTTTCTGGGTACAGTCCATGCTTGGCAAATCCCCAGTTCCTCGTACACTATTCAGTTTCAGTTCTGTGGTATATAGTTCAACATTACATTCACATTTGAGAGTTTTCTTTATCTTCCCAGTACCATATTGACACATTTAACTACATGAAACCAAACTGGGATAAACATGGGACAAGCTCAAAGCATTTGTGCCAATGTCGTCTCCACCATTTCAATGCTATCTATCTCTCTATCTCTCTATCTCTCTATCAAATTTCTATACTGCCAAAATCTAAGGATACTTCACAGTATACAACACAATCCAAACATCATAAAATGTCTAAGATACACAATAAAAGACCTATGGAAAGTGCAATAAGTAAACATCAAATCAAATCAACATCTATTTTAAAAACACCAGACCTACTTACAAAAGTGATTGATGACATAATAGCATCATCTCATCTAAACTACAAAACTCCTCTGGAAGTGTTCTTATTTTAAGAGCTGACAACCAGCTGACAACCAGCCTTTACTATCCTCTGAGATGTCCAGTTTACTCAAAAGAGAATCTTGGGTTGAATTAAGCACACCTTAGGATCAAAAGATATCTATCAGACATTTTTAAAACTAACCCATTGATTTATTAAAATAGGGTATTCCAACTTACTTCACTTTTCTTGAAAAAAACCCATGTAGATGTTAAAAAGGACCGGAGAGAGTACCAAACCCTGCGGCACCCCACAAAGGAGGGGCCGCGGGCTGGATCTCTCAGTCCCTATCAACACCGACTGGGACTGACCCTGGAGGAAGGAGGTGAACCAGCGCAGAACTGCCCACCCCCAACTCCCTAAGTCGGTCCAGAAGGATACCATGGTCGATGGTATCAAAAGCCGCTGAGAGGTCAAGAAGAGCAAGGATGGATGCACTGCCTCCATCTCGCTCCTGCCAGAGGTCATCCATAAGTGCAACCAATGCCGTTTCTGTCCCATAACCGGGCCTGAAACCTGACTGAAAGGGGTCTAGATAATCCATTTCATCCAGAATCCTCTGGAGCTGCAAAGCCACCACTTTCTCAACCACCTTCCCCAAAAAGGGGAGGTGGGAGACTGGGTGAAAATTGTCCAGTATAGTAGGGTCCAGTGACAGTTTCTTGAGGAGGGGGCACACCAGCGCTTCCTTAAAGGCTGCTGGGAACACCCCCTCTCTCAAGGATGTGTTTACCATCGCCTGGACCCAGCCACATGTCACCTCCCGTGCTGCTTTCACCAGCCAGGAGGGGCATGGATCTAATTGGCACGTGGTAGCATTTATAGTCCCAAGGATCCTGTCCACTTCCTTGGGTTCAACAGGATCGAACTGGTCCCAGATAACCTGGTAAGTACATTCCCTGGGTATCTCCTCCGACTCTGTCTCATGCTTGGAGTCTAATTCAGTCCGGATCCAAGCGATTTTATCCTGCAGGTGCCACAAAAATTCCTCCGCACGGCCCTGTAGATGGAAATCTGACTCCCCTTTCCCTAAAAGGGATCGGGTAATCTTAAACAGGGCCACCGGGTGGCAATCTGCAGATGCAATAAGAGCGGAGAAGTACTGGTGCTTCGCCGCTCTTACCGCCACAATGTAGGCCTTAATCACGGCTCTAGCTTGTGTTCGGTTGGGTTCGGCTTTTGTCTTCTTCAAGCGGTGCTCTAGGTGTCTCTTAACCCTCTTCAAAACCCTGAGCTCCTCCATAAACCACAGGGAGTGCCGGGTTTGAGCGGGCAAGAGAGGCTGCACAGGCACGATCCTGTCCAAGGCTCTGGCTGCCTCCCTATTCCAGGCAGCAGCCAGGGCCTCCACTGGACCGTGCAGGAGAGACTTGGGTATAACCCTCAGCTCCCTCTGAAACCCAGCCGGGTCCATCAGTAGTCAGGGGTGGACCAATCTAATGGGTCCTGCCTCCCTGCGGAGGGGGGCGGCACAAGAGAATCTCAAGGCCACCAGGGCATGATCTGACCATGACAAAGGGGAAAGCTGTAATTCTCCCCTCAGATCATCTTGCCACTGCTCCGACAAGAAAACTAGGTCTGGGGTGAAGCCACTGTCTCTAGTCGGGTCCTGAATAATCTGAAACAGGCCCATGGCTGCCATGGTAGCCATGAACTCCTGGGCTACTTCCGAGGTCCGCCCCAAGGAAGGCAGATTGAAGTCCCCCAACACCATAAGCCTGGGGAACTCCACTGCCAGACCTGAGATGGCCTCCAGCAGCTCAGGCAGGGAGGTCGCTAAGCAGCAGGGAGGCTGGTACAGTAGCAGAACTCCCAACTGTTCTCGAGAACCCAGCTTGAAGAACAGGGTCTCACACCCAGCCACTTGTTTGAATTGAGAATTCTGAATATGAAACTCCATGCATAGAAGACATTTACCTTTATACCGAGTTGTCCTTCACGCATCTGGGGTGATGAACAGGAAAGAAGAATGGAGTTAAAATACTTATCCATGCTCCCCTTTCTTAGATATAGTGCCTACCTTTTGTGTATGTAATCTATTTCTTCAGTGGGCTTGTAAAAATGCAATCCAATTCAGCCTCTCACTCAGTGTGAGAGAAGTTGCAGGGTATCTGTTGTGTATGGGTGTTCCCAAAATAAATAAAGACAACTATTCTTTCAACCTGTTGGCTTGTGTTGCTGATGATGGGAGAACATCTCCCATCAGCAACAGTCTATCGGTACATTTTCTTGGACCAACTGGGAAGCACCTAATATTTTGTTTTGTTGTATTCATTTATAATATTTATAACATGTCCCAAGCCAAAATTGCTGTAAGAGACTGCGAGCAGAAAGTGGGGGACAAGACATTTTGTTTATCTGTGAAGAGGCAGCACAGTCCAGATGTGAGAGATACAGGAAAAATGTTTTTCAAAGAGATTCTACCTGAATTAACTCACTATATCTGAGGCTGAGAATTTTCTTACAATTTTCAAGATTCTATTTTTACTCCATGAAAGATATCTGCTTGAAAATTGATGTTCTTCTTGCTTCCGTGGTTTTGCCAGCTACATGGGGCTTGACAATAGCAAACAAGAACATGTACAATAAAAATAGAATTGACATACAAGAAATAAAAACCAGTAAAAACAGCACTATACTCATCATTGTTATGATGGCATCCATTCTGATTTGGGCCATTTGCAATCAATCCAATAGGACCAAGAGAGGCACACTCCCTTATTTAGGTCTCAAGAAAAGTCATCTACCAGAGTGACTAATGACATTTCTGTCCCATGGCCAGGCCTGAATCCTGACTGGAATGGATGCAGATTTCCTCTAGGGTCCCTTGTAGGTGACTCACCACCACCACCTTGACAATTCAGAAGTCATTACAGACAGCTGAGTCCAGGAAAGTCTTCTTCAGGAGAAGCCACTTTCTTCAAGACATGCCACATTATACCCTCCCCTTGTTGTTGTTCAGTCGTTAAGTCATGTCCGACTCTTCGTCGCTCTTCCCCAGTAGCATATTGGACATCTTCCAACCTGAGGGGCTCATCTTCTGGTGTCATATCTTTTAGCCTTTTGATACTGTCCATGGGGTCTTCTTGCCAAGGATAATGGAGTGGGTTGTCATTTCCTTCTCCAGTGGACCACGTTTTGTCAGAACTCTCCACCATGACCTGTCCATCTTGGGTGGCCCTGCATTGCATAGCTCATGGCTTCATTGAGTTACGCAAGCCCCTTCACCATGACAAGGCAGTGATCCAGGAAGGGGATACTCTTCCTTAGACAAACATTAATAATCTCCCAGAGCCAGTTCACACCTTGCCTG
This sequence comes from Candoia aspera, assembly GCF_035149785.1. Lineage (NCBI taxonomy): Eukaryota > Metazoa > Chordata > Lepidosauria > Squamata > Candoiidae > Candoia > Candoia aspera. The sequence continues at coordinate 58,159,911 of NC_086154.1, forward strand.
GTCATCAAAAGGAGCCAGAAGAGCCATGGATCCAGCCTACAGGTGGCAGAATTCAAGCTACAGAGAACCTATCAACTTTGTCAGGTAACCTGAGTATAGAAGGATCCCAAGTTATCATGCAAGATGCTGCCTTGCTCATTAGAGTGAACTCTGCCCAAGTGTCCAGAAGAGATAGGAGTGACTTTATCCACCAAGAAACCTGCACATTCTTCTGGCATGGCTGCAGACTCTTTGTCCTGCCATCCTTTCCTAAAAGGGATTACTGGGAGCAATAATCACAAAAAAGAATGTATGCTTTGCCACTCTGATCACCACTGAGTAAGCTTGAATTTGAGCTCTTACCAGTACAAGGTCTTCTGCCACAATGGCTCTAGGCATCTTTTCAATCGCTTCATTTACTTTAGCTTCTCAGCTTAAGGAGCCACCTGGGGCCAGTGTTTCAGCATTCTGTCCACTTCTGTGTTCCACTGATTGACTGCACATAAGATGGAACTGCCCATCAAATTATCAGGAACTGCTTTCTGGAAACCCGCTGGACCCATTAGGCACCTGAGGCAGACCAATCTAATACAGTAGATCCACTGTGCTTGTGGAGGTTTGTGATCCATAGTTTGATGAGGAAGTGATCTGACCACAGGAAAGGTCAGTTATTAATTGAAACATCTTCCAATCATGTTCCATCTGTACCAAAGTAAAGTTCAAACCAAGCATCTATCCTCCCACATGTTGTAGGGGCTCCAATTATTTAAGCAAGCTACACAGGGCATGAAGGTTGAAGTCATCCAAGACAAAAAGCTTTGGGAACTCCAACATCAGCCTCAAGTTAAGATCAAAGAGAGACACATACAGGCAGCTAGACTAGCACCAGCCCTAGCTTCTCTTTGCAAATAAATTCCATGCACAACTACTATCAACCAGCAACCTCTGGGGCAGTGTTCTTTCCCACTGTGAGGGTCTCACATACAATTATGGCTACCTCTCTTCCCAAGCCTTGGAATCATGGCTACTGCAAGATTTGAAACCCAACCATGTAGATTTCCGTCTGTTGTTGCTCAGGCAAGTCTCAGTAATACATATCAGGTCTGCACACTCACCATGCCATATATGGTTTTGTACCTCTTGTAAACAAACCTGACACTTATCAGCAACAGCTGGAGACCAAGGCACCCAATAATTCAGGTACCTAGACCAGGTCAGGACACCTGGCTTAGAAAAAGCTATACCAATATTTGGCTTCTCTTTTTCCTGCAATGGCCTATGTAGTGCCCCTACCATATTTACCTCTGCCCATCATGATCCCAGTTTAAGCCCCCACAACTCCATCTCCAGAGACCCTCATTTTCAACCTATGAGCAGAATGATTGAATATGGCTATTCACTGCTTCCATATATTCCATTGCTAATCCTCTATCAAACACCCTGATAGTCATCAAATAATTAGGTGATTCAGATTGTGCCAGCTATATGACTTTGTGCCACATAGCTTCTGTCTCTTTACCCAACCTCATCATGCAACTCTTTTCGGCCCTGAAATTCCGAAATTGATAACAGCAGTTCTATGATACTGCACCACCATAAAGATCTTTGCAAGCTTTGTTTGTGACATTGGAATTCCACAAATATTTAGAATTTGCTAGTACTTTATTTACTGTGTTTCTCCATCAATTCACATTTATGTGCTAGTGTGGTGGGTCACAGAATGGCCTTTAAATTTTTGCACATTTCCCCGAAGTCTATTATAGTTACATTGTAGTCGAATAGCACATCAGCTCTGCAAAGAGGTTTATAGGGCTCCAGGTCGTTGCTAGCTTTGATACATTTTTCCCAGTGCTCATATAAAGTTATTTTAGCTGTTGTTCATTCAGTTTGAGCATCTTTGACTCTGATTGTTTGCCTTGCTGGGTTAGAGTTGTTTAGTTCAGGTACCAATGATACACAAAAGGAGTTCTGTTTTTAGCTAGATCTTTCTTATCTTCTTTTCTTATCTTCGTTTCCAATTAAGAACAGCCTGAATTAATCCATTAGAGGTTGAGCCTCTTTATGAAAGGTTATGGACTAGAAAGATTAAGTATTTGTTCCAAGAACTTACCTTGTAGAAGTGCCCAGAAAAAATCTGGGATGTTTACTCCAGCATTACCACTACAAAGAATGGCATGACAAGATAAACATAGAAGACGATAGCCAAAATGCCAGCTTCAGTGGAGGACAAAACTAGCTTCTGGAAGGAAGCTAATCTTAGATCAAGAGCAGAATCAAAATCCATACACTCCTTTTTTTTAAAAAAAAAAACCTCTCATCTAACAAGATCACAAGATAGTGAACATGGGTTAAAATGGAAAGCAATGACATCAGATTAAGGACAATGCTGTTGTTTTTGTTGATCCCTTTTTTCAGTTGCAGTACATTTGCAAGGTGCCTGTTGAGTTCAGTTCAATTTTTTATTACTGTTACTGATCAGTACAAGATACACTTCTATAAAGATATACACATTAGCCTTAGCCTTAAAATATGAGCCATCTGATTTAAAATAATTTTAAATTTGAATTTACAAGCTCCAATTAAATATTAAAATATGTTTAGATCACAATGTAAATAAGCCCCTTAATCAAATTTAAAAACAATCTTATTAATTTGCATTATCATGACTAATATTCTATAAAATATAAGTGTCTATAAAATATGATATGTAAAATATTAAAAAGAGTAATAAAAAGAGTAAAATATCATATATAAAATGTGATATATAGACCACAGAGTTATTACAAGGGGTACATTACTACATTTTTCCAATCATAATCTGATGTACCTTCATAGCAGCTGCGCAGAATCTGGCTACTTGCGCCGTGACAGTTGGATGTTCGTCTATAAGTAACATTTGCATATAATCTATTTCTTTCCGTCTAGGGTATTTATTGATCAAAGGTAATAAAGCTGGATCCATGGCACTGATATGACCACGTGTGTTTTTCTGTAACCATATTCTGGACAGGATCAACACAGTATTGACTCAGGACATTAACATTCAAAGCTCCTCCATTCCTGTTACAGAGTAGAACAAATTACAAAATAATGACACATGCTGCTTAAGTGCCAATGTGGTAAGGGGCATGGAACAGTACTGTGGTAAACGGAACTAAATATCTAGTATAACCATTAAGATGGGAAGTGAACTAGTTCTGAATCAATCCTATGTTTAGCTGGGCAAATGTTGTCTTCAGTTTTGCTACTGCATCTTTCTGAGCTTGTAGTTAGTAGGGGAATTTGGTTATATCAAGTTCTCTGTGCACAGCTTGGGATACGTACGGTATATAGAGAAGTCAGGCATGTAACAGATTCTGTACGACTATAGTATCTTTGGGATCTTGGCTTCCAGGGAGAAAAACAGAACGGCTTAGAGGTGCCTGCTGTTTGCAAATGAAATATAATAGTCAATGGATTTTGCCTGGAAAGTGGTTTTCTCTCCCACTCCAGCCTGCTACAATTGGTTTATGATTCATTAATAAAGGAACAGTAGTAGTGAATAAAACTCCTTTACAAATCAGGCCAGAGGTGCATAATTAACTCTGTTCCTGCTTAGTTTGATGGCAAAGAAATGCACTTCAGATTTGGTCCCTCTTTCTGAAACCCTGACACATTCATATTCTCAGAGGGAACTGACACAGACCGCTTATTTAAAAATGAAGCTCTGCATGTATGTGTGGGTCTATCTATATAATATGTCTTTCTCTACAGCTCTCTCCCACTATCTGTATCTATATATGGAATGCTGAAGTTTATTCATAGTTTCCCTTGCATTAAAAATTCCAGGCGCTTCCAACAGCCTTTTCAGGCAGCTTAGGGTGGAAAGCAAAACAAAACCTTTGAAAAATAAATTGCCTATGTGAGTCACATTAGTCCTCCTCTCCACCATAGGTTGGATCCCCAACAGATGTAAATTTGTGTGGGTTCGGTCATGCTAATCGTCTTGTAGTGATTTGCACTAGTTAAGGAACCAGCCATATCGGTGTTCTTTTTCTCTTTTCTTCCAATTAATGTCACTCTTCCTACTTCTTTTGGGCAAAATGGTTCCATAGCATCTCAGGAACACAGGAGAGAAAAACTAATGGCCCAGAATACCTACTGGAACAAGTTGCTTTTGTTGCAATGAAAACCGGTGGAATTGTCAGTTTGTGGCATCTGAGGATGTGGCTCTGCCACTCTAATTGGAACTATCCAAATTAAAATCTTACTGAAACTTCACAACTGTGTTTATAGGTTTCCTGAGCTGGGCTTAGACTGTCATTGGTGCCAGTGCTGCACTGCCTGGATAGCTGTAGTTAGTGCCTGTGAGGAAGGTGGGCGGTGTTAATGCTAGGTGGAAGAAATGTAGGTGGGGCGGTTTGGCAATCAGACATTCATGAAGTTGTTTGTCTATCTGTGTTAGCTTATTTATTTATTTTTAAAAAATAAAAAAGCCTCACTTGTATCTTCCTGTTTAGTTCTTTGTCTGAAGTATGCTAGCCTTTTCTCCAGTAAAGTAAAAGATATTAAGGTGTCCTTCAATATACTCTTATTGATATTAAAACAAGAATGTTAATACTCATATACTGTTGCCAGACTGCACTGTATGTTAAGATGGCTGTCCATGTTCTAATAATTCTAAATACCTCATGATAAACTCCTAAATGAAACTATCTCTTTGTGATGACATCAGCTAGTGGGAGAAGTTTAACTCTCTCTAATATGCTCAAGGAGAAATACCAAAGTATGTTACCCAGAAACAGCATAATTCTTGCCCAGCTGGCTTATGTAATGAATGCCTATTCTAAAACACTCTCAGACTCATGAGCAGGAATGCAAAGATATCTGATTTATTAAAGAATAGTATGCAGGATCACAAAGAAAGCTGAGAATGATAAAAGTGCGCCACATGCAAACTAAAAACCCTTGGTACAAATGAGATCCCTCCCCCCATAGAATCTTCCCAGGCTCACAATCCCAGGTGCTCCTAACGGCTTCTGATGGTCTGCGGGAAAAGTCCTTGAGCAGAGCACATAACCCAAACACATTCCATTGAAATGAACATAGATATAGAGCTTGGCACAAGGTTTCACAGCAGCTCCCTCCCAAACAGAAATGTGCGTCAGCGCCGTGGCATGTGAAACGTTACGATGCACAGTGCACATTGAAACAGTGAACATGACAGCTTAGAATTTTGATAGGATGAAAATGGAGAATATGATGTCTAGATCAAACCTATGGACATCTCTGGGGGAGATTGGAGGAGGGTGGGGGAAATGATGACACACCTACAATGACATATTTATGCTGTGCTGCAACTTACAGTACTTGTGTCAGATGTCCTAATGCACAAATATACAGTAATTTACATGATTATGTCATCACACACATGTGGTTGTTTTAGTATCATTGCAGTTTGCTTTAGATACCACTGATCAAGCCCTCTCTGTCACAACTATTTGTTTTTCTTCCAAGATTCAAACTATATATGATATTAACCAGTGCATACCCCCTCTACAATTTTCCTCTGTAGATTGGAGCAGGCAGAGCAAGAGGTGGAGTGGTCCTCTGTCCCCCCCCCCCTCTAAAAGTCTCTTTCAAGTCAAGCTGATTTTATGGGCATGTCCATATAGTTTTCTTGGCAGCAGTAACTAGTACCTTTTTACCTCCAACAGGGAAGAAGTGGACACTCATTTGCAAGACACCCATAAGAAAAGAAACAGGATGCCTCTTAGTAGCCTCAATGGAACATGACAGACAAAGATAGGGAGATAAAGTGAAAAGAGACAGATGGCATAAGCTCTGTCCCCTTTTCCCCCAGTGCATGAAATGAACTGAAAGCCCAATATCAGGTACCAAACATGAGACTTCATGTTGCTGACAAAGTTTTATCAATTTTTATCAGAAATAATGGGCCCTTGCCTGAATGTTCATGTTGATGATGGTGCATTCAAAAACCTCCATGGGAATCTTGGCCAATAGCCTGGAACAACATACAATTTTCCAAGAATTATTGCTCTAAGTCAGGATGAGCAATCTTTTGGGCTGAGGTCTACATTCAATCTTCTAAGGCAATGCTGAGGGCTGTATTAAAAAATTGGATACTGTCAGCTGAAACCTAGGGGAAAAAAACAGGAAAGTGGTGAAGCAGGAACAAAAAAAAAAAAGACAGAATATGAATTAATCTTGAATAAGATTAATATTCTCAGTGTTGGTCAGGATATCCAGAGAGCACTGATTCAGCTGCACCCTAAGTGTGTGTATCAGGACATTGCATGCACCTCCTAGTAGTGAGAAAAGAACAACAGCATGATGGCTTGCAAGATAGTCTCTAGAGGTCCTAGCTTGCATAAAATAGTGTGGGTATGTTTGGGATAAAACTGGGTGTTGGTTGCACTTGTGGAATACTGGCCAAAATGTGTACTGTTCTTACACTTAGCAGGGAATGCTGCATGTAGGATGGGTATAACTACAGCTGGTAATATCGTCTATACCTCCTCGATCTTACTAAAAAGTGCTACATGAAAGCCTCAGTTGATGAAATCCATTATGAGCAGTGGAAATCAATATCCATGGGTCCATCTGGTGATGCTCATGGCATATAAAAGATTGGCCTTGGAATGCAAGAGGAATAAATGGTTAAGAACATGAATTGATTGATTGATTAATTAATTAATTAAGGAAAGAAAGAAAGAAAGGCAGCTAGGTATACTGTGTGTCAGGCTCTGCCTGAGACCCAATAAAAACACAGACGCTGGAGTAGACTTTAGGTTCTGGTTTTATTTAGGACTAGAGTGCATGCCCTTAGAAAGCTGAGAGTGAGGGGAGCGCGCCGGAACGGGATTTAAATAGCCCGCGCCGGTCAGCGCTCCACCCCACCTTACCCCAGGTGCGCCCCACGAGTCCCAACAGTTCGTCCTTGCCAGGTGAGAGGTCGTCCAGCCCCCTGTGCCCCGGGCATCGCCTTGATCGCCTTCCTGTGCGGTGATGATCCATTGCCGGGCGATCAGGCTTCTAATTCCTCAAAAGCCCTTCCGAACCTCGCCTGTTCGGTTGTTATTCAATTTCTTGTCAGTTACCTTTTATTGTTGCTTCCTGGGTTGCGGCCTCGGTCGTTACATTGTTTCTTTAGACCCATTACTGCTTTTTGTGTTTCTCTATTGCCTTATCAGCCAGGGACCCATATTCTTGTATTGTCATGCGAGCCGTTGCGATGTCACAAACATTGCAACGGCTATCATGACACTGTGTGTCTGTGAAAATAAGTAAAAGGAGAGTGATGTAATAGTTTGGAATGAAGCTGTCTAATTTGATCGTATGGAATGATGAATACATGCAGAAAAGTAAAGATATCAGTTTAATTATGAATGAAAGGGCTAAAAGAAATATCAAAAAGTATGAATTGTCATAAACATTGTTATATATGAAAATATAATATATAGGTTGACCATAGTTGTAAGTTATGCTCCAGTGAATAGTGAAAATGGAAGAACTAGCAATGAGTTTTGAGGAAAAAATATTCAACATTTTTAATTAGTGAGATCCAGTAGAAAAATATTTTGCTAGGCAGCATGAATGGATAAGTGGGAATGAATACAGAAAAATGATTGGGCTGTTCAGATATACAAGAATGAATAAGCGTAGTGACTAGTGAAGAGCATGCTTGTCTCAAATACACATGAATCTATTTATAAAGTACACATGGTAAAGGAATGAATATAAAGATTTAATTTTTATGATGAAAAACAGAGAGAATTCCTGAAATATACAAAGATGTTGAAAAGTTCTGAAAGTGGAACAAACATTATTTATTATTCTCAAGTATGGATTTGAGAAAAAATGAGATGGAAGCGAAAGGAGGATGATTGCAGAAAGAGAAAGAACAAGTTCTGTGTGGAAAAAAAATAGAACATCTTGATATCAATAGCTGGGGAAATCTTGACGTCAATTCCTGGGAAAATCCTGGAAAGGGTAATCAAGCAGTGGTTTGTGAGCACCTAGAAATGAACAAGGTGATTACTAGAAGCCAGCATGGGTTTGTTAAGAACAGGTCATGCCAAACAAATCTTATTGCCTTCTTTGATAAAGTGAGTAAATTAGTGGACCAAGAAAATGCTGTAGATATAGCATACTTGGATTCCAGTAAGGCATTTGATAAAGTAGACCATAGCCTACTTCTTAGTAAGACAGAGCAATGTGGGATAGGTAGTACCACTACCAGATGGATTCGCAGTTGGCTGACCAGCTGCACTCAGTGTGTGGTCCTTAACGGAACTATATCTACGTGGAGGGAAGTATGCAGTGGGATACCCCAGGGTTCTGCCTTGGGCCCAGTGCTCTTCAACATCTTCATAAATGACCTCGATGAGAGGATTGAAGGGGCGCTCATCAAATTTGCAGATAACACAAAGCTGGGGGGAATTGCTAACACTTCAGAAGACAGACTTAAGATTCAGAAGGATCTTGACAGACTTGAGCATTGGGCCCTATCCAACAAGATGAAGTTCAATGGCGAGAAATGTAAGGTCCTGCACTTAGGCAGGAAAAACAGAAGCACAAGTACAGGATAAGCAGTACCTAGCTCAACAGTAGTGCCTATGAGAGGGATCTAAGTGTCCTGGTGGACCACCACTTAAGTATGAGTCAGCAGTGTGCTGCAGCTGCCAAAAAAGCCAATGCAGTCCTGGGCTGCATCAACAGAGGGATAGTATCAAGATCACAGGAAGTGATAGTACCACTCGGTACTGCACTGGTGAGGCCACAATTGAAATACTGCGTCCAGTTCTGGTCACCAAAATACAAAAAAGATGCTGAGGCCCTAGAAAGAGCGCAGAGAAGAGCAACAAAGTTGATAAGGGGTCTGGAGTCTAAATCCTATGAAGAATGGCTAAAGAAACTAGGAATGTTTAGCTTAACGAAGAGAAGATTGAATGGAGACATGATAGTAGTCTTCCAATACTTGAAGGGCTGCCACAGGGAAGAGGGTGTTGATTTATTCTTCATAGCACCTGAGGGTAGGACAATAAGCAATAGGTGAAAGCTCATCAGAGGGAGATCCAACCTGGAAATAAGGAAGAATTTGCTGACAGTGAGAACTATTAAGCAGTGGAACAGCTTGCCTCCCAGAGTTGTGGGTACTCCATTGCTGGAGGTTTTCAAGAAAAGATTGGACAACCATTTGTCTGAGATGGTATGAGGATTCCTGCCTTGGGCTTGGGCAGGGAGTTGGAATAGAAGACCTCCAAGGTCCCTTCCAACCCTATGATTCTATGATTCTATGAGAAGTTAGAATTAATGGAAGTTTTGCATATTAGAACAAATTAAAAGTGGATATAGGAAAGAAATGGGAAACAGAGTTAAAAGGTTTATATAAAAGATGCATAGAAGTGTGTGGAGTATTAGTATTAGAATACTCATGTGAAGTATAAAAATGCTTGGTAGAATGTTGAAGTGAAAGTTGTTGTGGATGAAAAAAAATGCTTTCAAGAGAATGATTGCTGCCAAAAATGAGCACATGAGAATTATATTTATTTATTTATTTATTTATATTTTTACCCTGCCTTTATTATTTTTACAAATAACTCAAGGCAGCAAACATACCTGATACTCCTTCCTCCTCCTATTTTCCCCACAACAACAACCCCATGAGGTGAGTTGGGCTGAGAGAGAGTGACTGATCCAAGGTCACCCAGCTGGCTTTTGTGCCTAAGAGAGGACTAAAACTCTCAGTCTCCTGGTTTCTAGCCCATTGCCTTAACCACTAGACATAATGTTTGTTGTTCTGCCCCAAGAGAAAATGATAATTCCAAAGAATTCAGTCAAAGACAGCAAGAACATTAAAAAGAGGCAGATAAAAATGCAAAATGATGGAAATAAGCAATTGTTTTGGAAATGAGTGAAGAGGGCTAAATAAGGAGCCTCCAGCATCAATGGAATTAAGTGATGAACTCATTTGGATAAAACTAAAAGGAGGAAATGATGACAGAAGTACTTTAGAGATTTGTATAGGAATGATATTGATATATCAAAGAGAGGAATTGAAACAAATGCTATAAACGTCTGTGTTCAAAGAAAATAATGACAATGCTTTAAGAATGTTGAAAAATGGTAAAGCTGCAGGCATAGATGGAATAACTAGAGAAATGTTAAAATATGAATACGGTTTGCTTACGGACTGACTGTATGGCTTATTTAACACGTGTGTGAAGACAGCATCCATGCTTGATGGTTGGAAGGACACCATTACTCTCCACTTAGGGATGCAGAAACTATAGTGGGATTAGTTTGCTAAGTGTGCCTTGGAAGATAGCAGAATACTTTTGTAGGCAGATGTTGCCATATTGTTGGCTGAGAATCTGAATGTTTTGCAGTGAGAGACAGATTGAATGATGCAGCAAGGAGTACAGATCTGAAAATCAATGCACCAAACCCCAAGGGAATTATATCTGACAAAGCAAATGGAGTGAAAAGTTGAAAATTATACATCAAGGGCACCACCACCCCAACCCTCCCAAGTAGATGATTAACTGTTGATGACTTTTATTGTTTTGTTTTCTTAATTATCTGTCGTACACTGTATACTGCCCACAGTCTTCCTGATTGGGTGCAGTTCATACCAATTGAAGAGAGAGACAGAGGGAGAGGGAGAGGGATAGCTTTGGTAGAATGCTTTGGGGTGGTATATGATTAAATGTTTGTGAAAAGAAACAAAAATGGCTGAGTACTTCTGCCCACTTTGTTAAATGGGAGCTGGGTATGTCAGAAAAACATAAAAGCAAGCTGAAAGGAGTGGGAATGGGTTATTTGAAAAGTGTCTGGTGAAAAAAGAGAGAATGCATGGGGAAAATAAATATTCTGCTTCTGACAGTCCCTAACTGGCTGTTTCCAAGAAAGCTGGAATAGCAGCAAGATCGCATACTCTCAGGTATACTTTTGCCACCAATGCTCAATGGTACCCAAGCGCAGACCACTGATGGACAATTACAGGGTTTCTGCTCCCTCTTGTTATAATTCTTTATCTTTAAATCAAACTTGGTTTAGAGAGCCCTTCAAGCTAAAGTGTCCCTCAAAGAGAAGGCTATAAGAGAACACATTTTACAGCCTTTCTAGGAGAGGGAGAGGGGATAAAATAGCTGTGAAGTGCAGGGCAGCCATTATTTTACTGCTCTTTCGGATGTCTGTACTTAACAGTATGGTGTCTCCGCTATCCACTCACCTCTCCAACCAGTCTACTTTTTAGGATCGTTGTAGAGCTAAAACATCCCATTTTCTGTAGTGCTTCTTGAAAAGGAGTACAGGATAGAAGGAGGCTGCCAGATGTTGTTTATTCATTCAGTCACTTCCGACCCTTCGTGACTTCATGGACCAGCCCACGCCAGAGCTTCCTGTCGGTCGTCAACACCCCCAGCTCCCCCAGGGACGAGTCCATCACCTCTAGAATATCATCCATCCACCTTGCCCTTGGTCGGCCCCTCTTCCTTTTGCCTTCCACTCTCCCTAGCATCAGCATCTTCTCCAGGGTGTCCTGTCTTCTCATTATGTGGCCAAAGTATTTCAGTTTTGCCTTTAATATCATTCCCTCAAGTGAGCAGTCTGGCTTTATTTCCTGGAGGATGGACTGGTTTGATCTTCTGGCAGTCCAAGGCACTCTCAGAATTGTCCTCCAACACCACAGTTCAAAAGCATCAATCTTCCTTCTCTCAGCCTTCCTTATGGTCCAGCTCTCGCAGCCATATGTTACTACGGGGAACACCATTGCTTTAACTATGCGGACCTTTGTTGTCAGTGTGATGTCTCTGCTCTTAACTATTTTATCGAGATTTGTCATTGCTCTTCTCCCAAGGATTAAGCGTCTTCTGATTTCCTGACTGCAGTCAGCATCTGCAGTAATCTTCGCACCTAGAAATACAAAGTCTTTCACTGCTTCTACATTTTCTCCCTCTATTTGCCAGTTATCAATCAAGCTGGCTGCCATAATCTTGGTTTTTTGAGGTTTAGCTGCAAGCCAGCTTTTGCACTTCCTTCTTTCACCTTCAAGGCTGCCAGATAAACGTAATAAAATCTTAGCAAATGTGTAGACAAGTATTTTAAAACCTTAGCAACTTTAAGATGTGTGGACTTGAAGTCCACACATCTTAAAGTTAATAAGGTTGAGAAACATTGCTTTAGATTGTGGCAGTATAGACATTAGATATCAATAGATAGATGATAGCTAGCAAGATAGCTAGATAGCTAGCTAGACAGACAGACAGACAGATATACTGTAGATAGATTTGAAATGGTGGAGATGACATTGGCATAAATGCTTTGAGCTTGCCCCATGTTTATCCCAGTTTGGTTTCATGTAGTTAAATGTGTCAATATGGTACTGGGAAGATAAAGAAAACTCTCAAATGTGAAAGTAATGCTGAACTATATACCACAGAATTGACACTGAATAGTGTATGAGGAACTGGGGATCTGCTAAGTATGGACTGTACCCAGAAAGATTGTATTTCTTCCTTGGAAAGATTCTGCCTACCCTGGATTTTAAATCTAGGGCTGATAGGTGTTCACTTTCCACTTCTAAAATGATTTCATGTGTAAGCAGAGTGAAGCTCAATCAACATTTCGTTTAATTTGTTGCTTAAAACTGAAGTCATTCCTTTTTTCCTTGTAAGATATCTATTGCATCTCTTCATGGTCCAGAAACTCTTTTTTAAAAGTTATTTCCCCTTTATACCAACCAACTGGAGTCAAGATGTGGTTGATACGCTGGAGGAATAACTACAAGACTGCTTATTCCCAAGACAACGTATAACTGTTCCCCCACAGGACAGGGGTGCAAACTGGTCGGCTGTATTTTACACAGATTCAGGGCACTGATACAAACTGGAGGCCTAGGGTGCTTTTGTCCAGTTTGCATAGTGCTGACCGATGTGGGAGTCAATTCCCTCTGCTGTTGCTTGGCAGAGGCAGCCAGATAATATCTTGGGCCTCGCTCCTGTAGACCGATAAAATACAGCAAGGGATATAGAAAAGGTTTAAATGGTTCTTCCCAGATGCTGGAAATATGGTTTCTTCCAGATGGTGCTCAGATTCCTAGTATTCCCATGACTAAGTCACTTATACTCAAAATTTGTGTACTTTGACTCAGAAGTAAGTCCCAAGGATTTAAAAGAAAACTTGGCTCTTAGTGAGAGCTCATAGGGCTACTATCTAAATAAACATCAAAGTGGCTACTTTGGAGAAATTGTCTTCTTACTGCAAGGCTTCTCTTGTACAATGGGAATAATAATGCAGCTCTGGGAAAAATAAATCAAGTATTGTTGCTACATCACCTCTATTAATTTATGAGGAGCTGTGTGCAGGCCCCACTGAAGTGAAATGAGATGCATAGCTGAACTATGCGCTGAATTGCACCCTCTATGTCTCCCCTTGAGTAGCATTTATCTTTTGAGACATTATATTTACTTATTTATATAGCATCTAGCACAGTGGGGTTTCTATCTTGTTTGAGTGCAAGATGAATATTAACAAGAGCCAAAGATCTACTCTACACCTCAGGCTGCAGCACTGTATTACCTTAGCCTATCATACAGTGAAGACATTTGCTGGATTTCTTCTTCTCCTCACTTTTTTTTTGTGGGAGTGGGGGAGGTGGGGAGGAAAACAAGCTTAATTCAGACAGTCACTTTCTGGATGAGTCCTGGTAGAGGGCTGCAAAGAAGCCATGCAGTAGTATTCCAGGATTTTAAGAGTACTAATTCCTACATTCTGATTCCTGTTTCACATATTTAATGTTTTTAATTGCAAAGTGATTGGGATTTTTTATTTTGCTTTACAAACTGTTTATTCTATATTTAGCTGATCTCAGCACATTATGATGCTTTTAATAATTCACAGTTTTCTGTGACTGAGCCAGATGCAGCAAGGTTCAGTATCAGGGGATTTAAATTAGGATTTAAATCAGGCTGAGCAAGAGAATTGGAAAAAGAAGCAGGTGTAGTGGATGTGTTTCCTTGTCTCATAGTGTAATTTGCTGATATCTAGGAGACAAACTTGCTTCATATAGTGGAGTGATTTTGCTTATTTCCACAGCCAGAGGCAGTAACATAGCCTCCTTCATTTGCTCCTTATTTTAACCGGTATTCGTGCTGGGTTTTTTTATGTTATCGATACAGGAAAGGTTGTACTTAAAGCTGGGCAGAGAAGTTTAGTAGGTGGATGATTTATCTGAATTTCTCCTGGGAAAGGAGAAATTCTCCATCAATTTCTCAAGAGCAGGACTCCCCCTTAGTGGAGACAGATGCACTGCTACTGACACCCTCCCCCTGCTTTTCTTGAGATTTAATTGAAGCATAGAAAACAGGGAGGATTAAGACCATGGGAGGATTGCACAGTGAAAGACAAAATATTCATACATTTACTTTGGTTGTCTTGTCAATAAGTAAATGCAAAAACATCACAGCTAAGAGAATTTCCCCAAAACTTTCTTTTCTTTTGAAAAATTCTAAACTAGATTCTCTTTCATTAACTGAATGAGAATTGATAGGAAAAATGCAGGACATTTATTTACCTGGCAATTGTTCTTTTCAACTTTTAACTAAGAACAAAATGGCATTGCACCATTTTATACTGACCTCATTCCTGAAAGCTCATCATTCTATAACCACTCCAAATTAAATTCTAACAAGTATATTTAGAAAAAAAAAGTGAAGTCTCCCTCAGGAAGAGTTCAACCCCTGATGACTTAGTTGGACACGCCTATGAAGTTCCATTGGCAATATAGAAAGGTTCAACTTTACCTTCTTTGGCGATTTAAAAAAAAAGTTCCTAGTGTAGCCTAAGGTCCTAGTATTTCCTGGTGTTCTCCTATCCAAGCCCTAACCTGGTCTAACCTTGCTTTGATTTTCAAAAATACCCAACATAGTAGAGGGCTAATTATGATGATCTGAATTTATTCCAACACTGAAAGTGACTTACAGCTTTAAAATGCAGAATATAAAATATGTCAATAACATTGATGCATTTAAAATAAAAAACCAAATCAAAATAAATAATCAAATTAACAAATGAGATGTATTTTTGTGATCATCCAAAAGGTGAGCTGAGACAGATAAACTCCCTACTCCATTGTCAGCCAGGTCTCCACAATGCATGCCAGATCAGCGCTCTTACCCACGTGAAATCCAGGTTAATAGATGTATTACCAGCAACTTAGATCTGCAAAGAAGGGAGGCCAGTCACCAACCAACCCTCCTTTTTCCTGCCATAGCTATGTTGTATCTCCCCCTGCCAGTTACTATTTTAATACATTTTTAAAATCTGTTCAATCATGTCCGATTCTTGGAAACTGCCTGGACAGGTCCCTGAAGTTTTCTTGGCAAGGTTTTTCAGAAGTGGTTTGCCATTGCCTATCGCATGAGCACTGATGGTGAGCAGGAGGGTGCCCCTATCCAGGGGGGAAAATGCATGCATAGTAGCGAGGAATTGAGCAGTCATTCAAAGAGACACAGAACAGATCCACCTTGACTTTTGGGGTTTATCTGTATGGGTTTTCTCACTCTTCTTCAGTTTGTTAGGATTTTCTATCTAATGTAGCAGTAATAAAACACTAGAGGCTTATTCCTTATTTCAGCGTGGTTCCTGACTGTTAGGACAGCCTCCTTCCTAGGGCTGAGAGAAAGTGACTGGCCCAAGGTCATCCAGCTGGCTTTGTGCCTAAGGCAGGGCTAGGTCTCCTGGTTTCTAGCCTGATGCCTTAATCTCTACACCAAAGTGGCTCTCTATTTTAATACTAAATACTATTAAATTCTATTTCCTACTCTCCCACTGTCTCCTTAACATCCCATAATGCCCAGGAACAATTAAGAAAACCAGCAAAAAGAAGTAGCTCTACCTGCGTTAAAGTCCAAGCTCTCTCCTGATACTCATTCATTCAGGAGGACATTCAGTTTGGGCCAGCCAGTGGGCTTCCAAAGGAGGCAGAGGGCAGCATTTCTTTCAGCTCAGACCGCAGAATTATGCCTCTGCAGAAAGGCTCCGTTGGAAAATTCTTTAGCTACCTGGTCCTGCAAAGAAGGCAGATCAAGGAGGTGTTACCATTAGCAGTTTCTCCCCACCATGGATGTTCCAGTTTCCTAATAGATGCATTCTGCTGATCAAAACAAGCACCCTTGACTTGGTAAAAAACAAAGACCTGGAGACTTTCTTAGAAAAGGGCCTTAGCTCAGTTGTATAGACTATACTTTGTATGAATAAGTTCCCAGTTTCAATCCCTGTTGTCTCCTACTTACAAGACAGTTTATAATCCAAAACTCTGGAGAGTCATTGCCAGTCTCTGTAAACCAACCTTCCTTCTCCTTGGACCCTCCAGATTCTTCGGGTTACAATTGCCATTATTACTGACGGTGCTAGCTAGAGCTGGTGAGAATTATTTGGAGGGACTTGGGCTGAGACGGCCAGCATAGGTGATACTGAACTAGATGGATCAATGGTATAGCTCTTGTTAAAAAAATAGACAGATCTAGAATTTAATAGTACTTAGTATTAAAATAGAGAGCCACTTTGGTGTAGAGATTAAGGCATCAGGCTAGAAACCAGGAGACCTAGCCCTGCCTTAGGCACAAAGCCAGCTGGGTGAATGAGATATCCATGCTTTAGTTTCATTTCCAACACAAGAGCCAGAGAGGTGGTGCTTAGCAAAGGTAAAAGATCTTCCTCCATGTCAGAGTGGAGACTCAGGATTCAGCCACCATCCAAAACTGACCAAAGGAGGAAGCTTCAGGAAAAGAAGCTACTGCAGCCCCCTGACAGAAATACGGCAGATTAAACCAACCAATTCTCCCTGAGCCCTCTAAAACCACAAAAGTCAGGCTTTGGGAAGATCTGCTGTTGCTGATTACAAATTGTCTTTATGTTATTAAGAACACAAAGGTGCCTTTGTTTCCATTGGAAAAAAAATGAGGCGGGGGGGGGAAGATTCCTTCCCCACATTGTGCAGTGTTCATACACCTTTGATACTTCACCCAGAGCAAGCTTTCAAGCAATGATTCCGGACAGGCCTTTTGACAGCAGGAAAAGCTTTAGTTTGCAATAAAGTTTCCTCAAGATAAAATATTTTACTCCTAATGAGATATAGTTTGCCTGCATAAATAGTCACTGATGACTAAAAACATGCTTAATGTAGTGTGTCTATCTGAGGCCATTAATCTCTGTATCTTCTGTGTAGAGAAGTCTCTAGGATCATGTGCCCATAAATCATTTCACTTCTTTATCGTCCTGGAAAGATAAGACAGAAGCTGGGCAAAGCAGCACCAGCAGCAGCAGCAGGAGGACACCGGTGAACAGGCAGATGGTTGTGCCAAGTAGCCAAGGCTGTGCTGACAACACTGTCCAAGTAAATTCAAGAAATTCTTAAGAAGCAAACGTTGCTAGGGCTGCCTATTTCTTTGAGCAAGGCAACGGTTTTTAGGAAGAGAACATGTTCTTCTTCAGGTTCATTGTTTTTGTTTTGTTTCGCAAAATATTCTGCTGCCCTGACCTAAGGGTTTTGGCAGTTCTTTGCAAAGTAACATTGAACTATACAGAGCTATCAGCTTTACCTAAAACTAATGAGCCTTGTTCTCTACTTGAAAATCATTCTGATATGTAGTACTGTTATACCGTTGAGCTGCTGAGAGTCTTGTGATTGTAGTGATACACTAATTCGAACAAACAAACAAATAAATAAATATATGTATTTCGATTTGGAAGATTGTAGGAGTTTTGCCATGATCAATTGGCAGTAGTTGTCGGTTTTCTGAGTTCATCATAAATCTTTTGTCTTAAAACATTTGGGGATATTTATTATGTATTTCCATGATGTAAAGTAGGCCATATCTTAGCAATGAACATAATTAATGAGCATAGGAACTTGCTTTGACTATTTGTCTATCTGGCCCAGGGTTGCCCTGATTGGCAAATCTGCAAAATTTCAGGCAGAGACATTTGACATTGCAATCTGTCTTATTAATTAAAGATGTAAGGGTTTGAAGGTGACACTGAACTCAACCACTGAGCAAAATCTGTTCCTCAAAGGGGTGGGGAATCATTGTTATTATTTGTTGCCTTAGATGTTCATCTCCTAACATAGGGTTCAAAATTCCTGAGAAACATGCATACTTTCCTTCTATTTTATTACAGACTAAACCAGTGTTTCTCAACCTTGATAACTTTAAGATGTGTGAACTTCAACTCCCAGAATTCTAAGAGTTGAAGTCCACACATCTTAAAGTTGCCAGGGTTGAGAAACACCAGGCTAAACTATAAGACACTTGAAAAGGAAAACATGAATGTCTCTCAAGAATTTGTCCATATGTCACTTCCTGCCCATAACTGTCTCCAAGGATTCTTTGACTACTGAACGTATTCAGTTCTCATTCTGTTATTTTTGGGCTCCCCTTAGGATTTTTGTAAATGGTTTTGGTTTTGTCTTTCTGCCACCCTAATGTCTCTAGCTATATTATTTCTCAACAGTTTCATTCTAAATCTATTGCTGCAGTATTTACCATCTACGTATTAGGTAAAGATAAATATGCCTTCAAGTGAAGCTCATGTCCTAGGGATCACACAGAACATCCATGCTGCTTTCTTGGCAACATTACAGAAGTAATGTTTTTCTGTTCTCTTGGGGATGTTTTCTTCACTTCCCAGTCTAATCTGCAACTCTAGTAATTCCTAGAGATCACCGAGCCAAGTCCTAATGAGTTCTGAACTTCTCAAAACCAGCCAACATTGGCCAGGTGCTGCAACTTGCTGCGACAATAAGTGTATACAGTACTTCAGAAATGTACATTTATCCACCGCCATTGCTATGACACAGGTTAACTTTTTGCAGAAGCTGAAGGAACATAAATGCATAAGACCACTATGATGACCCCTAGTTTTTGGTATGGCACAACAGTGCCCTCTAAAGTATCTGGTAAGTTTAGTTCCTCCCAATACATTTTATCTTCCTAAAATTTAGTTGATTTGAAAATCAGTGAATGGCTTTTTGCCCTTAGATATTAACACTGTCAAGTCCTATCTATGGCAAAGCCACTCTTGCCTGTAGGATAAAATCTTTCTGCATAAAGATCAAGAATATGTAGAACAAGAGTGTACAACTTTAATTGGCTCAAAGCCATGCAAGCCTCTGAATAGTATGTCAGAGGCCATATACCTCATAAATAATCAGGGCAATGTGAAAAATATTAACATGTGAAGAGTAGGGGGGATTGAAATTTAAATAAATAAATTCAATTAAATATTCATATTTTTGACATTTTTTCAGCTACATTTTAATACATACAAGCCCATACATGCATAAACTTCTAGTGATCCTCATTGTTCACATCTCAACTGATTCTCAGTTAAGAAGCATGTCAGCAAAACAGACTTCTTCTTATACCTGTCTTAGCAGGTTGAGGGAGAGAGGGGTGGTAAAGTTGCACTATCTGCTGCTGGTAAGCAACAGAAATTGCAGGGGCATTGGGGGCCACACCAAAGGTCCAGATTCTGCATCAATGACTGTCCTGCTCAAACTTCCTAGTCTATGAACAGTCAGGCAGAAATCTGAGTAAGGCTTAATTGCAAGACTGTGTTCTGTTCAATGATCGTATTGGAATAAGCAAGAAGAATTCAATCTACCAGCCCAGAATCCAGAATTAAAACCAGTAGCTAGGATTCCAAGTTTCATAGGCAAGGAAAAGAGTTCCAGCACCATGGCTAGAAACAAAATGCAGAGAAATCTTAATTCTGCAGATAACCCCAGGAATTGTAAGGAGCCATACTAATCACAGGAGCTAGGGAATGTCATCATGAGTGCAAAGTAAGCTGGTTCAGTTTCCAAGCTATAGTAATCAGAGAAGTCTGAAAGGGACAAGACAATGATTAAATAAGCCAGTCCAGGTCAGAAACTTTAACATCACAAGAGATTAATAACAGGAGCACAAGAGAGACCCTGGTCAGCATGGCAACTGGTTGCTCCCCACAAAAGCTAAGGTTCATTTGATGCTCTTTAAATAGTGCCAACCACTATATTTGTTCCATTGCATCTGGGACAGTGACTAGCATTTCTTTCTTGAAGCCACAGAGACCACTTTTGTTTTGCTCTTCTCATTTGCTGCATTCTTTTTGGATCTGGCATTTGGCCAAGGTCTTCTGGTTTCTCATCACTATCGGGGTGATTAGCCACCTGTGCTGGATTCTGCTCATTAGCGGAAGAATCAGTTTCTGCTGGCAAGGAGCCAGGCTGCTCCTCTACAACAGGCTGACAGTCTGTCAGGTCCATGTCTTCTTCCTTTGCCTGTGAAGAATCCATGAAAATAATGTAGACTTGGGATGTACACCAAGATAGGGACAAAGTACATAGCAGGTGTAGCAATAACTCTCCTTTTTAAAATACTAAAAACTCACATCTGCAGTGGAGATAGTCCCACACAGTCCACATCTTTAATATTTTAATTCGGAATATGGCACATTTATTCAGAAGTATGCCCACAAGTGAATGTGATGGCATTCGCTTTCCCAAATGAATCAGCCAAATTAGATATGAGACTCCCTACATAAATGCTATTGGTATTAATAGTTTCTTAAGTCAATAGCAAGTGCAGGGCCTGCTCTTAGGATTAATCTTATGTCCTTGTAGTAGTCCCTCATTGGGTCCTCTTGCATGAGCTGTTTGGACTGGAAAGAAAATTTACACCAGTAGATCTACAAGCAGAATAAGGTTGTAATCTTGCTGGTTTGGTTTATTAAACTTGTGTAGAAATTTGTTTAATAAAATTTAACAGATAGGATGGGGAGACAGTTTGGTCTAGTGGATTAGGAGAAGGAAAATGAATCGAAAGCACACACACACACACACAAAGTGGGGGAAGTGAATTTCGAAAGATAGGCTTGAGGGCTCACTGACTTCAGAAAGGGTCCTAATCAGCAATGTGACATTAGCAAGCATTTGACACTGAGCTCCCACCCCTCAACATTTAGTGAGAGAGTAGCTTCCCTTCCCATCTAGGGACTGGACTTTAGCATTCAAATGGGAACCAGAAGTGTTAGATTGTTCACTGTGCCCTTGTCCTGTCTTTATGCTCCATGGAGCCAGTGCATATTGGAATTGGTCTTCTGCTGAGTTTCCTGGGAGATGAACAGAATTGCAGATGCAGATGGGGAGGGAACAAGGGCATTCAGGACTGCAGGGATCATACAAGAAGAGAAATGTGGTGGTCAGGTGCTCTGGGTGCCAAGATATCCAGTTGGGAGAGGAAATGAGAACCCTCTACTCTTAAGAATGAAGGAAGAGCCACATTTAGCCTGCAATCCTACCTATGTTTTCCTGCAGGTAAATCCCACAGTATCTCATGGGTAGTGTTTCTCAACTTCAGCAACTTTAAGATATGTGGACTTCAATACCCAGAACTTCCCCAGCCTGTCAAGGCTGAGAAACACTGCTCATGGGGCTCTTCTGAGGAGACCTATACAAGTCAAGATTACAATGAGAACTGGTTGTTGCCAGTTAATTGTAATATATATACAATTATATATATAATAAATATAATATAATATAATAATATTAGATATGATATGATATGATATGATATAATAGTATTAGAAATATTTACAGTATGTGTGTGTATGTGTGAAACGTGAAAGTTCCCCTGTGCAAGCACCGAGTCATGTCTGGCCCTCTGGGGGGACGCCGCTTTCACAACCTTTTCTTGGCAGACTGTAGCGGGGTGGTTTGCCATTGCCTTCCCCAGCCGTCACCTTCCCCAGCAAGCTGGGTACTAATTTTACCGACCTTGGAAGGATGGAAGGCTGAGTCGACCTGAGCCGGCTACCTGTGAGAGAATCCGGCTTCCACTGGGATCGAACTCGGGTCGTGGGGAGAGATTCGGCTGCAATACTGCTGCCTACCGCTCTGCGCCACACAAGGCTATATACACACAGACACAGACACACACACATATACTTGCATCATATTTGCATTAGATAAATATATATAGCATTGTAATTGTTTATTGTTGTAATGACACACTATATTTTATATTTTTATTTTATTTTTTCTGTTATATTTTCTTATTTTTTTAAGCACTTGCTATGTATTTTTTTACAGCATATGTATCTGTATTTTTTTGCTTGTTGTTTTCCTTTTTCTGTCATTATTTTAAAAAGCAACAAAAAAAAAGACATAAGCTTTCTTGAGCTGTAGCTCTCTTTGTGAGATGCTCCTCTGAAGTAGAGGAACTTTGCTATTCAAAATAATGTCTCTATCAACTTCAATAATCCAATTAATCCCAATAATACTTTGAAGCAAGATAAACATGGATGAGAATGCATAAGTAAGAGTCTTCTCCAAAGGTGTTATCCCTTATCCCTGACTAAGGAATATAGGAGCTTCAATGCAGACATTTCCAACTACTTGCTGATACTCTGATGTCATTAGCATTTTGAAACATAAAAGAAGCAGAAACGAATGGAGCAAATGACAGGAAGTTGGCTTGTTTAAGGATTGTGAATTCTCCTTCTGAGTAACTCTCAGCCAGTAGTGGTTTGGGGCAAATTGGGCAATTGGCTAGGTCCCTGCAGATGAGGGACCCCCTCCCACTTTTGTCATAATTTCATTTTTTTTAAAAGAAAAAGGAAAGCCTAGAGGGAGCAGCTTGCTGGCCTCTTTTCCTTAGCCAGACAGCCAGCTGCACCAGTATATTTGTATGGTGACATTAGATACTACTTATTTTTAGCAAGTAAGCCCTCATTCATTGTGGCTTGGGGATCCCAATGGCACCGTATTTTCCTGGGCCCCCAAAACTGCTACCACTCTGAGCATCTACTCAAGTGAACAACATTTTTAAAAAGAGACAAATACCTTAAAAAAAATGGAAATAGCATATCATTCAGTTTCAACAGCAAACAATGTAGACTATTTCAGACTGTGCTGTGCAGGACTACACAGGCTGTAAATTCAGCATTACTATGTTTTGCGCTGGCCCCAAAGGAAAAGATGCCTTTAAAACTGACTGTTCTCCACATTACTCATAGAACCCCCCCAAAGCTCCAGTGTGTACTTCCATTAGAAACATGAGCCCTCATGCAAGGATTGAAACAAGTCTTTCAGGGTTACTTCTAGCCCACCCACTGTTTCTGTATGCTAGACCACATTTACTACATTGTCAGAATTTCATTAAATGTGATGCATGTAGAACAAAATAACACAATTGAAATATGCTAGAAGGGTAGGTAAAACCTTACACTTGAACTCTCATGCTGAAATCCAAAGAATGTAACTTGGCTGGTCTGCACTCCATTGCAGCTAAATCAGTTTGTGTCCCCTAAGCCATTTATTTATTCATTCATAAAATCATAGAATTATAGGGTTAGAAGGGACCTGGGAAGTCTTCTGGTCCAACCCACTGCCCAGGGCAAGAATCCTCTTTTCAGTACAAATAAAATGCCACATGTTAGGTTAATATGAGCAGAGATCCTATACACAACAGTGATTTTTAAGTTGGAAATGATCTTAGGGACCTAGTCCATATATGTACAACCTGTGTGGAGCCACTCCCTATTTTCTCTATGGCCTGCACAGGGCCTGGGAATAATGCCCACCATGGATCAAAAGTGACAGCTCACTGTTTTCCTGCTGCTGACCGCAGAGCTGATTGAGTCACCAGAACAAGACTGCTGGGGAGACGATGGAATGAAATTAAAGACTCCCATCTCACAGCAACTCTGCTCAAGCCTGCCATTCCCCTGCTGCTAAAACCAATGAGGAATCAAGGGGAGATGGAACAAAAGAATTTCCCTTCTCAGCAATTGTTTATGTGTATCCGTGAAGCATGGGTGTGTGAATATCTATCTATCTATCTATCTATCTATCTATCTATCTATCTATCTATCTATCTATCTATCTATCTATCTATCTATCTGCATGGCTGAGTGCTGTGGGATGGTATGAATATCAAGCCCCTGCCATATTTGTTCATCCTTGCTCAGTGCAGGAATCCTGTAAATGCATTGCTGGCTGACATAAAAATCAATCCACACATTAAGCTACACTCATTAGCCCTATTTACCCAACAAGCTGAGTCATGGATATAAAGATATCAAGTGAACATCCTACCTAGACAAGTAACCCAGAGGGCATTCATTTTAACCAAAACAGCCCTGGGACTGTTTGGGGGTAAAGGAACTCCATTTGAATGGGGTATTGTTTGAACCATTTACGAGAATTAATTACCCATTGCCCATTATAAAGCCCTAGACAGACACAAAAATGGTTCCTGACTAAGGACTCCAGCTCTGTCATCACTTTTGCTTGCAGCACTCCCACAGAAACACCAGGCGGTGAAAAAGGAGCAGAACAGAAAGACAGTGAGTGGGTAACCTCCTGGACTTTGTCCCCAGCGCTGTCAGCTCCAGTCAGGCCACTGAGGATTTTGTTCTTAAGAAATTTTGCAACAGTGAGGTGAGAAAGCCAGGAAGTGACAGCTTCCCATCTCATTTGTGGTGGCCAGGAGGACTTAGCAAATATCTGCTGCCCAGTTGGGCAGATCATCGGAGGCCGTGCTCTCCCGAGGTACAAAGGTGAACTCATTAACTAGGGGAGCAACTAACTGGGTCAGCTGAATGCAAACAGGACTATCGAGAATAGAGGGAGGGATGACACACGTAATGCTGCTGTTCCTTTCACATGTCCAGTGTAATATATTACACTGTAACAACAATCCTGCCCTCTGAAACATCCTGCTCTGGGTTATTTGCAGTGTTGACATTCACAGAAATTCCCTGTGCGACATAAATAATGATAATGGTCATTCTGTGTTTTTTCTGCCTGCAAACATTTCTGCCTGCAATCCAAGTTAAAGAATCCACAAGGAGCAAAGGGAGAGGAGGAGGGGAGGGCAGGACAGGGGAAGGAAGACACAGGGTCTCACTCTGGATAGGCCAACATTTTTTTCATGGAGGTAGCAAAGGTACAGTTCTTTTTTGTGTTTATGTAATGTGAAAGTTATCCATTGGTTGGAATATTGCTCTTTTTAAAACATTAAGCTGGTGATTCAAATGCCACATCATAGCCTCAGGTGAAGGATGAAGCTTCCTCTTCAGGAAACCCTCAGAAGTATCTGGCAGCCTGGCTATGTCTCATGGGTGCATGGCACATCCAGAGGGCACCAGTTTCGGAAGGGTGGGCTTGAGAATTAGATGATGGGTTAAACAAGAAGTTGTTTCTGTCTAATTCCCTTGCCATAACCCTCCCTGCCCTAAACTTTATCGCTGTTAATCTCATGTAGCCAATTTTAAATGAAGAAGCTGCCCTCCCCTGACATGAATCTCCCTGTGGCACTGAAATTAAATGTAGACTATAATTTGGCATTTGAGAAGTGAAAGGGATGGTAGCCCTAAGGGAGAAGATAACAGCTTGGCTCTTTGTGTTTAAGTGCTGTCTGCAAGCCTCAAACTGCAGAATGAGATTTAGACTGCTCCTGGGCGGGCTGCCAGACCCAGGCACTTGGCTGTAGGGACAGCAACATCTCATTTATACCAAGAAAGTCTGACTGGGAGGTGCACTGCACCACATCGGTTTTTCAATAGCGCCAGATAAAATGGGTCATCTGGCTTTGGGGCTAAATGAGGATGTGCTCTGTGAGTATGGGCATCTAAAACAGAGTTTTGTCTGCAAACATAGGTCTGATTTCTGGTGTAGGGTGTGGGAAGGCTACTGGAATTAGAGGGACTAAAGGCTTTTCTGGGGCAAGGTATGTATTGTATTGGGTTACTCCTATTATTTGTGTTTTAGCATGCCTGTAATTCTGTATTGTTACTCAGTTACCTTGGCCTGCATGTGTATGGTGCCATTCTTTCAGGCTGACTGGACTTAGTTCATCAAGAAGTTTAGGAAAGCAAGCAGTTGAAAACCTACTTCTGCCTCTAGTATCTTGTATATGATTAGTAGAAAAGACAACAGTAATGACAAAGTGGGATTGTAAAAAAAGCCTTTCAAGTCTCACCTTATCACTAGAGGAGGAGAAAGAACAGTAAAAAACAAACAATAGCACTCACTTGCTCACAGTGAGTAAGGACAAAAGAGCACAGTAGGATGCTTACTTTTATTAGGAAGAGTAATGTGTTTGTACCACAGATGACTGGACATTATTTACAGAGAGACTTGAACAATTTTTGAGGCAAATGAGTTAGTTGTTGAAAAAAAGGTGCCCGTTTTATTGAATGTTAACAGGAGGCAAAAGATACAGCTTATTAAGAAGACCCTACAAAAGCCTGCACAATTTAACTCTGCAAAACTAGTAGAAATAATATAAGAATATTTGGCATCAAAATAATTATGGATGGTAGAGCACTTCAGATTTCATAAGTGCAAAGGGAAAGAGGGTGATTCCATTGCAGCATATGCAACAGAACTTAAAAAACTGTCTGAACACTGCAGATTTGGTGAAGGGCTAAATGATGCATTGGGAAATTGGCTAGTCTATGGAATTCTGAAAGAAAGCATTTTAAAAAGTGTTTAAAACAGAAGTAGATTAACATAGGTAGAGCATTTGAAATAGCTGTTAGAGATATTAGAGCTGCATGCATGAATGAAATCAAATGAGAATATGCTTGAAATAGCATTCAGACAGACAGTACTGCAATGGATCAAAATGAGCTGTGTTATCCTTGTGGCAGAGTTTACATACACCAGCACAAGGCAGATTTAAAGGAGAAACCTGCAGAAAATGCAGTTAAGTAGCACAGAGAGCCTGCCACTCAGGGAAAAACAAATCATTTGATAAACAATCAAGCCATTACTTTAAAATGAGCACAGTGGAATGCTATAGATGAAGAATTTGTTGATGAAAGTGAAACAGAAATCACTAACCTGGAAATCTATAGCATAAAAGTTGAAATGAAATCAGCAATGTGGCTCATGGAGAGAGTGTGTCATGCTCCCAGATCAAACGTTCCCAGAACATCTGATCCAACTCGCATGCATGAATGGAGTCAACAAATGTTGAGACTTGCGAGTTGCTAGAAGTGGGAGGGGGGACAAGCCAGGAGTGTGAAATCATCTTGTTTGGACTGTCTCTGGCATCCAAGGTCAACCGGCAGAGCCATTGCAGACATCTGCACAGAACTGAATGGACTGGAACAAAAAAGGGAGCTGCATACCAAAGAAAGGGGAAGGGGGTGAATTCATTGGACTGTTTAACTTGGGGAAAGCACAGGAACTTCTATTTGCAACTTTTTCTCTGTACTGCACACTACACTCCATTAAAGAGATTTCTACTTTATCACATATGAATCGAATTTAATGGTAAGCTGAGTAGGCAGTCATCACAGAGTGAATGGCAAAACCAAATCAGTGCAATTGGACACTGGTTCTGCTCTATTAGTTATATCCCAGTATGAATTTCAGCAGCATTTCAGAGATGTTAAACTAAAGCTATGAGAAGTACAGTTAAAAACTTATCTAAGAGAAAAGATCATTCCCATTGTAGTGATACTGTTAACTTCAACATAGGATAATTAGCATGTTGGACTTAAATGTTATGAAAACAGGTAGACCAGCATTCTGGGATTGGAATTAGTTGAGGAACCTGCAGCTGGACTGGCATTCTACCAACAGCCTGTGTGCTATACTCTGTAAAATGGGGCCACTGGAAAGGTATTGGCTGGTGCTGCACAGGTATGACATTAGCCACTCAGGCACATCAAAGGAAAAAACAGTTCATCTAGAAGTTGTGCTCTGAAGCATTTCCCTTTCTTTTTTATATAAAAAAAATTATGCAGAAAGAAAGGACAGAAAGAAAGAATAAGAAGAAATAGAAAGAAGCAGCATTTCCCTTTCAAGACCAATCTTATAGGCCACCTGGGTTGGCAAACACCTGCCTTCGTTTTACCCCAGAGGATTCCAACCTTACTGCAAAAACTAAATACCACTAGTATTTAAGTTGTCAGATAACTATGTTTGCTATAACAGGCTAGCATCAAGTGTAAAGACAGTTTCAGCTGAAGCCCCATCAGATTGCCAGAGTTCAACACATGCTGTATTCTGCTATCTTGTAACACTATTTATTTTATTTATTTATAAATTTATTCATCGCCCATCTCCCCTCACGGGGGGACTCTGGGCAGTTTACAATACTTCATTCAAGCCTTAAAGGAGCTTCATAAAAATGAGGGACCAGGTAAATCAGGTTCTATCTGTGTGAGTGTGTGTATATAATGAAAAATTGGAAACAACCTGCAGCCACAGAAATAGCAATGAGTAATGGGATAAACTTTTGCGTACTCTTCGGATTCATCATCCACAACAATAATGGGTGGTCCTATGAGTGATAAATATATTGAAGATTTGTTTGTTGTTGTTTATTTGTTTAGTTGCTTCCGACCCTTCGTGACTTCATGGACCAGCCCATGCCAGAGCTTCCTGTCGGTCGTCAACACCCCCAGATCCCCCAGGGATGAGTCCGTCACCTCTAGAATATCATCCATCCACCTTGCCCTTGGTCGGCCCTGCTTCCTTTTGCCCTCCACTCTCCCTAGCATCAGCATCTTCTCCAGGGTGTCCTGTCTTCTCATTATGTCATGAGTAAGGATGGCGAGCAGGGGGCTCCCATCCAGACTGTCAAGCGCATGCGTAGCACTGAGGAATTGTTCAGCCATTCAAAGAGACACAGATCGGGACCACCTTAACCCTTGGGGGTTATATGTCTGGGTTTTTCCCACGCTTCTTCAGTTTGTTAGGATTCCTGTTAAGTACTAGTAATAAATATTAGAGACCAGTTCATTGTCTCAGTGTGTGTCATGAGTAAGGATGGCGAGCAGGGGGCTCCCACCCAGACTGTCAAGCGCATGCGTAGCACTGAGGAACTGTTCAGCCATTCAAAGAGACACAGATCGGGACCGCCTTAACCTTTGGGGTTTATATGGCTGGGTTTTCCCACGCTTCCTCAGTTTGTTAGGATTCTTGTTAAGTACTAGTAATAAATATTAGAGACCAAGTCATTGTCTCAGTGTGTTTCCTGGGAATCAGGACAGTGTGTTTCCTGGTTGTTAGGACACATTATGTGGCCAAAGTATTTCAGTTTTGCCTTTAATGTCATTCCCTCAAGTGAGCAGTCTGGCTTTATTTCCTGGAGGATGGACTGGTTTGATCTTCTTGCAGTCCAAGGCACTCCCAGAATTTTCCTCCAACACCACAGTTCAAAAGCATTGATCTTCCTTCTCTCAGCCTTCCTTATGGTCCAGCTCTCGCAGCCATATGTTACTACGGGGAGCACCATTGCTTTAACTATGCGGACCTTTGTTGTCAGTGTGATGTCTCTGCTCTTAACTATTTTATCAAGATTGGTCATTGCTCTTCTCCCAAGGATTAAGCGTCTTCTGATTTCCTGACTGCAGTCAGCATCTGCAGTAATCTTCGCACCTAGAAATACAAAGTCTTTCACTGCTTCTACATTTTCTCCCTCTATTTGCCAGTTCTCAATCAAGCTGGCTGCCATAATCTTGGTTTTTTTGAGGTTTAGCTGCAAGCTAGCGTTTGCACTTTCTTCTTTCACCTTCATCATAAGGCTCCTCAGTTCCTCTTCGCTTTCAGCCATCAAAGTGGTATCATCTGCATATCTGAGATTGTTAATGTTTCTTCCAGTGATTTTAACTCCACCCTTGGATTCCTCAAGCCCAGCATGTCGCATGATGTGTTCTGCGTACAAGTTGAATAGGTAGGATGAGAGGATACAGCCCTGCCGTACTCCTTTCCCAATCTTAAACCAGTCCATTGTTCCGTGGTCTGTTCTTACTGTTGCTACTTGGTCGTTATACAGATTCTTCAGGAGGCATGCAAGATGACTTGGTATCCCCATACCACTAAGAACTTGCCACAATTTGTTATGGTCCACACAGTCAAAGGCTTTAGAATAGTCAATAAAACAGAAATAGATGTTTTTCTGAAACTCCCTGGCTTTTTCCATGATCCAGCGGATATTGGCAATTTGGTCCCTAGTTCCTCTGCCTTTTCTAAACTCAGCCTGCACATCCGGCAATTCTTGCTCCATGAATTGCTGAAGTCTACCTTGCAGGATCTTAAGCATTACCTTACTGGCATGTGAAATGAGTGCCACTGTTCGATAGTTTGAACATTCTTTAGTGTTTCCCTTTTTTGGTATGGGGATCTAAGTTGATTTTTTCCAATCTGATGGCCATTCTTGTGTTTTCCAAATTTGCTGGCATATAGCATGCATTACCTCGACAGCATCATCTTGCACGATTTTGAACAGTTCAGCTGGGATGCCGTCGTCTCCTGCTGCCTTGTTATTAGCAATGCTTCTTAAGGCCCATTCAACCTCACTCTTCAGGATGTCTGGCTCTAGCTCACTGACCACACCATCAAAGCTATTCCCGATATTATTATCCTTCCTATACAGGTCTTCCGTATATTCTTGCCACCTTTTCTTGATCTCTTCTTCTGTTAGGTCCTTGCCATCTTTGTTTATGATCATACCCATTTTTGACTGGAATTTACCTCCAATGTTTCTAACTTTCTGGAAGAGGTCTCTTGTCCTTCCTATTCTATTGTCTTCTTCCACTTCCTGAACAATGTTACGCACTTCTGTCCAGAGTTCTTCCGGGACCCTATCTACTAAGTCCAGTCCCTTAAATCGATTCTTCACCCCCACTGCATATTCCTTAGGAATATTAGTGAGCTCATATCTAGCTGATCTGTGGTTCTTCCCTAATCTCTTTAGCCTGATCCTAAATTGTGCAATAAGAAGTTCGTGATCTGAACTACAGTCAGCTCCAGGTCTTGTTTTTACCGACTGTATAGATGTCTGCCACCTTTGGCTGCAAAGGATGTGGTCAATGTGATTTCGGTGTTGTCCATGTGGTGAAGTCCATGTATAAAGCCGTCTCTTAGGTTGTTGGAAGAGAGTGTTTGTTATGCAGAGTGAGTTGTCTTGGCAAAATTCTATCAGCCTATGTCCTGCTTCATTTTGTTCTCCCAGGCCATGCTTACCTGTAATTCCAGGTGTCATTTGACTGCCCACCTTAGCATTCCAGTCTCCTGTGATGAAAATAACATCTCTTTTAGGCGTGTTGTCCAGTAGGTGCTGCAGATCCTCATAGAACTGCTCTACTTCAGCTTCTTCAGCATTTGTGGTTGGGGCGTATATTTGGATCACTGTGATGTTAGATGGCTTGCCCTGAATTCGAAGAGATAATTCTGTTGTTTTTTGGATTGTATCCAAGCACTGCTTTAGCCACTTTACTATTAATTATGAAGGCTACTCCATTTCTTCTGTGGTCCTCTTGTCCACAGTAGCAGATCTGGTGGTCATTTGATGTGAAGTGGCCCATTCCAGTCCATTTCAGTTCACTGACACCCAAAATGTCTATCTTTAATCTTGACATCTCACCTATAACCACATCCAATTTGCCCTGGCTCATAGATCTTACATTCCAGGTTCCAATGGTGTGTTGATCCTTAGAACATCGGATTCGCCGTTCACCACCAGCACCGTCGGCCGCTAGCCGTCCTTTTGGCTTTGAGCTAGCTGCGTCATCACGTCTGGGGCTAGTTGAGCTCATCCTCTGTTCCTCCCCAGTAGCATTTTGACCATCTTCTGACCTGGGGGTCTCATCTTCCAATGGTATACCAACATATCTCTGGTTGTACTGACCCATTGAGTTTTCACGGCAAGAATACTGGGGTGGGTTGCCATTACCTTCCCCAGGGATCGCATTTAGTCTGATCTCTCTGTCATGACCTTCCCGTCTTGGGTGGCCCTTCACGATTTAGCTCATGGCATCATTGAGGTGCTCAAGCTCCAGCACCACGACAAGGTAACGATCCTTTGCTGAAGTGAAGATTTGTACCTTGGGTGATATAGGTATCATAAGTATAGTTTCGCTAGACTATTCATATACTGTATGTACCAAACTTGGCGATTTATGGAATATCATCCTATAGTTCTTCCCACTTGTCTGAAATCTCAATCCTAGGATGAGATACCCCAACTGGGAAACAGGAACAAGAGAAAACAGTGAAGACTGCCCTATTCTTCATAACATTTGGTTGATCCAAAAAGCGGACCATGCACCTGTGGGAAAATGCTAGGGAAAAAAAATAATCATGATCAAGAAAGGCAGTTTTCCAAGTCATAATCCTGGCTCCTTGAGCATCAGGAAAGACACAAAACTTCGGATAACTGTCCTCCTGTTGCCAAGGATCTACCACAAGAGCTAACACTTCTCATTATATGTGAGTCTGAAGGATCTCTTGCAGGCATGCATCCATGCATGCAGTGCTTACTTGAAAAGTGGGAATGACAAAGGGGCATGCACTTTGTTACTGCTAGAATACAAGATGGAGGAGGAAGAAAAAGAGGAAAGTGCAGTCCCTTCCTCCATTCTGAGGCCTCCAAGGAAGTTAATCTGATGCAGTACAGCCCTAAGTGTCTGAAATATCTGTGAAATAAACTGCTAAGAATTCACAAAGGTCAGTTAACACACTGAATGAAGATACCACTGTTTGTTTCTTTGTCTAAAGTGGGTTAGGAAATCTAAAGAAATCTAGAAGATCACTAGTAATAAGTAGTTATAAGCCCTTATTAATGTACTAGTTGGCTGAAAGGCAGCAATTTCATCAAACAAGCAGCAGCCTCAGAAAATTCCTTTGAAGACATGCGGAAAAATGCTCTCATTCTTTCCAACATCACAATGTCCAGTTCCTCATGAATAGAGCTATGATGTAGGATCAATTGGGAGTATATCTTTGAAGATGGCATAGTGTCTGAGAGTCACACAAGTGTTCTAAGGAAATGAAAGTATATTTTCAGAGGCAATAGCAATTCTACACACAGGATTGCCACCACTATAGATGAGTTAGTAATGTCTGCATGATTTGTTAAACACTGGGGAACATCTTTAGACAAACCTCCTTCTACAAAGATCTATTTAAAATATACATGAAAGAATCTCATGGCACCTTAAAGGTTTGAATGGAGTTCTTGCGAGCAGCTGTTTGAACAGAGGCCTTACTTTGAACTGAGCAAGGGGCAGCAATGATGCATGCTGCAAGACACAGGAACACTTTCAGCCCTCATTTCATATAAACAGCAATAGTTGTCTCTCATTTGCAGTCTGAGATATAAATTCTCTGCTTACCTGAGATAACATAATGTAGAATTTATATTGGCAATGGCTAAAATGTTTCAGGCTTATGTTATGAATTGTGTGGGAGAAATTGTCTATATTTATTCTCTTCCCAAAATTAGAACTTGATGTCACCCAGTGAAATTGGTAATTGATTCAGGATCAAGAAAAAAGAAATCACAACACAGGATTCAGTTGTGGAATTCCCTGCTACAAGATGGCCAATAGCTTAGACAGTTTTGAAAGGAGAGCACACAAATTCAAGGAGGATTAGACACTATAGGGAAATGTAGCCTTCATGTTTAGAGGTGGCATGTTACTGGATACACTTTGTTGAGAGTCATCAGTACAAGAAATGTCTTTCTATTTGCCTCCTACATAGGAATTTCTGAAGGACTCTGGTTGGCCATTGTGGAAATATTGCTGCAGAAGGACCACAATCTAACGCAGCAAGTCTTTTCATAGCATGCCACAATTTTTCTGCATCAACTACATATCCATGTAGTTTTCTTGACTTTCCATTGCCTTTTAGGATGTTTTTTCAACTTCCTAGTCTAGCCTACAGTATGGATTTCCTATGATTTCCCATCCAAGTACTAATCAAACCTGACCCTGCTTAACTTTCTGAGATCAGTTACAGTTGATTAGAAGCTGCCATCTGCTCCTGCTACACATTAAGTAGACGTATTCCATAGCTTGCTCCTTTCAGAAAGAAGGCTGGATCAGTTATTGGTTGTTAAGGTTATCACTGGCTAGTAGTCGTGATGGCATTCCAGGATCAGAGAAAGCATCCCTTGATTCCCAATTGCTGAGAAGTTTAAGTGGGAAGTTGCTATGGCTCTCATTTTCCACTAGTGGGATTCCCAGAAGCCTTTGGTCGGCCATTGTAAGGACAGACTGGATAAAATAGAACCTTGCTTTGAACCAATGGGCTTTCCTCACATTCCTAACAATCCAGCCAGCACTTGGCCCCTCTGCTTTCCCACGCTTCATTTCGCAAGTCACAGGTTGTCATGACAACAGAGATAGCACTTGCTAGCAAACCTCAATTACTTGTTTATTAAGCTACATGCAGAGAAGAGCCCTCTAAGAGGACATGGCACTAAGAACCATGTTGTTACCATCTTATCATATTGTTATACTACCCTTCTTCCAAGGAGCTCAGTGTGGTATACATGATGGCCATTTTTCACCCATTCAACAGAGTCTTGCAATAGACTGGGCTGAACTATGGCCACCCACTGAGCTACAGGCTGAACAAGGTTCAAACATAGACAGGAATCATTTACACAGCCTCTTCCATCACACTGCCTTGTTCCACCTTTCCTTAGGACAAGTTCATGAAGACTTCTTAAAGAGACCCTATCCCAAGGTAACTAGATCCTCTCCATCTCATCAGATTTCTTTTTGACTAATGATTTCTGTATGAACCTGCCTTTAATCCAGCTCAGACAATGTGTCTCTATAGCCCAGTATTGGCAGTGACTCTCTGGGGTTATAGATTGGAGGTTTGCTCAAACTTGCCTGGGCATGAAATATGTAATGCCTGTCCTCTGCTACTGAATAGCAACCCTTTCCTAAAAAATTCCCAATGCTGCATTTCTTTTAAGTCCATGGAAGTGATTCTGTGAAGCTATCTGCTTGGTTTAGGGTGGACAGGTCTTTGTAGGTGTACAGAGCAACATCATTCCACAGTATACCCCACGTTCCTTGCCTTTTTCTGTGATGCAGGGCATGGAACTGGAGACAATGTTTCTGTGCAGTGCCTGGCCATAAAAGGAAAAGTAGGAAATGAGAATCTGTATTAAGGAAAGAAATGAAGGTGCAGCTTGTCTTTTACGTACAGCTTGTTTTAGAAGCTGGCTGATTTACGACACTTCCCCTCACCCCCACACATTAGTACAGAGAACATTTGTGATGACATCTTTTTTTTACTACAAAGCCACATGCAAGCCAAAATTCAGCTTAGAAACGGCGAGGGATGATTGCTATTGTTACTGAAAATTGGCACAAAGTGGAAGCGGGTTGGGGGTATGCATGCAGCCTGCAAGCTACTGACCTTGCTATAGACTCTGGACAGAAGAGAATGTAAGCGTGTACTCATGAATTACTGTAAAGACTCTTAATTGCAATAGGCTGGCATTGGACAGGGGTGTTTTTATCTTTGCTGCTAGTCTGGGAAATGCATGCAAACTAAGATTTAACTATAATGCCAAAAAGGGGAAAATTATATTTAGAGACAGTATCCTATCCAAGTAGCAAAATGAAATGACAGGAACAAAGTTAATAAAGCTGAATTCATTTGTTGACTTTTTTTTTAACCTTGTGCGGAGAAGTCTAGGAACAGCAGAAGCTGAAAATACCATGCAGAGGCTTAAAGTCCAAAGCTCTATTGTTACACAATTGGCTTGAAAAGCATTTTCCATAGACATTGTATGAACACAGTCCTGGAAATGCAGAGTTCCTAGCAGGGAGTTCTCTGCAGAATTCAGCACATGGAGCTTTTTAATCTTTCCAGTGTGATTATGCCCCATTCCTCGAACAGCAGGAGAGAACATCAATGCTGTCTTTTTTTACTGCTGGTCATGGCAAGTGGCAATCTCTTTCCATTTCTCAATCAAGGACAATGCAAGTGCACAGATGTGGGACTATACCTTATTTAGGAGGGAAAAACCCATAGCTGAATGTTAGCAGGTATAACAACCTTTTACTTGTAATATTTTTTATCAACCATTAGATGTCTCTGAATGCTGTGCCCTAGAGCAATCTAAAAACAACAGAGCAAATAAACAAAAGACTTTTCCAGATGATTTTTGACTATGCAACCACTTCATTCATGGAAATGTAGAGGCATTCAGATGACATCACCTATTTGTAAGCTTCCCATGTTCTCCTACCACCAGCTTACAAGAAAAGAAAAGAACAATCCATTAACGAAAAAGTGCCACTGAAACTAAAATTCTTTTCACTGCTAGTGCTAAGATCCATCTCACCTACCTGGAAGAACCAGAAAAATGGATGATATTATGATCACTTAGGGCTATCACACATGGACTGCAAAAATTTGGATCACTGCAGATGACAGCACAAGCTAGAGTTTCTGTTATCTCCTATTCTTTACAAAAGCATAACAAAAGTTTACTATTCCTCTCCCAAGTGCAATGCCCAGGATCCTCTCCATTAAAGATAAAGGATTTCTGATTCTCTAGAAACTGTTGTTCTTCACCTTCCATCAGCCCTAGTAGACAGATGAATTAATAGTCAGGAAAGATGTTTATTATAATGCAATACTATCTGGATGCCAGTTTTCCCTTCCCCACTCTATGGCTAAGTTCACCTACTGGACTAAGTCATGGTTTGTTGAATATAGCACAATTGGCTTGGCTCAGATATCACTGTGAGCCATAAATCATGGTCTACGAACCATAATGGCTGCATTCTTAAAACCAAGCAAACCACATTGGGGCTTAGCATGATGTGAACAGAGCCTGCTTGATATCAGGTAGACAAACGTTCAGCTTGGACTAGAAAGACGTAGACTGAAAGCATGCTCAGAGAATGGCTTTTTCACTGAGCTTCTGAGGATTTTCAGCTTCTTCTTTCATTACCTGTTGGTGTGATGCCTGAACCATCCACTACCTCTCAGTCTTATTTACGCCATCATTAATTCTAACGTAAAAATGCATAGGTGGTGTAATCAGTGAGTAATCTTCTCAGATGGAGCCAGGGTGTGGAAGCAAAGGGTCTGGCCAATGCCCATATCAAGCAGATCATGACATTCTGGCTGTAGTGGTGTTAAACAAAAATAACTCACTGTTGCACAATTGTCTACTAATGAAACCATTATCTATTTAATTTATGCTCAATTTTTCAGTAGCAACTGGCACCCAATAAAGCTAATAATAAGTAGATCAAAAGCAAGTACTTTTTAAAAATCAAAACTTGAAGCATAATTAAAGCACAAATCAAAACACAGTAACAAAACATCATTGTCTATCCAGGATAACATTTTAAACAATAAAGTCCTGCCAGAACAAAAAAATCTTCCTCAACCGAAAAATTTCAAAAGTCAGCTACCTTAATTTCCCTTGGCAGGAAGTTCCAAAAGCCATGGAGAAGGCTTTTAATAACAGTGGGACTAAAGAAGAGTCTCTCCCCAAGTTTTTAAAACTCAACAGGCTAGTATACAAAATTGTATTTCAACAGCTGGACCTAAGTTGTTTAGGATTTTATGGATCCTAACAAAGAGAACTGTGGAGATTTTTGAGAGATAGTCTAATTTCAATAAACTCAGCAGTGAGGATGACTCAGAAGTCAGTGACTTCTTACTGAACTTCGCCAGCACCAGCCTTCTGGACAAATCTCATTTCCGGCCCTTAAAGGCCAAGATTAATGTACTCCAGGCTTCAGCATAACCATCCTTTTCAGTGCTTGAGACCAAAAGCATGGGATATTACAGAGCTCAAATGCCTCCAAACTGAATATGTCTGCACTGCCAGGTGCATTCTTTAAGAATCAGGCTGGCAATGAATCAGTGCTGAAGGAACGTAATTATAGAAATTCTCTTTTCTTCCAGGATCACTTCTTGGTGTCTGAACATCTGCTGCCAACTCTGATCATGCTTGCATTATGGGCTGTTCATTTGTTTTCTGACTCACTTGCTAATAACCCTCCTGGCATTATGGCCAATAGGGTGGTATGCTGTAATCTTGATGTAACATGTAAATGCAGTCCTCATCACTATCCAGATCTTGGCATTTGGGCTCAGGGCTGTTTCTGGAAATACACTTTAGTCCTCAAAAGGAATGTAATCCTGTCCAATACAGGTTGATTGTGAGCTGTCATTTGACTGATTAAAAATATCTTGATCTTGTTTGCATTGAGATTCAATTCAGTCGTCCTTCTGCAGTCCAGGTAGGAAAGTTTGAACGTGACCTGACTTTGGGGATTTTGATGAGTAAGAGAGATGGAATAGGTATCTTCAGCATATTTATTTATTTAATTTTTATCCCGCCTTTATTATTTTTATAAATAACTCAAGGCAGTGAACATACCTAATACTCCTTCCTCCTCCTATTTTCCCCACAACAGCAACCCTGTGAGGTGAGTTGGGCTGAGAGAGGGTGATTGGCCCAAGGTCACCCAGCCGGCTTTCGTGCCTAAGGCAGAACTAGAACTCACAGACTCCTGGTTTCTAGCCAAGCACCTTACTGCAGACCACATGTCATAATATCAATATCAACTGTATTTGGACTTTATAGAATATTTATAGTTGCGTTTTAGCCTTAAAATAAAAGTGAAAATTGAAACTTAATTTTTTAAAAAATGACTGAAGTTTCATGAGAGCGTTCACTTTCATGAGAGAATCTTCCCAGATTTTGAGTGAGAATGCTGAAATCTTGTGCGATTTTGGCATTTAGGGGCAAGATTTTGGGAAGAGACTGGTAAAATTTTCAAAGATGCTGTGCCATTTTTTTTTTAAAGTATCTGGGCTATTATATACTGGCATATTAAACAGTTGCTGACTTCTGTTTTAAGGATTTTTCTTTTAAGTTCTGTGAGAAGCCAAGTTAATGGACAAATGTATCTCAAAGTAAAATGCTAATATTAATCATCATGGAATTGATTATTCTGAAAGTCAACTGTACTAGATGGGGGGGGTTCATTTACTCTTTTATACAAATTCAGAGGATGGAAAGCCTAATGTTTTCAGCTAATGGGAAGATGTCCCTCAAAACTAAGACTGCACGCACACTGGTCTTTTAGTGAGCTGTACGTCCAATCAAACAGTTATTATTAAGAGCCAATTAAACAGCTGAGTCCAAGTCTTTGAGAGCTGGTTTGGAGGAAAAAAATGAATGATTAGGGGCACCAGCTGAGGAAAGATATAGATCATCAAGAACAGATGAACAGAAGACTTGGGAGAAAGAAGAAGCATTAAAGCAGAAAGAACAAGCCCTGAGGGGGAAAATGAGCTGAAATCAGGAGACTAATGGGAAGCCGTGTGATTTAGGTGGCAAAGTTCCACCATAAAGGAACTGAGCCAAAGTGTAGAAAAACCGCTTTGGCAGTAATGAGGCAGGGAGGAAATCCTTCTTTCTACAATTATAATCTTATGAGGAAGTGGGCCTGATTTACCAAGAACCTGTGTGAATCTCGGTGGAATGTAAGCCAGGGTAAAGCATCAAAATATAAAGATACAATTTGACTTTGGTGGAGGAACTAGGTGGAACATCCCCCTTAATGTGAGGGACCGTTATGTGTGGAGTAAATAGGAACTGGCATAATTCCAGCCAGATCTTGTGCTCCTTCCCCCACTTCATCCTCACATTCCTGAGCTGCAGCACTGAGATTGGGGAAGGAGTGAGAGATCTGGCTGGAATTATGCCAGTTCCTATTTACTGCACACATAAAGGTACCTCACAATATGGAGAACATTTCAGATGCCTCCTTAACCATTTTTTGAGGAAATATCCCCATGATATTACCATTGTGCAGGCAGCTTAAAGTCCTATTCAGTCATTGCAATTTTAAAGTACTGTGTTTTCCATATCTTTCCAACACAATCTTGCTATATAATCTATGATACTTCCTTGCTGATGGTGATGATGTCACTAGAGGCTGGGAACTTCCCAGCTCCTGTTGCCCACTTTGGGGTTGAGGTGTGCCCTCCAATGGTCCCTGGATGCTGTTCTCAATAGTCATTTTGGCTTGGACCACGAGAGAGACAAGACATCTGGCTCCAGTCACAAGTACCCAACCAACACCACCAAGCCTGCCCTGCCACATAGTGGTTCTTTTTCCCACCAGCAGGTGAGGCTGGATGGGAGGAAAAGTGGGCTAGAAGGAACCCACCAAACTTAAAAGACCTCCATTACATCTGTAAGGACAGAAGCTGCTGCTAGCCTCGTCACTGATGCCAGGTAGAGTTTGGCCATCAGGACAAAGCAAATTATGCTGGCATTTTTTCAGCAGAGGCTGGAGGAATGCACAAAAATGTCCCTATGAGGAAGAGCCCTTAATTCCAGTAGTAACTAAGGAAGCATGTGCACCCACATTGTGTTAACTTCTTTGCTTATATCTTTTTAATTCTGCCTATATGCCATCCTTCTTCCCAGATCCTGTAGTGTGCTATTTAAGGTAAAAGTTTTAAGACTGTTGCTTTGTCTTTCTGAGGGATAAATATTCTTAGCAGAGTCATATAATCTGAATTTCCTGAGAAGCTGCAGATATTTTCTCATTCTTTTTCTTAAATTATGGTAAAATAGTAAGGAATCCTCATACAGATTATCACAGACAATTAACATTCCCCTTCATTAGAGAGATGGATGGGAAACAAGAAAGCTTGGGGGAAAGGATGCAAATTAAAGGAAATTACTGAATTATTCATTCTTGGACTTTTTTTTTCCTCAGCCAGTTCTCATCAAATATTTTTCTTACAATATGCACGCCTCCTACATAA
This sequence comes from Candoia aspera, assembly GCF_035149785.1. Taxonomy (NCBI): domain Eukaryota; kingdom Metazoa; phylum Chordata; class Lepidosauria; order Squamata; family Candoiidae; genus Candoia; species Candoia aspera. The sequence continues at coordinate 58,200,526 of NC_086154.1, forward strand.
TACTTGGAGAGAATGCATGCTTGTGATGGGACCTTCAGGTACACGAGAATACTACAGTCAGCAGGATTGTTTGCATTATTCAGTCCTCTACAAGTCATGTGACTCTACTTCCAACCTCAGCAGCTACCTCTTAGAAACTAAATTATTGTGTCATTATTGTTACGTTGTTATTCATGGACAGTCCAAGAATTGCTGAAGAAGGAGCCCCTCCTCTTTAGAGATTGGCACTTTGATAAACATGCCAGGCTCTGTAAAAGTTGAAGAAGAGAACCCTTGTTCACTTCATACAGTTTAGAAATTAATTGCAAGCTCCATCCACCTTCAGGCCCCATGTTAACAATTTCTTGTGGATTTTTGATACAAAGCCTTTTTTTCCTAGATCAGAAATCCTTTCCACAAAACAATATTTTGGGCTCATAAATTGTCATAATCCCTGCATTTTTTCCATCAGCCTCAACACCTCGGGCAACAACTGGTGATCATACTTCTAGTCAGGACTGCCTAGTGCTGGTGCTTTTTCAACCTAAGCCTTTAAGTCTCATTTATTGACCCAAGGCATTATGGGAAACTGAAAGGATATTTGCTATTCTCTACCACTACCTGGTAACCCCACTAGTGTAGGAAAAAGAAGGATTTTGCTATAGTCCCCTCAGAGCTGGCTCTGATCCAATGCAGCGCTAAGAGATTTTCCAGATTTGATCTATTTGAGCAACATAAGCTAGTCTGTTATAGCTATTATCACAATGTTAAGCACTCATATTCCTCATTGTTATGCACTCCATAAATTAACAAATATTAGATGGCTGTAAAATGAACCCAGTAGAAGTCATAGTCCAAGATTTGTTAGTCTTTTGTCCATCTGTCATGAGAAAATAACAGTGATGCCCATTAGTATTTACGGAAGTCTTTGTATAGCATGATAAATAATGAATTCTTAATCTCAACAATGGCTTGGGTGTACTCTGAGAGCACTGAATCACATTAATGTGAATTAAATACTATTAACAGACTTTGCTCTTCCTTTCAGTCCCAGACCCAACATGATTAAAGAGTGGCAAAGGAGATTTTGTGATCTCTTTTAGTTCATGTAGATGTCCTGAGTGGTGCTTTGGATGCAACTTAACAATGATTATGAGGACAAAATCAATCACAGGACAGCATGCAGTCCAGCCAACAGTACATGTGCTATGACTGCATTCTTGTAGCTAAGGGGGAATGTGAACTATCAGGTTATATTTGTGTTGGATTGCAGTTTTAGCCTATTTGTTCAATGGCCAACATTAGCACTTGCTATACAGGCCAAAGGAGTCCAGGATCCTGGTAGTCCTACTTGTTGTCCATATGATTTTGTGAGCTGATTCTGTGTTTTGATGATGGTCATGATGCAATCCATCAGGAGTGAACCCAGCTCATAAGAAGACAGTGTTTGGCTACACTAGGCTAAACATGGGGTTAGGTAGTTTCTGCTTCAGTCTGTTTTGGGGACCTTGCCATTGTCTTGGGATATTGCATCAAGCAACCCATCCCATTAACATGATAAGTGGCTGCAGCAACTGTGGTTTGTTAATCTGGTTTAGGTTTCTATGAACCTAGTCTTTTGCTGTCACTGAAACTGAGATAACCATACAGACATCACTCAAGGAGAGATGCCAGTTGACAGAAACCAAGAGAATCCATGTGAGATGAGCCAGGTGAGTTGTCTAAATGTGGTTTCAACAATCTTCCAAGATTGAAATACCCTCCTGTCTTGAACAGGCACCACCAAATTTTCCCTGCTGGAATCCAGACATCTCTAGATCTGAGGTTTATGTGCCTGCCTGCCTGCCTCCTTTCTGGCGTTTCATAAAAAGAAAGCTAATGCCACACTTGCCCTTCTTTTCTGACATTTCACCTTCCCCACCCCTCACTGTCTGTGAATCATTCAGCTGGATGCCCCCCTTTGATTAGCATTTTAATTATTTTAATTGTGTTGTTTGCAAGCTTATCTCTCAGTTCAAACCCAACCATGTTTGCACACACAAACACACAGACTTTTTATCGCAGGCCCTCTGCAGATGCCATTAGCATTTTCACTCTGGTATCTTGTGGCAGAAAGGAAAAATTAGCATTTGTTCATCTCTTTCTGTTTTGATTCAGGCAGGCATTGTGCAATGGGAACAATAGCCAGCCTCCTCTGCTTGCCTCTGTTCAGGGTCATTGCATTCTCCCTAGAAGAATAGGGATAATTTATCTCTATTTTCCCCTTACGTATCCATTTCAAACAAAGGCTTGGGGAGATTAAAATAAATAGATTGTTTATACCAAGGCCAGTAGCCCATATCCAAACTGTGTTTGAATGCATTTTCTACTTCTCCGGCACATGAATTTGGCTGAAATGCCAAAGTTTTGGCAATTTTGAACAAAACTGGGAAGAGTAGCTCAAACAGCCATTGAGAGAAGGCAAAGGTGCTTTAGACTCTCTGTTCTCACACAGCTGAGGAGGAAGGAGTGAGCAAAATGTCTGGGGGCTGATTCTGCTCTGTACTCCAAATCTTGTGACTGTAAGACTTTCTGATCCATTATGGCAGGTAGGCAGATGCCATTTCTTTCCCACTTTTTAAAGAGAGATAAAATGTTTCTGATCACCTCTGCCTGGTCTAAAGTTTGTTCCCTGGAAGCTTAGGATGAGGTAGGCAAGTCAATGTCCTCTAGAAGATATGGATTACCTCCCATAATTCTGTGTTCTCCTTGCCTGTACTGGTTGGGGCAGGTAGGAATTCAGCAAAACCTCTGGAGGACATCAAGTTGCCCACCACAGGCCTAGGACTGCCTGGAGGAGGCCATGATGCAAGGGCTACTATGCTCACAGATGTGTCCTGGACTTTGAGATAATTTTCTGCTGGGTAATAGTTTTTAATTAAGGAAACATGAATGGGAAATTTTATAAATATATACTTGCCTAAAGTAACTCATGCAAAATGACATGGTTCTGAAGCTTGAGCTGTATATGACTAATTAGCAGTCCTAAATTTCCTATTCTGTGCTGCTGCCCTCATGGGGAGGAATACCTACTGACCTTTCACCAAAGGTTAAGTGAGATTCAGTCATCTTTCTGAATGCCTTTGGTATGCGCAATGTCAGTGGGGAAGGCAAAATAGGGGCCCTGCTCTGAGGTACTTGATCAAAATCTTACCACTGAAATTCTGAGGCTGAGAAAGGCCACGGAAAGAAAGATGACCAAGGGAAAATGTGAGGGAACATAATGCATAAACTTACATTTTATGCATTATTGAGGATGAGATCTAAAGAGGTTAAGGTGTAGGATAATTGAATTTGTGGGATGAAGTAAGAATTTAAGTCCAGCTCCGCCATTAGGCAGGACAGGGAAATGGCCTCAGGCAGTTGATGTCATAAAAAAGAGCAGCAGAAGAGAACCACTTCTCGGATTTTCTACCTCTGGCACAAAAATAACTGCTAGCCTTGGGTATAATATACTTGGACTTAAGATGGAGAGGAGGGCCCATTAGCTTTGTGCATCAGGCTCTGATTTCCAAACTTTCCCAGACATTATGGGCACATATGTTTTTGAGCCAGTTACTTTTATAGAAGGAATACATTGTGCCCCTACATTTTGAACATTCAATAAAACACTGAAAGCCCTCACATGTATCAATATTCTAATGATTTTGAAGGTTAGGTGAGAATGCACTGCAACGCCATTCCCTTTGGCATTTATGCTACACAAAGGAAAATCTAAAAAGGTCTATGATTTCAAAGTGGTTGGTCAGCTGCAAATTGGTCTTAATATGAAGTCAATGATGCTAATGGATTTCTGTTCAGAAGATCTGCTTCTTTGAGAATAATCCTAATTGCCTTTGAATTTCAGGGGGTAGAGGAAACATTCTGAACTTTAAGTCTCTCATGGTAGAAAAAGCCATATCCATATCAAAATGCCAAAATATTTAACTCAGGCATCTTAGTGGACTGCTGTTTATAGTAGGGCTACCATATCTGGCCGCAAAGATCTGGAAGATCACTAGATGGCAACAAAAAAGTTAGTTTTCTCAATCTCTTTGCTGCCATCTAGTGGTCATCTGGATTTTTGCAGCCCAAATATGGTAGCCTTAGTTTGCCACTGCTGGCTCAGAAAAAACATGACTCACTTCTTTAATTCAGATTTAAGCACTGGTATGCAATGCAAAGACAATTCATGTATTAAGGAAAATGAGTATCTCTCTAAGCCATTACATTTATAAAATGATATGTTTCTGAGCACTTTCAGAACCTTTTATTATTCTTTTGTTTCTCTTGTTCAAGCTAAGAATAGATGTTACTTCAGTTTGGACGCTTTTAATCAGACAGTTGCCTTGATAAAATTGTGAAATGCAGGCAACAAAAATTCATTGGCTTTTCCCATATTAAATTGAATTGATCTTTCTTGATCTCTTAGTGGCTATTGATATTGTTGATCACAGTATTCTTCTAGTTAGCTCTGTGGATTGGGAATTAAGAGCACAATGTTTCAGTGATTTGTGAACCACTCTGCAAAGCTAGGTCCAGAACATAGTCGTATCACACTATCTCCCACAAAGTGACCATACTTTGTCCCCATTAAGCTATCTCAAATACTGCTAAGATCTATCCGAAGATGCTGAGAATTTTAATTATCAGATTTGGAATAAAGTTTAATCATTATGCCAATGACAGCCAAATCCCCCTTGGTATCATCTGGTGTCAGGAAAGGCTGTGCAGATCCAGGACCTGTGAACTTGACAACACCAAGGCCAATACGACAAGGCATTATGGATTGGCAAGTGCCTTGTCTGGAAATTAGGAAGGTTAAATCTTTGAACCACATTATCTCCTCCCTGAAGGAGCAGGCGTATAATCTGGGGGTACTTTGGAACAATCACTATCAGTAGAGACACTGGCAAGAAATAACTTCTTTTAGTTCTGTCTAATTCATCGTTTTGGCTGTTCACGGACAGGAAGCTTGCCATAGTGATCAATGTACTGGTAACTTCATGTCTAGAGTGCTGCTATGTGCTGTATGTAGAGTAACTTTCAGTTTGGTCTATAAACTGTTATATATCAAAGAGTTGTGGAAATCAAAAAGATACTAGGTGCTACCAGACTCCTGATTTTTTTGCCACAATGTTCTTAAAAACCTGCTCTGGGTCCAGTTTGCTACCACACTAAGTTCAAGAAATTTGTAATGACATATAAAGCCATATGCTTTTGGACCTGAATATCTTACAGAGCCTCCTCTTCTTCTTGTAAGTGCCAAGATTTCCAAAACCAGGAGGCATGCCCTTTGGAGGGTGTTGCATCTGCTATATGCCAGCCTAAGAAGTGGGATTCTCAAAACCTGAATGTCAGTTATGGAAAATCCTCTACCTTCAGTTACGATGGGACCAAGCCTTTTAAGCTTTTGCTGCCAACTGGAAATGGTGTTTAAAGCTCTTTTAAAGCTGCTTTCAAGATATTTCTAAAGGATTTTTTTATTGTAACTTTTAAAAAACCTATTTAAGTTGTTCTGTTTCCAGATTGTTTTATCCGTGGAAAGCAAATAGAAATGTACTAAGCAAATAAATTAATTAATTTCTTGGAATGAATGAGAAGGATTTACTATATTTGCACTGTTCTTTCCTCCAAGGTGTTGTTGATTATCTTTACACCAATTGTGGAAACTCATTTAGGCTTAGAGAAATTATGACTAGCATGAGTTACGAACTGACGTATCATCTGAACTAGGTTATTCAGAATCTAAACCCAGCACCACCACCAGGTAAACAACCTTAGCATCTTTGAATTTAATTAATTTAATTAATTAATTAATTAATTCATATGGCTGCCCATCTTAAACTCATAACTCAGGATGGTTAACAACAGTTTGAAATACCATAAAACAACACATAACAATAGAAAGAATACATATACTATATAATTAGCAGCCAAGGTAAAAACTAAAACAACCAGCAACAAATCAGCAGCTCTCAACATCTGCCACACATCTAGATCCCCAAGCTCAGTGATACAACCATATCTTTAAGGCTTTATGGAAGGCCAGCAAGGCCTATTTAATATTCAGGGGGAAGATGTTCCAAAGGGCAGGTGCCATGACAAAAAAGGCTGTCTTCCTGGGTCCTGACAGATGGCACACCCTAACAGGCAGGGCCTGGAGCATGCCTCTCCTGCCATTCTCCTGGGACAGGTAGATATAATCAGGGAGAGGCAGTCCCTCAAATAGGGACCTTTTGGAACTTCCCAAAGCCCTTGTCCGCACAGTTGTCTATAGGCACATAATCATGTGGCTATGACTTATTTAGTAACAAGTCATGAACAAAGGGAAAATTAAGGGAAGCTGGGGACGATATCCAAGTTTAATAGCTGCTTACTAAGAGTATAGTCTGTAGTTCAAAATTAGGTAATTCTCAGAGTTTTATGGCAGCAGTCTGGTCCAAAAGGAAGTTGAGAAGAGATGGACGAAAGTCTGTCCTTTTTAATTATAGGTACACAGTGGAGATTCACAAGTTGTTCAGGAAAGAATCTCAGTTGCAAGTACCATTGAGGTAAGTCAAAGGGCAGACATAAATCTGCAAAGCAGGGCTTCCTCTCCATGAGTTGCCTAATTATCCTGCAGGAGAACTTCTGGTCCTTCCAGCAATTAACTTCAGATGTTCACTGTGTCTTCATTCCAGTAGCTGCAGTTGCCTTTGCTCTCTTGGGCCTGGAGAAGGAGTGGATACTAGCAATTCATCATCTCAGCTGTGAGCAGTGTCTTCTTTAGGAGAAGTGGTTTTCTCAAGTTTTTTACCCCAAGAATTGGCTGAGATGCCCTTGTCTCCTATATTCCTGATCCTGAAGAGATATCAAATCCTCCTTATCAGAGGAAGACATGACAATGACCAGTAGTCAGGTAGTTTCAGAATTATATCTGAACTCTCTGGAAGGCACTAGATTGCCTCTAACCACTAATATCATAGTTATTGGGCATTTCCTCACAGCACTGTTTCTACTTCCTAATCCTGCAATTATCTTCACTCTTGCTGATCTTGGAGCACTGAGAATTGGCAGGGAACACCATAAACCAATCAGAGGACCCTCCAGATGACCAACAGGAGACTGCAAGAATCACAATTCAGTCAGTGCCTCATATCCTGACCTCCTCTGTCCTCCCCACCCCCTATCTCCCACCCCCACTCTCACAAAGAAAGGAAAAAATGGCTAGCCCCACTCTGTGGATTTTTGCCTGCTTTCTAAAAAATCTGAGCCATTGGTATGTGGGAAGAACTGGCTGGCCATCAAGACCTCATACCTCCTGCATGTGTAGGGCTATCAGAACTGGGCTGCAAAAATCTAGACAAGTAGATGGAAGCAAGGAAATACAGAAAACAAGTTCTCATATAACATGGCATTCTGAAAGTGATGAAGATGACATGGCACCATGATTTTGCAGGTGAGCACTTTTCCCATTTGCAGGATCTATATTTATATTATGTGGGGAGATAGTCCTGTACAAATAATGAACTACTTTGCTTCCTGCTTTATTTCAATACCCTAATAAGCTGTGATTATCTATACTGACTTGTAAAATAGGCATTGTTAGAGAAGTCCAATCTGGCACAGTTCTTCTAATGAATAAAACTCCCAACACAAGCTTCAGCAAAGGATCGTTACCTTGTTGTGGTGCTGGAGCTTGAGCACCTCAATGATGCCATGAGCTAAACTGTGAAGGGCCACCCAAGACGGGAAGGTCATGACAGAGAGGTCAGACTAAATGCGATCCCTGGGGAAGGTAATGGCAACCCACCCCAGTATTCTTGCCGTGAAAACTAAATGGATCAGTACAACCAGAGATATGTCGGTATACCATCGGAAGATGAGACCCCCAGGTTGGAAGATGGTCAAAATGCCTCTGGGGAGGAACAGAGGATGAGCTCAACTAGCCCCAGACGTGATGACGCAGCTAGCTCAAAGCCAAAAGGACAGCTAGCGGCCGACGGTGTTGGTGGTGAACGGCGAATCCGATGTTCTAAGGATCAACACACCATTGGAACCTGGAATGTAAGATCTATGAGCCAGGGCAAATTGGATGTGGTTATTGGTGAGATGTCAAGATTAAAGATAGACATTCTGGGCGTCAGTGAACTGAAATGGACTGGAATGGGCCACTTCACATCAAATGACCACCAGATCTACTACTGTGGACAAGAGGACCACAGAAGAAATGGAGTAGCCTTCATAATTAATAGTAAAGTGGCTAAAGCAGTGCTTGGATACAACCCAAAAAACAACAGAATGATCTCAATTCGAATTCAGGGCAAGCCATCTAACATCACAGTGATCCAAATATACGCCCCAACCACAAATGCTGAAGAAGCTGAAGTAGAGCAGTTCTATGAGGATCTGCAGCACCTACTGGACAACACGCCTAAAAGAGATGTTATTTTCATCACAGGAGACTGGAATGCTAAGGTGGGCAGTCAAATGACACCTGGAATTACAGGTAAGTATGGCCTGGGAGAACAAAACGAAGCAGGACATAGGCTGATAGAATTTTGCCAAGACAATTCACTCTGCATAACAAACACTCTCTTCCAACAACCTAAGAGACGGCTTTATACATGGACTTCACCAGATGGACAACACCGAAATCAGATTGATTACATCCTTTGCAGCCAAAGGTGGCGGACATCTGTACAGTCGGTAAAAACAAGGCCTGGAGCTGACTGTAGTTCAGATCACGAACTTCTTCTTGCACAATTTAGGATGAGACTAAAGAGATTAGGGAAGACCCACAGATCAGCTAGATATGAGCTCACTAATATTCCTAAGGAATATGCAGTGGAGGTGAAGAATCGATTTAAGGGACTGGACTTAGTAGATAGGGTCCCGGAAGAACTCTGGACAGAAGTTGGCAGCATTGTTCAGGAGGCGGCAACAAAATACATCCCAAAGAAAGAGAAAACCAAGAAGGCAAAATGGCTGTCTGCTGAGACACTAGAAGTAGCCCAAGAAAGAAGGAAAGCAAAAGGCAACAGTGATAGGGGGAGATATGCCCAATTAAATGCAAAATTCCAGAGGTCAGCCAGAAGAGATAAGGAATTATTTTTAAACAAGCAATGCGCGGAAGTGGAAGAAGACAATAGAATAGGAAGGACAAGAGACCTCTTCCAGAAAATTAGAAACATTGGAGGTAAATTCCAGGCCAAAATGGGTATGATCAAAAACAAAGATGGCAAGGACCTAACAGAAGAAGAAGAGATCAAGAAAAGGTGGCAAGAATATACAGAAGACCTGTATAGGAAGGATAACAATATCGGGGATAGCTTTGACGGTGTGGTCAGTGAGCTAGAGCCAGACATCCTGAAGAGTGAGGTTGAGTGGGCCTTAAGAAGCATTGCTAATAACAAGGCAGCAGGAGACGACGGCATCCCAACTGAACTGTTCAAAATCTTGCAAGATGATGCTGTCAAGGTAATGCATGCTATATGCCAGCAAATTTGGAAAACACAAGAATGGCCATCAGATTGGAAAAAATCAACTTATATCCCCATACCAAAAGAGGGAAACACTAAAGAATGTTCAAACTATCGAACAGTGGCACTCATTTCACATGCCAGTAAGGTAATGCTCAAGATCCTGCAAGGTAGACTTCAGCAGTTCATGGAGCGAGAATTGCCAGATGTACAAGCTGGGTTTAGAAAAGGCAGAGGAACTAGGGACCAAATTGCCAATATCCGCTGGATAATGGAAAAAGCCAGGGAGTTTCAGAAAAACATCTATTTCTGTTTTATTGACTATTCTAAAGCCTTTGACTGGGTGGACCATAACAAATTGTGACAAGTTCTTAGCGGTATGGGGATACCAAGTCATCTTGTCTGCCTCCTGAAGAATCTGTATAACGACCAAGTAGCAACAGTAAGAACAGACTACGGAACAACGGACTGGTTTAAGATTGGGAAAGGAGTACGACAGGGCTGTATACTCTCACCCTACCTATTCAACTTGTATGCAGAACACATCATGCGACAAGCTGGGCTTGAGGAATCCAAGGCTGGAGTTAAAATCTCTGGAAGAAACATTAACAATCTCAGATATGCAGATGATACCACTTTGATGGCTGAAAGTGAAGAGGAACTGAGGAGCCTTATGATGAAGGTGAAAGAAGAAAGTGCAAAAGCTGGCTTGCAGCTAAACCTCAAAAAAACCAAGATTATGGCAACCAGCTTGATTGATAACTGGCAAATAGAGGGAGAAAATGTAGAAGCAGTGAAAGACTTTGTATTTCTAGGTGCGAAGATTACTGCAGATGCTGACTGCAGTCAGGAAATCAGAAGACACTTAATCCTTGGGAGAAGAGCAATGACAAATCTCGATAAAATAGTTAAGAGCAGAGACATCACACTGACAACAAAGGCCCGCATAGTTAAAGCAATGGTGTTCCCTGTAGTAACATATGGCTGCGAGAGCTGGACCATAAGGAAGGCTGAGCGAAGGAAGATCGATGCTTTTGAACTGTGGAGTTGGAGGAAAATTCTGAGAGTGCCTTGGACTGCAAGAAGATCAAACCAGTCCATCCTCCAGGAAATAAAGCCAGACTGCTCACTTGAGGGAATGATATTCAAGGCAAAACTGAAATACTTTGGCCACATAATGAGAAGACAGGACACCCTGGAGAAGATGCTGATGCTAGGGAGAGTGGAAGGCAAAAGGAAGAGGGGCCGACCAAGGGCAAGATGGATGGATGATATTCTAGAGGTGACGGACTCGTCCCTGGGGGAGCTGGGGGTGTTGACGACTGACAGGAAGCTCTGGCGTGGGCTGGTCCATGAGGTCACGAAGAGTCGGAGGCGACTAAACGAATAAACAACAACAACCCAACACAAGAGATTTCTAAAAAGGCAACTTGTTATTCCTTCTCCTTACATTTTGCCCTGAAGCAGTTAATAACTTTACATTCAGGGCATCCTGTCTTCCCCCTATAATCGCCACAGTATTCATAGTCCTAATGAAAATGATTAGTAACATTGACATCACACTAAGGTTAAACTGTCATAGGACTATAATTTCTGCTGCCCAAAACATCCCAGTTCTTACCACAAACATTACTCCAAGAAAGGGGAAAAGAAATCCTTCCACATTGGGCTTGGGCATGGCTCTTGCACTAGCACTGCTTCCCTCAGATCAAGTAACGTTGTTCTCTTTGGACAACCAAGCGGATTGTTTTCCAGGTGAGCTACAGCAGTTTGAATCATGCAATTCCTGTTTCACTATTTGCAACACTGGTATTTTCATTTGTGGGGACACTTGCTTCATCCAGCCTCCCACCCCCTGATTTCACAGGCAACCTCATCAGCAAATTCACTCTTCATCCTAGTCACTTTTGGCTTGATCTCATAACCCTTGTAATCACTGGACTCTCACCTGACATTGTCTGGCTTAAACCCTCCGAGTTTAAGCCAGCCATCAGCAGTGTCCACAGCAAACTGTGGTGATGGCAAATTGATGATTTGAATGCAGTGACATCATCACACAAATGATCACACACACACAGTATTTCTGAAACCAAGATCAAGCAGGATGGAAAGCAGAGGAGAAGATACCCAGCAGTGGTTCTAGTTTACACCAACATCTTTCGTTATGCCTCTCCATATCTCTCTGTCTTTGTAAATCCCCCTTGATTTTTCATTTCATTATTCCACCAAGCATTCTTTTTATATTTCCCATTACCATGCACTTCTGTGGCACTCTATAACATAGTTCTTTTCACTTTTTACTCTGTGAAGAGTAGCTTCTATATCCTTTTTTTTTAATGTCCATTTTTTCATTCATTCTGTTTGGAGATTAATCTTCCTTCCAATGCTTTTTCCTTTAGGACTCATACTTTCTGCAGTTGTACTTTCACTCTTATCTCACTTTTTTCTTTTTTTTTTATGCCCATTTTCCCCAAGACCCACTCTTGATATTACCAGAAAATGGTCTTTCCACATTCAGAACATCTTATCACCCTTGTGTCCTTCACTAATTCTCTCAAACTTTGATCATAAACAATCACACTTGTAAATTCATGTATTTTTCATATTTCCATAAGAATAGACCTATATTTAATCCACGTTGTTGTTGTTTATTCGTTCAGTCGCTTCCGACTCTTCGTGACTTCATGGACCAGCCCACGCCAGAGCTTCCTGTCGGTCGTCAACACCCCCAGCTCCCCCAGGGACGAGTCCATCACCTCTAGAATATCATCCATCCACCTTGCCCTTAGTCGGCCCCTCTTCCTTTTGCCCTCCACTCTCCCTAGCATCAGCATCTTCTCCAGGGTGTCCTGTCTTCTCATTATGTGGCCAAAGTATTTCAGTTTTGCCTTTAATAATCCATACTTTTGAAAAAAATATTTTTCTAAGGAGATACTCACCAATCACCATTCTAATTCATTCTTTGATCTCTGAACATTCCAATGACTTTTTCTGTATTGTCTCATCTCATTCCCACCAATCCAGTCATGTTGCCTAACAGATTTTTTTTTCTCCTGCATTACGTTCATTTAGAATGTTACACAGATATTCCCCAAACTCATCCCTGGTTCTTCCATTATCACTGTTTACTGGAACATAATATGCAATTATCATCAGCCCATTGATTCCTACTTTAATATGCATCCACAATTACCTAAATGATACCCTTTTGATTACCTTTCTCAGACACAAGAATTTACCTATTATTTCCTTTTGTGCCATTCATTCCAAGTTACAGTCTTCCATATACCATTGTCATCACCAGATAAGCCCATAGGCATTGATTTCTTCCACCCATCATGGTTTTCATCGAAGTTTCACACAATACTTATTGGTAAGAGTTATGCACTAGCTTACTAGCCTTAATCATATCGGTATTATATGAAGCATTCCCTGCTAATGATAAGGACAGTTCTGGTGTGTTTTGGTACATTTCGGCCAGTACACCACAAGTGTAACTGAATCCTGCTTTTACTCCAAGCATGTTTGTGCTATGCTATGTAAGGTAAAATCTGTAATCTAGATTACCTTGCAAGCCAACATACTAATACCCACATTTCACTGCCTAGGGGGTAAATGTAGTGTACTGACAAACACCTGGAATACCCCAGACAGAACCATTATGTAAACATTGAACAGATATCTGACTTCTGAATTCCTAGAGAGTTGAGATTTATTGTTGTGACTGTGAAAGTAAGGTGCTGAGCTAGAAACCAGGAGACTGTGAGTTCTAGTCCTGCCTTGGGTATGAAAGCTGGCTGGGTGACCCTGGGCCAGTCACTCTCTCTCAGCCCAACCCACCTCACAGGGTTGTTGTTGTGGGGAAAGTAGGAGGAGGAAGGAGTATGAGGTATGTTCGCTGCCTTGAGTTATTTATAAAAATAATAAAGGTGGGATAAAAATTAAAACAAACAAACAAACAAACAAATTTCTTGACAACAGCCAATTTTTGGATAATGTATAAACTGTGTATTCTCCATGAGAACAAAGAGGTCATTGCTCGTTCCTGACTATAGCAACACAAATCCATTCACCTATATTCCACACAAAAGAAAGTGTGGCCCCTTTTGAAGAAAAGGCAACCTTTTCAAGTTCACACCTGCTCCTTTGATTAGGGCCATTGCAAGGAACTGCAAAGGCAGAATATCTCCTGCAGGACGTGAAGCATAGAAGTAGCTGCTCCTTAATGCCAGGTTGGCTTGCAATAAACTCACCTCATCCACAACCTGATTGTGGATAAGGGGGCTGACTTGGCTTGCATCACCAAAACTTGGTTAGGTACAGGGATGGGGATTTCCCTTTTGGAAATGTGCCCTTTGGGGTTTCGGGTGTAGCACCAGCTGTGATTCCAGGGCAGGGATGGGGATGTGACTGTTGTCATCTGGGAGTCTTTGGTAGCCTTTAGGGGCACTGCCCCAGATATAGCCAGATGTGAGACTCTGTGAGATTGGGCCATAGGGATTAATTGGGACTGTTGCTTGCTTGCCTTCCTCCCTGCAGTGTAGCAGCATCTCTGCCTGAGCTCCTTGACTCCATGTTTGAGCTGGTGCTGGAGTTTTCCAGGCTTATGGTCCTGGGGAACTTCAACCTGCCTTATTTGGGCCTAGAGTCCAAGATGGCTTGGGAATTCATGGCCATCATGACAACCAGAGACCTGATCAAACTTATTAAAGGCCCAAACCACAGCAGAGGTCACACATTGAATCTGTTTTTGTCTCAGGGCAGTGGTGAAGTGATCTGGGATTGGGGTATGTTAGCATCAGTCCCTTACCATTGACAGATCACACCTTCTTGGCTCTGGAGTTCTCTGTGACTGTCCCCCATTGCAGGGAGGTGGGGCCTGTTCAGTTGACCTGCCTCAGGTGACTGATGGACCCATGTGAGTTTCAGACAGAACTTGGGGTTATTCCTGAAGGTGTGACACATGGTTCACCCAAGACCTTGGTCGCAGCTTGGAACGAACATGTATCAGGGGCTCTGGATTGAATTGTGTCTGTGCAGACTCTCTGTGATCACAGATCCTGTAGAGTTCCTTCATTTACCAAAGACCGGTGAGAGATAAAAAGACCTAGAGTGTTGCTGGCAAAAGATGAAGAGCAAGGCTGACTGAGCAGAGATGAGACCCTTAGTGGTAAAATGAGTGGTAAATCTCTTATTGCAACTACTAATAGCTGGCCAGTGGCCCTGTTTAGGATGACCAGTTCATTTCTGAATAAGGAGGTAGTGAGGGAGCCTTTTGGGGGCTGTTATGAAGAATACTCTTAGCATCTGTTGGATAAAATCACCTGACTGCTCAGAGTTGGATGCCAGCTGGGCAGGTCCTGTGGAGGTGATGGGGACACATCTGAGCTTGGTTATCTGGGATAAGTTTGAGACAATGGCTCCTGAGGAAGTGGACATGGTTCCCAGGGCTGTGAATCCTGCTGTCAGCCCCACTAGGTAGACCTGACCAGGAAATCAACTCCACAGAAAGGCTAAAACTACTTTTAGGAGATTGGCTCTAGTAACAGAATCTTGCAAGTCTGATTGTGCTTCCCCTCTTCCCTCTTTTCTAATCATTTGAATTAGGAGAGTGTCTGAGATGCTTTCTCAAGCTTTTTGATTCTCTGGACTTAAGCCATATTTAGTTCCTCATTGCTCTGGCAATGTTGTTGTTTATTCGTTTAGTCGCTTCCGACTCTTCGTGACTTCATGGACCAGCCCACGCCAGAGCTTCCTGTCGGTCGTCAACACCCCCAGCTCCCCCAGGGACGAGTCCGTCACCTCTAGAATATCATCCATCCATCTTGCCCTTGGTCGGCCCCTCTTCCTTTTGCCTTCCACTCTCCCTAGCATCAGCATCTTCTCCAGGGTGTCCTGTCTTCTCATGATGTGGCCAAAGTATTTCAGTTTTGGCTCTGGCAATGGATCTCACTTATCTGCCTCAAGGAGGTCATCCTCTTTACTCTCTCTTACACTGCTGCTATGTGAGCTGCACTGGCTTCCAGTTTCTTTCCAGGTACAATTCAAGGTGCTGATTATCACCTTTTAAACTCTGAATAGCATGAGGCCAAGTTATTTGAGGGACTGCTTCTCCTTGAAGGTATCTGCCTGTCCCACCAGATCAGATAGGGTGGGCATGCTCCATTTCCCTTCCCTTAAATGATTCCATCTGATGGAACCCAGGAAGTGCACCTGTTCTGTAGGTGGCCCTGCCCTGTGGAACACCCCCTTGATATCTGGCAGGCCCCTACTCTCCTTGCCTTCTGGAAGGCCTTGAGCTGGCTCTTCCCACAAGTGTGGGGTTGAGTGAGGCTGGGGCCCAGTGAAACTGAATGTGGATATATGGAGGAGTGCTTGCTTTTGAGGCACCAGGAGGATTTTTGTCATTCTATGGGTTGGGTTTTTTTTTAATGTTTGTATTATTGTTATGTGAGCCACCCAAGATTAGGGCATATAAGATGGGTGGCCATATAAGTCTTTCAAATAAATAAAGTAGAAAGGCTCCTCTAATTTCTTGTGGCTGTTGACAGAAACAAGCTTGTCAAGAGGTACACACTGATATTTCTGGATCTCAAATTACCAAAAGGCTTTGTTGACTCCTAGGCCAGAGTTCAAAGAAATGTGAAGTAAATCCTGTATATGATGGTAGTGGTGATGGTGGTAGTGACTCCCATTTCACATAAAGTCACAGGCACCACTGATTTCAGAACAGTCAGTTGAATCCTGGATGGTTTCTAGAGTGAAAAGGGTGCATGAGGTTGGAGTACCTTGCTCACCAATCTTGCCACCACATACTGCTGTTCTGTAGTTTGGGGATTCAGTGGGTTACTAGTATTTCCCATACAACCCCACCCTCAGCCATCTTACTATTGCTACAAAATCTCTCTTCCTATCTCTTGAAGAAGAGGTTCTGTTTTTTTCAAATTCATTTTCATGTGCTTTAAAAATGTATTTAGAATTTATTTTGAGAGTTTTGAGTTTGCTTTATTATGGTCAGGGGCAGAAGGTGCTAGTGTTATTTCTTCTGCACATTTTTTCCCCATTGTTCTGCAGTTGGTCTGGCTACCTCTAGTTTCTGTTCTTCCCCTAGCAAGAATTCTCTCAGTAGGTTTCCTTTGGGACATAATTAAAGGACAGTTGAAGAGATGATTATTCAGTGAAAGATGGAGAGCTGATATACATGCTCATACAGTAGCATCATTCTCAGGGGGATTGGGGAGGAAAAATAGCACCCAGTAATAAATTCCTATTTACACCATAAAATAAATCTATGGGAGTTAAAATCAGCAGCTTTCTAATCAACTAGGTTCTTCCTAATCCTCATCTAACCAAGAGTCATTTCATTTTGCTGCAGAATAGAAGGAGAAGCGAGAAGCCAAGATATTTCATGGGCTTCCCTGAGAGAAAAGCTGCTTTTAGCATTCAGTTTTGAAAACAGCTGTTAGCTATAAGCATTCTGTAATTTTGAGAACTATATCTGAGTTTTTTTCCCTCCTTTTCCCCCTCATTCTTTCCTGATGATGAGATTTATACAGCAGAGGAACAGTCTACCTATGGAAGTTATGGATTCTCCATCTCTGGAGGTTTTTAAGAAGAAGCTGGGTACCTATCTCTCAAGGATGGTTT
The DNA here is from genome assembly GCF_035149785.1 of Candoia aspera. Taxonomy (NCBI): domain Eukaryota; kingdom Metazoa; phylum Chordata; class Lepidosauria; order Squamata; family Candoiidae; genus Candoia; species Candoia aspera. The sequence goes on from NC_086154.1 coordinate 58,217,634, forward strand.
AAAGATGGTTTTCCTGCACATTGCAGAGGGTTAGACTGATCATTCTTGTGACCCTTCTAACATATTTCTATGATTTGGGTTGTTGTATTTTTTTTTTTAATGAATATCAGGTACTGCTACAGCATCTGACCTGCAGAACTCTGAACCAGAACTAGATGGCAGCAAAGAGATATAGCAGACTCTAGCCTTTTGTCATCTAATGATCCAACATGAGGGCATCTTTGATTTTTCTTTTTAATCAGTCTGATCATTGTTCTGGCAGGACTTTTTGGTGGAAGAATGGGGAAATGATTTAAATAAATAATAATCACTACTACCCACTGTTTCTTCAAGAATCTCATTGTCATCACCAATAACCCTGTTCTCCATCACTTAACAATTCAAGTGCCTTACGTCATTCAACGCTAGTCCATGAAATGTTGTCTGAGAGTGAATCTTGTATTCCTGCAAAGAATTCCCCACTTACAGTACCATAGTATAGTGTGACTCAAAGAGAAGATGTTGGCTATTCCCAGGTTACTTAATTTTATGTCTCCACCCAGAAAGTTGTATATATGGAGGAGAGAAAACAATTTTAGAAAAATATGACAAAGCTAGCTTGGAGACAGTCACACCCTTCCATCTGGTTGCCCAGCCTTTTTGTTGCAACTGGATGGAAACAGAATTAAAACTGTAGTCCCTACATGATTCTTAATATTATATTTCCCCTAACAAGATCTTAAGTGATGTTTACTCAGAAGTAAGTTTCAGTCAGCCTAATTAGAATTACAGTCTTTTTAATAGGGAAAAGGAACAGAAATAATGTTTAGGCAAGAAGTCTCATAGCTAGAAGTGATGGCTTGTAAGCAATCAACACTTCAGGGCAACTCTGCTTCCCTTTCTAGATTGATTGATCACATGCATTTCCTCTTCCTGAAAAAAAGGAAAGTGATGTACTTTTTCTGCTGTAATTACCCCTAGTCCTGCACATGGAGTGGGACTTCCCAAAGATCTGGGGATATCTCCCCCAAACAAATACTACTGAATGATCTGCTAATGGCAATAAAGCAGTGGTGGCTCCAGGGAAGGGTAAAGGCTTTTAAACAAAAATTGTGTTTAGTCAGAGGAATGAAATGTTTTGAGGAGCAGCACTTAGAAAACTACATCCAGAAAACCACATCCTCAGCAAGTCTCTTATTACACGGGTTGCTGGTTTATTATACAGCCAGGCATATGGATAATAATGCCTTGCCAATTAACACTGGCTGGTACTGCCATTGTGTTTAAAGCTGAACAATAAACACTGCCTCACAACAAACCTAGTCTTTAAAAAGTCAGGCTGATGACAGAAAACATAACAGTTTTGTGGCAACGTCCTCTGCATTCTTTAGAAAAATCAAGAGAATTAATGATGTCAATCAAATAGATAATGGGAAAGTCACCCAGATCTGAATTGCTGGGGGTGGGGGCTGGCCTCCAATTGGCTATTTCCTGGATTTTTACAAATAGAGTTGACATGGCCAACGAAGGGGCTCTCTAAGGGTAATTTTCTTGGTAACAGTTCAAAAGTGGTTTTTCATGGCCTACTTCTGGGATATTTTAAAAAATTATTTCCCAATCAAAACTATAACCTGGGATTACCTATTGGTTTCCCATCCAAGTAATTGTCATGTCTGACCTGCTTTGCTTTCTTTCTTTTAAGCCAATATTCTAATGCAGCCTTCCAGGCATCTCCATATGTTAGATTTCAGTTTCCTGGATTTCTTGCTCATCTATAAATAAATTCTTAAATTTCTTGCTCATCTGTATACTCTCAACACATTTAAGTGGTATTAGGCAGGGAAGGCTGTGTTAAAGAATATCCAGATTGAAAATGAAACTGCCATAGATTTACACATCTTATACATGCTCATTAAGTACTGTACACAAATTAGGCTTCTAAGAGGTTTTAGTTTGGGAAAACTGATGCCACTTTGCAGATTGTGTGGATTTTTCTTGGTTCACTCATGTTCGACCAGCATGTAACTGTAAATAAGATGGGCAAGTGCTCCTAAATCTCCAATGCTGTCTCAACCAAACAGGAGTAAAAACTTTTAACGTGAATCCTAGAAATTTCACTGCTTGAAACTGAAAAAGCAATATAATATGTACAGTATGTATGTATGTATGTATTTGCAATGGATAAATGTGTTAGACTATTTGTACTGTGGAGATGGTCTTCAATATGGATCCTGTCAGTAGTTTCCAAATGATAGGATGTCCCCCTGAGCCAAGGTTATTTGGGATCCTGATACATGTGGGATCGTTCTTTCCCTAACAGCCAAGGCTAACTGGCTTGAACGCTAAAGAGGACTGTCACTGAGCCATTCTAGATTTATTAGTTTAATTGCACCCTAATTGCCCTATAAGAGCTGCCTCTCTGTTCTTATGACGTGCATGGCTTAATAGATGGCTGTTTTTTCATTGGTAATGGCAAGGAAAAAGCAATCCATTCTTTGTCACTAGCTGATGGCTAATTAGCTGGGTGGCAAAGAGAAGTGGGTGGATCTCACAAGCCTTTGTGGGCTGTCAAATGAGCATCCAAGGGCTGTGCACTTACAGGAACTGTTGCAAAGCCACTGGCCTTGTTCTGCTTTTCATTTGCAGCAACTCTGCACCAACAAGTGTACTTGCTGCTGTTCTCTGGGGCTGGGAAGGGTAAGGCAAAGTAGGTTAGAAAGACCATGGGGCTAGCCAATGGGGAAGTGAGGAAAACAGTGCTCCAGCCAGCACCCCAGTCTCAGTCTTCACCTCACTCCCTTTGCTTTTGCAGCAAGGAAAAAAAAATGAGAGCAGCGAGTGTGACAAAACCACCCCTTCAATCAGCCTTGAGCACAGGAAGGGGAGGAGCAAACAGCTATGGTGTTTCAGGAGGGAAGGGGGAATTCTAGGGTTTGAGAGGCAAAATAAAGCAGCGGAAGCATCAATGGGCAGCTATCAGTTCCACAGGAAACCCTATAAAACTGCTGCTTTTCCTGAGGAAAAGGAGCTAAAGATGACTGGAAGTTGGAGTAGGGTAGAAAAGGTAAAAGAAGGGGAAAGTAAGTTCAAAAGATTGGAGGAACACCAACAGAGGCAGGGGTATCTGCATGGTATAATCGAAAAGGTCAACATGGCAGGCACAAGTGTGTGGTTGAAGCTCTGCCTGATTTTTATTTGGGTTGATGCAGATAAAAAACAAGCAGAGCTTCAATCGCACCATTACAGCCATCATCTTGACTTTTTTTTTTAACCATATCTTGCAGATATCTCTGAATACAGGTAAAGTTGTAACAGACAAAAAGTCATGAGCTGGGCAGTTCTATCCCTCTCTTCTACTGCTTTGCACAATAATTCCAGAGACATTTTGTTGATGCCCCCAATGGGAAACATCAGACAACAGCTTCAATGAGTTAGACAGCAATAACTTAATGATAAGGAAATTAGATACAAGAACTCTATTAAAATAGCATTAAGATGAGGATATAATGCTACAAAAGCAATGAAATGAAAAGCAATAGAAGATAATAAGATGGGGGGGAGCCACGGTAAGGTAATATATGGCACGGTATGGTTTAATAAATCTACTTGAGGAAATAATGAACAGAAGGGGGACCCAGGAGGCAGTGGTAAAAACAGACTTGGAGGCCGCCAGCACGATGCATATGGCAAAGGACGTGCTAGTAACAGGAAGCAAAAATACAGTGACTCCAAGGATACAGCCCCAGCAGGAAGTAAACCATAGCTTTCTTTGGTAACAAACTAAAATTAAAGCAAGGTAGCTTCATAGAGAGAAATGCAATGTTGTGTGTCTAGTTAATGGTATGATGTTTTATTTTACACCCCCTTATCACAGTGGGGGAAGCTCATTGGAAATGTGCCTCTCTAAGCTGGTCAGACAAGAAAGGTAGGCAGAATACATAGACGTAACCAACGAACATGGGTAAATAATGACCTGGAACTTAATAGGAAGTTTGCTGTGGAAGTAGATATTGCATACTTTGGGTACTAGGATATATATTGGTACTATATGGGTTCTAGAGTTTTAACAAATAGTGTTAGAAGCCAACATGTAACAGGGAAAATTTGGGACACAAATAACGTCAGGTTGGACAATATGAGAGGCAAAGGGAAAATTGGGAGAGAAAATGGGAGAACAGAGATGAGAGCACAGGCTAGTTAACCTAGTACAGAGGAGAAGGGAGAGAAAGAAAAGGTTTGGAATGCTATAGCTCTCAGTTGCAGATTTGGACAGGGTTCTTCTGTGATAGGGAATTGTGAGTCTTGCAGATTTAAAACCTCAAAATCTGAGAGTAAAATAACTAATTTAGATGTGGGCTGGGGAAACTGGGGATACAAGATAGGAAGGAAAAACAGCAAAGTTGCAGGTAGAAGGTGAGCAAGACCTAATAAACCCTTTCCCTTCCTTTTGTTTTCTTTCTGGAAAGAAAACCTGTTTTAAAACACTTATTCAGGAAGGATATATTTTTTAAAAATTGAAGCTCATAATAAGATCAGGTTGAAGGGAAATATTAAGAATAATACAATTGATCAAGTCTCCTTCAGGAAAAGCTCAACACCTGTCAATTTAATGGAAGCACTGATGGAGTTTGCTTGGTAACAAAATGCAAGTGGGTTGGCATTGCCTTCTTCTTTTATTATTTTATTTTCCAGTCTAGCCTACTGTCAGTATGTCTCCCATCCACATTCTAACCAAACCTGCTTATATTTTTGAGATCAGCCAAGGTTGGCTAGGTGCTGTCACCTAACTGGGCAAGTATAACAAAAAGAACCTTTTAATATGTATTCAAATAAAAAGAGGAGAAAAAAAATAAGGTAATCAAAAATAGTGAAATAGTGACAGAAGGCAATGAAAAGGTACCATTGCTTAGATCTTATTTTGGTTAAGTCTTCTCTAAGAAGAAGATTTGTATTCCATCTTGAGCTTGAGTGTCAGGAATGGCTTAACGTTGAACGAATATACTTATATGAGTCCACATGAATATCATAAATGGTGCTGAAAATCTCCCTGATAGATTCTCAGTCCTTTGTCTGCTATATGAGAAATCTTGGAGGAAGGCAAATGTCCATATCATCACAACCTGAAAAATAGAGGACCTTAGAAAGATGTTGTTTATTCGTTCAGTCGCTTCCGACCCTTTGTGACTTAGAGATGATGACTTAGAGAGATGTACTTAGAGAGATGTACAACAGTCAATTTGATCTCAATATCTGGAGCAGATTCCAGAACTGTTTATAAAGCATTTGATCTGTCAACATCTTGAAACAAATGAAATATGATTACTAGAAGTCAGGATTTTTAAGAACAAGTCCCATCTTACCTCCTTTTAAAAAAATTAAGTAATGTTCTTAGAAGGTCATGGTGTTGTTGTTTATTCGTTTAGTCGCTTCCGACTCTTCGTGACTTCATGGACCAGCCCACGCCAGAGCTTCCTGTCGGTCGTCAACACCCCCAGCTCCCCCAGGGACGAGTCCGTCACCTCTAGAATATCATCCATCCATCTTGCCCTTGGTCGGCCCCTCTTCCTTTTGCCTTCCACTCTCCCTAGCATCAGCATCTTCTCCAGGGTGTCCTGTCTTCTCATTATGTGGCCAAAGTATTTCAGTTTTGCCTTTAATATCATTCCCTCAAGTGAGCAGTCTGGCTTTATTTCCTGGAGGATGGACTGGTTGGATCTTCTTGCAGTCCAAGGCACTCTCAGAATTTTCCTCCAGCACCACAGTTCAAAAGCATCGATCTTCCTTCGCTCAGCCTTCCTTATGGTCCAGCTCTCGCAGCCATATGTTACTACGGGGAACACCATTGCTTTAACTATGCGGGTCTTTGTTGTCAGTGTGATGTCTCTGCTCTTAACTATTTTATCGAGATTTGTCATTGCTCTTCTTCCAAGGATTAAGCGTCTTCTGATTTCCTGACTGCAGTCAGCATCTGCAGTAATCTTTGCACCTAGGAATACAAAGTCTTTCACTGCCTCTACATTTTCTCCCTCTATTTGCCAGTTATCAATCAAGCTGGTTGCCATAATCTTGGTTTTTTTGAGGTTTAGCTGCAAACCAGCTTTTGCACTTTCTTCTTTCACCTTCATCATAAGGCTCCTCAGTTCCTCTTCACTTTCAGCCATCAAAGTGGTATCATCTGCATATCTGAGATTGTTAATGTTTCTTCCAGAGATTTTAACTCCAGCCTTGGATTCCTCAAGGCCAGCTTGTCGCATGATGTGTTCTGCATACAAGTTGAATAGGTAGGGTGAGAGGATACAGCCCTGCCGTACTCCTTTCCCAATCTTAAACCAGTCTGTTGTTCCGTGGTCTGTTCTTACTGTTGCTACTTGGTCGTTATACAGATTCTTCAGGAGGCATACAAGATGACTTGGTATCCCCATACCACTAAGAACTTGCCACAATTTGTTATGGTCCACACAGTCAAAGGCTTTAGAATAGTCAATAAAACAGAAATAGATGTTTTTCTGAAACTCCCTGGCTTTTTCCATGATCCAGCGGATATTGGCAATTTGGTCCCTAGTTCCTCTGCCTTTTCTAAACTCAGCCTGCACATCCGGCAATTCTTGCTCCATGAATTGCTGAAGTCTACCTTGCAGGATCTTGAGCATTACCTTACTGGCATGTGAAATGAGTGCCACTGTTCGATAGTTTGAACATTCTTTAGTGTTTCCCTTTTTTGGTATGGGGATATAAGTTGATTTTTTCCAGTCTGATGGCCATTCTTGTGTTTTCCAAATTTGCTGGCATATAGCATGCATTACCTTGACAGCATCATCTTGCAAGATTTTGAACAGTTCAGCTGGGATGCCGTCGTCTCCTGTTGCCTTGTTATTAGCAATGCTTCTTAAGGCCCACTCAACCTCACTCTTCAGGATGTCTGGCTCTAGCTCACCGACCACACCGTCAAAGCTATCCCCGATATTGTTATCCTTCCTATACAGGTCTTCTGTATATTCGTGCCACCTTTTCTTGATCTCTTCTTCTTCTGTTAGGTCCTTGCCATCTTTGTTTTTGATCATACCCATTTTGGCCTGGAATTTACCTCCAATGTTTCTAATTTTCTGGAAGAGGTCTCTTGTCCTTCCTATTCTATTGTCTTCTTCCACTTCCGCGCATTGCTTGTTTAAAAATAATTCCTTATCTCTTCTGGCTAACCTCTGGAATTTTGCATTTAATTGGGCGTATCTCCCCCTATCACTGTTGCCTTTTGCTTTCCTTCTTTCTTGGGCTACTTCTAGTGTCTCAGCAGACAGCCATTTTGCCTTCTTGGTTTTCTCTTTCTTTGGGATGTATTTTGTTGCCGCCTCCTGAACAATGCTGCCAACTTCTGTCCAGAGTTCTTCCGGGACCCTATCTACTAAGTCCAGTCCCTTAAATCTATTCTTCACCTCCACTGCATATTCCTTAGGAATATTAGTGAGCTCATATCTAGCTGATCTGTGGGTCTTCCCTAATCTCTTTAGTCTGATCCTAAATTGTGCAAGAAGAAGTTCGTGATCTGAACTACAGTCAGCTCCAGGCCTTGTTTTTACCGACTGTACAGATGTCCGCCACCTTTGGCTGCAAAGGATGTAATCAATCTGATTTCGGTGTTGTCCATCTGGTGAAGTCCATGTATAAAGCCGTCTCTTAGGTTGTTGGAAGAGAGTGTTTGTTATGCAGAGTGAATTGTCTTGGCAAAATTCTATCAGCCTATGTCCTGCTTCATTTTGTTCTCCCAGGCCATGCTTACCTGTAATTCGAGGTGTCATTTGACTGCCCACCTTAGCATTCCAGTCTCCTGTGATGAAAATAACATCTCTTTTAGGCGTGTTGTCCAGTAGGTGCTGCAGATCCTCATAGAACTGCTCTACTTCAGCTTCTTCAGCATTTGTGGTTGGGGCGTATATTTGGATCACTGTGATGTTAGATGGCTTGCCCTGAATTCGAATTGAGATCATTCTGTCGTTTTTTGGGTTGTATCCAAGCACTGCTTTCGCCACTTTACTATTAATTATGAAGGCTACTCCATTTCTTCTGTGGTCCTCTTGTCCGCAGTAGTAGATCTGGTGGTCATTTGATGTGAAGTGCCCCATTCCAGTCCATTTCAGTTCACTGACGCCCAGGATGTCTATCTTTAATCTTGACATCTCACCAATAACCACATCCAATTTGCCCTGGCTCATAGATCTTACATTCCAGGTTCCGATGGTGTGTTGATCCTTAGAACATCGGATTCGCCGTTCACCACCAGCACCGTCAACTGCTAGCCGTCCTTTTGGCTTTGAGCTAGCTGCGTCATCACGTCTGGGGCTAGTTGAGCTCATCCTCTGTTCCTCCCCAGTAGCATTTTGACCATCTTCCGACCTGGGGGTCTCATCTTCCGATGGTATACCGACATATCTCTGGTTGTACTGATCCATTTAGTTTTCACGGCAAGAATACTGAGGTGGGTTGCCATTACCTTCCCCAGGGATCGCATTTAGTCTGACCTCTCTGTCATGACCTTCCCGTCTTGGGTGGCCCTTCACAGTTTAGCTCATGGCATCATTGAGGTGCTCAAGCTCCAGCACCACGACAAGGTAACGATCCTTTGCTGAAGAGAAGGTCATGGTAATGTAGTACATATGATATATCTGAGCTTCAGCAAAACATTTGACAAAGTGTCCCATGATGCCCTAATTAGCTGGTTAAGGTTGGACTGGACAGCCCTACTGTTTGGTGGGTTTTTAGTTGGCTGGAAAATCGTATTCAAATTATTTATAATTGAGTCCTACAACAATGTCCTCAGCAGCCCAGAAGCAATGAAAAAAGTAAAAAGGTTGGTTCCTGATCATCCCAGTACAGCCAAGTTTTTCCCCCTCCTTGCTTCAGAGACAGATGAAAGCAAGAGCATCCCATGTTGGGCTAGATTGTTTGGCTTGTCTCCCCTTCCCCCTAGCTCTGTTTCATTATCTAGTTTAAAGGACAATTATTTAAGCATGCAGATGGAAAATGATAATACTTCTAAGCTGGAAAAAGTTCTGTCTACAAACGTAGACTGGAAATTTTTATGTTTAAAGTAGCTGCAAATGTGTTTACTAATAAGCTGGTACTTCATGAATGGAGTGTTTTTCCACCTAGCCCTCCAGATTAATAAATTCAGAATCTATCTTCAGTGGTTTGGCTTGATAGTTACATCAGATTGGTGAAGTCAACAAAAGTAATAGATCTGGGACACAACAGACTGACACAGCAGGGGAATGAAGTTTTAAAGCAATAATTGGCAAACTAAGAATTTATGAGCAGAGGCACCTTGCTTGGTCCCCCAGAGAATTTACATAGAAAACGCATGTGCAATAGATTGTTTCCACAAGTAATGCTAAAATAAGTTGCCTTTGGAATAGAATATCTCATCTCCAAGAAATGTAAACATGAAAGAGAAAGCTGAAGAGCTTTTTGAAATGAACATATAGTCTAGTTTGACCTCTGATTGTACTTGGACTTGAGAAATGAAAAAGCAACTCAACCGCTGTTTGTGAAAAGGTCATGGAACCATGAAACTTGATAGTTTATGCTCACAGAATAGACAGCACGAATGAGCAGTTGTTGACACAAGGTTCTGCCACAAATTTCCCTTCCCCTTCCCCTTCCTATTCTACTATATCACTGGCAGGACAGTTTCAAACCTTCCCCTCTACCTGTCACTTGCTCAGCCTTCAAAGTCTACTCCTGCTCCAGGGCTATAATAGTCAATCTACTTCCAATACAATGTTGCCGGATTTCTTATAGAAGATGCAGCATTCAGAGCTGCAGACTCTGAGGGACCATCTCTTCCAAAGAAATTTCCAAAGAAAATTGGGAGGGAAAGTTATAATCAGAATCACCATAGCTGCTCCAGGCTAGGCTTGGCCTGTGATGCTACTGACTCTGATTTATTTTATTTTTTTAAAAGAGCTACCACCAGATACTGAGGATACAACCAGAAACACAAAAGAAATGAAAAAGCTGCAGATCTGCTTTAGGACAAATCTACTTTACATATTTAAACTAATTTGAAAGCACTTAAATGACATTAGTGGTAGATTAGAGATTTCTGTATAGAATTATAAAATCTGAGGAGGAAAAAAATCCTTAAAAATCCTGGCTCCACCCACCAAGGCCCTCAGCCAGCCAAAAGATGTCAAGGTCAAACATGAAAGTGATCAGATGGATGTTTTTTTAATTTCCAATCTGAGGTGGTACTGTTTTTTATTTTCCATTTGATTTCAGATTGGCAAATCCCCTTTCCCTGCTGGATTCTCCTCTGATCTACAGTAGGTTCTGCCATTCAGATAAATTTCAATCCTTGTGATTCTGTATTCTTCACTAAGCACTTTTAGAAATACTACATCTTTTTATTATGCACCATAAACTAGCATTAAGAACACCTGCAGATTAAAAGCTTGAAAACTCATCAAAAGAATCTGGATAGTACTGATTTTCCAGTGTTACCAATTAATGGAGTTGATCTACGTATACATACATGCAGACATACCCACCATGCTATTTCCTTTCAGATTATGTGACATTATGCAAAGGTCAGAACATGTATTAGAAATAGAGAATGAGTGAAAGAGAGAGAGAGAGCAATAGAGCTAAATTTAATGTATACCATCACCATTTACTACAGATTTCCACACCTTTCTATTCTTGCAAACTTTGCATCTGCTACATCCACAGTTTCATACATTGCTGTTTGTTCTGGAATCTGCTCAGTGGGTTCTTTGATAAGAGCTCATTAATTCCATCCAACCATTATTTCCTTGGTCTTCTCAACCTGTTCACTCTTCCTTCATATCTTCCTCCACAATTCATCCCTCAAAGCTGAACTGCTATGATTTAAAACAATTCATTAATGTTTCATAACAGTTTTACAATTCTTTTCCCTTCATGGAACTCCAACAACATTTTACCAATATCATATTCATTTTGATTTTAAAAAACAGTGCAGTAGAAAACCGGTCATGTTAATGTACTCTGTACATTACTCTGCAATGTTATCTGGTCTTGTTCAGATAAACTGTTAATTAAATAAAGTCACAGTTTGGAAGGAATTTCCTCATGAAATGTTATTTTTTTAAAAAATGCAGTTAAACATGCAGACAATGGAAAAGAATACAGAAAATAATACCACAAGAACATTAATGAAGGAAAGGGTAAGTCTGACCCATTTCTAGTGTCTTCATAGCATCAACCATTGTTTGAAGTGATAGAAAGGCTCTCCTTATAACTCCTACTTAGCACAAAGATGATTGGCTTCTATGGCTTCTCCACATAGCTGCGTTAATGTGTGTTCTTCTGGTCCCTGAGTCTTCTGGTCCCTACTGGCATAATTTGGGCTGTCCTGGTAGCCAAATTCTAATCTGCCTCTAATCTGGTCCTGTCCTTGCAGCTTTACTGAGGGACAATTTAGATTGTGTGACTGATTCCCTTGGCCTTTTTTCCTTTCCCACCCAGCATCAGCAGCCAGCCCCCCGGTTATATTGACATATAAATGGCATTTGGTTAGAATTTGATCAGAAGTTTGAAAAGTTTCTTCAAAGTTTTTTTTATTCAGATCATTTGCTTATTGCCTGTGATGAGTAAGTTAGTGTATAACAATTGTCCCTGAAATTGTACTGGTCTTCTTTTGATTAGTTTTGGAATCTTCTAACTATACATTACTTTGCCACCATATATTGTTCAAACAATGTCTTCGTGCAGGAATCCAGGTTCATTGCATTCAGATTTATGAAGAAGTATAGGGACACGATGGCGCTGCGGGTTAAACCTCTGAGCTGCCGATTGGAAGGTCGGCGGTTCGAAACCGCGCGGTGGGGTGAGCTCCCGTTGCTCGTCCCAGCTCCTGCTCACCTAGCAGTTCGAAAACATGCAAATGTGAGTAGATCAATAGGTACTGCTTCGGCGGGAAGGTAACGGCGTTCCGTGTCGTCATGCTGGCCACATGACCCGGAAAATGTCTACGGACAACGCCGGCTCTAAGGCTTAGAAACGGAGATAAGCACCGCCCCCTAGAGTTGGACACGACTGGACTTTACGTCAAGGGAAACCTTTACCTTTACCTTTTATAGTTTTAGAAATCTCAGGAGCAGGAGTGTGTGAGGGGGGTGCGTTTTTAAAAAAAATCAAGATAATAGCCCCAACCATGTATTCAAAGCCTTGACCCTTTTTACATGAATCACAACACATGTAAAAAAGGGGGGGGGCTTCAGTTACATGGCCCCCATCTCAACCTTTTTGAACCCCTGCTTTGCAGACACCCCTGATCAAGAGTCTAAAATGGAGAAATTCCTGAAAACAATCACCTAAGTTTCCAGTAGCACTTGTACTATTGAAAATTATTTCTAACAATGCAAGTCTGAACCAAAATGGCCGCTCCTCTTCCAACAATATCAATTATAGTCTGGATTTATTAGGTGAACCTTATAGGCATAACCGATCAGTTTTGCATTGACAGAAAATTCAGTTAAAATAAATGTTATCCGTGCTGTTAAGCTAGGAGATTTCAGGCACTGTGGTCTCACAGGCTGCCAATTATGATCCACCAGCACTAATAAGTGCAAATTATCATGCTGTTTCTGAAGAATAGAACTTGTCAAATCTTGGTTCCAAAGACAGCTCATCCAATGTTCTTGGTGCTCAGGGGGAAGCACGGAACCCCAATAGTTAAAATGCAGTATGAAAGGTCCCTGTGTCACATCATGACTGGTGTGAAAGATGAACAATGGTGTGTGTCATACAGAATTATGCAGAAGGATAGGAATACAAAACCTCTTGGAAAAACTTAGATTAATACAAATAAAGCCTCCTTTGAGCTCAACCTCTGGAGCCTTCATGACATGTTCATGTAACTTCGTTGGTAACAGTAAAAGTGGGTTAGTATTGCCTTATTCTGGGATGTTTCTTCAGCTTTCCAGTCTAGCCTACAGCTCTAGGATCTCCTAGCAATCTCCTCTCCAAGTCCTGAGCAGATGTAACCTGCTTAGCATTTTGAGATCAGCCAAGGTTGATGGGGATTTAGGTCCACCCAACTGGAAGGTGTCAAGGTTGAGGAAATTATGTTTATCTGGAGTGACAATAACTCATAAGATGTTTTCCAGACCCAGCTGGAGATATCAAGGATGGGACTTGGACCTTTCACTTGGAAAGCACATGCAGGAGCCTGTAGCTAGTAAGGTGTTAAAGCATTTTCCTTTCAAAGGATCATGAATAAAATAATGATTTTTGCCTTTGAAGAGAAAGAAGGTTTTTTTAAAGGAGAAAATGTTCTTTTTTAAATGTTCGCTGAGCTTTGTGCCCTGAGGTTATACTCTGCAGTTTTATCTTCAAACTTTTCTTTTCTCTTGCCAGATATAGAAACGAATTCCTTGGGAAAATAAATAAATAAAAATTGATATTCATGCAGCATCATTATGAAGCTCAAACTTTTAACATAGGAGGATCATATTACAAAGAGTGGTGCAAAAGTGATATGAGTTTTTTTTACCCAAGACAGGACAATGTGTGAGATTTCCATCCCACCTTCAGTGCTTTGGCTCTTCAGCAGAGGTCTTTTTTTTCCCCATCTGGTGGGGATTTGATGAGGAAGTGGAACACACTATTTTAGAATAGTTTACTGCAAATTTGATTTCAACCTACTTCACTGTGGATCAGAACATTTGGGTTCCATTTAATTAAGTCCAAGGAGACTTCCTGTCAAGATGGACATACTTAGTGAAATTACATTTGTCACTAGAGTATAGAGTGAATGCCACTGTCTTAAGGCTTCCTCATCAGCCTTCTCCTTTGTTTTGTTTTCTCAACTGTTTTGAGGAGAGATGGCCTGAGTGTACCTTCTCTCCCCATGATTCATTTCAGAACTCTGGAGTAACACACATGCTCCATTTGCACCAGATCATGGTCTTCTTGATAGAAAGTGCAAAGAGTTTGATCTATAATTTATACAGATACTCATCTGGGGAGTAGTTTGATGTGCTAAGAAATATAGATGCTACCAGCCTGGTGCTGTGTCTTCTTTTAATATGGAAAGTTTTTGCATCAAGGAAAAATATTAATGATAATATATGACAGCATGATTAGCTTCCCTAGGACCTACTACCCCCAAACACCTTCCCCTATCCTTCTCCTCTTGTGATTCCTTCTCACTTTAGAGGATATTTGATCAAAGGGTAAAGGATAAAAGTATCACATCCCACCTGCTCCATTTTCAGAACTTTCTCCTCATCCTCTTTGCTTTTTTCATAAATTCACTGTGCTCTCACCGCAGATTCAAATTGCTCTCATCACTCTCCTTTGGCACCAAATGACCCTCTGCACAAAAGATTTATAGATACAGTATGTGAGTCCCTGGCTGCAGTTCAGGACATCCCAGCTTTATTGGGCACATGTGAAGATTCTGTGGGTGACGCTACTGCCAGATGCTGATGCTGGAACCAGGGCAGTGCTGGAGGCTTATCTGTGAGTCCGCTGAAACTTAAAGTGAGCCCTTGAGCTTCGGAATGCAATAGCGATGAACCATGATTGCTCCCTGAATCCTTTTGTTGGACACTTACAGCAGAGGCTCATAAATAGAGTGCGTGTATCACACAAAGCTGTAAGTAGTGTCTTGGATTCTGGGTGAATCTGCTCTGTGAACCCAGTCACTGTAGCTTATAAAGTGGGATTCATTGTTTAGCTAGTTTTGAGTTATTCAACAAACTCTGCTTAAGTAACCATGACTCTGCCAATAGTAGAAGTAAGCTGCAGCCTTTATGGTTTACTTATGAACTTTCCTGTCAAGCTCTTTGGCAGCTGCCTAAAACCAAAAATATTATACTTTTCACAGCAAGATTCTCTCAGACTTCTTTTTAGTAAACCTTTATTGAGATGAAAAGAAGGTGGGGGGGGGGGAGTGGAGAGCCATTAGAAGAATTCTAGCAACTCAACCATTTTTCATTTATACCCAATAACATCCCTCTGTACAATAGCGTGGAGACTTTCTAGTTTTCTTTCTAATAGTCTTTGTGACCTGGCAGAGAGGCAGGTATGAGAAACTTGCTGCTGGCTGCTTATATAATGATCTCCTTTATCCATCTGGGTACTGAGCCTTTCTCTTTCCAAGCAGTCAGTGCCTATTGCTAGAAAGAAGAGTGGACACGGTATTCCTTCTGTAGTATCTCATTGAAAGGTCTGCATCTCAGTAGTGGGTGGGCCAGAACCAAATATGAGTGGAGTTTGATAAATGCCATTGACCTTCATTCAGGGCATAAAGGCATACAATCAGATATTCTCCATCCTCATCTTCTGCAACATTCCCTCCAGCAGTTTGCTAGCTATAGGACGAGAACAGAACCAGTGGCAAGGTGTGGACTGGTAAAGGCTTGTACTGGAGGACCTGCAGACTGACAGTTCTCTATTCCATGACTAGACCGATCTTCAGCAGAGCTCCTCTGATTATTAGTAGCCAAGAGAGGAGTTGGTGACCTTTCCTTGCTGCATCCAGTAAGAAAAGACCTTTCTCGCAAAGGCCCTTATTCTCAATACAGTGGGAGGTTCCACAATTCTTGGCAGCCTGTCTTAGCAGAACCAAGTCATCTCTGCCTTGGCTGTTTCATTCCAGCTGATGGGTCAAGTTGTCAACAATGCAACCCCTGCCTAGCAGAATTCCTTATATTCTTTCCCAGCCCGTCCTAGATGTAAGAGCAATTGAATCTGGATCTTTGACATAGAAAACATATGAAGAGAACTATGGGTTGAGAGGTTGTAATTTTTTTTTAATATGCACAACAAATGCATTTGTGCATGTGTTTGTTTATAAAATGCCAACAAAGATTTAGGCCCCCACCAACTCTGAGAGGTCAAGTTCTATAAATCTGGAGGTGCCAGGCTGGGGATGGCTGCTTTGTCATTATATCTTTTCCCTTCTCGTATTTAGAAATGCAGTTCCCATTTTTTAAAAACAAAACTAAAAATGAATATTTTTATTGCATCATGATGTTTTAACTTCTGACAGTGAGAGATTGGGAGATAAAGGAACTGACAAGAGGGCCTTGCACAGGCTCAGAATCAACTTCAGGCCTGTCTCATCTTATGACACTAGTAAATTTAAGGAGTCTATTTCTTTCTGGCTCATGGCCAGTTTATTTAAAATGGGAGCAAAGCTGAGCTTTCTCTTTGGACTGTGTAGTTTTCGGACAATCTGTTTTCCCATTGGTCAGCCACTTCCTGATTCCTGGACTTAAGTCAACCATTAGTGCTTCTCTCTCCACCCCACTCGGTCAGTATTCTGCTTCCCATATCTATCTATTGGAATACTTTAGAACATGATCGGAAGGTCGGCGGTTCGAAACCGCGCGGCGGGGTGAGCTCCCGTTGCTCGTCCCAGCTCCTGCACACCAAGCAGTTCGAAAACATGCAAATGTGAGTAGATTAATTGGTACCGCTTCGGCGGGAAGGTAACGGCGTTCCGTGAGTCATGCTGGCCACATGACCCGGAAGTGTCTATGACAACGCCGGCTCCAAGGCTTTGAAACGGAGATGAGCACCGCCCCCTAGAGTCGGACACGACTGGACTTTACGTCAAGGGAAACCTACTGCAATTCTGCCAATTACAGGTACTAGAGAAAGTTCTGGTTGCAAAAACGTCAATATGCTGTTATTTCATCTTCATAGCTCATAAGAGGCTTTTAAATGCAGGAGAATGGTGGCTTTTCATAAAATGTCCCCTCGTAGCAAATATTCAGAGGTTTCAGTGAACATGTGATGGGGGCATTAGCAATTTTCCTTTTGTGTGGCATGGCAGTTGTTCAGAGGGAGGACATTGATTAAGTAACACCCTCTGCATTGTCTGCATTGTTCAGCTGGAAAGTGCATGGATCATAGTATTCTCTGTGTGTTGGTAGAAATGAAAACACTCACAGGTCAATTTCAAACTGTGAGGAAATGAGGAGTGAAAAAAAACCCCAATGATATGGAAGTTCTCATAGAAAAAAAATGATAGTTTCAGTGCTATCCAGGTTCTGGTTTCATAAAATTCCATCCAAACCAAGGACTGTAAGCATAGATCAAGAACAGCTGTGTCAGTTCAACTAGGAATTATGGATATTGTTGCCCAACATACTTGGAGGGCAATGCATTGTATTCTCTCTCCTCTCCCTGCAGATTTGGCTGACATGATACATTCTCTGTCCCAGAGTTAGTTATATTTTCCCAAGCAGAACTCTTTTCATAATTACAGTACTGTACATCTAGATTTGCAATAACAACAACAACAGTAGTGGTTAAGGCAACAGGCTAGAAACCAGAAGACTGTGAGTTCTAGTCCTGCCTTAGGCATGAAAGCCATCTGGGTGACCTTGGGCCAGTCACTCTCTCTCAGCCCAACCCACCTCAGGGTTGTTGTTGGGGAGAAAATAGGAGGAAGAAGGAGTATTTGGTATGTTTGCTGCCTTGAGTTATTTATAGAAATAATAAAGGCGGGATAGAAAATAAATTAAATAAATAAATAAATAAATAACAACAACTCAGAAGGAAAAAACAAGGCCAGCAAGGTAAAGTATGATAAAAGGATACGATCTGCTGATAACCAGTGACAAATATGATGTCCAATTTGCAGAACTCTTGTCGCAGGACTAAGTCACTGCTGGGAAATTTGCTCCTCTTAAATTCTACCCATTCGGACATGTGTCTTCAGACAAATTCCCCCAAGTTTTGGGTAATGTCAGATCAAGTGAGCTTAGAAGGAAACATGAATCAATACTTGTGCTCAGTGAACAGTTTATGCTGACAAGGACTTATTTGTGGGACATGTCCAGATTTTAAAGAATGGATGTTTACTATAGAACTTCACCGTTCCATAGAACACCTCTGGGACACCAAAGTTGGTTTGTACAAAAACAGCACTGAATTATGAGGCCCATGAGACCTGAATGTGTTTTGCAATTATTGTAGCACATTAGATGCTTATATTCTAACAAGTGCAAGGAAAATTTGTATTGCATCTATAGGGCAAACCATATAATTCTATACTATTGATCCTTAAGAAGATTATTTCCTGCATACCAGCATTTCCCACAAAGGCAGTACTTTGTATATAGAAATCAGATTGAGTGGAGTTCTTTTTAAATTAATGCACACAATAATCTGCAAGTTATAGTATATATACTATTGTCATATAAAAACTTCCTCCAGGTATATGGGGCAGGGGCTATGCTGTTTTATATTAGTAGCACAGTCTCAAAGGCTTTTGATAAAAACAGTTTTGAGGGAAGCATATATCAAAGTTGCACATTGAAAACTGCAAGGATTCTTCATAACATTAAAAAGTTGGGGTGAATTTTTAGAATATTATAAATTGAAATGTGGGAAACAACTGGCTTGTTGGGAGAGAAGAATGGGGAAGAGATCCTGAGAATTACAGGAGAAAAGAAGGGAAAGAATAAGATGCAAATGTTTGAGTTGCTACTATGCAACTTGAATGTAATTTTCTGTAGGTTTTGATGTATGAGTTAAAAGTTAATGTTCCTGGTTAATTGATAAAAGTTCATTTTTGTTTGTTTTTATAGAGAAAGAAATGAGAGGGGAGAAACAGAGAGAGAAACAGAGAAGAATTCAAAGTCAATAGTTAAACACAAAGTCCTGTAAGTGACTATGAGGAAAAGACTTTCATTGGAGTGAAGAATCTTTTGGGAAAAGAAAAATCACTCATGAATGTCTGAGGCTAGTTCCTGGAACCAGCCAACTACAAAATAGTAAGACAATACTCTAGCAATTATGACAAATCTAAGGGCTTATTCAAGTTCATGCAGAATTAGAACCTTTCCCTACTGCAGTTAAAATGTTATCCATTCATCCCTGGGTCAACAGAAAACTATATTGGCATGAAGTTTGCTGCCCCATTACCTTATTGCCTGTTCTGATTTAATGTCAAATGGTGCTCTTCTCATTTTGCATATGTAATGCATGATCGCTAAAGCAATTGGGTAATTCTTCTGGCTTTGCTGTCCTCTCTCTTCTCCTGGCAGGAAAAACATCCACCTGTCATGGTCCACCACCATGAATAAGGCAAGCCTGCCTTCCCTTTCTGGTGCCCCTCCTCCTATACGCCTTCCTGTTGCCACTTGAATAAAGTTAGGGAAAACAACAGATCAGAGATGTGAAGGATGCTGAGTCACAAGCAGCACTCTTATTGAGGAGCCCTCTACACTTCCTTTATATAACAAATGCATATAAAAAATCCAAATTCCTCTGTGTTCTGTTCAGAAGATAGGAACCCTGGCCCTGCATTCCACTCTTTCACTCTTTCAATCTGACAATACACTGATAAGGGACACAAATGTTAAAGCACATACACAATATCACTGACTGAGTAGTCTAGCAGTATTGTGTAACTCTGAAAGACCACCAGGACAGGGCTGCTCTGTCCAGCTCTTTAGAGAAGAGCAGAAATGTGGCAGACTAGGGATCAGAGGGGAGTGGGGGGTGTTTGCATCAGCATGAAATAGTCAATAAGTGCTGCTTGGACCCACCCACTACTGATCACTTGACCTTACCTCCAACATAATGAATGGTGAAGCATTAACAGGCATTACACACCTTGGGGCTGTCTTTCAATTCTGTTTTAAAATGCTATTTTAACCTAGTATGACTAAGCTGTCAGAATAAAGTGGAAAATACAACCTATTCACCAGTACAGCTAAGGATGACTTAAGCTTGTCTTACTATCAGCTGGAGTCCTGGGGGTGAGATGAAGACCCAGCAGAAAAAGATTGTTACCAGAGCATTTTTTCACTAGGGGGAATGGTCCTCAGTGATACATACATATGTACCTCTTGGACTATCCAAGGGTTGGATCCATAAATTGCAACAGGTTTTTCAAGAGTTTTGATTGTACAGTCATGAGTGTTATCTCCACATTTTTTACCCTGATGCTTCTGGTCCCAGAACTTATTATGCTTCTTGCAGGTAACCATTTGCAACAATCTAGATGGTAGCTCAGAAATCTGTATCTAACAGTGGGTAGATCTGCCATTTGGGGATGTTCTTGGGAATGCATTCCAGAGTTGTAATCTGGAAATGAAAAGTCATTGCAAAAACATATCTCAGCTTGCCCTTGGTAGTTTACCAAGTAAAAAGTTCCATATGAGTTATCTTGTCCATCCTGAGCCAAGCATGTGCAGAAGATAATTATTCTTGAGAGTTCCTGCAGGGTTATTTGCTTCATCTCAACAGTGTCTTAGAGTGAAATGATTTACTTCTCAAATAGAGAACGATACGAGGCAACTGAGAATACAATAACCATGTAGTTAAATCTGTCTTGGTGATTCCTTTATTCCAGATGCTGAGTTCCACAATGCCACCATCATTTGCAGATCATTCCCAATGCACTGTAAACCCAATCCACAATTCCTACACACTGTCCTATGCAAATCCCAAATGCATTTAGTATAGGCTGACAGAGTATTTTCAGTCAAACATTCCTCACTCCAAGCTACCAAAGTTAAGCTCTGAGAACTTCATCCACTCAGCACTCAATCTCTGTTTTAAAATCGCCAGTGGCTGAGTTTACTTCCCTGTTTTTGAGAGTTTCCAATGCTCTGAGAAACAAAAAGAGAAACAGACAATGAAAAAATCTTCTTCAGTTCACTGTGGTGTTTTTCTAGCATGCTCTGTGCAATGTATTCTTTCACACATCCTGATTGTGTAGCAACTCAGCAAAATTACAGGCAAGCGCTTTCAGCAAACTGGGCTGAAGGTTCATCTGCATATGTGGTTTGCCCCACTGAGAGAACAGCCCACCTACCATTTCTGAAGAACTCTACACAGAGTGGATAGGTTTGGTCCATCAGCTCCTGTCCCCCTGCCCCATGTCAAAAGTTGTGTTTTCTAACCTGTTGGCACAAGCAGGGCTATGTGGTCTGCCTGCTTCAATTCATTTTGTTGTAGGCAAATGCCTTCACTCCTGTTTGCTAATGTGTACCTTGGTGGGTGTGCTCCTCTCCAATCAGTGGTTGCTACCCTCCATGGCCATTTCATCCTAGGCTGAGGGCTGCTGCCCCCTTTAAAGAGGCCTTCCCATGTAAAGCCTAATTCTGCTTTGGGCAAGTGAAAGAGAAGACTGTTGAATGGCTGAACTTCCTCCTTACACACACCAGTGGAAGAGTGAAATGATATCTCCATCCCCACTCCACCTTCCCCCACTCCCATTTTTTAAAACCAGTCTATCCATGGGCCAGTGAAATGGTAAAACTACTTTTATTTTTTTCTCTTACCATGCTGTGGTGGCCCAGGGTAAAACTGCACTGGTGGACCAAGGAAGCTGTGGAATGGTAAAACTACTTTTTCTCCCACCTGCCACCACTGGTGGAATGGTGAAGCAATGGGGAGAAGTTGATGACGAGAATTCTAGCAGTTTCAACTTCTAGCTGAAATGAAAGCAGCAAGGATGGTAAAACTCTCTACATTCTTCTGTACAACTGGTAAACCTCTGTCCAAAACAGAGGGAGACCCATGGAAAAAGTTGTCCTCAAAAACCATCAAAAGGAGCTTGATTGGTGCTTGCTTTCCCAGCATGAGCATGAGTAGGAGAATAAAAGAAGCAGGGGAATCTGCTCAGGACACATAGCAGTTCTGTCCATACACAGCGAAGGAACAGACTGAGATCTGGACAAGACTGAAACGTCTGCAAGAAAACAACAAAGCTCAGAGAGCACCAAGGACTCCACATCTGGACAAGAATTTCTTAAGTCAATCTCATTTCCAACTGGGTTCAGCATGAGAAATGAACATCTTAAAGCTGCTGTGTAAACTAGTTCTGAGGTGGAAGTCTGCCAATTAATGAGAATAAGAAACACCCACAAACACAAGATGGTCTTGTTGCAATGTGAGTTTCATCCAGAGCAGAAACACTGGGAGTGGCAAAATATTGGTTTTCAAGGGCTGGCAAGGAAGCAGAGTTTCCCGTCTACATTATCTGATAGGAAGAGAAGGCACAATGACAGAAACATGGTAAAATTATTTTGTGTAGGTCTCACTGTGAGTGAAAACAACTCATATCTGCTTGCTCCTTCTTCTTCTTCTGCCTACCACATCAGATGTTCCATTGGTCACATTAAAGTATAATCAAATGTTGAGAACTTTTTTACAAACTCTCAAAGATATATCCATTCTATTCTACAATAACAAACTGATGCAGAAGATCTGTAAGTTCTCCCTTTTTCTTTGCAAAATGAAAAAAACAGAGCTAGAGGAGAGCTCTTTGCAATCATATTTCAAGAAAGAGTCTTAACTCTCTCCTCCATGAGGATTCCCTGATGTAGATGGAGCCATCTCCCTGAGTTACTATAATCCATGGAGGTCATATATGTACAAACACAACAAACAGCTATTTGCATGAGAAAAACAGTATAAGGTGACTCCTACCTTTTTTCTTCTCCTTGCCTTCTCTGATCAATGCAAGGGTGCCCATTGGATGAGTCAAAAAATTCAAGGTGGCATCCTTTCTTTTTCTTCATAGCTCTCCTCCTAATGATATTTGTCACATTCATACAAATTTTATTATTACCCATTCCTTCAAACTTGCTTTGTTTATTGCCCAAATCAGGGAGCTGCACTGCAATTTTCTTCAATATATTTCATCTCAATAATTTTATAAAACTAACTGAGCTGACACACACACGCTCACACACAGAGGTTTCACTGAAAAAAACAGATATACACCTGACTGCAGATTGCTCATAGATACAAGCAAGTCTCCTCTGCTTCCAACATTATGTAGTTTTGGAAAAAAATAAAGATAACTTATTCACCCTCAGCAAAATAATCCTTATGATCCAATTGTTGAAAGATTCCATCAGCTCATGATTTCATGGCTTATTCTGCTCTAAATGACAGTGTAATTGTGGAGTTAAGTGGGGCCTGAACAAAAAAAATCAGAGCATTATGGCTCAAGAAATTGAATCCTTATTAGCAAGAGTGAAGAGCAGGCAAAACAAGGAAAAACAGTGACAGCAAAGGAACAACTGGAAAAAAAAACAGTGGGTAGTAGAATGGACAGAGGATGTAGAAGTAAATTTTTATTACAAGGTATGTGAAAGGTGAAAGGTCCCCTGCGCGAACACCAAGTCATGTCTGACCCTTTGGAGCGACATTTCCTTGGCAGACTGTAGCGGGGTGGTTTGCCATTGCCTACCCCAGTCGTCACCTTCCCCAGCAAGCTGGGTACTCATTTGACCGACCTTGGAAGGATGGAAGGCTGAGTCGACCTGAGCCAGCTACCCAAGAATCCAGCTTCCTCTGGGATCGAACCCAGGTTGTGGGGAGAGTTTTGGTTGCAATACTGCTGCCTACCACTCTGTGCCACACGAGGCTACAAGTTAGATGTAATAAATGAATAAATAAACAAACGAATAAATAAAATTACAAGGTAGTTGTAATAAATGGTACATCAGTGACTTGCTGTGTGCACAGTGATTTTGCTGAATGTTAACTAGGTAACTCTTGCTCAAGTGAAGCCAAATATGTTGGATTACTATTCCCACAATCCCTCACTGTGGGCCAAACGTCCTCAGGATAATGGGAACTGAAGTCAAAACCTTTTGGAAGGCACCTGACCTTGTGCCTATCTCTGCCCTAGTTAGATCAGGGTTTCTTAACCTAAGGTCCATGTAACCCCTGGGGATCTATGGATAGATTTCAGGGGTTCTGTGAACTTGGATGGGAAAAAATTGTGTTCCTTTTACTAACCTCTAACTGAAACTTAGCTTTTCATTCAATAATTCATATAGGCAACAAAACAATTTATCTAGACTCCAAAAATGTTTGTTAGCTTCAATAAATCTCACTTTCTAAAATTATGCCCTAAAAAGGGTATTGTCTTGTTCCTGATTTAATGGATTAATTAAGAAGCATGTATATTACTATTTTACACATTTATTATTTTAAAAATATTTTGATATTTGAGCATAATTGGTTTACTTTGTAATACAATCTATATTTTATTTTACGTATTTAAATTCATTTTTCTGTGAAGGGTCCATAGGTTTCACCAGCCTCCCAAATAGGTCCAGGGCACAGAAAGGTTAAGAATGCCTCAGCCAGATTCTTTGACTTCACAAACAGATAAAGAACAAACAGGGAAAATGCCCTGAGTAGCTAAGTGTGTTTCAGTCCCAAATTAGTTTCTTACCGGTTTGTGTGAATTAGCCCTCAGGTCGGTGTAGTAGTGAAGTTACACACACATCCATGTTTCCCCTTAAAGGGTTCACTCCAGTTTACCATCACGCCATTATACATGGAACAGCGTCAGGCCAATCTGTTGGGTCCCCCTGCCCCGAAGATGGACTCACAATTGCATTGTCTCTCACAGCCCCACACAGCATGCATTTTTACCAAGCAACAGCCCAGAACCACCTCCTGCATCTTTTAACTGGAGATGTCACTAAGCAGGACCCAAAGGGGGAACAATAAAATTGTTTTGACAAACACATTTTCTCAAGAAACCTCTGGAGAATTGCCGTAGCTAAACAGAATGGGGGCTGAATTGGATTGGTTGCCATGGAAACTGCAGAGAGCCAGAAGAACCCATGAACTAAAGCCTCCTCATAATACCTCCAGCTCACACACCATCTCAGGGCGGAGGCAGCGACAGGATCAAAATCGCCATTGCTCAAGGGTTGGGACTTCAGAAATGCTCAGAGGGCAAGAGCCGTGGGGGTTGGGGGTTGCTAAGGAACTTTTCCTTGCTCACCAGGTGCAGGACAAAAGGTCCTAGTGTGTGCATGTGCGCGTGCATGTGTGTGTGTCTAAACACAGCACAGAAGCAGGTAGCAGCAAGTTCCTATTCATGTCTTCCTCCTGCCATTTTCTCATTAATTTTCTTTCCTCCCACAATGTTCATCTTTCTCCCATCCTATAGCCCAGCCCCCTCTGTTCCCCCCACTTATCCTTGCTTTCCTGTGGCTCCCATCTGGTGCACCCCCTTTTACCTCTTCTTTGCACATTTCCTCCCATCTGCTGCTTCTACCGCCTTTCATTCTTTTCTTCCTCTTCTTGAAGGATGGCAGGTTCAAGCTCCACGGCTCATTCTGTCTACAGCTTCCCCCTGTAGCCTGCTGCAAGCGTGCCAATTAGTGTGAATTGTCTTGCTGGCGTAGGTCCACCAGCAAAGCCACATAAATAAGTGGGAACCATTTCCTCTGGCTACTGGGTTCACTCAATTCAGCCAACCTGTTAAAAAGAAAAAAGAAAAAGGTCACCACTGTCTTGAGTCCCCAGTTCCAGGCCAGTTGTTTCATGAGAAGAAGGCTTCCTAACAGACCTGCTAGGAAGAGCAACTCTCCTCAGCGTAAGTGATTCCACTTTGTAAGGCCTGTGAGTAGACATGTATAGACATCCCCACATTTGGCAATTCAAACCTGCTCAGATAAAAAGCTTATTGGCAAGACCACCAATGGACAGGGCTTCACGTTCAGAGTTCAAATGCCTTCTTATTTTATATTTTTATATCAGATAGTTAAGTACATGCACACATGTCAGCTGATGGCAACGATACAGGCTTTCAACTTGCTGATTTTCTTGGCAAATGTATTTTGTCAAGCACTTTCTGCTTCCACAAGTGGTGGAAAGGTTAGAAGAAGACAAAGTGGAAATGAGTTTTTGTAAGAATGACCTTACTTACAAAATACAGTATGACTACCAAGCAGGAAAATTCTAAGCTTGTTCCTCCCTGTTCTCATTTCATTTAATGAAAGAGAATTCATTCTAGCAGATATTTTAAAGAAGAACAAACATTTGAAGAACTTTGCATGGTGGACCATTGTATATTTGCACTTGTTTAGTCCAAGATAGTAAAGGGATAGTCCTGACTTTTATTGCCCAATCACAGCGGTCTCCATTGCTTTCTATGTTTCAATTAAATCCAAGGAAAAATATCATGAGGGATCTCCTCCCATTGGTGTTTTTTTTTAAACCTGGGAACTGTAGGTAATCAGGGATGCTTAAGAATAATAGCAAGATATATAACTGAAAACAATGGTAGCAAAAATGCTGCTCTGCTACCCCCAACAATTACAGAAGCTCAGAAATAACTGAGATCAATTTAGAAGACCTAACCAAATGCCCTGAATGTGAGGTAAAAAAACCCAGAAACCTCCTTTGTTGGAGAATGTTCTTCAAGAAATTGTAAGGCACATTTCAGAACGTAACTGCAAAGTATACAGGCAGTGAATAGTGGGAAAAAATGAATTCCTGCAGCAAGCAGCAAAGCCACTGACTCTCTGTCAGTTACTTCTGGAGAGCAATCATAGATCTTTCCATCCCCAGACTGCCCTAAAACACCTAAACTTCATTTCCAAAGAAGTCATTATTCTGCCTAATTTCACATTCAAAGTTCTGTTCCTGACTTCCCAGTCTGGCACACTCCAAATGTGTTGGGATAGCAGTGAGTTGGTCAACTAACATCTGGCAGCTTTATCTTCTGTTTTAAAAAGTGAAGGAGGAAATAAGTAAACAAAGTTTTGTTTTGAATTTAGAAAAAATAGCATCTCTCAAAATGTTCTCTCTGAATTGGCAGTGGTCCAAAGGAACAAAGTCAAAATGGTGTGAATGTTGTGTGTTTCACCACAATAAAAATTGAAATATTTTTATTTCAACAGAGTCACTTGTTGAGATGGGCGGCTATAGAAATCAAATAAATAAATAAATGTCTGATATTCCATCCATAGAAACAATGGGAATTTGAGAACAGCTGATGTTTTTTATTCAGGGTCACAACAGAATGCTGTTCACTCATATCGCAGAAGCTGGCTAAGGAAATAATTCAAAAAACCATCAAGTTGGTGTCAACTATTAGCAACCACATAAATATATCTTTTCCAGGATGATCTGTCCCCAACATGGCCCTTCAGGTCTTCCAATAGTGCATCCATTGCTGCTGCGATTGAACCCATCCACTTTGTTGCTGGTCATCCTTTTGTCTTTCCTTCCACTTTTTCCAGCCTTATAGACTGCTAAAGAGAGTTAGACCTTTGCATAAGGTTTCCAAAATATGATAATGTGAGCCTGGTCCTTTGTGCCTCAAGTAAGAATTCCAGATTGATTTGTTCTATGATTCATTTGTTTGTTTTCTTGCTTATTCATGATATTTTCAAGAGTCATCTCCAGCACCAAAGTTCAAAAGCATCAATGCTCTTTCTATCCTGTTTCTACAAACTCCAACTTTTGCTTCCATAGAGTCTGCATGAAAACTATTGTCAGTATGATTCTAACCTTTTAGGTATAGACACATCACAGCATCTTAATATCTTTTCCAGGGCCTTCATTGCTGTCCTACCAAGTGTTAGTCTGTGGCATATTTCTTGACTGCTGGTTCCTTTAGCGTTAATAGTGTTGGAAGTTCTGGCAAATCCAGCATGCCTCATTTGCATGTGAATTAACAAGTAAATTAAGTTGTCCCACAGTGCAACTCTGAGGAAGCTGTTTGTTGCCACTCCCACTTCCTCTTTCTCCTCTTCCTTCTTCTCCACCAGAAGCAAGCACATGGATGTGTGCTGCTCTCCTCCATTTTGGGCATCATGTGGTGGGCCTGGAATTACCCTTTCTTCCACACAGCTCTTGGCAGCTGTAGGGCTGAGAGTTGAGGGCAAAACTAACTATTTAGAAAGGAAAGAAGAACAAAGGAATTTCATCTTTTCCACCAAGATGGATGTAGCAGAAGCAACATTAAAGTCAGTGAGAAATTCCTTTTACTTATCTCAACCTAATGTGTCTAAGCATGTGGTTCTTCATGCTTTGGAGGACTGAGTGTGTAAGATCCATAACCTGTGTTTCTCTGGCATGCTCATTGAAGCTATTTTAAAGATAACCTTTTTCTGTGCCAGCTTCTCAGCTGTGCTATAAGCTCTGCTCCATTTCATTGGTTCCAGCAAGCCACTAAACTGGCTTCAAATAGTTGATTCTAAAAGGTAGAAGATATCCACTCCTTCAATATTTTCATTGTCAGTTCTTAGGCTGGTTGCTGTACCTGTTGTCATTAGTTGGGTCTTCTTTACATTCATTCTTGGTTCTATTTTTTCACCATTTCTTAAGTATCTCAACATTTCCTTTAGGTTGAATAAATACAGAGAGAGCATACAGCCTTGTCTCACTCCTTTGCCAACCAAGAAACAGTCTGTTTTGCCATATTCCATCTGAACTTTGGCTTCCTGCCTGCTTATAAGTTTCTCATGAAGACAATTTTCCTAAGGATATTCCACAGCTTGACATAGTCAAAACACTTTATGGCCTTTTTACAATCAATGAAACACATAATGACTTCTTTTTGATATTCTTTGGCTCTCCCAATTATCCAGCATGCATCAGCAATGATGTCTCTTGTTCCTCAGCCTTCTCTAAAACTAGCATGAACATCTGGCATCTCCCTTTCCATGTAGGGCTCTAATCTGTGTTGGATGATCCTAAGCATTATTTTGCTAGCATATAAAATTAAGGATATTGTATGATAGTTTGCCATGTCAAGCTGTAGAAAGTGCTTAGAAAAATGGGAATCCCAGTACTTCCCATTATCCTCATGCAAAACCTATATACAGGTCAAGAAGCCACAGAATGGACAGAACATATTGAAACAGACTGGCTCCAGGTTGGAAAAAGGAGTGAGACAAGGCTGCATATTCTCCCCTTATTTATTGAACTTATATGCTGAATAAATATTAAGGGAAGCTATATTGGAAGAAGATGAGTGTGGTTTTAAAATTGGAGGAAGAAGCATCAATAACCTGCATTATGCTGATGACATTACTCTGGTAGCCGAAAATGCAAAGAATCTGCAAGCTCTAGTAATAAAAGTCAAGGAGCACAGTGAAAAATGGGACTAAAATTAAATATAAAGAAGACTAATGATAACAGATACAACAACCAGCCTTAGATTTGACAATGAAGATATCAAAGTGGCAGATAGTTTTTGCCTTTTAGGATCAACCATCTACAGTAAAGAAACAAGCAGTCAAGAAGTAGTCACAAACTTGCACTTGGTAGAGCAACCATCAAGGCCTTGGGAAAGATATTAAGATTCTCTGACATGTCTGTACCTAAAAGAACAGAATCATACAAACAATGGTTTTCATGCAGTTTCTATGGCAGTTGGACTTTCAAGAAGCAGGATAGAAAGACTATTAACCCTTTTGAAATTTGATGTTGGAGAAAATTCCTGAGAATACCATGGACAACAAACAAATGGATCATTGAACAAATCAACCCTGAGTTCTCACTCGAGACACAAATGACCAGGCTCAAATTATCCTACTTTGAACATATTATGCAAAGACCTAGCTCTACAGAGAAGGCTGTAATGCTGGGAAAGGGGGAAGTAAAGAAGAGGAAGGTGAACAGCAAGGTGGATGGACTCAGTTACAGTGGCAGTGGGTGCACGATTGGAAGACCTGAAGGATCAGGTTAGGGACAGATTATCATTGAGAAAATCTATCTATGTGGTTGCTAAGTTTCAACACTGACTTGATGGCACATAATCAAATGATAGCTTGCAAACTTTGTTAAGTCTCCTTTCTTTGGTATTGGTATATAAACTGAGCTCTTCCAATCTATTGGGCATTGTGGCTGTCAGACTCCACAATCAAGTGATTGCTGAATTGTCTGATTGTGTTTGTCTGCCATGATGAGTCAATGCATGTCAAGAACAAGATGGGAGAGGGGAATTGCAAGGAGTGTGAATCTTTTCTGTTTGGGCTGGAAGGGGGGGTAGGTCAAGGTCTTACTGCCAGAGACATCTGTGCCTGGTATGGCTAACCGTTAGAATTAGGTGGGAAAGAGAAAGGAGGTACTGGAAAGGGGGTACTGGAAAGTATTAATTAGCTAGTTTAGGCGGAAAGCTTTCAATTGCAGCTTTTCTTCTGTTCTGTACATTTGTTTCTAATAAATCTGAATTCTGTATATTTCAACTGTGCATGAGTCAGGTCATTATTGGGACTAAAGGTGTCAGTTCTTGCAGTGACATTCTCCAGACTTCCTGCATAATTTGGTTAGAACCTTTACTGATTCTTCTTCTATTTCTTGCTATATTTCTGTATGTATTCCATCAGTTTCTATAGGCTTCAGACTTGGTAATAACTTGAATGCTAAAATCTAACTTTATCTTCTAGTATTAGAACTTCTTGTAAATAGGGAATATCTTCTAAGGTATCTTCGATGTTGACATCTCTACTGTACAGAATTTCAGTATATTCCTTCCATCTGTTTGACCTTCTTTGAATTAGTGATTATCTCTCAACTGACGTTCTAATTTGAGGTTGAAACCTCCTTGTGTATTTGGAGATATTTTGGAAGATTTTCCTTGTTTTTCTTTGTCTCTTTCCAAGTTCAGTGTCTTTACAGATATTATTGTGATACTGCTTCTCCTGTCTTCTAACAGTTCTCTGAAATACTTTAAATACTTTTTTAAATGCCTTTGTCTTTCTTGGTGTTGGCTTCTTTTCTCTTCCTGGCAATTTCCACTGTTTGTTCTGACATCCAGTTTGCTTTCTTCTGCTTCTCGTTCTCTGGCAGTCTCTTTTAACATTCATCCTTAACAACATCTTTGATTTCATTCCACAGTTCCTCTGGTTCCGTATCACTGAAGTTGAAGACTTCAAAATAATTCCCAATGTTCTCCTTGAAAATGGTGAATATATGCTCAAGATATATCATGAAAACTGGTTGTTTTGTTCTTCTGCTTTAGACTTAGAACTTGCACATGAAAAGTAACCTTGGAATAGGTATAACGCATGCCCATTGTAAAATGGAAGTTATTATAGTCTAACTATATGGAAAAGCATAAAATTTCCTCTCCTACTATATTAAATACTAGGGATGTACGGTGTGCAATAACAGGCTAACTCTACTTCGATGCTTATGATCATGCTAAATTAATGGTACAGGAAATCCCAAACTTGGAAAGTTATTTTCAGATAATCCCTTTATTGGGGTTTTTCATCAATACATGGAATCAGTTGGTATTTGAAGAGCTGCAAGTAAAATGCATACAAAGAGTTAAAACACTACCTAACGACTAGATACAGTATATGCCAGTAATCTTTAGTGCTTCAGAACTACTTTTAGCACTGGAGGATTTAATATAGTCTTATAATAAGACTGTAATAACTAATTATAAATGGTTGTTAAACTATACTTGATACATGAAATTAAATGTCCAGGAGTATAGAGAAGCATGCAATAAGGAACTGGCAGGTCTGCTACATGACTATCAGCGGAAGACTATTTTGGCATCTATATGTCATATTTCAAGAAATTTAGAATTCTTATTAATTCAACAAAGCTATGTCTATTGGACAGCTGCACATTTTTTACAGGACAAAATGTGTAGATGCAGCTAATTTTTTAAAGACCTGGTATTCAAAATGCAACACTGCTTAACCAGATGTATTTCTGTGCTCTCTTCACTCCCTCTTAGACAAAAGTTTTTTCACAAACTTATTTTGTTTTGCTGGTTCATTGGTTTTTTTAGATTCCTATGTTTTTTTTAATTATGTTCCAGTTGCTTGAAAGATAACTGGAATACACCAGAAATGGACATAAAGCATTTTTATCATCAATATATACCAGGGAGATGGAAAAATGCCCACACTCTATCAGTTATGTAACCGTCTAAAGGACTTACCTCTCTGTTGATGGTAAAGCAAACATTGTACCATCAGCAGTCTCATTTAGAGAATTATTTTAAAATCTGGACTACATATTTAGTCTGTGTGCAGTGACATCTGCTCACTCCAATGAACAGATTCAGGCCAGGAAGACACACTGATTTTCTGTAGCCAGAACATCCTAGGCTGGGAGACTCTTCAGCATGTGCCAAGCGTCTTTCACTTGATTGCAAGATTCCGTGGCAACAGCTTGTACCAGAGCTGCCTATCCTGGGAGGTCCCTTGGCACACACTCAGGGGGCATCAGGCTGCCCACTTGCAATGTACATTGTGGCTGGAAGACCTGCACCAGTCTGCAGGAGAAGACTTCTCTCAGTCTTCCCCCCATTGTGTGAACTCTATGGCAGAAGACTGGGAGGGGCTCCAAGGCACACTGAAGGTGCTGAAGTCAAGGCAACCCCTATGAGTTCACAAAGCAACTTCAAGGTAATTGCTTCATTTGAATTTTATTGAAGTTAAACACCCGCAAAACTTCATACAGCCTTTCTGCTTAGGGTAGTTTATATGCTTAATTTCCCATTTTTCCTATTGTTAAGTAAGCTGGCTGAAATGGTTAATAATTTAATTTTATGACATGACATGATTATATATGGAAGACTAATTTTATACATATCATTTTATTTTATAATTGTACATATAAGAAAGATGCTTTGATGGGTGTTTTTATTTCTTTTTTCCTCTTTCTTAATACAATTGAACATTTTTTAAAATGTTAATTTTAGCCCTTCCCTTGCTTCTCATTACATCTTATGTGCAATCTTTTTTTCTACTTTTTATCTATTGAAGTCAATGGCCCTGTAAACAGGAGTATGTGAGGAAACTTCAAATATGGAAAGTACTCTTGAGAATATGTTTTGAGATTGAACTCTTATGTATCTCAAGAAATCTTGAGACTATGTATTTAACCGATTAGGATTACTGCCTAAAATGTAAAGTATCATTTTTATTACTTCAGACACCAAATGATAATTTCTATGCTTCCTTCCTCCATGTTTGGAGACCAGGCAATTGTCCCTATTTTAATCCCAGCAGAAGACTCTGGCTCTATGCCTATCTTCTACTCTTTTGAGACAGCAAATAGTGCTCAAGAGTTGCAGTAGCTGATATGCAGATAATGTATGGCAGAAATTCTGTATCCTTAGTTATGTGCCATCAAGTCAGTGTCAGTTTCTGCTGGCTGCATGGTTAAAATCTTGCCATGTCAACTCATCACCAGTAAATCTGTAGGCAATCCAGTGATCTACCCATTTTATTAGTTATAAGAAGGAAAAGATAACCTTGCCAAGCATAATCTTTTTTCTTCCTCCCTCATCTATTCACCTCATATTCAAAGTATGCAAGCTTCTTTTGTTGGTCATCATCCCAAGGAAGCTTTTTTTTTCACCCAAGACTCATAGAGTTTTGGTTTATTTCTATCCATGGTACTCTTAAGAGAACCAGGTTGGTGTAGTGGTTAAGGTACCAGGCTAGAAACCAGGAGACTGTGAGTTCTAGTCCTGCCTTAGGCACAAAGCCAGCTTGGTGACCTTGGGCCAGTCATTCTCTTTCAGCCCTAGGAAGCAGGCAATGGCAAGCCACATCTGAAATCTTGCCAAGAAAAGTGCAGGGACTTGTCCAGGCAGTTGCCAGGAGCCAACACTGACTCAAAGGTACACACACATGGTACTCTTAGTAACTATCTCCATATCCACATTTTAAAAGCATTTATATTTTTTCTCTTGCTCTTTCTCAATATCCAGCTTTCATAGTTGTTGTAAAGGATGGTTGGCAAGATGTCTCTACCCTCTCGATGAAGCCATTAGTGGCCTGCTAGAACCACCTAATGGAGCAGAGCTTAACACAGCTGAGAAGCTGCACACAGAAAAAGAATATTATCTTAAATAGCTTTAATGAGCATGTTAGAGAAACACAGGTTATTGGTCTTACACACTTGGCCCTCCAAAGCATAAAGAGTTACACGCTTAGACAAAGTAGGTTTAAGATAAGTAAAAAGAGTCTTACTGACTTTATCATTGGTTTAGTTACATCCATCTTTGGTGGAAAAATGATGTTCCTTGTTTCTTCTGTTCTTTCTCTATACTTAGTTCACCCTTAGCCCTCATAGCTGCTAAGGGCTGCATGGAGAAAGGGCTAGGCAAATGGCTTTAAGCCCAAGATGGAGACAGAAGCAAAACATGCTTCTTCTCCGATGGTGAAGGAGGAAGGGAGAGAGAGGAAGTGGGAGTGGCAACAAACAGCTTCCTCAATAGCATGGAGAGTTTGCATCCTAGAGCAACCATCCATATGCTAATGAGGCATGCTGGATTTGCCAGGACTTCCGACATTCAGCCCCTCGCTCTTGCCCAGCTGCATGGTGTAACTTCTGGTTATGGTTACATAGAATTTTCCTACTTATTTATTATTTATTTAAAAAAAATATATGGCTGCCCACACAGTGACTCTGGGCAGCTTACAGAATTAAAAACCAGCAAAACAAGAAAAAAAACAATAAACCTCCCTACCCCCAATGGCAACAGACACACTCTAAGTTAACCATTTAATCAGCTCCATATCAGCCTGGGGTTCCCAGGCCCGCTGACAGAACCACATCATCAGGGCCTTCCGGAAAAGTATGAAGGTGGGGGGCCAATCTTATCTCCTGGCAATGATATTCCATAGGGAGGGAGCCACCATGGAGAAGGCAGCTTTTCTTGGTCCCACCAGGTGTACCTCCCTCACTGATTACTTCCATCCCTCATCTTCTTGGGGTAAAGAAATGTCTTGATGAGACTCTTCTTTATCACTGTTTTGGGAAAGAGTTGGGGTGCTCATGGCCTGAGCAACTTACTTCCCTGTAAACTGAGAATAAGGAGGAGGAGGAGGAGGCATATGGCCAGTATAATTTTTAATTATACCAGTATCATTTTCTGCTGGCTCAAAGATGTATGGAGAGCAATTTAACTCAATAGTAAGGAAAGGCCCTTAGGGAGAACTAGTCTAAACTTAAGAACTTTTTTTTTCTAAACTCTGCCACTTCATGCTGCAGACAAGGGCCCACATAATATGTTTTTCCACATCATATTTTATGTGGAGGGAAAGAATTATGGTGGAATATCAGTCAAGTGAACGTCAATCAAATGAGCCTTCAGCTGCTGTCTGACACAGTATAGTCCAGACACAGGTCTGACAGCTCACTGAGCATGAGACCTTAGCTTCAGCACGACCAGCATATTTAGGCAAGAACAAAAACAGCAGCCTCCAAGATACCAGAAACAAGAGTTATCCTTCTGAGTCCTACGCAGCTGCAGATATAAAGGTCTGGCTGCTGGGTATTTGCTTGCTGAAACTGACAGCAGCAAATACCCAAGAGACCAGAGTGGTTTGCTTTCATTTTCTGCATTTGTGCTGGTGTTAATTTGCCCAGACACTGCATCCCACAGAGTTGAGTTTGACAAGATGACAAGCACTCTGAGCACTTCTAAGGAATACACCAGGACAGACAGACAGAAAGACCAGCGTATGGATGGAAGGCAAGGCCAGCAATTCTGTTTGTCTCCTTGTTAAGCACCAGTGTGCAAGTAATGATGCTGAAGGTGGTGGGTCTTCAAAGCAGAGACCTTGCTATCTTGAGATTCTGCACAAACAACATAATTCCACCCACCACTTTCCCCCTCCTTCCTGATGTTTAGAGGAGTTTAGTGAGACATACACAAAAGTAGCAGAAGATTAACTTAGTTTATCCAGAAATGCCTCAGCACAGCAAAAGGCAATATAATAGCATTCATTCCAGCTAATAAGCGCCAGTCTTTGCTTAGCTCCTCCAGAGACTTGCTCAGGGATATTTATCAACAGAACAGTGAACTGTAAAGGCTGTTAGACAGATCTGCTGCCTTCAGAATGAGAAAGGCTACAGTTCATATCCCAGCCCCCAAAGCCCCAGGGTAAAGTCCCCAACAGAGCCCACTCTGGTTGTAGGGCTTCCTCTCTGTGCTTTTGGAAAGTGGACCCATCTTTCCACCTCTTGAGACATTGGCTCCTGCCAGAACTGTCTGACATACTTTTGCTCTGGATGGCAAAAACCTCTCAGGCATGCTAACTGAACCTTAATTACAGAAGGAAAAGATAGTATTGTAAAACTTGTTTGTTTGTTTGTTTGTTTATACGTATTCATTTGAAAAAGTCCTTGCATGCTGGGTTTGGCAATGTGAAGAATAACTCAGCCTCTCAACTAACTGCAACCGAATTACACTGATGTACAAAAGATAACACATCCTATGCTTTGTTACATTTGCTGCTGCAAGCACTAAGCATTTCCTTTTTAGATCAGGCAAGTCTATAGTCAGATGCCACATTCTCCATTATTGGTTTACCAGATGTCTTAAAACATTGACAAGCAAGGAAGATTGATCCTTAATCCCAGTAATTTTAGTGTTAAGGTACTTGTTCTTTCCTTTGGGGTTTTAATCTTTTCTGAGTGGTGTAGAATCATTGAGTTAGGGAGTGTGCCTTATAGGCCATCTAATTCTATCATCTGTTTCACAGGAGAAATCTAGCTACAGGAACACCCCCAACTAATGGCAGTTCAGCTTCCCCAGCCCCAGGCTTCTTATGAGGATATTCTCACTTCCTACCTAGTGGTCCCTTGGCTTGAGATCCATCTTTCCTTGCCTGCCATGTTGGATTTCAGTTGCAGAATCTGCCACTTTGAACTGCAGTAGCTAGGAATCATGGAAGTTGAAGTCCAACTCACCTGAGGACATCAGGTTTGGGAAGGCTGTTCTAGGGAAACAGAGCTTCCTTGTAACTTTTCAATCAGTTTACATGTCATGCTAGTTAATTTAATGTTCACTTGGCTCTCAACTTGCCTCTCTCACCCCAGTGCATTTTGCCTTGCAACACAGATTTTGAGTTTTTTAATAATCTTTTAAAAGGATCCTTTTCTTAGGACAATCCCTACATTCTACTGTGCAAAACTAATTTCATTCCCTCTTCACATTTCATAGTTTTATATATCTCCCTCCATTCTTAGTTGTAGCCTGATTACTTCCTTTAAAAATATCAAACTCTCAAGCTTTTCTTTATAGGAAAGCTGTGTCTTCCTTATAAATCTTGACAATTTCAGTTGCCTTTTACAGAATTGTCTTTTCTGTACAATATATCCTTTTAAAATGGGCCAAAACTATTGACATCAGTGGAACAACAAAAGATGTGCAGTATTTAGGGGGCTGATGTACAGAGCCAGTTCACACATAAATGTATGTATCTTGGGTATAGCCATTCCAACAATATTAAGCACCATTTCTGATGTGCAGTTAGGTTCTAAATCTGTGAAAATCTATGAGATTCCCTGGAAGTCCTGTCTGTGTCATTTGATTTTTAACTGGAACATCAGCTACAGTATCTCTGGAGATTTTAGCACACATGAGCATGTTTGGATGTATGTGTGAATCAGCCCAGCCTGTTCACATGCTTGCCACAGTGGAAAACACCAGGGGGATCTCAAAGCAGAAACAAGAATACAAGGGAGCCAATTTTCAACAAGAAAATGTTCCTCCTCTGAAGAGCCCTCTGCCTTCTGATGCTCTTGTTCTTCTGCCAACATCTATCCCAAAGGCTTTCCACAGGCACCTGTCCTGCTCTCAGCTGACCTGCCTCGTCCTTTTCAGCCCTGTCAATGAGAAAGCATGTCTTGCAGCTACAGTCCTGGATGCCCTTTTCTTCCTGTCCCCACTGGCCCCAGCTGGAATCATGTAAGCACCAGCCTAGGGGCAGGGTAGGGTGAATACAGCTGGGCTGGTGCAATATGTTTGTCACAAATTATCTTCAGGTTGTTGTAAGGGGGCATTTTCTGCATAGCTCCTGGCTATGAAATGGAGCTATAATTAACATTATTCCCCTCATCCCCTTCTCCATCACATCTTTCCTACCTAGGCTAATTATTCTCATCCCTTCCTGAGTTTTGTAGCCAGAATGGAAAGGTCAGTTAGCTTTTATCCCTCATAATGCCAGGGACAATCCAGCAATGAAAGATTAAAGAAGCTACGGATTGACCTTTCTCACCTGGGTTCTCTTGGCTTTAACTCTTTTATTCACAGCAGTGCAAACAGAATGGAACAAGGTCACAGAAACTGCTGGTTCACCACTGAGTAATTTCACCCACTAAGCCATGACCTGGCTTCCCTTTATCTTAACCCTATCACTGTAGTACTAGAAGGGTTTTTTTCCTTTTTCTTTTTTTTTCATGCACCTATAACTAGGCATGATACGAAAGTAATAAAACACATCAAATATTAATACAATAACTCACTACAATCCAATTTAAGATCACAACTAAAATATAGAGCATCAGTTACCTGAAATGGCCTATTAACACTGCAGGTGAATAAGGCATTCCCAGATCATCCAGGTTGCCAAATAGAATGAAGAACAACATACTTTATAAAAGGTCAGGTTTGTATAGGATTCATTAGTTTTGATTCACATAAAGATTAATTGTATAAAATACTGCATTTTATGAACACAGGAACTTATCTTACATGGAACCAAAGCGCTAGCCTGTGTATTTTGAGCCAGCTCTTCACAAATGATTAATAGGGTCATAGCATCACCAGCCATTACTATGGCGATATATCTTCATTACTGTTACATCAGCTCACCAATGATTGGATGATGTTATAAGATACTATAAATCTTTAATGAGGAAATGGTCTCAGAAATATTTATTTCCGCATTAGTCA
This sequence comes from Candoia aspera, assembly GCF_035149785.1. NCBI lineage: Eukaryota > Metazoa > Chordata > Lepidosauria > Squamata > Candoiidae > Candoia > Candoia aspera. The sequence continues at coordinate 58,256,056 of NC_086154.1, forward strand.
GTTGTAGCAAAAGTAACGATGTTGTGATATCTTACATTTTCTGCAAGCAGCAGTGACTACCCTTGTCTGTCCTCATTGCCCCCAAATCCCAGATCTGTAAGCTCCCCTTGAAAATGTAAGAAAAGAAAAAACCCTCCCACAAGGTGGGAATGGCAGATAACCTCCATACCGTTGCCAAGAAAACCAGAGCAGTCCATGAAGCCACCAGGAGTTGACTTTACCATTAAAGCCTAGGATTTTTAAAAATTATTACACTAAGCATAAACCACAATAAACTGATTAGTCTTCAAGATTCCACCAGATTCCTTTAGTTGTGGCAGGCATCAAATAAGCTGATCACAAATAAAAAAAGAACAAACCCTTGTCTAAATAGAGACTTGTACCTGATAGTCCTTAACCACAATAAACTCAATATTTTGAAAAGATGTCACAAGATTTTTGTTAGCACTGTTGGCAGAGGCTGATCATAGTTCTCTGGGGTTTTAGACTGGAGTCTTTGCCAGCCCTGCAGGGAGATGCCAAAGATTGCACCAGGGACTTGTACATGCACAGCTGATGCTCTATTTCTGAGCTGCAACCCTTCCCAAAAGTTTCCCCAAGAGGAAGGGGAAACAGTGAAGTTTCCAAATGATCTTCCCCTCTGCTGCCCAGAGTCCCCCCATAGGGGTGAGATGGGCGGTGAATAAATTTGTAAAATAAATAAATAAATAAATAAAAAATATGAGTTGGATTTTTTTTAATATGACAAATAATTCTTTCTTCATTTATACATAAATGTAAAAGCAACTAGGATCAGGCAAACTATAATATATAAATAAGGTTTGATGGAAGCTTGCTTTGAAGCTTTTCAGTTAAAGCAACTCAGTTATCCTATCAGCAACTCAAAAGAAATTCAGTGGATACAAGCTTAACACTAGCTAGTAAAAACATTTGTGCAGTTTGGTGATTTTTATTTGTATTATATGTCTTGGCAATGCTACATTTGTGCCAGGGTGCTGCATGGAATATGCAGTATAAGGGGGTGTGCAGGAGAGGGAGAAATCCAGGATTTCAAAACAACTCAATCAGCTGTCATCTCCCAAACAGGAAGAGATAATGTCAGTAACCACAGAGTGTAATGATTTATTACTACGGCATCAAAGTATCTGGCAATTTATAGAGCTATAATGAGAGCACCTTCCAATCATAAAACGCTCAGAGAAAAGAAGGGCAACACAGGGAGAAGGAAATAAGATGTGCCAAGTTTTTTACACATTAAAACAGGAAAATTGGTTGTTTGTCAACTGAAGAGGAAGACCTTGGGGTTAGTGGCAAGACATCTGGCCAGCAAAAGCACCCATGGGGCAGTCCTTCCACTTTGAAGCTCTGACCATTAAATGCTCATTAGCTGAAGAAAGAACATTTTGCCACCTTCAAGAGGTGTACAGATAGCAGCCAGAAAAGGGGACAGAAAAATACTAAAATGATTCATGTCTTGCAGGTGGCAGACAAAGTTTACTTATGCCTCTAGATGGGTAGACGGGCTCAGTTCACTTTATATGATAAGCCATTGTGAGACTCACTAGCTTTGGCTCAGAGTATTGGGCAAGCCTGGCCACTGTGATTAGTTATGAAGTTATGATTCATTGCTTGGCGTATGATATGAACTAAGTTAATGAGCCACAGTTCAGCAAATCACGGCTTAGCACATAATGCAATCCTAGCTTTACAGGTAGCCTTTTGTTTCTGTTTAACTAAGGAGGCTCTGGGTCATGTAAACACCGTACATTCTCTTTCTTAGCCTCTGTAAAGAATTGGCTTTAACTGAAGGCCTGTTGCAGCTCTGATGCTTTTGTTTCCAGAGAGTTACTTTCCTGAATTTCATGCCTTTCTTCTAAGGCAAGACAGTGTAAGCCCTTCCTTTCCTCTTCACCCCATGGGCAAAATCTCAGGTGTACACCAAGGACATTTTTTGCCTAAACTATTGCAGTGTCATCTGCCTTTTGCTGCCTGCTCTTATTCCCCTCACCATCTGTCCTGCGCTTTGCTGCCGGAATCTTTCATCTCGTCCAACAGCCCTTTGTAAATCCCTGCACTGCTTCTGTGTCAGCTCCCGTGTGTGACATGGACAGTGAGTCCTCCCCTTCAGTATTACTTTTAGCACTTCCCTTATAGCAGCAGCTGAGTTGGAGAAGAATCAGCTGCTGAAGATCTCCCCAAGACCAAAGGCCTTAGGAAGATACAGGGTAGCTCCTAGTTCTGGATTAGTGAAACCTGTGTATCTGCAAGATGGTGCCTCAGTAGCAGGGGTCTTCATTTGCTTATTTATTTATGATTTATAAGGCCCCCTGACTCCATACAACTCTAGGTAGCTTATAACAATAACATCAGTACAAAAAACATGTAACATGAGAGGGAAAAAAAGGTGCACATTCCTGTAATACAATCAGCCAAAGCCAAACAGAAATAGTGTTCTAAAGCATGGTTGTTGACTGAGCTACAATTGGTGGGTGAATCCACACAGTATAAGCATATAAGAATACATGTCTTGTGTAGGCATAGTGGAGAGAGAAACCGGAGGGTGGGGTGGAGAGGAAGCTGGGCTCTTTATACTACTGAATACATTACTAAAAACAAAACCCTAATCTTTATTTCAAGAGATGTGAAGAAGCATCACATTTATATGCATGAAGTTGGTCATGCTGGGAAGAAATCTGGGTTCTATTCATAACAGGAAACATTTCTATTGTAGAGAGGTTCTACCCTTGTAGCCAACGTGTCCTGCCTTCTAGTATGGAAAGATGACCATCTATCTAAGAAATTATTAATCCTGGAATCTTGATGAGACAACCAAAGTGGGCTAAAGAGCAACCAGTGGCTGAAATGTCAGTTCAACCTTATCTGGATGTCTGGCCCTGCTTTGGAGGGATAGTGATATATCAAGGGTTTGGAGCTAAACAACCAGCTCAAAAAAACATACTCAGCGTGCTCATCAAAGTTTCTTCAAGGAATTGAAGGGAAGTATCAAGTGATGTGTTAGAAGTCTGGGGTACTCTGCTGCTCCACATTTTTATTAATGACTTGGTTGAGTTGGGAGGGTGCTTACCAATTTGTGGATGATACAAAATTGGGCTGGACAGCTTTTTGCTAACAGACAAATGATTCTGATAGAGAAATTAGAGAAATGGACTGAAAGCAACAGAATGAAGTTTAAAAGAGACCAGTGCAGAATTCTTCATTAAGGAAGCAGAAATCAAATGCACATGTACAGCATGAAGGTGGCTTGGCTTGGCAATAGTTCTTGTGAAAAGGAGTTTCAGGTAGTAGTTGACTGCAGAATGAATGTATGCATCAGCAGTGTGATATTGCTGCAAAAAAGGCAAATGCAATTTTAGTCTACAGTAACAAAAATATAGTTTCCATACTATGGGAAGTAATGGTTCCACTATGTTTTGTATTGATCAGACCCTGCCTTGGTTGTGTGGGGCATTACATTTAAAGATTTAGACATACTGGAGCAGGTTCAGAGAAGGGCAATATGGTTGAGGAAGAGATTAGAACCTAAATTTCATGAAATTGGGAATTGGAAATGGAAGGAATTGGAAATATTTAGTCTTGAGAAGACCAAGAGCATATGCTAGAATTCTTCAAATAACAGAAAGGATGATACACAGAAGATCAAGACCTATTCTCTATTTCAAAGCGCAGCACATGGAATACTGGATTGAAGTACAGGAAGGCAGATTCCAATTGAAGGTTAATTTTTTTTTTTCACAGTAGGATAATTTAATAGTGGAACTAATTAGCTAGAGGGATGATAGACACGCCTCCACCATATGTGTTCAGGCAAAGGCTGGACAGCCATATTTTGGGAATTCTGTAAATTAAATTTCTGAACTGAACAGGGAGATGAACTCAGTGACTTTAATGGCCCATTGAGCTTATAAGTCTGTGATTTCCTGTTTAGATAGGAGTGTGGAGAAAGGCCAAGGAAAGCCTTGGGGCTTGTTCAATGCTGTACCATCTATACTGCTCCCTGCTCAAGTCCTCCTTTAGGCCTTTGTTAGAATGTCCACATTTTGGAAGGTTCCAGAAGCAAAAGTTGTCAAAACTGAGATCTTCTGCCCTGACGTTAGATGGACTTCTCTCTTTCCATTCTACTGGCAGTTAAATATATTTGAATTTAAACAAGATTTGATTTTGTTGTGGCTTAATTTAGTTTTTATTGATTTTTAGTCTTGGATATTTATGTTTTGACTCGGAGGCTGCTTTTTACTGAGTTATTTACCAGCGCTTCTATTCCCCACCAATCCTGACAAACTCTGGGCATCACATTCAAAATTCAAAACTAATATGAAAACAAACGCAAAAATAATCTACTAATAATAAGATAATCAAGCAATAAAATATTCCATTTCTATGATGGGTGCCCCAGCCAGTCCCCTCTGATCAAAGATTCATTGGAGTAGGATAGTTCTTAGGTAAAGGTAAAGGTTTTCCTTGACATTAAGTCCAGTCGTGTCCGACTCTAGGGGGCGGTGCTCATCTCCGTTTCAAAGCCGAAGAGCCGGCGTTCGTCCGTAGACACTTCCATGGTCATGTGGCCAGCATGACTAAACGGAGTGCCGTTACCTGCCCGCCGAAGCAGTGCCTATTAATCTACTCACATTTGCATGTTTTCAAACTGCTAGGTTGGCAGGAGCTGGGACTAGCAACGGGAGCTCACCCCGTCGCGCGGATTCGAACCGCCAACCTTCCGATCGGCAAGCTCAGCAGCGCAGCGGTTTAACCCGCAGTGCCACTGTGTCCCTAGGATAGTTCTTTCCTACTTGCAATATGCAAGCAGGATAGGAGCTCTGGAACTACTACAGCAAAGACCTGTCACCTGCTTTTAATCTAGTCATTGTTTTAACAATAGGTATTTATTGTTTTGGTTACTTCTATTTTCTAAGCCTCTTTGTATCATGTTCCAATGCTGCAAAATACACACTCCAGTACAGAAGAGAAATGGATTCAGGGGAGATACTTCTTCAAGAATCTCTGTCTTTAACTGCAGGTTCTCCAGGCCAAAGAACATTGCTTTTTACATTTGGTTGGATTTGGAAGACTTGCTGTGGGCAAATCTGAAGTCCAAAATGTGCATAGCAAGGCAGTCTTCTAAATGCATGTAGGGTTCATAGCAGCTGTAATTCAGCATATCTGGAAGAAAACACATCTGCTCAAATCCACAGAAAGCTCATAAGAGAGAATGGGATCAAGAACTGGACTAAAATCCATCAGGTTCCTAAAGCTGTCTGACATCACTGAAGTTACTCCTTCTTTTCACAGATGAGAGTTAGGAATGTGGCCTGATTACCCAATTCAGTTGGGGAAACCAATTTGTCACTTCATAACATAGCCTGCTTTGGTGAGATAGCAACACATCACCAGTAATACTTACTCTTCTTCCCCCAGACCCTGCCCATCAAGTTGTCTGCTTCCCTCCCATCCAAACAGTTTGAACAAGGCTCTATATTGTGTGTGTTATTAGTGCAGATTGCAAATGAAAACTGCAGAACTTACAGATATGTTGTGGGGTAAGGTAAGGTAATGTAAGGTAAAGTAAGATAAGGTAACAAAAAAATAAACCTGCTAAGTTATTAAACAGTAAGTGGGGAGATTTAAATGACATTCACTGAAAATCTGCTGTTAAAGAAATATTTTGATTTGGAAATAATTTCTAAAAATATAAAATACTTAATGTATCTATAGCAAATAGTTTGATTTGCTGATGGTCCTTAAAGTGGCCACTTAGTAGGAATGACTGCATTGAGCTAGGCACTTTTTTTTTTAATAGATCCCTATTTGTTGTACATGAAAGACTTTTCCAAAACACTATGATTGGAAAGCCACCAAGAACCATTCTCTGTGATCAGGAGGTAAAACTGTCCATGGTATCACTGCCTTCCTCCTTTTCCACCCTACTGCCACACCAACATTTAACATAAAATGGAAGCAATTACAATTTTTGCAGGTACAGAGTCTGCCTTTCTGTGGCACTCTGAAGCAGCAAATCATTGGCAGAGCTTCCTTGTTCACCTTCAGTTGCTTTGGTAGATTCAGTGCTGACTTACTGCCCCCACAGATGCATTTTGAAACAGCCAATTCCATAGGGTCCCCCATATCTGGGTTGCAGAAATCTGAATGATCACTAGATGGCAGCAAAGAGCAAAAAAATCAATCTTTTTGCTGCCATCCAATGGTGATTTGGAGTTTTGCAGCCCAGATATGGGGGCCCTACAACTTCAACTTATTATTCAAATTTCAGACAAATTCCTTGCAATATCCCTCATGTGGAAACTCCAGGACTTTTTCTCGGTGCTTTGTCCAAGTTCCATCCTGTTTGTGCCTTGAACAAGTCAGGCCATTCTGTACCTCTCTTGACCTGTACTTACTAGCTGAGCATATTCTTTCTAGCCCAACATGTCCTACAAACTTTTATTTATTTATTATTAGATTTTTATCCCACCTTTATTTTTGGTCAGCTCAAGGGGGTGAACATAACTAATGCTGCCCTCTTCTATTTTTCCCACAGCAACAACAACCCTGTGAGTTGGGTTGGGCTGAGAGAGGGTGACTGGCCCAAAGTCACCCATCCGGCTTTCATGCTTACAAAAAAACTAACTCACAGTCTCCTAGTTTCTAGCCCAGCACCTTAGTCACTACACCAATATGTTGTAATCATGGAGAAAATATGAATACACACACATACATACATGATTGATATTCAAAATCTTTGTGCTGCCTGGTGGACACCTGGAGTCAGAATAGGCAGGATAAAGCCCCCAAAGGTGTAGTCTGGTCTCCCCCCTGCAGGACTGCCATGTGGCAGAGGTGACTGCTGGGCAGGGATTCCTGGCTACTGCAATGCTCAGATCAGGTCCTCCTTGCCAGCTAGACAAGCTCGGTGATTAAGGATGCAGGGAAGTTCACACTGCCTGGCTGGGTGGAGGGAGCCCGGCACAGCCATTCTATCCATCGGGCCCCTGCGTACTGCCAAACGCATTAGGGGATAATTAAGTAAAAATAGGCCTTCCAACCAGTGTAGCTCATTAAGGGCTAATTAAGTTAATTAGTGCCAGGTGTGGATTGCGGCTCTCGCTTTCGCTTGGCTGTTGTTTGCTGTAATTGCATTTTCTCAGAAGCTTCCTCCCTTTCGCTGGAATGCTGCCAAAGGAAAGGTATTCAATGCTTCACACTGTTGATGCAACAGTGACTAGCTAATGGCTGCCTAATGATGGCCACACAGGAACTGGGGACTCATAAGCCCCCTTCACACAGACATACCACACAAAAGCCAGTGGAATAAGCCAAAGCCCAGTTTCCAACCGAGTTCTGGCTCTCAGATGGCATTTCATATCCACACAGTTGGCCTTCTACAACTATGTTTATGCCTGCCAATAAGACAGGCCTCCTCCTCCAATGGACAGATGTGTCCTGAACAAGTTGGGGGAGGCTGATTATTGAGTCTTGGCAGCTGATGCAGAATTTACCCAACTGGAAAAGTTTGCAAGGCAGAACATGTGGATTAGGGTTCTACATCCAGGGGCAGCTGATGGATGTTTCCTTGAAAGAAGTTGACAGACGGTGCCAACATTACTGGATAGGCCCACTGGCCACATCATGAGGACCAGGCCTCTTGCCATATACCAATCCATTGAACCTCCAGCTTTCTTCTTGATCTTGCTTCTTCGCTTGATCTTGCTGGGGTCACTTCAGCACAACCTTTACATTCCGCCCCCCCCCTTGCCCTGTCCTGCAAAGGTCCTCAACTTTTAGCTGCTGTAAATGCTTTCCAACTGACCAGAGCTTCCTCCTCCTCCCCCAGCTAGCCCTTGGTGGAGTACAACAATTGACATTGCAGCCAACTCTCTACATCTCAACATCTCTTCATTGACTGACATTTGTTTTGGTGGCAAAGACAAAAAAAAGGCGAACTGTGACTTTGAAGGGAAGGGGTATAATGCCCTTTGGATTTATCAGAAAGGACAGGGATGGCACCATGGCTTCTTGGCTTTGAGGAGGGGGGCGATGTTCAAGCAGATGGAACAGGCCATCTGTTTTGGGGAAATATTGCAACAGTATTTTTGCAGTGCTTCCTTTGTAGAATTAGAGGATTTCTTTGATTAAGTTTTCTTTGTTAATAAATTTTATTATGTTTCAAGAGAAGAATAAAAACTACAAAACACCCCAAAAAACTACAAAGAAGGAAAAAAGAACTAAAAAAAGTGTGAAAACACAAGAGAATTTTTTTTCAGATTTATAAAAAGATGTGGCTTCCAACTTTTAACAGCAAGTATATACAAAAGTTTCCATAATCAATCTCTTATGCTATATTAATCCAAAACACCAAATTATTTCTATAAATCATTCCGCACATAATAAAAGTCACTCAGTACAGTTCCTCCTCCCCCTTATATTAAAATAAAGAAAAAAAAATCATATAAACCTCCTAAGCATCTTTCTCCCCTCCAAAAGATAACACCTATTTAATTATAACCTTCCTACCACTATTCTATACATTTCTGTCTACTATAATAAGAATCAAATTAAAAAGCACATAAGTTTTCTGCTATTGTTCTAGATACTACAACAGTTTTAGTAATCTTAATCTTAATAAACTAAAAAAGAATTCAAAACAGTAAATCCAAATCTTTAAAAGCAAATAACATCAATCAAATCCTTAAAGCAAACCAGATAAACATTCTTTAACCCTTATCCCACTTCAAAATACACCAGAGCATTTACATATCCCCACAATGTGCACAGAGCTTTTCTCTTGAAAGAATCAAACAGCCCATGTGCCTCCCTCAAAACTTTCAACTTCTTTTTATAGCATTCCACCAGAAAGTCACTTGTGGCTTGCAGCTCTCTCCCTTAGATTTCTCCAACTCCACTATCCAATCTTCACCCAGCATCTCAATAAAAATCCCAATGTCACTCTTAAAAGAAACATTTCTATCGCTGTTAAATTCCTCAATTTCATCCACCACATCCCCAGCCTGATGGCACATGTTAGATCTCATATTTTACACAATGTCCTGAATATCTTGCATAAAAGCTTGATAGAAGTCAGAAGAAATCTGTTTAAAATCTTGGTTTGAAGTCAGAAAGAATCTGTTTGAAATCCTCCATGTTTCACGCAGTAGATTATGGTGCCCCCTAGGAGCTTAACCAGCAAAAGTCGAAGATATGAAAAAGTTCCAGAGTGTATTTACACAAAGTGAAAATGAGATAGGCAGACAGTTCCCAAGGGAAAATGAAAACAGAAAGCTGAAGGTTCAAATCAGCCAATTCAACATGTAGGAAAATGCAAATATCTTCAAACTTAATACAGAAATAATAACAGGAAGACAGTTGTTTACTCTCAATCCTCTTTTATTGTCCTAACTTAGAGCAAAGTACCATGCTAAGAGAGTGAGTTGGTCTTTAGTGTTTACCGAATGCTCTAGAAGATAGAATCCTGCCAAACTGAAAGAGTGTGAGAAACCCACACAGATAAACCCCAAACTCAAGGCGGGTCTGCTCTGAGTTTCTTTGAAGGAAAGTTCAAAGCCTCTAAACTACACATGCATTCTCCCCCCTCCTGCTCACCATCAGTACTCATGACATCTATATTTGGAAGGAAAACGGAATCCAAAACTTAAAACTTTGTAATCCCCAAAATAACGATAAGCAACAAGAGAACCAGCTTCTCCTCTCTGTAGAAAGCCTCTCTTGGGGTACATATACTTTAAAAAATATATACAGATTGGTGATTTACAAATGGGGTGGCCAGTCTTAGTGTCCCTTTAAGGCTACAGCATGGTTTGGAAATTGATGATGTCCCCGCCTCCCAGCTAGCTCTTACCAGTCAAACGCAAACACTGTTCGCGATCTTCTGGCTGCAAGCAGCTATCTGGAGGACAGATGGGATGATTCCAGGTGTTCTCCTTTATCCGGAGAACATTTTTGGGCTTCAGGAGAACCTGCCTGAGCCTGAAAAAAAATGCCGTGTTGTCAGCTCTGCCTGCTGAGCTCATGGGCACAGCTGTTCAGTCCACCATTCCCCACCAGAAGCCCTTCTTTGATTAACTTTTGAAGTTAATCTATAAAAGCCATACAGTATTGTGAGGGCCCAGGATGTGGCACTGATATTGGACTGGCACAGTCCTTGCTCTGGAAAGGGCCAGACTTAGTAAGCAATGACATGAGGAAGAAGGAGGACAGCTTCACCTTCTCCTCTGTAAGAGCAATATAGATTGTGACCAGGAGAAGAAAATAAGAGAGAGGGGATGGTTACATGGGTATTAATACCTACTGAGAGCATCCAAGCTAATGCTCTGCCATAATCTGTGGTCCATATTGCTAAGTGACTCCATAACTGCTTTCCATTGAATAGCTGGAATGTTCTACATGGGGGAAGAAGCAAAGAAAAAGAGTCAACAACTTGTTCCTCTCTACTTTTCTCACTTGCTTTTCACTCTCTTTGGCACTTCCTGACACTTAAGAATGTGTTGCAAATTACAGATGCCTCAGCAAGCATTGCTATGCTGGTTAGGAATTCAGGGAGTTGCAGTCCCAAAATATTTGGAGGCCACCCTTAGTGGGGAATCATCAAGCTAGGACAATGGGGAATTATTAGAGGTGGTTCCAGTCGATCACTTTAAAGAAAGGAGACCAACATATACTGATACAACATGAAATCGGTAGTCCCATGTTGTGAATTATATTCTCCACACTTAAGGATTTTTGTTTTGTTTGTTTTTACATTTGCTCAGGGGAAGACCAGATGTCAGCTATAGCAGATCTCTCAATTTAGGTGCTGCTAAAAAACGACCAGCTGGTGGTTTGGGCTAATATATCATGTTAGCTCAGTGTGCATTCAGCTGGGACTGAAGTGGATCTCTGCGTCAGCTGTATGGCTTTGGAGTGTCTTGGTCTGCCCTATCAAACAGATTTTCAAGCTTTGAATGTGCAAGGCCCTCAGTTCCTGCTCATAGAAGGACACTCTTCTTGGGTTCACCCACACACCTCTGCATTGGCTTTCCCTTTTCTAGGCTAAGGACATGAGGGTTGACAGTTAAGTTGTGCTTACTTGGCTGCCGAAGGACCTCAGCACGTTCCTGAAGAAGACAGGGCATGGCTCAGCTAGCCAGCTGGGATGTTTTTACATCATCAGATAGCTGGCCCAATGACTAGCTGGGATCCCAGCATGGATGCCTGTGGATGAGTCTGAGCCAGCTAGCCAGTCTCTCTCAGCAAGCTGGGGGGAATTGAATACTTTTATGTCCCTTAGGGAAGGGGATGAGCTGAGCTTAGCTTTGGGAAGTGCGGGGAGCATTTCTGCCTGGCTGCAACTGTTTCAGTACACATTTTAGTGTTGCTTTTCCCAAGCTCAGAGGACAATTTTAATTTCACTTCTCCCTCCCTCACAGACTGGACACCTAGGTGAGGTCAGCTAAGTGTTGTGACCCTCTCGGCAGAGTGAAGGATACTTTTGTTTAACCACAGTGTGAATAGCTCAGTAAGTAACGTATATGTGGCTTCTAAACAACGTATGTTCAAGCCTTCTTTTGCTGAGGAATATCACATGCAAACTTGGGCTTATCATTTGATTCTGTCCCCTACCTAAAAGCACTTGTCAAGCTCAGCAAGGTCTTCCTGATTTATGTTATCAAGCACGACATTTTGGGTTGATTAAGAGCTGTTAAGTAATGTATTTACTTATTTATTTATTTACATAAAAATATTTATGCTGCCTACTTCAAAGGATTCAAGCCAGTTTTCAATATTACACAAAACAACTATAAATATCCATAGAATTAACATATAAAAATCCATAAAATAAAATGCAGATACAAATAGTACATCTAATTAAAATCTATCTCAAACAGCTATTGTTTGCACACTTGATTGCTTGCTAATATTTAATATTGACTCATGGATTTATTTTCCATTTGCATTATTGGCTAATTGTTTCTTCAACAGTTTTCCAAGGGTGTTAGCTGCTGAACATCAGAACATTCTAGCTAGCCAAGGTTGGGCTCTGTGTGTGTGCGTGTGTAGGAAGGGAGGAAGGGAGGACAAATATAGCATGGTGAAGATGTATGAGCTCAAACAGGCCTCAGCACAAAATAATTCAGTTGCGGTTCCCTGTGTCGGATTGGCCAAGGTCTCTTTAAAACAAACACACCAGGGAGTATTCAGCACTGACTGTTACTTTATTTCATCAGATGAGGCTGGTTGACCTATCTGGACAATCTGAAATAAACTTGGGATTCGTAATTTATATAAACTGTCTCTTTTGACTTTAATGGCTCTCTGGGGATCATCCCACATTCCGTGTGCATCTCAACCACTGATTATTAAAGAGCTATCCCCAACGTCTTCCTCTTGACGGAGAACATCAGAAACGATCCTTTGAAATACTGGTCTGAGCCAGAGATGAGGCGGGCAAGGATGGTGTGTGTTCATCAGCATTCATCCGACTCTCTCTCCATTACGCCTGCAATGAATCAGAGCAAGATGAGGCAGGAGCCCAGCGGCAAGATACATCCATAATCGGCACTCTGGTGCCAGGGCAGACAATGGCATCCCGGAGGGACAGCTCATCTCTGCATTTGGGCCAGTGGAAACTTCCTGCCGGAAGATGGAGGAGCAGCGAGAGGAGCTCGAGGGAGGGAGAGCCTTCACTGGGCTGTTACACTTGTAGGCTGCCATTTCTCAGCAGCAAGGTAATTGCCTTCCTGTGACAGCTGAGGTCAGGGAGTATCTCTTTGCCAGGGTGCTCTGAAGGCCCCACCCATTATTGCTCCATTTCACACATACAACAATTCAAAAAGATGGGAGGGGAAGAGCGATCCCTCCAAAGCCACTGTCCAGTACCTGCCTGGGAATAACTTTCGGAAATCAGCATTTCACAAGCTTTTGAATGAGAGACCTACACCAATATGAAAGTGCTTGCAACACCCCTGACATTAAGCCTTACTTAGTCATCTATTTGAAACATTTATACTTGGCCCTGCAGCCTAAAAGCCTCTCATTGTGGTTTATGTAATAATAAAAACTACTGTCTGCCCTCCATTTACAATCTAAACAAGATATAGCACAAAAGAAAAGAGATGAGGAGAAAAAGGGGGGGGGAACGGCTTTGGTTCGTTTTATTAACTTTCCCCTCTTTCCTTCTATTTGGTTCATAAATATTAAAAAAAATTCTTCAGCTCTGTTGTAGTTAATACCCTGACATCATCCTTGGTTGCAGAAATACTTCCATGGTCATTAAAGGAGAATTGTCACCCTGGTTACAAGAATTTGCCTACCATTGTTCTTGACGGGGTTGCTCTACCTCTTTCTCTCCCCAGATTGAACTAATTCATAGCTCAGTTGGAATCAATACTCCTCTTGTTTCTGATCACTGTATTTCATGACTTGCTAAGAACAAGCCAGGCTTCCCCAAGCCATCTCACCTTCTTCCTGGCTTACAGTGTAAAGTACATTCCTATACCTCCTCCTATGTCATTGCTGCTGTTCTCATTATTCAGTAAGGATAAAGAGAAGAGAGGAGAGATCACCTGGTTCCTACTTTCCATCTCTATTCTGCTGTTGCTGCTCTGTGCACAAAAGGGTTAAAGCTGGCCACTCCTTTGGGGACCGTCCATGCTGATTTCCTGCAGTGTGGTTTCCAGCGGGTCTGGGGAGTTCTGTGCCTGAGCGACAGATTATTCTTCCCTCTTGCTCATGTCTCTCTCTCTCCCTGCTTTGCCTGCCTTTTATCCTGATTTTTGCCAGTTAACTGTTTTATGTTTGCTGATGTTTAATATAAAAAACCCCACCAAGCTCTATTTTTGCTAGTTGAATGGAGTGGTGTGTGTGTGCTTGCTCCGATCTGGATATAAGGGCTGACTGTGCAAACTAAGCTGCAAATCACCCATAGTAAATTTCCAACACTGCAGAGGTCCAGATCTCAGTAGTTTCTCAATCATCTGCACTGCCAGCAGTGGCTCTGGCATGAACTGAGTTTACTCAGGGTGCAGTTAAAAGGAGTAGACAGGAAAAGATACTAAATTGAACATAGCTTGTTTCAGAGAGAAAGGTATGAAATCATGTGCAACGATTCAAAAGCTTCCACAGCCTAAAAAGAGAATATGAAATTCAAACATAGAACTGTCTTTACATCAAGATAAAGTACTTTGTGTTTCACTTAGCATTTCATATTTCAACATAGCTTGCTTGGACAGCCGGTCTTTTTGATCTTCTTTTCTCCTTTAATCTTTGCAGAGGTCCTGTATGGTAGACAGTAGAACACAAGTCAATGTTCCCTGATTTAAGTCTTTACCCCATGACCAGCTCAATTTCTGCTCAGACTTCACTCATCCTGACTTATAATTCAAGTTCTTGTCCCATAACCCCAAGCATTCTGTTAAGAAATGTTACTGTTCTGCTGGCTGGTCGATGCACTCTGCTTCTTTTACCATTTTTGCTGGATTCAGAAGCTTTCCCCTCTCTAAATACGTAGATGGTCTTATCTCCTGCTTCCTTTTTTGAAAGATTTGAAAGATAAATGATTTTTGTCAATTCTCTGACATAAGTTGAGATGGTGACTTATTCCTTCTCTGCTTAAGGCCCACTCCAAAGACTATTGCGGTGAACTGACATCGTGGCATATGCAAGAGCTTTTATAAGGTGATGCTAAATTCTGCTATTGAAATGAGCTTGGAAAAATGTCCACATGGGCTGGTCCCACATGCAGTGCCTAGGTACAGCTAGGGCTGAATGTTAGATCTGACTGTCCAATCTTCTCCAGTGGACAGCCCGGTTCCTGAGGCCAACTCTAGCTTGCTCTATAATAGTGTTTTTTGGTTTTTCCACAGTTAGCTGGACATTACGTTAAAGTGGCAGCTCCATACAAGTGGTCAATAGCCAATCAACCCTTTTTCCCAGGAGCAAGATTCTTCTCTGTCTGCTAACAAGAAAGTTCCTTTCAGGAAAGATCCCACTGTAATATTCATGTGAACATTTCCTATTGTGAAGTGGAGTTCTTTTCATTACTTCCTGTTGACCAGGCAGCCAGGAAAAGCTGTTCAAGGGACAAAGCCAAGGCTGTTCATCCCCAGCGAGCAGCCTAGGTCAACAAGTAGCAGTAAAACAGACTGAGCTTGCCAAAAGAAAATGTACAGGCAAATACTGCCTGGCAGGCAGCAGTTGCAGTTGCATTTGATCCCCCCAAAATAACAGCAAAACAGAAAAAAACATAGGAGTTTTACTCAGAAAGTCCTGGAATTCAATAGGGATAACCAGGACAACATCTGGACACACTCTAAAGACTAAGTTAATAAAGGATGGCAGTGCTAGGCAAAAGGACCAGTTGGGAAGCAACCAAACACCTACAGGTGCTGCTCCGTCTAATAGCTCAGATGCCAGCACTGTATGCAGCATTATGATCAGAGGGTAGTGGAGTGGGCTCGAGGAGCAGTCTGAAGGGAGGTGATATAAAATCAAGCAGATCAGTGTTTAAATGAGGAGCTGCTTGAAAGCTAGGGTGGCCAGAGGTCTGGAATTCTGCCAAACAGCCCAGATTTTTTAAAAGTTGACTCTCTATCCACTTCTCCATTCTGGCAGATCCACTTTGGGTATGCTTTCTGTTTGTTTGGTCCACTCTGCTTCTGCCTCCTCTCCTGTAGGGCTTCCAGCTCTGGGCTGCATAATCCTTAGAGGACAGGAAAGCGTTTTCTGAGTGGAATACCCCTATTCTTCTGATAGCAACCAGCAAGCCTGTCTTCTTTCTCTCAGCAGCTGTCAGTGCAAATTTTAAAAGTTTACTACCAGAACAGCTGATGTTGCCATGGCCTGCAAGTAAAAAATCCCCAAATCCCACATGGGTATATAGGGGTGGAAGGGGAAAATTTGCATATCTGTGTGAGAATATATGAATCCCTGTATGTTTGGTGAGTATGCATTTAACATTGCCCTTTATTATATGGTTTTTATAGTTGGAGGTACATTTTGTTGCTAAAAAACACTCCACTGTCCTCTTTTCCTTGGATATTTTAATGGCCACCCAAATGGAAGCCCAATGTAAAGGAACTGCAGGGCTGGATTTACCAAGAATTGGACTGTTAGAACTCAGCAGTCCTCAAAATCTTTGTTTTTATCAGCTTTACCAAGGACCAAACATTACCATTTCAAAGTCTGATTTGAAGGAGGGGGGGTGGTTGGTTCACACTGTAGTTCCACTGCAAAGAGTTACAGAATTGACTGAAGAATGTCTCCATTTTTGAAAGTGATTCCAGGATGTGAGTTCTTTGAGGCTGGACAGGCCAGGAAACAGATACCATAAGGATTCCAGGAGTGCTACTTTATTGTTATATGGTATAGCAACAGAACCTTGAGAGCCTTTCAAATGGTTCTGTGCCCCATCTCATATGAAAGAAAATCAAGGTGGGGCTATTTTGAGTTTCTTTCTCATGCTTTCCATTTTTCCCAGGACTGAACTGCTGTTTCACCTCCCTTAATGGTTCCTCCCTTCCAAGGTCATCTCTACATTCCTTTACACCATTGAGCAAGGAAGCAAGAGCAAGCTTGAAATCTGGGCTCCTGGAAGTATGAAATAATCAGCATAACAAACACCTGGATGGACAAAGATGCCCTCTTGGCATGTCATACGATGTTTGTTACTTCTGTGGCTGTGTTGATATGCATAAATTTTGTCATATTTCTATTTTAATCCGCATAACCAGGACATAACCAGAACAGAAAACAACTTATGGACGTGCTTCAATAGCTCCCACTCTACAACCTGTCTTTCTTCTTTTGCTGTAATATTATTATTATCTCTTTCGCTGGCAGAAGTATTTAAGGAAGAACCATAAGGAAGGCACTGTGGGATGGATTTACAGAAAGACCACCATTCAACAGCACTCGGCTGATTAATTACTTCAGACCAGCAGGAGAACTCCGCAACAGATCATACCGCTATTATCCACCATCATTCTTCACTGATCAAAGGCAAGCCTTTCTTTCTCTCATTCTTCTGCTGGACTCCCCTAGTGAGATTCACCTGCAGTGAAAGGACCAGAGCTGCATTCCTTAAAACCAAGGTTTTCTGCTGTGATATAATGCGAAGGAGGAATGAAGCTGTCCTGTTCCGGGTACCAGCTGGAACCAAGGCAACACCAGCCAGTGGCAGTTCCCAGCTTTGTCTTGCCAGTGCATTTACTTCTCTGCCATGTCAATCTGGCCAGGGCAGTAAATCAGAGGCCAGTGGGAGCTCATGCCTCCAGGCAGTGTGAAGCAAACAGCAAATATATCTGTGCCATGTTGGAAGGGGCAATGTTTTCTCCCTTTCATCCCAGCCACCCAGGAGGCACGCACTTCTGAAAATTTGCACCAATATGTTGAGCTCCCACGTTTTCCAACCCATCTGACAGTTAATATCAGCCCACTTTGGGGAATGATAGGTGAATGTTGTGCTAAGTGTGCTAAGCAAGTAAGTGCTACTGCGAACCTGTGGAAACACAGGAAACCAATGTGTCCTGTTCAGACTACGCAATCAAGGCAAGATCTTATAAAACACTCTTTATTAAAAACTATTTACAATAATTAAGTCCTTGAAATGTGGAGACTTGAATCAACAAGCCCAACTGGGCACAACAGGCAGCGAAACAGGACTTCTCACTGGACAGGTAGACTAGACGCAACTGAAACACAGTGTGGAGGCAGCAGATCTCGAACTGGAACAACACTGGTCTTGAAACAGGACTGCAAACTGAACACAAGACTGGTCTTGACTAGGAACTCTGGACTAGAGCAAGACTCGATGCAGAACTGGAACTCGGAGCAAGACTGTGCTTGACTGAGGGTTCTGGACTAGATCTTGGCTTGGGTTAGGACTGAAGCTTGGAGCAAGGCTGGAAACTCAAAGCAAAGCTGGACTTGGCTGGAAGCCCCAAACTAGGCTGGATTCTCTGGACTGGAGACTTGGAGCAATGCTGGAAATTCAGAGCAAGGCTGGACTCTGCTAGAAGCCCCAGACTGACCAAAGACCCAGATTCTGAACAAGATAGTTGTGAAAATCCAAAACACGGCTGAGTCTGCGAAGTGTGGTTGCAAAGGACTGAAGACAAGCAGCGATGCAGGAACCTCTCGGCTTGCTTATACTGCTGAGGAGATCATGGAGTTTCAAGGCTGGATGCCAGATGAAGGCTGCTGGATACGGCTGACGCTGGTTCCTCAGTTGCAGCAAACACAAGATTCAATTCCTCTTCAGAGTGGAGCTCAAGCACTGATTCCTCTTTGGCCACAGACACCATCTCCAATGCTGGTAAGGACTCTTCTTCTGAAGCTGCAGGCTTGGAGGATCAGTTGTCTCCAGCAGCTCGCTCTTCACGTGGCTGCCTTTTATTCCAATCTTTGGCGCACTTTGACCCCTGTAGCCAATCGGGCTGCTTTCTCCGTGCACTTTTCAGCTCATCATTGGCATGCACTGATTGGAGTATTCGATTCCTCCTCTGAATTTCGGACAATCAGTGCCATGGATTCTTCCCGCGCTGCTGACTCATCCTGGAGTTTCATTTTCCCAGTTTCAGCCCAGTAAGTTTCCAATTCCTCCTCTGACTCGAAAAGAGTTTCACTTTCCAAGTCAGAGGCAGGCTTGACTCTGACACAGTGTGGGTTAGCTTCTTTTTTGCCATAATAGTGACCAGAAAAGATTGTCCTCATTCCTGATTCCTATGGGCAGAGTTAAGAAGGTGCTCTTAAATTAGGTGCCATAGGGAGGGATGAAGATTAAAGGGCACTCATACTGTAGAGAAGTACTATCCAAATAGGGATCCTCCCTCCCTAAAAGAAAAAGGAACCATTTGTCTTTCGTTGAACTCAAGTAATTAGTCTTGATTCTTGAAGGCTGAGAATCATACGTTGCATACATGATGATACATGTTTATGCTTTTATGTCAGTAGTAGGATTCTAGTTATCAAAGGTTATTTTTTAAAAAAGTAACAACTGTTGTTATCTCTCAGACTTTCCTTCAGGGCATATCTGCACCTCATTCTTAAGCTGCTGCTGTCCCAGGCCATGGCCAGCTGGATTCTGAACCTGCTCAAGGAAAGTTGGCCTCAGCTGGGACACTTGGACAGTGACTTGCCAGGTGCTTAGTTCAGGCTGGTGGCTACTACAGTTCCCCCCAACCCTGGAAAACTCCCCCCTGCTTTGCCTTCTCTGCTTTCCATGCCAGGAAACCAAAGGTCAATTTCTTTTCTTTCTGTAGGAAGGTTTTGCTGGATATACTTTTATGTGAAACTTTTATATGACTTTGTATATATGTATATATGCAAACTTTTATGACTTTGCATATATATACACACACACATACATACATACATACATACAGTACTCATATAAAAATGTATGTACCCAAATTTACGTTTACTGTATATATACAAAGTTTAAGCATAGCACGCAGGCACAATAACCACCTTTAAAATAAACATTCCTTTCCTGCATTGCCTCCTGCTTTGCTCCATAACCTCTGCTGGAGCTACTGTTACCAATGGGGTTCCAGTAATATTGGGGTTCCAACTGTAATAACATTTGCCTGACATCAGTTTGAAACCCAACATAAATTATGATGGTGACGATGACAGTGAAGACAATTCTATTCATCCTTCCTTGAGCTACCCACTTCATTGCTTTTTTATTTTAACAAGTTCATAGGTGCACCTTTTCAGCATTTTTTCTCTCACAAGGTACAAGGTCTGTGTGGTACTTATTCATTTGGGTGCTGGGTAGAAAGAAAAAGGAAGTGTCAGCATTTCAATGGTGCACTGGTGTGCTTCCTAAAATTTTTTCAAAGCCCAGTAGAAAACTGGGTAATTCAAGGAAAGGAAAATATTATTATTATTAATAATAATAATAATAATAATTTATTTATCATATTTATTTATTTATCATATTATAATAATAATAATGAAAAACAAAATAGTGACCCTCTATATGTCAGGTAAATGTTATAACCACTGTGCTATTGAAATAGCATTGGCAACAATAGCTGCAGCAGAGATAAGAGCTGCAGGGTGGAAATCACTGACCCCATGAGGAGGCATTCCTGCCACTGTGCACAGTGGAAAACTGGAAATCACCTATCCAGATAATGGGCTCATTCTTTCCACTTTACTCTCTGTCTCTCTTCCCTCTTCCCTTTCCAGCCACTCCATTCCTTTCCTACCGTGAGAGTATTTGCCTGCATTTACATGCAAACTCCCCAGTTATTCAAATTCCTTAAAAGACTCTCATATGTTAGTGGTAAACACCCAAAGTGTTTAGAAGAGCTAAATATTTGGTGTGGGGTTTGTATGGATGGGCCTACTTCATACTGCAGGCTGATTCCCTGTGTGGGGATGCTGTCTTCAATGGAATGAATGAGTTTGTATGTGTATTCGTACTGAATTTTTGAATGCTATATGTGATATGATATGGATCTTAGCTGAATTCTATCTATACAGATGTAATAAAAGATATATCTAGACTCAGAAAATACATTAATAACTCTCAAAATGATCATACTGAAGCCATCACCCTGAATTTGAACATTGGCCTCTCTAGAGCAGTGTTTCTCAACCTCAGCAACGTTAAGACATGTGGACTTCAACTCCCAGAATTCCCCAGCCAGCCATGCTGAGGAATGGCTGAAGTTGTTGAGGTTGAGAAACACTGCTCTAGACCAATATTGACTTCCAGTGATTCCCAAGTTTGGATTCACTGGGTTATTGGGTATAAGTCCCATCATGCCTGTCAGATGGCATGATCTAAAATAGGTTGGTGGTTAAGATTCAGAACAAACAGATTGAGGAGTATTTCTACCTAGACTGGTAGAAGAGAATACCCCGTTATTACTCGTGGGTTGGTCAAGTGCAGATTCTCTTCGGTGCATGATAGATTCAGGCTCTGTAGCGGAAACAGCTAGGCTGCTCTTCCCAGATGAGAAAGAAAAGAAGCTCCCCTCCCATTTCTTCTGTCACGTTCCTTGCAGATTTAGATGGTGTTACGTCTGAGCAAATGGCTTCAGGTTATTTTCATTGGTCTCTCTCCTGGAAGGCCATAGAAGAGGCTAAATCACTGCACAGACCAAATTGTTTTTATACACCCCAGTGATAGTGTGTAAGTGATGATTTTTAAAAGCCATGTTGATATATTTGGGCTTGATAGAAAAGCATTAGAAAATATATGTCAGATTGGACTTGAACAGTTGAAGTGCTATCTGCTTTGTGGAGGCGTTTTCAAGAAGAGTCTGTGAAATATTTCACATCAAAAATTGTAAGCATTTTTCTTGGTTGCTCTTTCCTTCTTATCAGACTGTTGTCTGACACTTGGCACTTTTCATATTAAGGAGTGTTGCATGTATGGAATATATCTATGTGACAAGAGTGCTTCTCCTGGAGTATCCTGAAGGGAGGAAAGAAATGTAGTGCAGCAAAGATATTGAGCAGGTTGCTCAAGGAGATATTATTTAACCCCTTGCCTCAGAATCCATACCTACCAAGTATTCAATCCCCTTCCATTCTGTAACGCAGATTGCTGATGGCATCATTACAGTCTCTAGCTGGGATCTTTCTCTTATTTCCCACCTGCCCAGCGTACTCTCTCCTCCTTTTGCATAATGGATCAGTTGTGAGTAATGGGAAATGGCAGGGCAGCCAAGCTGGCTGGCAGGCCCTTAATGAAGAATATGGAAATCTCATCAGTCCAATCAGGCCGGCAAATGAAACCGCTTTCCTCACCCCCACCCCTTCAACTACCACCGCTGTGAGCAGAAGACTAACAAGGCATTCAGTACTAGTCTTGGAGTGCTTCTCCTTTTTTTTGTTGACAATTGGGCTGCAACTTTCATTTTGGGGTAAGGGCAGCCTTTGGCCCCATTTCCTGAGGTTCCCCTGCGCAATCCTTTGGCAATTAGAAGAGTCTGGAAGCTTTCTAGCTTGGCCTTTCAGACAGCCGCTCCCCCAATAGCAGCTGAGCATTGCTTGCCATTTTCTTTGTGCTGATGTGATCTTTTGATGCAGAAGATTAATGATGAGAAAGATGGGCACCAACAACAGAAATGAGTTGCTTGGGAGTAAACCCCAGCCAAGTGTCACAGTGATGGGGGCAGCCTATCATGAAGAAGGATATCATTAGAGACAGGAAACAAAATCAAATAAGCAGGATTCCTGCTGTGGTGCTTAGGATGGATCAGGCCAGATACAAGTCTCACTCACACCCTCTTTTGGTATACTGTACTGCTCCAAGTGTGTTTATCAAATCAATGAAGCTGGGCATCTTTTCATCTCCTTGATTTATTGTATCTGGGCATGGTGTTCATCTTCCCTAGAGCATCATCTGAGTGATGTAATTTGGCTAATTGCTGTCATCAAAATGTGGGCAATAGAGGCAGGGATGGAGAATAAGCCATTTAGTGATAAAATCTGGGAAGGAAAAGCTGAAAGCCAACAGGGTAGGTGTTTGAGTGATGATGATTATCTCTTTTTTTCACACAATATAGGTTTACACAGAACACAGTAATCTAGGTGTGGCTTACTTGGTGAAACTCTGATCATCTGGATACAATTTTCAATTTTACCCAAGCAGTTAGCTCAGGACTGAAATGTCAGCCCAGAGGGACATTTGTGGTAGGAGAGAGGACCAGCCCACTCAAGCACATGCACCCCACCATGGGTGTTCTCCTTTAAGTTTATTAAGTTGTGGTCCGTTTTATCCCAAAGTAATGTCCATTTTTCGCTTTGCTGCCTGTGGCTTAGAAAGTAATTACTTTTGAAAGGAGGGGGAAGCTGCTTTGTTTTTGTCACAAGGAGTAGCTTAACCTTGGGTACAACACAGAAGAATAACTGCAGTACACACTGTACAGATCTGCCTTTGAAGAGTGATTGGGAATGATAAAAGTCCAGAAGTGCACACAGGTAGCATGGATCTCCCATGCTGAAGCAGCTGTTCTGGCTTCTTACTAGTTTCCAGGCATAATTCAAAAGACTGATAAAAATATGTAAAAATCTAAATGTTTTGGGACTGACATATGTGAAGTTTTGATCTTGCCCATTTGAGCCTACCTATCTGCTGAATTAATTTCCAAAGTTCCTGCTGGGTATGCCACCGTTTCCAAAAATATGCTTTGTAAGGACTAGGACAGTGATGCATAACTTGAAGTCTCAGGGCCACACAAGTCTTCCAAAAGCCATGGGTGTGGAATACAGAATGTGTCTAAGAAAGGTGACTGTATTTTAAGTTGTAATGTGCCAGAAGGACACTTCTTAAGTAAATGAATAATGTTTATTCTGAATTAACTTAAAAACACAAATATAAGTTTGAATCTAGTGTGACCTACTTTACCCTGACCCTAACCCTAACCCTATTGAGGTTTTAGAGTGTGGTCCCCACCATGCCACTCAAAGGCCAAGTGCATACATTATACAATCTTTGAGTACTTAATGGGACTAAGGCTAACTGAAGCTTATATAGGCCTCTGCAAGGTAACTTAGATCAGCCAGTGATGAGATTTGTCTCTCTCTCATAGAAGCAAAGAGGCAATGCAGTTGCTTCAATGAAGCATTGCATTATCTCGATACTGTCACTTTCCAGTGCCAGAAAATGTGTCCAGTTTTGGCTAGAGAAGACAACTGGCCTGTCCTCCCACTGAACTTGCCAAAACATTTGGTGAACTGTGCTAGAGGAGACAGGCTGCACATCCTCCAACACTGTGCACCAAAGCATGGGGTGTATGAGGCTAGAGAAGCTGAGTTGTGCTGGTCATCACTTTGGTTTGTAAAACAAAGTGAGGGGTCCCTCAGTTTCACAAAGCTTGTGAACGTCCTTTGCTTGAAAGATCATTGAAGTGGAGCATCCCTTCAAGGATTTGCACAGACCTGCTGTGTGGATGCTTGGTCCTGCCCTGAAAGGAGGGGCAGCCAATTACATTAAAGTACACCTGCCCATTGGGCCTTTTCATTATGGCATTTGGGTGAGTCGTCAGAGATGATCCAAATGTCCCCTGGAACAAAATACACAGAAAGAAGAATATCAAATTAGAGCAAGCATAACATACGTTTATTTGCAGAATCAGTTATTCATCACCTGCACAGCAGACGGGTTGTGCACTTCGTTCACTTGCATGGATCAGCTTTCTGTATTTTGAATAAATGAATTTGAGATGAATTGAGTGATCAGGACTAGGGTATGGGGACTAGTATTTACACAGATGCTTTATTACATAGCCAAAAGATGCTTGTGTGTTTACTGTATATGTGTGCACACACACATACTTAGACTCTGGTATCTGCTCCCAGCACAGGAGAAGCAGATCACATGGGACCACATCTTAATTGCCTTCCAATGTCCCGGCATCTTCTTTCAAGTATACACTTCAAAAGAGCATATTCTAGAGCAGAGATCCACTGCATAATACATGTTTGGGTCATACAGTATATGTAAGATTCTTCAGAATTCTGTTTGTTTTTTTAAGGAAAATAAGAGTTTGACTTTCCCTTCTTTTTATTTTTGATTGGCTGTTTATTGGCTGTTGATATAGGGCACAGTAAGTAGAGAATATGGCAGAGAAATAAATTCCCTCTTTTACCTATGCTATTCAAATTGATGAATCATATTCTTTGAATTTCCTTATTTCAAAGCAGTTTTCAATACTTTAAGCTCCCTTCCTTCCTTCCTTCCTTCCTTCCTTCCTTCCTTCCTTCCTTCCTTCCTTCCTTCCTTCCTTCCTTCCTTCCTTCCTTCCTTCCTTCCTGTACACATGCATAGTAATGTCTTTGAAAAGCACTGCAGCCTCAGCCCAAAGTGCTCCATATTTTATTTAATGCCTTGTTTTTCCCCTTCTTGAACAAAGAACATCAGTTCACAAACATCCATGTTATCTCAGATACATTTCAAAATCATTGCTTCAGGCTTGGAGAATTCCTATTCTGCATGTCTTTTCAGAATGATTCTTGCTGTAATCAACCAATTTCCTAATATGAGTTAATCCAGTGAGTGATCATTATAAAGATCCAATAGGAGTGCTAAAAGGGCTAAATATAAACAGCAAGTGATTTTCAATTCTTTCCTACCAAATATGAAAAAAATCTCTTCTGCCACAGAAACTCCAATGCCTTCCAATCAGAATATGATCATACATCTTCTGCAGTGTGTAATACTACTTAGAATCTCACAGATGGATTATCCTGGGTCCTGTTTATATATAAATATCCCATCTTTTTATTTTGATCATACCATCATGCCTTACACACTTTCTTCATTCAACTCTATCAGAATAGTCAGCCACAAACTTGGAAGTAGGCACAGTGGTAAAGCCCTTCTTTTGCATGCACAAGGTGCTTCATTCAGTGTTTCTTATCTTTAGCTAACAGGGCTAAATAACAGCAGGTAATGTGAACCTGAGCCCCCAGAATGTTGCTGACAGTCAAAGTAGATATTATTGGGCTAGACAGACAAAAGGTCTTCTCTGATGTTAGGCACTTCTCTGTGTTCCTTCTTCAGTGAGAAAACAGAAGCCCTATTCACGTGTGGGAGGATGGTCCATGGATGATGGACTACCTCTACATGATGGCTGCATCTCCCAAGGATTGCTACATATGTGTATGAAGCATGGCAAGCTTTATCAAGAGGCTTTACACTGAATCCTTTGATGGAAAAGGAATTAAAGAAACAACATGGAGTGTTGTTGTTATACATGATCACGGCTGCAAGATTGTTATATGCACAACGATGGAAAGATCCACAAATACCTATGGTTGAAGATTGGATTGTGAAACTAATGGACTTGGCTCAAATGGCTAAATTAACAGCTTTAGTAAGAGGTCATTCTGTTTCTGCATTTATATCAACTTGGCAACCACTTTTGGACTACTTGCTTGTAATAGAAAAAAATGATGTTTTGATTTTGGGTTTTAGAGATTAAATGGTTTGCTTTAAGAGAAATAATGTTAAGATAAGTTAATTAATTATAAGATTAGATTTGTAAATTTATCTATATCTGTATTGGAAAAAGTCGGAAGTCACTTTTCCTCTTCTGTTTTTCTCTCTACTGATACTTTTATAGTTTGCTCTTATTTCTTTAGTTCTGTTTTCTATCTGTTCTATATTCTCTTTTGTTTGTATCTTAACTATATCTTTAAAATAATAAAGTTTTTACAAAAAAAAAAAGAAGCTTTATACTGAATCCTGTGAGTTGAAATAAGGGCCTCAGAAATACTTGTGCATTGTAGAAAGGAGTGGGCACGTTGCTGTAATGGGTCCTATTAACCCATTCAGTGACAAATGTAAAAGAAAATTGGTTCGTAAAGTTCCTGGCCTTCATTTTAATGACCAGAGTATGGGAAATCAACAAGAGCTCTTAGTGCAGAAAAGCAAGTCATATGGAAACATTTAGATATCCCTGTTGTTGATGTTGTTAGTTGCCGTCAAGTCTACGACTCATGGCAACCCTATGTATAACAGAATGAAATGCTGTTCGGTCTTGTGCCATATGCCTGACTGTTCCAATGTTTGCATCCATCGTTGCTGTAATTGTATCAATCCATCGCATTGAAGATCTTCCTCTTTTCTGCCTGCCCTCGACTTTACCAAACATGATGTCCTTTTCAAGCGATCGGTCTTTCCTGACAATGTACCCAAACTATGAGAGTCTCAGCTTAGTTATCTTCGCTTCTAGGGAACATTCTGGTTGTATTTCTTCTAAAACTGATTTCTTTGTTCTTCTGGCAGTCCATGGTATTTTCAATCATCTTCATCAACACCATGATCCAAATGCATCAGTTCTTCTTTCTTCCTTTTTTAATGTCCAACTTTCACAGGCATATGAGGCAATTGAGAAGACCATGGCGTGAGTTAGACACACCTTTGTTTTTAAACTGACATCTTTACTTCTGAGAACTTTAGATAGGTCTTTAATGGCAGATTTTCCCAGCATGATACGTCATTTGATTTCTTGATTACTACTTCCCTTGGCATTGATCATTGATCCGAGTAGAATGAAATCGTTGATGACTTCAATTTCTTCTCCATTTATTGTGACATTGTTTATTGGTCCATTTGTGAGAATCTTCATCTTCTTCACATTCAGATGTAGTCCGTATTGCTGACAACAATCTTTGATCTTCATCAGCAAGTACTTCAAGCCTTCTTCATTTCCAGCAAGCAAAGTTGTATCATCTGCATATTGCAGGTTGTTAATGAGTCTTCCACCAATTCTGATACCCCATTCTTCTTCGTACATTCCTGTTTCTCGAATTATTTGTTCAGCATACATATTGAATAAGTAGGGTGAAAGTATGCAACCTTGCCGCACACCTTTTCCAATGTTGAACCACTCAGTGTCACCGTTGTCTGTTCTAATGACTGCTTCTTGATCCGTGTACAGGTTCCACATGATTACAATTAAGTGCTCTGGAATTCCCATTCTTCGTAACATTAACCATAACTTGTTATGGTCCACATAGTCAAACACCTTTGCGTAATCAATGAAACAGAGGTGAACATCTTTCCGGTATTCTTTACGTTCAGCCAAGATCCGTCTGACATCAGGAATGATATCTCTCGTACTGCGTCTGGACTTCTGGTAGTTCTCTATCGATGTAAGGCTGCAAATGTTGTTGAATTATTTTCAGCAAAATTTTGCTAGCATGTGAAATTAATGAAATTGTTCAATAATTTCCACATTCTGTTTGATCTCCTTTCTTTGGAATGGGCATGAATATGGATCTCCTCCAGTCAATTGGCCAGGTCGTTGTCTTCCAAACTTCTTGACATAGAAGAGTAAGTGCTTCCACTGCTGCATCTGATTGTTGAAATATCTCAATTGGTAATCCATCAATTCCTGGAGCCTTCTTTTTCACCAAAGCCTTCAGTGCAGCTTGAACTTCTTCCTTCAGTACTGATGGTTCTTGATCATATTCTACCTCCTGAAATAGCTGAACATTGACTAATTCTTTCTTATACAGTGATTCTGTATATTCCTTCCATCTCCTTTTAATACTACCCGTGTCATTTAACGTATTGCCCATAGAATCTTTAAGGGTAGCAACTCGGGGCTTGAATTTTCTTTTCAGCTCTTTCAGCTTGAGAAATGCTGATCATGTTCTTCCTCTTTGATTTTCTAGCTCCAGGTCTTTGCATATTTCATCATAATATTTTTCCTTATCTTTTCGAGCTGCCCTTTGAAATTTTCTATTTAGCTCTCTTACTTCATTCTTTCTTCCATTAGCTTTAGCTACTCAGCGTTTAAGAGCAAGTTCCAGAGTCTCATCTGACATCCATTTGGATCTTTTCCTTCTTTCCTTCCTTTTTAATGATCTTTCACTTTCTTTGCATATTATGTTCTTAATGTCTTCCCACAACTCTTCTAGTCTTCGGTCATCAGTGTTTAGTACATCGAATCTATTTTTGAGGGTTTTTTTTTTAATCGTATGGCATAGCAGTTTGGTGTTCATGCTGCTTTTCTTGCTGGGAAATCCTTGTGAGGTCCAGCAGCCAGATGTGTAGACTATTTAGCCGTGACAAGTCACGTTGCCCGGGGTGCACCACAAGGAGGCTAGTCTACATTGCACTGAGTTGGGCTGAGAGAAAGTGACCGGCCCAAGGTCACCCAACCGGCTTTCATGCCTAAAGTGGGACTAGAACTCACAGACTCCTGGTTTCTAGCCCAGCACCTTAACCACTAGACCAAACTGGCTCTCTATTTTTGAGGTGATCTCTAAATTCAGGTGGGATGTTTTCTAGAATTTCAATGAATCTCCAAAGCTGGCACAACCTCTAAATGGTACAGGGTTAATCATGACATCTTTCTGCATATTTGAATGCATAATTACTATTTATGTGCAGTTGTTTACAAATTCAGAATTACTAAACAGTGTATTTGGCAAGGCCAAAAGTTTGGACCCCCTTTTAGTCAATACTTCTTTTAGCAGAAATAACAGCTTCCACATGTTTCCCATTGTCAATTTCTATTCTAACTTTCCCACCGTTCCTTGCACAACTCTTCTGGCTCAGTAATATTCTGTATCTCTGCATGGATTACAAGTTTGAGTTCTCCCCAAAGAGTTTCAATAATATTCAGGACTGGAGATTTGTTCTCCCCATTTTTCTCTATATGTACCTTGTGTAGTTATGACCAAACATTCACTTTGTTCCAAAATGTTTCACACTTACCACAGTTTTCTTTTGTATACTATATGTTAGGCAATTTCTTTTCTGATGAGGTCTCCCATGTAGATCTTTTTCTATAAGCAGCTCTGTATTATGGACAGTTACTCCAGTATCAAGTTAACTTTTCAGCACATTATTTGCAGTGATCTGTGGGTTCTGTTTTGCTGGTCTGATCAGTTTTCAAGCAGTTCTAGCAGAGAATTTCTTGGTCTTCAAGCTAATGTCCCACAGTCAGTGATGAAATTTAAAATGAAAAGAGGCTGGCTGACACTGGAGTCCTCATTGTTTAAAGTATGCAGAAGAAAACCTTGACACAAAGTACTAACTGAAAGGGTGTCCAAAGGTTTGCACCTGCCATGTACTATTTTCTTATTTTAAATCGATAAACAACTGCACATTCAAATTTGCAGAAAGATGTCATGTATAACTTTGACCATTTTAGGGGTTTTTGTCAGTTTCTGCTCATTTAGGGATTCATTTTTTTTATTTTTTATTTTGTAAATGTTATTAAAAGTTTTACAAAGAACATAAAAAACTAACACAAAATAATGAGAAGAAAGAAAGAAAGAAAGAAAGAAAGAAAGAAAGAAAGAAAGAAAGAAAGAAAGGGAACAAAAAAAAACAAAGAAGCAGCTTCTGATGTCTTCTGCAGCAAACATTAAGTACAACTACAAAATTAACTGATTACAAAAAAAGTTCACTTTTTTCTATTATTCAGGGGTTTTTTTCTAATCATCGAAACCACAAATCATGTGCATTTTGTTCTGTTTCATGCAAAAAGTCTAAGGGGTTTCTAGTCAACCATAAAAGTAGATATTGTTTTTTCTCTGATCAAAGAAGTTAATTTGGCCATCTTCACAAGTTCCATCATCATCACCAGCCATTCCTCCACTGTGGGTAGTATCAAACCTTTCCAATTTTGAGCTTATAATAGTCTTGCTGCAGTTATCATATATAAAAACAAAGTTTCATGATTTTTTTCTAATTGCCTGTCCATTAATCCCAAAAAGCAAGTCTCTGGTTTCAACTGTACTTTAACCTTTAAACTCTTTTGGATTAACATATGTATTTGTATCCATTTTTTAAAGCTTTTTTACATGTCCACCAAACATGGTAAAATATCCCTTCATGTTGTTCACACTTCCAGCAAAGATTTGAAGTACCTTTATACATTCTAGATAATTTCTCTGGTGACAATACCAATGATACATCATTTTATAAAAATTTTCTTTAAGGCTAGAACATAATGTAGATTTCATTCCTTTCAACCACATATTTTCCCATTGATCCATTTGTATATTACAGCCAAAATTTTTAGCCCACTTTATCATACATTCTTTCACTTCTTCTTCTGTCTCATATTTCAGCAAAAGTTTATACATATTAGCAATAACATGGTCATCATTAGTACATAATTCTATTTCAAACTCAGCCTTACTTTGTTCAAAGCCATAATATCTTTTATCCACTTTAAACCTTTCTAATAATTGAACATAAGAAAACCATTTATGTGAATATCCTTCTGTTGTCAAATCTTCTCTTCTTTTCATTTCACAATCCCCTTGAAAAAATTCTGGTGCATCACGGTAGGTTAACCATTTATGTTTACTTATCATTTCTCATCTATAAAATACTTCTTGTGCTGAAAGCCACAAAGGTGTTTTCGGGCAAAACCTAAATTTATATTTATTCCATACTCTGTAAGTATAGCCCGTCTGACATAATGATTTTTAAAGTCTACATTCACCTTAGCTTTGTCATACCATAGATATCCATGTCATCCAAATCTCAGATCACGACCTTCTAAATCCAATCACCTTCTAATTCTTAGCAACACCCACTCTTTCATCCAAACTAAACAGCAGGCAGCAAAATATAGTTTCAAATCTGGTCAGCCCAATCCTCTTTCCTTCACATCTTGTAGTACCTTATATTTAACTCATGGCTTTTTCCCTTGCCATACAAATTTAGATATGTTCTTCTGCCATTGTTTAAATGGTACATCAGTTGTCATTTAGGGATTCCATGAAACATACTGTTTGACAAGGGGTATCTTAAATTTTGCCTACAACCAATGGGATGATTCCAATGTTTAGAGTCCAGATGTTGAGGGACAGAACTTTTTCAAAACAAGCAGAAGCAATAGAAAAGGAGGAAGACTACATATGCACTGTATGTTATAAGTATCCACACCTGCACAGAAATCCAAGTAAATAAATTTGGTGATACTGTAGGGAACACGTGAATGATTCTTTCCCAAAGCAAATTACAGAGGCTTCAGTGAGAAAATAATAATAATTGGCTTTAATTATCTCAGCATCTGTTGGGAGATAAACTCTGCCAAGCATAGTCCTTCTAGGATATTCCTGAATTGCTTGCTGACAACTTTTTCTTTCAGAAGATGGAAGAAGGTACAAGAGGATCTACTATCCTTGACTTGATAGTAATCCGTTGCATCCGAGGTGGAAGTAGCAAGAACATTGGGGAGCACATGATCCCATAATGCTAGAATTCCTGATTCTAAGATAAATTGTAGCTGAGTATGATTGAACGAATTAAAAAAATGGTCAAACATGCATCTTAGACCTCAAGAGTTCTTTAAACTCAGAGCAATAAGGAGGATTCCATGGCAAAAGATGCTAATGAGATAAGGATGGGTAATAATGCCTTCAAGATGAGAAAATCCAAGCCTAAACATTGCAGTATAATTCACCCACACATGGATTAGCAGGAAGGGATAATAAAACCTGGGCAAGTTTTTTAGTTCTGTCAGAATTCTTCATCAGGCTTGGTGATGCAAAAAAGTAGAAAAAATCTAACAATTAGACCAGATGTTGCAGACATGTTGGATGATTTAGACTCAGCTCATTTCCTCACTAGTGACTTATAATGTCTTTTCGAGCCATCCACCTCTTGTTATAATGAGGACAGTCTTTAAATAGCCTCAGTGATGGCCGGGTGATGCTAGAAGCCTTTGTAAATCACTAGTGGGGAAGTGGCCTCCATCTAAAACTGGAAACAGGAAGCATAACAAATTAGTCCAAAGTAATTATTGCAAATATCAAAAGATACCTGTTACTCTGGGACAAAAAAGCAAGACTTGACTCCCTCCCCCTATACTTTCTAAAATCATGCAGGCTTTCTGGAAATAAGACCTGTCTGTTTTCTTAAGAAAAATCCTAGGGACTTGGCCTAGAAGAGAGCAATATAAAGTGAAACATAAACAGTCTTTATATCAGCAAAGGAGAAAATTAATTTTAGGAGATGCAAGGCAACACAAAAAACAAAACAAAAGTCAGTTGCAGCCAAATTAAGTTGTATTATTTAGTGGCGGGGAAATTGAACTCTTAAATGCCAAGCTCTTCTTTGGATGATAGTTACCTCCTGGGGCAGCTAGATATGTTATTTTCCAAGTAATACTGAATGCTACAGTAGCTTGTCTGGCAGAATGGGACATACTGTGTGCTTTGTGCTCAGAAGGAGGCTGGCTCCTCTTTGGGACAGTTACACTTACAAACGTTACATCCCTTTTTGCTTTGCTGCCCATTTATTGCAATCAGGTGTAAAGGGGTATTTCAGGTGCTACTGCTCTTGGACAATTCCAAATTGTTGGCTATTGCTGCCAGCACATTTCTACTACATGTATGGCATTTTTAAAGTTTTGGGTTCACTGAAGGCCACGGAGTAGATCTATTAGAAACATACCAAAAACAGAATTAATATAGACTTGCACAAATATCAGAACAGAATGCTTCCACATGCCCTCCTTTTTCTGTAGGGTGCAATGGTTATAGTTAGAAGCAATGCCCAACATCCTTGTGTGAGATCCGGTTGCTTCCCTAAACATATGTTTTATAGACAAAAGTTAGATGAAATTGGACTGATCACAAGGAAATTATGGAAGTCAAAAGCTGAGGGTGACAAAGAGGGCTTCAGAAAAGATTTAGAATTCTGTGTTATCATCAGCTGCTGGTTCTGATGCTAAAGAAATCAACAGACACAAATTCCCAAATTGTGGAATTTATCAGGGGCAGCTATAAAACTGCTTTGATAAATGAGGAGGTAGGTGATGAGTCATACCCTGCTTAAAATACAAACCAACTTGATGTTACCAATTTAAGGAGAAACTGGTGCATTGGAAAACATAATAGGAAAACAAACATGAATCAGTAAAATGCCCCAAATCAAAAGAAATTCAGCTTTCTTGTATACAAGGTGAGATATTTATTTTTAAAAATCCCCACAGAGTTGAGGCACAGAAATTACAGCTTGAAAATGCAAAGCATGCCATTTGTTGGAAATGTGATGTTGTTTATGTGTCTGGGTTTTTCATTTGTTTGATGTGTTTGCTACATTTTTATCTGCTTGTCATCAGGCTGAAGAGCAAATCAAGGAACTGATGAGGCTGTTTTGCTGCAGTACGGCAATTAACTTCATTAATAATGATAATGATCTTACATTTATAGAGCAGAAAGATTTATAAATCATTCCTGCCATTGCTGAAGTGCAGAAACCTTA
Source organism: Candoia aspera (assembly GCF_035149785.1). Lineage (NCBI taxonomy): Eukaryota > Metazoa > Chordata > Lepidosauria > Squamata > Candoiidae > Candoia > Candoia aspera. Next base: position 58,289,774 of record NC_086154.1, read on the forward strand.
ACGGCCTGGGGGTGGTGGGATGGGGGGCAGAGTTACGCATTTCAAAGCAATCTTAAACAACTGTTCAGTACAAAATATAAAGATGCTTATAGTATCCAGCTGAAAGCATAATCTAGTTTGTCTGTGGTAATTTGTATGTTTTCAACACAAATATTCTACTAATTGGAAAGAAGAATGAGCCAAACCATATATAGGTAAGCCCTATGTTAAAATCTCTGCAGTGTTTCCTATTGAGTCTTGCCCAAATTGAAAATATGCAATATGCAATCAGTACTGTCCCTTTGATGTATCCAATCCATTCCCATTAAATTGTAGCCTCTCTGTGTCAGCGTTAGGAATCATGTGCTTTTCAAACTACACAAGCATCTCAAGCCCTTATGAATAAACAAGGGCATAATCATTATCTCATAAATCATAAGCAGCTCAGTATTTGTTCATGTTTTTGCAGTGCCTTTCCCTGTTCAGCCTTCCACATATTTTATGCCTTCCAAGGTACCTGCAGTTTTTATAATGTTTGTTATTAGCCTGAAATTTTTGCTGCTTCTTTGGAAGCTGCTACTTTATAAACAGCTTTTAAAATACCTTAAAAGTTTCTGTTTGAAGGGGGGGAAAAAGTATTATCTCTCAATTCTGCTCCATAATGCTTTGGCTTAATGTAACATGCAGCCTGGAGAATAATCAAAGAAAGTTTACCAACTGTTTTATAATATTTCCATTGGCCTTCATGAAGGCATTTCTGATTCTTGCTTATTATTATTAGCCTATAAATGTGCAAGACTTTTCCAAATTGACCAATTAACTGAAGAGTTGTTACATTTTTAATTGCAAAATCATTAAATTATCTCCTAGGTGCACATTTTTCTTGCTCGCTCACACTTGATAGATAAAATAGGTGTGTCAACTATTTCTGCCCCCTACATGAATACCTGCCATTTTTTTTTAACAAGAAGTAGTTTACTCTAAACATGCACCTAGATCTCTCCAGGAGTCAGAGCAGAGGGTCATGAACCAAACAGCATAGTAGTGCCTTTGTACATCTTTTTATGAATGTATTGATATTCATGGTGGCGGCATTATCAATTTTTTGAAAGCATTCAGCTACAGTCACATGATGTGTCTGGCAGCTTCTTCCTTACTTGTCACACTCTATATTGAAACCATTTTGTTGGTGGTGGTGTTGCTCATCTACTTCCCTTGTTAGTGAGTTATTTAAGGATGGCAATGAGAAATAGTGGGAGAAAATTTGACACTGAATCTTGTGCCACCTCCCTCTTCTTGCTTGTATCTAGGGATTTTTATATCAACAGAAGCAGTCCATCTCAGAAACTCTACATCTGGATGTGAGCGTGTGGATTCTTAAAATACCCATCTTTGCTTCCTTCCTTTGCCCATCTCTTTGGGCTGTTCCTCATTTTTCTTCACAATATAACTCTTCTTGTGGGTTCAACAGAACCCAAATCAAAGGAAATAGTATAATGTGGATTTTCATAAATACCTCTGCTCTGTGAGAGGTATTACACAGAGCAAAAATAAACTTTCTCCTTCTCACACTTCCTGCCAAGTCAATTATGCATTTCTCCCATTCCATTTCCCGAAATCAGAAAAAGGTGAGTTTATGTGTGTGCAAGGAAGAGGGATAAATGTCTGTTCCCAACATCAGAGAAACAAAAAATGAGACTGGGCAGATCCAGCTTTTCTGCACACTCTGAAGACTTCATTGCAAACACTCACTTTAACAATGTTAACAGGGAATACAGAGAGAGAGGAGCTGTACATCTCCTAAAGACTAAACAAAACACCTGAATATTTTGTAGGAAATCCATTTCTTCTTTTAATTTTACATAGTGAGATAGATGGTGGGTAGGTAAGTAGGGAGATGGATGATAACTATGACTAGAACTCACAGTCTCCCTGTTTCTAGCCTGGTGCCTTAACCACTACACCAAAGTGTCTGTCTGTCTATTTATTTACTGGCAGTTTTAATTATTGTGCTGACTTCAGTTCCCAATTTCCAATAAATTGTCTTCCACTGTGAAAGGTGCTTCTATTTTTCCACACTATTTGGAATTTCTTTTGAAATATATATGTTTTTAAGCTTCCTTTACTGTTATGAAGTGAGAGAGTGTGCTGGTACTCTAGAATGAATGAGTGTGTGTGTGCGTGTGTGTGTGAACAGAGTTCTGCAATGTTTTGGATTTGGTTCCAAAATGGTACTTTGGAAAATATGCAGGGTAATAAATGCCACCTCTGTAACTCTTTAAAGCAGCCATGTCTTTTCCTGGGATTGTGCGGCTACCCTCTGCAGCTACCACATGATCCTGAGAAAAGAATGGTAGTTTTAAAGAGTTGTGGTGGGCTCATTCTCTCACACACTTCAAAGCACCTTTTCTGAATTATTTTGGAAGCTCTGCCAGCTATAATATATGTATGACCTCCTAAGATTTGAAGAGCTTTCTTTATAGCTGCATGGAGATTTCTTAGTTAATAATATTCCATGCTCTTCTTTGAGAAAAAAGATGGGCCAACAACAGGCCAATTTTGCTACGTGAAACTATTCCCACCTCACTCCAAAATATCCCAAGAGACTGGCTCCATTATGACTGCGCACGAAGTCCAGGTCTGCAACCAAACAAAGGGATGAGGAAAGAAAGTGCAAGTTGCCATAGCAACACTATCCAGGCCAGCTGGTTTTATCAGCAAGGGGCCTGGTTTTCTGCCTGAGTTACAGGAATCTGAAGCAATTTATTTGCATTGCAAGTCAGTAGGACTGAAGAAAATCAGAAAAGAAGGGTGAGCTTTGGTTCACTGTCTGGTGACATTTACATCACGAAAGGTGATTCATCTAATCTGGGGGTCTCATTATAAGATGAAAGAAAATATCTGAGAAGATAGTGTGCATTTGCTACATGTCAGCAGCAAACATGGCATTTGGAAATGATGTGGGTTATTGTCTAACCCAGGGTTTCTCAACCAGGGTTCCATGGAACCCTAGGGTTCGGTGAGAGGTCACTAGGGGTTCCCTGGGAAATCACAATTTATTTAAAAAATTATTTCAAATTCAGGCAACTTCACATTACAGAGGTAAGTTTCATTCTTTAAGAACACTGTTAATGCATATACTGTATACAGGCCTACTCATGAAATGAATATAATAATTTTGTAACTTCTGGCCTGTATTTGAGCCTGAATGTGCAGGGGTTCCCTGAGGCCTAAAAAATATTTCAAGGGTTCTTCCAGGGTCAAAAGGTTGAGAAAGGCTGGTCTAATCCATCTGGTGGCATCTACTTTGGGGAAGGCTGCCCCATCTGAATCAAGCCCCCAATTCTAAATCAAGCATTCTTTTTTCTGGCATTTTTTAAAAGAAGGCAGTTCCTTCTTTGAGAATTACATATCAAGCTCAACTAAGAGAGATGACCAAGCTAAATTTCATGTTGGCTTGAATAGGAAAAGTCCATTCCGCTTATGTTCAAGTTGCCTACCTTTGCAATCAGCCTCCACAGTCCTCTGGTGTTGTGGTGTGGGGACAGAGCTTCTTGATATGCCTGCTGTCTCCTGTGGATCCATTAACAGAAGTTGACATAAAGTGTCCTAATCTATTACCTTGCTGTATCCCCTCTGTCCCAGATTAACATTCATAATCTGCTGCTCAACATGGACTTTTTGAGTTCGTCTATGGGGATGAAGACAGCATAAACTTTAAAATTATATAGCATTATTTTTATAATAATATTTTAGCATAATGGTTTGCTATATACATACATACATACACACACATACATACATATACAGCTTTGTTGGAGGAAGGGAGGGAAATTGTGACATCTGAGAGACAGAATTACTTATAGATAAGGATTCTTAACAGAACAGCAATTAGGTGTGACACAGACATTCTTGCATTGATTTGCTGGCTAACAGAAGCAGTGTGATAAGACACCTCATTCTCTGGTTAATGTGTAAGAAATGAAGTTAAATCTCATTTTAATTCAGCTGTTCCACAATGAAATTGGTTGCTGTAATTTTTTCTTTTTCAAAGATAGCCAACTTGAGGTCAGCAACAATGTGCTCTAGGAAGTTAAAGCATTCTTCCACTGGTTTTGGATTCAGTTGTTTCTGATGTCAGATTGACTTTCATGTATTCTTTTGGACTGAGATGGGATAGTTTATCTAATGTAAAATGCATAGGATATTGCTGATAGATAATGGCAGCCTGTGGATTTCAATTCCAAGTTCCACAGTCACGATAGCCAATGCTAAAAATTCTGGGTGTTCAAGTCCATAAATCTGGGGGCCTTCTACAGTGCAGAAGGCTAGATTACAGCATATATTACATTGCAGGATGAACAAGTTATATGTTTCCCTGGTGTTGTGGGTGAAGTTTTTCGGTCCCCTGCTGGTTTGTTAGAACACTCTTTTTATCACTTCCCTCCCCTTCAGCTAAGTAAAGGTAGAGGTTTCCCTTGACATTAAGTCCAGTCATGTCCGACTCTAGGGGGCGGTGCTCATCTCCGTTTCAAAGCCGAAGAGCCAGCGTTTGTCCATAGACACTTCCGTGGCCAGCATAACTACCCGGAACACCGTTATCTGCCCGCCGAAGCGGTACCTATTAATCTACTCACATTTGCATGTTTTTGAACTGCTAGGTTGGCAGGAGCTGGGACTAGCAACGGGAGCTCACCCCGTCACGCGGATTCGAACTGCTGACCTTCCGATTGGCAAGCTCAGCAGCTCAGCGGTTTAACCTGCAGCGCCACCACGTCCCTTTCTCCCCTTCAGCTACCCTACCACAAATATCTATGCTGTATAGGAAACTCCATGCATTGGAGGAAATGGATGAAGAACCTAATGCTTAAACGAAGTTTTGTTTAACAATTGGTTGAGCCTCCAAATTTGCTGCCTTCTCCTCAACCCATCACCACCTGATGGGAAAAGGACCTGCCAATGGAAGCACTGCAGCAGAAGTGGGGTGGGTGCAGTTGAAGATGCTGTCATGTCTCGGTTTCTTTCTGTGCTCCTCCCCCTACACCCCATTTTGCTAGAGTCCAAGTAGAATAACAGTTAAAAAAAAAAAAGACCAGAGGCACTTTTATTTAGATTTCTCTCCCCCCTCTTTTCCCTGTTTACACAGGCAACAAATGCGAACTTTCAAATTCCACTGTATTCTCCTCAGAAGGCAATGACCTGGTCCCATCATTCCACAAAGCCAATGAATCTGAAGAGCACAGAGCTGTTCTGTTGTCAAAAGCCTACTAAATTTGATATTAACATTCACAAATATCTGAGCACTGAACTTTATAGGCAGTCATGAACCTAAAATGGCTGATCGTTACCTCTGTGCCAGCCTTATGGCTTTTGTTGTTTTTTCTTGCTTCTGAGTCAGACTGATAGTTGTTTTGGGTCAGAGACCCTATCTCCACATTCCTCTGCAAAGCTACTCGCACAGTGTCAAGTTCAAACTAATTAGCAATCCTTTTCCATCGCAGGCTTGGTGTGGGACTTTTCATTCCACAGAGGCCACAAGGGGTTGCATTTTAATTCCTCACTAAGGTTACCTGTTCTTAATAGTTGTGCAGTCTTTCATTGGCATGGATGGTAACTGAACTTGCCTTCCAGCGGGTACATCAATAGGGACATTTTTATAGCAACAGCATGATCTTTCACAGACTGTCAAACTGTGTTGCCAGTTAGCTTTACACAAACACACACACATGCGTGTGTGCACACCACCCACACACCTTTAGTTACTTCTTAAACTTTTCAGTTCATTTACAACATTCTGCAGCTTGTTAACCTTATTTTTTTACTGTAGCTTTTTAGAATCTCACAAAGTGGGAAATTCTACATAATATAAAGTACTTGTGAAAGGGATTTAAAGAATCAGAATTATTTCAAATGAACTAGTTGTCACCTGAAATATTAACTGAAATAAAGAAAAAAAAACTTCCCAACTATACAGAGAAAGGGAAATGAGGGGAATTGAGCCAACCACCTCATGAGTTCATGTTGATGAGACACATGCTACAGGCCCCATCCTTCCAATGGGTAGCAGAAAAGGTACTGGACAAAGGATAAACTTGACACCTTCTAATTCTTGCTACACATCCACCAAGAAATTATCTGCAGAGCTAGGTGCAATACCATTCAGATAAATATGTGAAGGGCTTTAAAAAATATAAACTGCAGTGCTGTGATTGGCAGATTTCTCTCCCATCCGCAGGTGATAGGTTGAAGAGAAGGCAGCACAACAGGAGGCTCAACCAACTGTTTTGCCTATCACTTGGACTTATAATCAGGACTGCACCATTTGGCAGTGAGTCCAGACAGAGGCAATAGAGGATAGGAACTGGCAATGGGGCAACACATTTCATGCCATTATAGTTTTTTGCTGGCTGAAAAATGGGTGGAGAACACTTGGACTCAGCCAGGAGAAAAACCTGAGTGAAGAAAGCGATGACAGGGCAGCAATTCATGACCTCTATGATGTCTTTTAACATCTCTTTCACTACTGTGTGAGCCCAGGAAAAATGCACCTTCTTTAAGGAGCTGCTAGCAATTGTAATAGGCTCACCAATGACAGATCCGGAGCACCTCTCCCACTTTGGATTGAAATCAACCCGTCCCACCCGCTCATGCAGAGAGGGCATGCTGCGGACCCCGTCTGCACAAGAACTCCATCTGGCAGGGTCCAGGAGGCGGGCCTTCTCAGCAGCAGCTCCCGCCCTTTGGAACACTCTTCCCCCGGAAGTGAGGCTAGCCTCCTTTCTTTTGGACTTCAGGAAACGATTGAAGACCTGGCTTTGTCACCATGCCTGGAATGGGGAGAGGAAGAGCCACTCTTGGGGTTGGTTGGCTCCCTAGTCCTGCCGAGGTCAGTCTTGTTCCCCTTTGGGTGGTATTAGATCTGCCATTACTTGGATCTCATTACATTTTATATTTATTTATTGATATTGATTTTTATGGATTAATGATATTATTTATGATTTTCTTGAATTTTAAACTGTTTTATTATGAACCACCCAGAGTCCCCCGTATGAGGGAGATGGGTGGTGATAAAAATATGAAAAATATAAATAAATAAATAAATAAAAAATAGCTGCACATCTTTCAGAGTGTCTGTTGTTGAACCAATATTTTATTTTTTGCATTTTTAAAAATCCATTCAATCATGTCCAATTCTCAGATTTCAATCGTGTCCAATCTCTGTGGTTTTCTTGGCAAGGTTTCAGAAGTAGCTTGCCATTGCCTCCTTCCTATGGCTGAGAGAGAGCAACTGGCTCAAGGTCACCCAGCTGGCTTCGTGCCTAAGGCGGGACTAGAACTCACGGTCTCCCAGTTTCTAGCCCAGTGCCTTAACCACTACACCAAATTGGTTTTCTTTGCATATTTAGTTATTCTCTTTTTTCCCCTTGCATCATATTAAATGTAACAGCAAAAATGAATGAAATGAATACAAAAGATAGTTCCTGCAATTAGAGATTGTGTGTGTATCAAATATGTGGTTGCTCCAGCGTTTTGTTTCTTATTATCTTCCCATTCCTTCCACTTTTATTCTCCTGGTTTTATTTCAGGGTAATGCATCCTTCCACTTTTGTTAATAAAGTTGTGTATTTTAGTTGCCTTTGGTTGATTATCTATCTATATCTCTAAAATCAATTGTCAGTATTGGTACTCCAAACAGTCCATATTCTGATGTGGAATATGGGGGACTTTATTCTTTGCCTCCCATGGTGGTTTCAAGGTGGAGGGCACGCCAGTGTTTTAAAATATCAAAAGCCATCCATCTATGTGGTTGCTGCTTCTTTGAGTATTGTCATCTCTAATTTAGTCTTAAGCATCTTGCCTTCTCTGGTAAACTCTGTTTTTCCTTGAACAATTGAATGGATGGGCTCCCAGTTTATGATCAGCGAGGCTGCCAGTCCCTCCACAGTGCCGTGGCAGTCCCTCCACAGTGCCGTGGTATCAACACCATAATAATCTTTCATGAATTATATTATTTGTAGCATCTACTACAGCATAATGACTTCCCCTGTCCATGGAAACTACTCGCTAACTCCAGCACCACTGCTCCACCTCTCTCCACTTTCTCTCTGGTTGCTTGTGACATCTTGTGAGTGTCAAAGAGCACTTTCTTGGCATATGGAAGACTTTAGAGTCAACTGCTGGCGTCTCCATATATGAAGGGCCAGAGAGCAGACACATGAAATGCCCTCTCTATCAGAGAACTTCCCCAATGCCAGGGAAGATGGATCAGTAGAAGGCAATTTTCTAAATGAGAAATTGTGCAGGCGGCAGAAACTTGTCCAGCCACAGATTTACTCAAGAAATAGTAACCACAGCAAAAATGCGCTCATTGTTGCTAATCCCCAAAAGGGAATAAGCTCATTGTGGTTTTGCATTATCACTCTAAGTATCTTCTTTGTGCACAGGTATTGCACAACTATTGATAGAAGGCAGTGTCGGACTTGGTTTACACAAATAGCAGAATAAGGTGGCAATAAAGAGACCAAATCCTGAGATGGCAGGATGGGTATCATTATAGCTGAATGATCACACTTTTTCTTGAAAAAAAGTTAATATATTTTAAAAGCAAAGCAAAATAAAAAATAAAAAATCACCCAAAAGGAAATGTAACTCAGTAGAGAAAGCTGTGCTATGATCTGTCTCCCTGACGTGGTACCCTTATACTTAAATGTAAATACCATTTTTGTTGCTATATAAGCATTCGGAAAAATTATCCATCCACTGGCTATCTACTATTTTTCTTCCAGATTCTTCTCTATGTGCGAGCTGGATCTCAGCACTGCTACAAATACTAGATTTAGGAAGAAAGACCACCTTCATGTTCATGTAGTCAGAAGTGAATGATCACTTTAATAAAGGATGTTGCATGTTGTGATGGGCTTGAGGGGGATATATTTCATGGATACCCTTTTTGTGAATGCCCCTTCAAAAGAAAGTCAGATAAGCCATCACCTTGGGCTAATTCTAGCTTAAGCACTGTGTACATAGCTGAGTGGAGAACTGTAAGATCTACTGCTAAGAGCCTCGCTTTCAGTTGAGCTCTCTGATTATTAGATTTCCCAAATTTGGGAAAATATCTCAGAAACAAAATGGGATAGCTTAACATCTGTGCTACATTAACAGGTTGGCAGGTGGGTAAGATTCTATTAATGAGAAATTGCTAAAAATATGTTTTTTAAAAAACTAGGAAGTCAGATGTCCATGTATGGAACCTGCTGGGGGAAAACTGGGATGGTAGAAAAGGAAAGGCTCCAGATCTCACCCATGGGTTTTCAGTATTTTTATTTTTTAAGCAAAACGCTTACAAGTCAATCTAATTTCTCATATTACTTGCCTGAGCAGAGTCTCACTTTTCAGAGGAGACACAGCATTCCTTGCAGGAATGTAATATGAGAAAGAGCATTTTAGATTAGCCAGCTGCCTGGATTCAAAGGACAACACTGACAGAGTGTTTCTTCAATTCTTTAGAAACTAAAATCAGTAAAAAGCAGGGTGGTGGTGGTTTCCCTCATGTAAATGGGCCAAATACCTAATCAGAAATTTATCTAGCAATTGAGCCCTTCTTCCTAATAATTCCAGAATCACATGATAAAAGAATTAGCAATCTGCCTAGCTGAGTTCTTGTTTAAACAAAAGAGGGAGATGAACTTGAAGAGGCCTATTGGAAACTGACACACAACTTCACTCTTTGTTCAGGATTCACCATAGGGATGGAAGAAGTGTGAACACTGGAGACACTGCAGTTGGCCTGTTCTGAATACAGAAATTTATCATACATTATTTTGCAAGGTTTTCTGATGCAATTACTGTGAGGATGATACACTGAAAACTACATTGATGGTTCACGTTGATGCTACGCATCAGACAGTCTTTTAACCTCAGAGTTTGAGTTGGATTCTCTGATGGTTGTCGTACACTTGAAATCCTCATTTGAGCCAGTGGGAGTGCTGCATTGGCTTCATAACCTTTGCGTGGTTCAAAATCACATTTTGACTTTCATTAGTTCAGTTCTGAACAATGTAATTGAACTAATCAAAGTCAAAGTTTTGCCTACATTAAAATGTAAATGAAGCAAATTATTCCAAGTCAGAGTTCAGGGAGGTACTCAAGGGATGTAAATTTGAATTTGAGGGTTTGTCGAAGGAAATTAATACTCACATTTGATTTATGGATTTAATAGCACTCTGCTCATTTACTCTCCTGTGTATGTGTATGTGTATGTGGAAAGTTGCACATGTGTGTGTGTCATGACAGAATGCATATCTCTGCTTTTTGTGTATGTTTCTGTAAGTGTGTTTGAAATTTTGTAGGCATATAAAACCACCTAGGCAAGTATGCATTTCTATGTGTGTAAATGAATTCACTCTGGCCTCTGATTGTCATTTACTGGGTGAAAAAGGAATTAATTTCCAGACTCTTGACCTCTTTGGTTGCCATGGCATCTGTGCATCCACAATACAGAATTCTAAGTCTGACACTGCTGTTCCCAAGAGTTTGGGGACACTCTATAAACCAGAACAATAAAGGTCTCTTTTTCCCTTCTTTGTGCATGCTGAATGAAGAGGAAAAGTCAGTGATAGCAGCTTACTCATTTGTGATATATTTCATCTACTGCTGGAAACAATAACAATAACAACAACAAAAACCCTAGAGGAATTTTGGTTGGAACCAGCCCTTGTTAAAATAGTACAAGATCAGAAACTCTCACCATTTGTCAGTTTTATAATAATACATATCTACAGTGCTTTCAACTCTGCATAGTGCTTCATATGTATTATTTATTTATTCTTTCATTAAAAAGCACTTTTCTAGGCCACTTTCTGGACCTAGAAAATCTTCCAAAGTGGCTTAAATTAAATCAAAGCAACAAAAATTGCTAAAACAGCTTTATTTTAACAAAAACAGAATGAAATGTCAAAAACCAAAGAAGGTGAAGATTATAAAAACTTTTAACATTAAAACAAAGTACCATTAAAAACACAGATTTTTTTTAAATTACTGCCTGCCTAAAAGCTATGAAGGATAGCCCTAATTAAATTTCTTTTGAAAAAGAGCTTTATAACCTGGAAGTTGAGACAGAGAAGGACTTACTTTTCATTACCACTAAACAAAACTTTTTAGGTGATGGAATAAGATGTAAGGCTTCAGCAGTGACTCTATAATTTACATTTCTTAGCAGAATTGAGATTCAAACCAGAGATTTCCTGATTCATGCTTTACATGTTGTAATGGCAACTCAGAAGACCATTGTATTTCAAGGAGATTAAGTGACATATTTTGATTTTTTTTTCCTTTACACGAAGAAGCTTAGAGTTTGAGTTATACTAATGTTTAGCTGACTTGTTTTTTATTTCCGTTTGAAATGTGGAGGAGAAGAGAAAACCCCAAGACTGTGTTTGTTAAGCACTATCTTATCTGTAGAGCTTCCCAGGCTCTTGGATTATGTCACAAACAGGTGCTCCAGATCCTGGGAACTATCCAGATCCTGCAATCTCTGTACCCTGCGGACAGGTTCATGAGGGTTTAGGGCCAGACTTTGATAAAAACCTTAGGATTGTCTTTTGAGTTTGGCAACTACCTGAGCACTAGGGGCTGTGGAAATGGAGCCACCCTGGGGTATCTCCACTGTCTTTATTAAGGGGCTCCTGACAGCCTATGGGAGATTGGGTATCAACCTGCCTGGTATGTTATGACTTTTCCTTCTTTATGTTCTGTTTAATCTGCCTAAACTATGTTTCTGTTTAAATCTGTTTGCTCAAGCTGATAATAAAGCTTAAACTCTCTTTATCCACTGGCGTGCTTATTGTCTTTGGATCTAAAAGAACCAATGGTCTGGGCACCTGATCACTGCTTGGACCCTCGGCAGAACACATGTTACACAAAACCAGTTGCTATCAAGCTGTTATCAGAGCAAAGGCAATGAAGTATAGTGTAGTGTAGTGATATATAGTGAGAATATTGAATACCTAACTGGCTCTGCTGCTCTTTAAGTAAAAGAAGTGAGAGTAGGTTATGTTAATTAATCTCCAGATATTTATCCCTTCTGCCTTCATGAAAAGGCTTGATTCTAATAATTAAAAATACCACTGGTTTTGTTAAATACAGTGGCTGATCTTTCAGGTTATGTCAAAATGGATGTGAGAAAGGAAGAGATGGAATTGGATGAACTGACAAAACCTCTAAATGAAAGAAAAGTAGCATCTTTAAAAGATTGGTTTAAAAAAGACTATGGCAAAACACTTCTACAATAATGCTTACTTACAGTTAGAGGGAAAAGGGCATACATATCTGAGCTGGTGAACCACTGTGAGGCGAGCTACCACTTGACCCAGCTCCTGCTTTTTGACACTCATCTGATGCTTTTAAGCGAATGGCTTCAGTGTCCAAATAGATCTCTCTATCTCTACCTCCATCCATCCATCCTTAAAAGTATCACCATGCTAATACCAGTAAGTTATTTTAAGTCAATTAATCATAAGAAATATTTAATGGGAACGGCAACCCCCAGATTATCTGAATTACAGCTATAACGTCACTTCTCTGATTATGGCAAAATTTGGTCCCACTTTTAACAATAGTTCTACTGTATTTCCCACATTAAAGACTCCCAAGCAAATCTGGAAGATGTTGAACTGGAAATGTAATTTTAATACTAATTTACATGACAAACTTACACTCTGGGACAATCCCAGTTTGAAAAATTTTGGAAGTCATCAGCAAAGAGAGTTATTAGTATTCCAGATCAGCATATTGCCATTCAAGTTTTAAATTATTTGAGTTATTGCAAGGGGAATTTGGAACATTTAAAATTGCAAAATAACAGTATACTCAATTAGAACAGATCTTGATGTAACAATTTAGTACAGATGTATTCGTAGTGTCTAAAACCCCCCAAATTATTGCAATATTAGAATATGTTGTGGTTAGAGGTGTTTTGGAATAGAGTGGTATAGAAATAGTACCAATAAGATATATAAATATGTTTTAGACACTACTTTTTCTTTTTGCAAGTTAAATCACTTAAAATAAAAGATGATTACAAAAACATACCGTCATCTAAAAATTTAGGACTCTCTTCTTAAATTAATGGGATGCTTTATATGAACAAATTATTTCTTTTAGAGTTTGGACTTCTGAATATATCTGTGCCTGTTGTTATTTTGAAGAGTGTCAGAATACATGTAGCAGTCATCTGATAAAAGAACTGGTTTGATCATGGGTTATTAGGAAGCAAAAATAGGAATATGTGGCAAGTATTAAGAAGTTGAATCCCAAGATCTCTATAAGGATTGAATGAGTGTATTGAATTGGTCAAGTTTGTTGCCTACACCATTTTTTACAGGGTGATAACAAAAAGAAAGAACTTTTCAAATTTGGTGAGTGGATAAAATAGGAGTGCACACTTCCAACTATGTGTATGTGTGTGTGTGTGTGTGTACACATACATACATATTTACTAATATAGACACACACGTATATACATGGAATCTATGTTAGTGTAAAAGAAATCGTGATTGTGGTAGATAGCACCAAGAAAACCTGGATCTCTGGTGTTTTGGAGGGCCTTCAAGACCTGCCTTTTTGCCCAGAGTTGTGTGGGTACATCTCGTGTTGTTGCCTAGTTTTGCCATCTTTTGTTCCTTTTGTCTTTATAGTTGTATTGTTATTTTTCTGTGTTTTTACTTTGTGAATTGCCCAGAGTTGCTGGGAGTTGGGTGGTGTGCAAATTTAATGAATACCTAAACAAACACAATATTGTAATGCGTTTATAGAAATCTGCCATGTGGATCATTTTCTGTAGTAGCTATTTCCTGGTGACTACACTTCAGAAAGGATACACTGTAGTAGCCCTGGAAAAGGTACGGCAGTGACCAAGATCAAATAATGATAGCATGATTGAAGGTTATAAAATTATGCATGATATCAGAAAAAAATGGAGAAACTATCTTTTCCCCTTTTTCATAATATTTCTTGAGTGATCCAATAAATCTGAATGTTGAGAGAGAGGCAGGATAAAGGAATGAAGGAACTTCTTTATACAATACATAATTAAAACACTGCATTCCCTTTTGCAACGTGTGCTAATTGCTTTAGATGGCTTGATAAGGAGATAACAGTAAGGCCTATCAGTGGCTCTCAGTGTTTGTACTACCAGGATCAAAGACATGATATCATTGGATGAGAGTGGCTGGGAAGAAACAATGTGAAAGACTGTTGCCCTTGGGTCTGGCACTAGGCCAACTGTGTGAGAAACAGGATTTTGGCCCAGAATTGCCTTCACTCTGATCCATCAAAATTATATGTTCTTCATATATAAAACATTGTTATATCTTATTGTAAATGCTATTTGGAACTTAATTTTAAAGTAATACAATTATTAACAAATTTTAACCAGATAAATGACTGTAGTAAGCAGTAATGTGGGGAAGGGTGACTCCTTGGTTCTCCTGCCAATCAACTCTTTCAACTGCTGAGTAATCAAGGTTTTATGGATACTTTCAGCTATTTTTATAACCCTTCATTTGTCCATTCTTAGCTAGATTTCCGTGTACTTTTCCACCTGCTTCATATAGATGGGCAAGGTATATAACCATTCATCCAGGTACAATCAATTAAAATTTATTTACGGTCCAAGAGCAAACACCATCCAGGTACAAATGGTGGAGTGATTGCGCAGTTTTGGTGTATAGCATCAGTACCACTTGAATAGACTACAGGCAGACAGGCAAAACACACCTCAGGCCTTGCTTCTCTGTAAACCAGTGAATGACAAGACCCACACATTCAACTCAAATTCAGTTAAGACTCAGGTCTCTTGAGCCAGTTTACTGAATTCTGATCCTGTCCTTCTGCTCCAAGCCTCTATCTGGTGATATTGACCTCTGGTGGTTGGAATAATTGAGGCCAAACTGTGAATGTAGACTTAGGCATCCCAAATTTTGCAGCTAAGAAACCCAGGTTCCAGGTTTTGACTACAAGAAACAACTTATGCCCCTGTTCAATTGACACACATTGTTTCAAAAGAGTTAACTTGATTACTACTCTTCTGGTGGGGTTTTTTGGGGTGGGGGTACCTTCGAGTCAGTCTTGACTCCTGGCAACTGCCTGGACAAATCCATGCAGTCCTCTTGGCAAGGTTTTGGAAGTGGTTTGCCATTGCCTGCTTCCGAGGGCTGAGACAGAGTGACTGGCCCAAGGTCACCCAGCTGGCTTCATGCCTAAGACGGGACTAGAACTCACAGTCTCCCTGTTTCTAGCCTGATGCTTTAACCACTCCACCAAACTGGCTTTCCTTCTGGTTTTATATTGCAATAAATAGCACGGCAGAACGTTACGGTTTGCTCAAGTCTTTTCAAACTGAATGATAAGATATGCCATGGAATTTTCAAAAGGGCTCTTCTGGTGGCTTTAATTCTCTCACTCAAGTGGAAGGTCTTCCCTATTACTGTTTTGTCCTTTTTCTATTGCTGTAAAGAATGAAACCTCCTGCTGAACAGCTTGATGTGGGTATGCTTTCCTATAGATGAGGGAGTGAGCAGGTGGCCATTACTATGCTATGCAGGTGGCTATATAAAGCTGTGAGAGATAACATTTGGAGATGCTTCATAGTAACTCTCCTGGGGAACCCCGTCTGCAGCAGGCAGGGGCAAATCAGTGGGGTTCTGGTTGGGAGCTGATATTTCTTTGCACATTGTTAGGGATTACTATATTGTAGCAGTCTGCTGTTTTCTTTGGTGGAGATGCTGGGAACAGCAGCATAAAATATCAAAGATAATGCAAAGGGGTGAGCTTAGAATCAAAGAGAAACCAGGTAGAGCTATTTGTAGCTTCACCTGTCTACCTGCAGTCACTCCTCTGTGGGGGCTGACGGCTCCACTGGGCATAATTTATGGCACACCATTAATGCCTGTTCCAGTTTCAAATGAGCATGCTTATGACTTCTCTGTACTAGAGAGAGAGAGGAGGGAGTACAGCCTCACTGGGACTGAAAGGGGGCATAACGTGGATAAAGAAATGGGATGGCAGGCTCTTCCCAGAGCAGGCAGCAGCCTAAGATGGGAGATGGGAGGAGAAGGATCCCAGAGAGCTTCAGGGAGCACAATGCAAGAGAGAAACATTTCTGACTCAGGCCCCACTCATTGATCTCAGACTGAGAGCAGCAGAGTATACTTTAGGTATTAAATTTCTACCAAGGATATTCTACTGCCTAGATATGATCCAGGGAAACAAATGGGCCATTTGCTCATTTAATCCAAATTAAAGTTGCCTGATAGTTTGCAGACTAATTGTACTTGCCTACGCTAACTGCTGTTATGGAAATGTACTTAGAAATGATAGCATGCAAAACCTACTAGCAGAAATAGACAAGAGCTTGCTTTTTTTTGGTGGTTGTTTTTTTCTGTGTTGAGAATGCCTCTCTCCTCCACTCCAGTGACTAAACAACATGGTTATTAACAGCCCGGCTATTAGCATCTAGCCAACCTCGGCTAATCTTGAAAAGCGAATCAGAGTCAGACTTGGTTAGTGTTTGGATGGGAGATTGCCAGGAAATAGCCGGGTTGTAGGCAGGGCTGAGAAATTGAAAAGCATCCTGCTAAGAAGGCAGTGTCAAACTTTCATAAAGTTGCCAGGAAAACTGAGAACATAACACAAAATGCCTAAGCATCAAGCTTGACTCAGAATTTTTTTTTTAACTACTCATAGCAATTGCATGTACAACTGGAATCAAAGACCTGGAAGAGGCCTTTGTGACACAGAATCCAACACCTTGCTACATGCAAGAATCCAAATTGAGTCTATCCAGTCTCTGTTTGAAAGGAAGCTCACCAATGTTCCGCTGTCAAGCTGCTCTTAGTTCTTAAAAGTTTTTTCTAACTTTCATCTGGAATCTACCTTCCTTCAGTTGGTGTTATAAAGAACAGGACTTTGCCCTCCTCTCTCTGACATCATTTTAGGTACTTGAGGGGTGCTATCACATCCCCCCTCAGGGCTCTTCCTTACTACCCCCTAATTACAGCACAATCATACCTGGTGATTGACTCTTCAGTCATGTGCTCTTCATATGGCTTGTGTCTCATTCTCAGTCCATAGCTGAGACTGGGAATGAGACAGTTATCCTTACCTGGCCTAGACTGCATTTTGATATGATCTAGCCTGCTTTATGGACAATGTGACTGATGACACAGTCAGAGGTTGGGATCTACTCAGCCCCTGCTGCCTTCTCTAGGCTCTGCTGCAAGCAAGTCTCTCCTCTTTGGTTGTTGGACACAGCCAATGGTGTGCTGGTAAATGGTAAATGTTTAAGAACCAGCATTGCCGGCTCCTTTGCCACCATGCCACACCACTAGCCATTGGACAGCTGATTGGCATACTAGAAGTAGTGACTCATCTCTGCTCTCAACTGGCTTGCAAAATTCCAGAAAATTTAATAATCAGTTCTTGCAAGCCCATACGAGCTGGCTCTAGCACACCACTGGGCACAGCCCCCTGCCCCCATTTTTGCTTGGGTTGCAGGAGAGACCAGATATCTGGCTTCCACAAAGACATCTGCATGTGTAATGCCTGATTCATGCTTTCCAAATTGTTTGTCAGGTCTTATGCAGATTCATACTAAACATGGGTTTAGCACTATTTTGAAAGAATCCTTGGGCTTTGTTTAAAAAAGTCTAGTGCTAGTCCTTGCTGAACAGTTTGAGATAAACCAGGAAAAGAGAGCTGGTTCTGCCAGCTCTGTGTTGCTCATTCTGTCACCCTTGGGTGCATTGCCGATTTTCTGTTGCTCCTTCCAACCAGGAGTTTCAAGTGGACATACTCTTTACTGTTTTTATTTCTTAGAGGGGGTGCCATTTTGCCTACCCCATTCTGGATTTTATAGCAGTACCTACAATGGTGATGATGTTATTACACACAGGCCAACCACAACTGGCGGCTGCCTGTGGCTTTCTACTATCTACTTCCAGATACTGTTGGCTGCAGGATCAGAAGTGGATTCCTTAGTCCCGACCTGCCAGAAGTATGATTTCCTTACATTAGTGAGGACAGAACTTACTCATTATCATTACTTCCCATTTCAGCCCACCTCCTTCCTATGTGCTTGTGATCTGTCAGCCAGGCTATTCTTGGACACAGGTTTAATGCTCTTTCAGACGAGTGGTACTCCTGTGTTAATAGTTGGAGAGGTCTCAGGTGTGGAGGAAGGGTTGTGCCAAACAGGAGCATCAGGGGCATTCCCTCATCTTGGCCTGAGACCTATTAATAGGATAACTTGACAGGTGGCTAAACCCACTATTCTAAGCACCACCCCATATTTCCTTGTTGTCAGATTCAAGGGGAAATGAAGCCAAGACAATCCACCTATCCCTTTCTTTTCCTTTTCACACAGTAGGCAAGACATTACTAATGACACTACCACTTGCCAGCCTAGTTACTGTTAAAGAATAGAGATTGGCAAAGGGAATGGCATAATTTATGCCAGCTCAAGGATTGGTAAATAGCTCTCTAATGTTACCATCTGGAAGAGCTCTGAATCTTCTTTTTTCAAGGTTAAGGAATCTTTCCAATTTCTTCAATGTCTTTTAATAGGACTTAGTTTCCAGTCCCCTGATCTTCCTCACTGCCATTTTCTGAGCCAGTTAACATTCATCTGAGTGCTCCCCCAAGTGTGTTTCCCAAAATTTGAGGTAAGGTCTGACCAATGCAGAATGAAGTGGAACTATTATTGTCATGAATCAGGAACTATATTCTTTGGCTGATGCAGTGTAAAATTGCATTGCCTGTTTTTCAGTTGCATCTTACTGCAGACTTGCATTCGATTTGTAACTAAGTTCCGATATCTTTTTTATAAGTATTATTGCCAGCATATTCCCAATCCTATAGATATGGATTTGATTCCTAGTCCAGAAGTGCATAATTTTGCTTCTGTCTGCTATTTTCAGCCCAATTCTCTAACCAGTTGAAATTGTTTTGAATTTTTATTTCTGTCTTCTGGATATTAGCTCTGCCTCACTTCATTTTATGAAAGAAGTAGATACTGCAGAGAAGGAGGTGGTCTAATGACTATCAAAGACTTTTTAAGTGTGGGCATGGTTATAGTAGGACAGAACAAGACACAGAGGTTACAGTGGGTGATGTAGAAGCACCAGTAGAGAAACAAGGTGGAAAAAAAATGAGAGAAAAATATGTTTTTAGGCATGCAACCTGAACTATAAGGATATAGGTTATCATGGGGAATGAAAAAAAACAATACAACGCTGATTTCATCATTAATTTTCCTAGGAAGTCATTTTCCTGAAAAATAACTCTTGGACTTATAACCCATTTCTGTACATTAACCTAAACTAATGCTTTAACATATCACTTGAAAATATTGCTTTTTACCAGATGCCTTGGCCACCTGCACTCACTGTTTATTTTTCAGAAAGAGGTAAATGGTAGAGAAGAGAATCCATAGATTTCTGCCCTCTATTAAGAAATAGCTACTTTTTCTGTAGTACAAGCAGCACCTTACAATACATTGTGTTACACAAGTTTGCCTCCATTCCTCTTTGAATCCACACATGCCAGAGCAGGACCTGGCTCTAGATTCTGAAGCAAATAAAGGACGTCTGAGAGAGGAAACTCTCCTTTTTTTCCCAAGGAAAGTCCTCTGTCGGTAATAGGCTTCTTACCTTTCTCTTGTACCATACTGCACTCAGAACAACTATATGATAAGTAAAATAAGTTGAAGGTAGGAATGGAGTTTATTCAGCAGCAGTCCACTTCTCTGGGCCAAACAGCCCCTTCTCAAGTGCAGCAGTGTAATTGCATCCTACTTCTAAAGAAATCCGCCCTCTTAATATCAAGGATAGCAGCTTGATGTCATGGACTCCTCCATTCAGGGCAGAAGGTGACCCTAAGATACTGAAGAATGGCTCCAGATTTGGAAAGTGTCAAGAAGGCTCCTAATTGTCAGCCACCCAAAGTGCTGTCAGAGCTGCTGAGGCTTCACGTAAAAGGGGCTGCAGAGTCTTCTTTGGCACCCTCAGAGTCACCCCATTAACCACAGTTAGAAATGTCACCCTTGTGTTGGGAGCACTTTTCCGACTCCTTGTCCAGTTTGGCTCTCCAGGTTTCCACTGATAAATTGTATTGCCTACCAGAACATGAATTCTTCTCTGCCACTGCACAGCACAAGGTGGCAAGACCAGTATAGGAAGTTCTGGGATGGCCACATCTTGGCTCACTGTGCCATCCTTGCTCAGGAAAAAACACTTATGGGTGCCAGAAATCAGAGCCCTGATTACAGTGCCAGGTGTCTCACGCCGGCTGCTCTCTTCAACAAGTCCCCCAATGACAAAGATCCCATTGTCCATTGCCACTGCAGTTGATTTGTAACACTGAAAAGCTAATGGCACCTGATTCCATACATTTAAGCTTGTATTGTAAATCAGGATGCCCCTGTGAGCAAGACCACTTGCCCTTGTATGAGAGAACCCTCCAATTAGGTAGAGCTTATTGTTCAGTGAAGCAGAGGCAAAATGACTCACTGCAAACGGTAGATTGGCAATGGTAGACCAGGTCTTCTTTTCTAAGTCAAAGCTTTCTGCAGAATCAAGCACACTTCGGCCACTCCGGCCTCCCAAAGCATATAGTTTCTGCTTGCATGCTAGAAAGCCATGTTCTCGTCGGGGTACGGACATGGAAGGCAGCTGCATCCACTGGCCAGTAAGAGCATCAAACTCATGCAGGTTGCATAAAACAGAACCATTAAGCCTTTGTCCTCCAGACACATAAAGCTTGTGCCCTACAGACAAGAAGCCAGAGGAATCAAGATACATCAAGGGTGGTATCTCCTCCCAACTTTCTGTCTGTAGATTGAACCCCAGGAAATGAGTTTTCAAACGCTCCACTACTCCTCCTTGCATGTTGCTTACAAAGAGACCCAAGCTCACAATCCAGTCATCATACATGCCATGCCTGAGACCCCCACTCTTCAGCAATCTACCTACTCCATCCAGTTGCTCCCACTGCAAATGAGCATGCCCATATTCTGCAATAATGTCCTTCTGGATTCTTGTGATCTCCTCAGAAGTTAAAAGTGGAAGTCGGACTTGTTGCATCAGCTTCTTGATGAGTGAGAAGTGCTCAGCAGGTTGAGACCTTACCCAGTTCTGCACAGCTTGGTAGACTGTCAGCTCAGAAGACACAAGAAGTTTGTCTGATGAGACAATGCTGATCACTGTACTGAGATCCAGGCCTGGAAAGGCCTCATGTTCAGAAAGAGGCTCAAAATTCAACGTGATGTGGCGTGTGGCTACACGGAGCAAAGTATGGTGATTATGAGCATAGGCCAGAGCATAAATCTCTAGGCAACTGTCCATAGAAATGCTGTCAGCTAGGAACCTAGTGAGTGCAAAAAGGGGGAGGGGAGGGGAGGAGAGGGGGGGGAGGGAGGAATAGTTTAGAAATTCATTAATGGAGTTGCTTGCCCACCATGCCCACAGACATTGCCCAATTTGTCCCTGCACTAGAGATCAAAATTCTGAAGTGAATTTGCCAAGGGGCACAATGTTATCTTTTCTGCAGCAATTATAGAAAGACAAAAAGTTCATGAAGGAGTGGTCAGCAAGATAATTTGTGCCTTTCTCCAGGATCTCTTAAATATAAAGTTAAGTATGAGCCCCTCATGACTCTGCTTTTTTATTTGTATTTATTGACACATTCTTACATTGCTGAGTACCATAGTCTCAGAGCGTTTTACAACATAAATCTAAATCAGAGTCAATAAAATATTAAAATATTTAACATGAAAGATTACTCATTGGAGACAGAATCCATTAATTGAGAGCACATTTTACCTCACAGGAGGCTCAATGAACAAATGAGGGTTAGAAACTGAGTATCGCTGGAGATGGAGTGAAGGGATGGGATGCCTGGAGAGAACACAGAAAGAGGGTTGCTGTGTAGCAGGTCAGCACTTGGTAAGGCAAAATGCGGCACATGACCCAAAACAAGCCTTAGCAAGGGCAAGGTTGGAGACTGGGATGAGTGGAACAAAATGGAGATAGTTAACCATGTATGTCAGGGATGTCTGCACAGTATGGTCAAAAAGGCAAGATGGTGGCCACGATGGTGTAATTGAAACTCCTCTGCAAAGCTTTGATCACACCATCATGGTCGCCATCTTGGTTTTTTGACCATACCCCACAGACATTCTTAATGTATGTGGATAAACAATAAATTCTAAGGTAATGGCAAAATGAAATATACAATAGCAATTGCAAGATGAGGACCACAGAATGGTTGAATACTGCCCATTTTAGGCAGCATATTTTGAGGCAGAAATAGAGATGGCACTATCTATGCATCCATTTTTCCTGATTTCAATTATCTCTAGAAACATTCTATTTCCATTATACAATCAGCTGCTAATAACCTGCTAAGAGATCATTGGAATTTTTCAATGATTGTCTTGACGTGAATGTCACTTTGTTTAATTGATAATGTGGTGGCATTTGTGATATCTTCTGCAAAATCCATAGCAACAAATTACATAGCACTATGTGGATTAGGATTTCTTTTCATTCTCTTTTGCTAATATATCTCAGATATGTATTGTCTCAACCATAAATGAAAAGATTCTTAAACTCTTTGAGAACATAGGAAGGACCAAGATGTGGTACTAAAGATAAGAATGAAAACCCGAACTCACTTTATATATGCAAGCAAAATAAATATAGCTGCTTTGTCAGATATTGCTACAAGTTCAGACAGGCATGTTGAATATTCCATCACACATTACTTGCTCAAATGTATTTTATAAATATTAAATAAATTGTGTTCTATAGGAATATCATTTATCCTATAGAGAGAAGGAGGTCTCGCCTTTAGATGTTTCAAGGATTCATCCACCTACCCAGACAACCCAAGTTTAACTCCAAAACTTTATTCTGTTTAGGCTAGGTTACCTGCCAATAATGTCCTGCAGTGGGAGGATGACAAGCCTGTTAGCTGCTGTGAAAAGATCTTGTGCAATCTCTGGTGTAAGTAGCAGTTGCCCTGTGTAGAGATAATCTAAGATTCTCTGAAGGATGGAAGAAGCCATGTCTTCAAATACAACTTGCCTTTCCCAGCATTCTCTAAAGGGCCTGGTGAACATGGCACGGAAGTATGGGCTGAACGAAGCCAACAATGCCCTACAAAAAGAGGCAGCAAAATACTAAGAATGTGAGCTTGCCTTAAACATTAGATATACATTTTTGAGTTTATATGATTCTTTTAAATAGGGATTGGGGAAATGTTGGTGAGTTTGCATGTCCATGCAAATCTATCTAATTCACACCTCCCCAAAATATGCAAATCACAACATTTTTATCACTTGGTATTTCCACTTATTTGAATATTGTGATGCAATTCTTCAGACAAAAACTGCAATAAAATGCATAAATAGAGACAATGCAGACAGAAAAGCTTCATATTAGTGAAATCAATGTGCAAAAATGCACTGTACCTACGGGCAATTCTTTACTAAAAACTGTCCATCAGGCAGAAATACTTTAAAGGATATGTAATTAGGAGAAATATTCACTCAATATGTTTCCATGAGGATTTTTTTAAAAAAACCCACAAATGATTGTGAAACAGAAGCAGGATATTTATGCATAAAACTGGAAAGTGAAAATGGCCTGAGTTCAGAATCAGCTCTGATCTGTCCTATATCATGATACCAGCAACATCTACCATAGAAGCTGGGTCAATTCATTGTTGTTGACCAAATAGCAACCAATCTGGTCTTTTTGTTCGATGGATCTGCAGAATTAGGAACTCTTTTCAGTCCACCTCCTAGCCTTTTTCCCTCCCCCTACTCCTGCATAGATATGGTCTTGTTCTTAGCATTTCATGTCTGGCAGAAATGAAGGTGATAATGGGTTGGTCTCAAACTTCTTTTGAAGAATTGAGGAGTGGAAAGGTGACTGTTCAATATGCTTGAACGGATAATTTGTCAATTTATTCCCCCGCCCAATCAAGGCTTATAGTTATGCTGCAGACTTCATTACAGTCCCCGGTTCTTACATCCATGCTAAAGCCAGCCTTAGATGATTGTGTTCACTAATGGTAGCTAACATTAGCATAGGTATGTGTTTTTTAATCTTTCCAAATATGAGAATGTAGTATGGAAGAATGAGATTTTAGATCAATTTTGTAAAATTGAGAACTTTCAAAATATATTATAACTTTTATTATCCTGCAGCCATTAGAGATGTTGGCTCTGATGATTTGGGATAATGGGAACTATAGCGTTGCAGATCTGGAAACTGTGCAGTTGGGGAAGGCTGATTATAGGTTATACTAGACAACCCATGACCTGTTGGGTCATCGTTTCAGAGATATTTCCTTACCAGATTCCTTAATGCCTTCAACAGTGGCAGAGCTTCTAATGGACTGCCTTCATTGGAAAAGTTCTTAAAAATTCAGGGAGATATTCAGAGATCTAACTGTCTTGAAAATAGCCCATGTCATTCATATTGAACTGTATAGCACAGTCAAACATCAGGATTTGACCACAGGAAAGGTTTTATGACATTTTGTATTATGTCATAAAATGTTTTATGATAATGTTTATGTCATAAGATGTTTTATAAAATTTATCAAATTTCTATTCCACAGGGGTCGTGGTTCCCAGATTTTGGATGCATTCTGTAAGTTAGCCCATTTGAGGTACCTTGGTTCAAAAATTGTTGGCCTATGACGCACCATTTTGCCCAGTTAAAGGTTACAAACAAACAGACATGAGAGTTTTAGTAGTATATATATATGAGTAAGTAGCAATATATTAAAGATATAGACATGTATAATTTTTCAGAGAGTAAGACTGGTCTCTAATAAACAGGGAGCTAGACTCTGATCTGTGTTCAGGACTCTGACACAGACTTACTGTGTTGCCTTGTCAGTTGCAGTTCCATGTCCATTAAAGCTCTCCATACTTTACAAGATTATAAGGATGACAAATACAAACATTTTAACATTAATATTAACATCAATATTTCAAAATATTGGAGTCCATTGGAGTTGGGTGGCTAATAAATTCAAATACATACATGCATACAAACAACAACTAGAAAATAAGAAGGACAATGCTGGATCAAACTAATCAGGCCATCTTGCACAGCATCCTCTTCTCCATAATGGCCAGCCAGTGTGGTTGCTCAAAGTTCATCATGAGGGAATGAAAACAATAGCTCTTCCCAAACACTTTCCTCCAGAAGCTGGTATCTAGTACCTCTGAATATAGAGATTCTGCTTCTCTATTACAGTCATTAACTGTTTATATATTGATTAGTTGATCTTTCAAACATATCTAATCCTCCTTTAAAGTTGTCTAACATAATGAGTGGTAACTAAATTTGTGCATTAATTATGTGATATATGAAGAAGGACTTTGTTTTCCTTGAATCTTCTGCCAATCACTTTTATTGGATGACCCTGGGCCCTCATAATATGAAGGAGGTGGTGGTGGATATCTCTATCCAGTTTCTTCACACCAGGAACAATTTTATTAACTTTAATTATACACTTCAATTTACATAAATCTCAACTATTAGGACCAGGAGTGGGATTTTACCCTGTGCTAATTTTACAAAATGTGTGTGTGAGACAAAAATAAATAACTCAAGCTTTTGTAGGAACACTATCTGCACAAGAATTTGAGTGATTTGAGTGGCTTATGAGGGAATTGATACGGTGGATCCATTGTGGCAGAGTGTCATAGATTCTGAATTGCTCCCTAGAACTGCAACATCTTGCTGTTGATATTATTTTCTCTGCCCTAGTTTATCTATCTATCTCATCTCCCTGGATAAATTACAGATTACATGTAACATGACTTGGCTTTTCAGGGCAATATTCACTCAGAAGCTATGAGGCCATTAAATCCATAGAACACACCTGTGACATGGGAAATGCTTTCCTTCAGCCACCAGGATGGCATCACAAAGCTGTTGGGTCTCATAGAGCTGCATCAAACCTGTCAGGATGGGGAAACAAAACCAAGTTGGTATGTTAGAGCCTGCCTAGAAACAACAAAGAAGATGGACATGCCAACTAGTCATGTAAGAACAACACCAAGAGCTTAGATATGTCCTGGACCTCTTGTTTCCTGTACTGTTCCTATTTCAGTAGTACATCAGAACTAGTTTCATCTAGTATGTTATAGCATGTCTTCTGCTATAATTTCTTGGATTCTATTTATTGTTCCTGCTTTCCTTTTGCTAGGATAAAAGCCACAAAAATAAAATCAGCATGAAAATATCAAGCTGAAGTAATCCAGGAACCATACCTGAATACTACAGCCTAAGCCACTCCAAATTGCCTTAGTGTAAATCACAAAATATTTCATATCAGTATCTTGGCACCTCCACATATGTTGGATTACAAATCCCAAAAGTCCCAGACAGTACAAAAAAAGTGACTCTGTGGCAAGAGTGTGGCTTCTGAGTGAAAGCAGAAATGATCTCAATAGGAGAAAAAGCCATTGGTTTCCTGCTGCAGAAAATATAGCAGTCAATATAGACAACTCATTTCCATGTTCTGTGAGAAACTTACCCTGAGTTACATAATATCCCAAAGTAGTAGCCTTCACACTTATATCATCCTCTTCACTATTGTTGAAGTCTTTTTTGGCATCCATAATCCACCTACAGGTTCAAGAATCTCTTAAAAAAGGATTCTTCTCTAAGATTCATCCACCAATCATTTCTAGGGAAGAAGAGACCAGCCTACAATTGGCAATAAGATGTTAATAGCAGCCTCATGTGAGTTAGAATATAGAGCTCCAGGACCCAGCAGCATCAAGCCAAATATATCCTCCCAGATACTCTGCTGTCCTCCTGAGACCCATTGTTATATAATACATTGGAAACCTGGAGGATTTTTACTCCAGGTCTCATCTTGTTATTCTCAAGTACTTTACAAATTGTAGCCCATATTGAGAAGTCTAACCTAATTTTTCTGTCTTCTTCAGAGCATCATTGATCTTGTTGTTTTTTCTTCTCCCAGGCACCTAGGAATATATTCCCTGCACTAACCAATGGCTCTTTTTTTCTGGTTAATTCTTGAACAGTCAATATATTTGGCCTTGCAGATTAAAGCTGTAGAGAAAGCATAGCTCACAGAGCTCAGACTTCATGTGCAGAAACTCCTGGGTTTCATCCCTGACTTCTCCATTTTTAAAGGATTGGGCAGCAGGAGATCTTTCTGCCTCTGACTGGGGTGGGTGAGTGGCTAGGTGGGAAGCTGTCACTACTCTGAATAGATAGTACCGGGATAGATGAACAACTAGCTAAACCTTCAGATTTTTATGTTCTATGAGTGGTTACCCTGGAACATTCAAAGAGACATTCACAAACCCAATCTCTGCCCTTGGCTTTTATTTCCATCTGATGTTCAAAAGGGTGTCCTATGTTTCTACCAGAACCAGGTATCAAAGTAGTGCCCAAATCTGATTTTG